>NC_056498.1:6347084-6355629 GCF_014905685.2 Nematolebias whitei
CTCTGCTTTTTGCAGATGATGTGGTCCTATAGGCTTCATCAGAGCGTGATCTACAGCTTTCGCTAGAGCGGTTCGCAGCTGAGTGTGACGCGGCTGGGATGAGGATCAGTACCTCTAAATCCGAGACCATGGTCTTGAGCCGGAAAAGGGTAGAGTGCCCTCTCCGGGTCAGGGAGAGCTTCTGTAGCCAAGGATCAGACCGCCAAGGTCCCCGCCCTCGGCCACAACCCATCCCACATTGCATCTGACCCCTTTGGCCCCTCACACAGGTGGTGAGCCCATGGGAAGGGAAACCCACATGTCCTCTTCAGGCTATACCCGGCCGGGCTCCATGGGTAAAACCCCGGCCACCAGGAGCTCACCTTTGCCCCACGTCCAGGACTGGCTCCATAGTGGGGTCCCAGTGACCTACGTCCGGGCAACGGAACATTGGTTCCATTAATTTTAATCATTATAGGGGTCTTTGGGCTGCACTTTGTCTGGTCTCTCACCTAGGACCAGTCTACCTTGGGTCACCCTACTAGGGGCATGAAGCTCCTGACAGCATAGCTCCTAGGATCATTGGGACACTCAAACTCCTCCACCACGGTAAGGTGGCAGCCCAGGGAGGAGTTATATAGCACTTTCTATCTTATCAAGACACTCAAAGCACTTTACAACACAATCTGTGCCCTCATTTACCCATTCATACAGCACTCTACTAGATCTCTACAAAGCTATTTGAACAAATCATTCTAAAGAGACTAATCAGTGCTTTATCACATTCATACACCGATGGGACACATATTGGAAGAAATGAGGGGTTCATTGTCTTGCCCAGGGACACTTCGGCATGTGACTGCTGGTGTATTCGAACCCCCAACTTTTGCATTAGAGAACAACTGCTCTAAGCACTCAGCCACAGTTGCCCTATGTATGTTTATAGATATTACCAGTATTCATATTACCTGTTCTGAAATCTGACTTTCCAAGTATAAATACCACTTAAAAATCTTTTCCTGCTGAAAACGCAAGATGGCCACAGATCGTTAAGTCGCTTTCTGCTAGGCTCCCATCAGTCCCACCTGAAAAACTACCTTTTATAATTATATTCTCGCTGCCTCCATGTTGGATTCTTCCTCTGAGGTTGATGTCATCGCAGGATTGATTAGAGGAAGCTGAAATATGGCCTGTAAGTTGGAAAAATCCAAGACAGTGGGGTCTCTGCTCACGTGGCCTGGGGATACTACTACAGCCTTAGGCCGCGGTGATGTTGGAGTGGCAGGTGGAACAACAGCAGGTGTGTCGGCCCCACACTCACCAGGTTCTCTGGAGAGATTGTCGAGTCAGATCTAAAGTCAGATATTCTGGCTTTAATTACCGTAAATCTGAAATCAGGGCAATAATTAGGATGGAGATTAGGGCAGCTCTGATGGATTATTTTAATTTTATTAAGAACGAGCTGCAGGCGGAGCTTGTTAATAACACCTCAGCCCTCAGAGCGGAATTTGACCAAGTTAAACTAAGGGTTACAGAGGCTGAAAACAGACTGTCTTTATGCTCAGATGAGGTGGGGGCTCTGCATGGGATCGTGGTGGAATTGAAAAATGAAGTGGATGGGCTGAGAAGAAGGCTTGAATCCGTGAAGGGGAATATGAAAAAGAACAATATTAGGATTATTGGAGTTTCTGAATCACAGGGCTCCTGCACTCCTACAGTGATAGCCAAAATGCTAATGGAGGTGCTGAAGCTGGACAAGTCGCTGCTGATTGATTACGTACACTGGACACCAGGCAGGAGAGGCTCAGATGAGAAATTAAGAGTTATTGTGGCCAGGCTGCATTATTATAAAAATTGTGTGGAGATGTTACAACGAGCACGCAGTGATGGCCCGTTCCACACTTCAAAGAATTGTCCATATTCATCACAGCTAGTTACACCCCAAGAGTGGACCAGGGCACGAGCAACGTTCACAGAGGTGAGGCAGCTCCTTAGGAACCATCCAGGTGTCCGGTTTGGAATTCATTTTTCTGCACGGCTTCGCATCATGTATGGAGGAACAGACAAGTTGTTTGTCGACTCCGTTAAAGAAATGGAATACGTCAAGAGGAATGTCATTCCAGTAACGGGCGGCAAGGATCAAAATAGATCAAAACAAACCATAGGACCGGCCTCCCTCATCCAGCATTTTTTCTTAAGCTTGTGTTTGACTCAATATTTTGCTGTTAGGTCCTTTAATGGTGGTATGTACAATATTTTATTTGTATTGGAGGGTGATTGTACAGTGTTAATGCTCTGAATTAATTACTGAAAGTTCTGGTATATAGTACGCATCCTAATATAGGAGCGTGTTTATTTATTTATTTTTAGGTATACGTTTGATATTTACAGTAATATTTGCGTATTTTGTTGTTTCTATTTATGTTTTTTAATTACTATTACTCATATCATATGGGGGCAGATGGGAGCCCAAAATGGTCGGATTGTGTTCTGTAGGGTAAGCACTAATGTATGGATTTTCAGTCAACAGTGGTTTTTGTTCTCTCTGTGTACGGGTAGGAGAGAGACATGGGTTTATACCGGATCAGTCTTTTGGGTTTTTTTGTTTCTTCTTTCAGCACTGGCTTGTGCTGTAAAAATTATTTATTGCTGTCAACCATGACCAGCATTAAGGATGTTGGCCACTCTAGTGGCTGCCAGTTAATTGTGTAAGCTGGAATGCATAGGCGTCATAACCATTATATGTGAAGGGGACGTGTCCCCCCCCCCATTTAAAAAATGTTCATTTGGACCCCCCCCCCCCACACACACACACACACACACACACATTTACCATGAAACATTACTTCACTTGGCGTTGTTTCTACTTCTTTGTGAACAAATCCATTCGACTTGATTACTTGGCAAATACTCAAACCACTAGAAGTCCACTCCAAGTTTTCCTGGTTACCTAAAACTCTCCACAGCAGCAGTGTTTCTCCTCTGTGTCTCCTGCCTTGGCAGGACGCTCACAGGGGAGAAGGTGGAGACACCTCTGTGTTGCTTGCTTGCCAGCTTAGTGAGTTTAATGCGGGCAGTTTTTGACCAAGGGGTTAGGATCATAGACGTACAGTATATGCATGGCTAGAATGTTTGAGAGAAGTGAAGCACTACGTCTGTAGCATCTTAGCTTAGCATTAAGCTAAGTGTGTGATGCTGTAAGACGCTGTGTGTTAAGGTGCATTTAAGTTTAAATTTCTTTAAAACCCCACACCTTATTGTCCTCAAGCTTCATGAGAAACATCATTTAGATGAGTAGTGTTGAACACAAGTAAAAAAACAAGTCAAGTGGTGATTTTTTTTTTATTACTCTATAAACACAAATAGTGTCAACCTGAGGCTGTGTGTTAAAATGCATTAAAGTTGAAATGTCTTTAAACCCACAGCTGAATTTATACAAACTTGGTGAGAAACATGCTTTAAATGTGTGGAATTAAAGTAAGGAAATCTGGATTAAATGTTGCTTTTTTGTACACTAGACTAGTGTACACTTTTTTGCACACTGGTGGTGTATGTGTGTGTGCACACAAAGTGGTTTTACTCCAAGTTTCTCCTGGATAACTAAACTTCTCATCCTATCACTAAAGGAGAGTCCAGCTACCCTGCGGAAAAAACTCATATAGACCGCCTGGATCCACTATCTCGTTCTTTCAGTCACTACTAGAAGTTCATGACCATAGGTGAGGGTAGGAGCGTAGACCGACCGGTAAACAGAGAGCTTCTCCTTGCAGCTCAGCTCCCTCTTCACCACAATGGACCGGCACAGAGTCCACATCACTGCAGATGCTGCACCAATCCATCAGTCGATCTCACACTCCATTTTTCCCTCACTGTAAACAAAACCCCAAGATACTTGAACTCCTCCACTTTTGTTTCTACTACTAGTAATAAATATGTTTATATAAAAATATTTCATTCTAGACTCATACTAGTATAGAACTATACTAGACTTATTTTGTATTGTCCAAGGTCAGTTGGCTGTGACAACCAACTGACCTTGGAAAACACAAAATTAGTCTAGTTTAGCCAAATTTAGTTAATGAGCTAAAATTTGATTTGCTTGTAACTGACAGTCATTCACATGGGGGAGTGGTGGCGCAGAGGTTAGAAGATGGGCTTGTGATCGGAAAGTCACAGGTTCACCTCCCAGTACCGTCAACATCAAAATGTGGGTGGAAAAGGTGAAACACCCACACCTCCATTCACCCCACCCTGGGCCCCTGAGCAAGGCCCTTAACCCCCACCATCTGCTCCCTAAACAGGTCTCGCTTGAAAATGAGTTCTCGTGGCTCAATGAGAATACCTGTATAAATAAAGGGTAAATGAAAAAAAAAATTTTCATAACACATATCTTTAGGAGTTTTCATCATTCTTTGTTGAAATCAGGTCTCTTTTGTAAATGAGTCCTCGAGGTTCAATGGGATTAACCTGTCTAAATAAAGGTTGAATGAATCTCTGGACAATGCATAAACGTCTAATCCAAATGACAATAACAGCCTCATGTTTTAAACATAAGTCAATCTCAGTTTAAAACTCTGCCCTGGAAGGAACGTAATGTGCATTCCTTCCCGGCTTTTAAATTAAAAATGTGATTTTTTTTGTTGTTGTTTTTTTTTTAATAACATAGTTTAGTGGTTTAAGACAACAAAACAGTGTCCTAACAGCGTAGTGATTTGTAAAGGTTCTGTTACTGTGAGTTACATCAGTCACCAGCACAAACTGGATGGTGTTTATGTACAGAACAGACCTGTGTCCTGCTGCTGCATCTCAGAAACAGTGTTGCTATAGTAATTGCATCTGAGTAACCATGGCAACCATACAGAGGGCTTCACGGACCAGTGGTGGCTGCTGGTTTCCAGTGCTGGAGATCAAACAGGCCTGATGCTATCAGATAACAGGGTGGAGAAGAAGAGAGAACAGAAGCAACACAGAGGAGGTTAGAGAAAAACAGAGTCATGAACAAGAACGAGACAAAAAGGACCTCACTGAGAGGAGACAGAGGGACGTGAAGAGAGACGAAAGGATGAAATTAATAAAAAGATGGTGTTCCCTGAAGGCACCATATCATTGCCTAAACCTCTGTAATAATTATCTGTCAAGGGGGGCTCTGGAAGTGGAGCAGCACTTGTGTTCAGAGATGGAGGAGTTCTGACACAAACAATCCAATTATGACGTTTTGCCACTGCCTCCACTCTCATCGCTTCCACACAGCGCCAGTTAAGGGCCTCCCCACTGAAGGTATCCAACCCCACTCAGCCCGGTTTATGAGACCACCTCGTTCATGGTTCCAAGTGGATTGTTCCAAGGTGTCAATTTGGACTTGAGCAGACAGCAGCCATTTAGTCAGTGAAGCTACGTCACTGAATGACCTGCCCAGCAGAACTTCAAACTACATTTGAACCTCCACTTCCTCTCTGATTGTGTGGACGGACAGTGCCACTCCCACAAGAAATTAATGTATTTACAGAAGGATACTGAAGATGGTGGCACAGCACCTGGACTAATAAACATGCTGGGATAGACTAAAGACATTTAAGTCTGATTACAGCGTGATTAAAGACCACAACAGGGGGAGTGGCTTAAACACAATGACCTTTTACAATACTGCCTACTTTGTATTGACAATCCCACCCACAGAGTGGGGAAACAAGTCACAGTGGCAAATCACCTACACCTGAGGGGAACCGATAAGACAAGAGCCGAGTGGAGTCGCACTCATCAATGGCAAAGTGGTTTTTAGAGCTGATGAACTGAGCAGGAAACATCTTGGAGCAGAATTCAGCAGAACTATTGATTGAACATGAAACACCAATTCATCTTCATGCTTGACTCTGTATGATGCTCTTTGTTGTCTTTTGATTTTTGTATTTTTACTGTGAGTCACCACGCTTAAAAGGAGCAAATAAGTGGTCACGCTGTAGGTGCAGAGCTAAAGGAAATGTTTGAGGAGACATCTTTCAGAGAATTTTCAACAGTTGAGGAGCTCATGCTGGTTGATTTATGGTAAAGTTGTCAGCAGTTTTTTTGCACAAAATATCCAGCAGATGACTGAGTCAGTTATGGCTTGGAGTAAAGCCTATTTTTTCAAATATCCTGATGCTGCTCAATAATCAAGGTAGATAGATCTAACAAGTCAGGTCCTCTGGACAGATTTTTCTTTGCTGAAACATTTTTTATCCAAAAGACTTCGTCAGTCAGTAGATGCAACAAACTCAGTCTTATAAGCAGCACCTTCTCATAGTGGATGGACCAGTTTGCTGGTGACATCCAGAACTATTCTGCTGTGAATAGCAAGCAGCCATCAGGGCACTAATGATCAACTGTTAGGCTGATGGTCCTCCTTTTTCATGTGAATGGCTAGTTCTGGATGTCACTAGCAAACTAGTTCATCCGCTATTGTTGCAGCTCCTCAGACTGAAGTATTTCGGATTTAAAAAATGAAACGTTTCAACAAAGAAGAATCCGACCAGAGGACCTGATTTCACCTGGTTAGACTCTCTTTTCAGAGTAATGCGCTTTGGCACACATAATGGGTGGCTGTTGTTGAGTGGTTAGAGCAGTTGTCCTCCAATGCAAGAGTTTCAGGTTCAATTCCATCAGTAGTCACATTCTGAAGTGTCCCTCATTGCCTCCGATTTGTGTCCCATCAGTGTATGAATGTGATAAAGCTCTGATTAGTCTTTGTACAGATCTAGTAGAGTGCTGTATGAATGGGTAAATGAGGCGCAGATTGTGTTGTTGTTGGGAATATAGTAACCTTTGATGATAAATGGTGGAAAATAACAATATAGATTGGTGAATATAAGGTTTAATTATGAATTATGGAAAATAGATCATATAAAGATGGCTAGAATTTCTGTTAGATGTGGCCATAAGCTGATAAATAGTATCTTTTTCAAGGACTGCTCAGTTTAAAATCAAACCATGACACTTTCTGCTGTCAGTAGGAAAATAGTTACTTATTTCTAATGAGGCCTTTAAAGACAAACAAAACATCAAAAAAGTTCTTGCTCAGGTAACTGAAATTAAATTATAGTTCACATCATTTGAGTGTTGGTGGGGATCAAAAAATAATTAATAATGAGTAAAAGAGTAGCTTAATAGGTCAGAGCAACCCTGGCTCTTAGTGGAGCAATCTAAAGACTTGATAATGTAACAGGTTGCCAAGGGGATAATCAGAATCTCACAGTCTTTGTAAGATTATGTAAGATTGGTGCTTGTAATGTGTCACAGATTCAGTGAAAAGAGAGGACAGCTAATGTGTGCCTGGTTGATTGGACAGGGACTTCAGAGTCTGTAAGGTGTTTATTGGACATGAATTGAAAACAGGAAGTATCACTGGGTGGAGAAAAACGTTAGTTACTTACTGTAACCCCAGATTCTATGAGTATAGGTGTAGCCCTTTAAGGCTGTCGCTGATGGGTTTATCCCGATATGCAAAGCATCGCACTGAAAAATTTAGTCCACGCCCACCTGCTGTGTGGGCCCCACCCGGTCCGTATAAATTATGTTAAGAGCGGGAAATTGGCTCCCAAAATAGCTTTTTCTTCAGCCATTTAGGAGCCAGTGAGGCCCGACGCTTAAAGGGCTACGCCTATACTCATAGAATCTGGGGTTACAGTACGTAATCAACGTTCTATTTCGTATAGGCTTCACCCTTTAAGGCTGTCACTGATGGGTTAAGGGCAAAGCGGATGTTGTCCTCGCCTCACTGGGTCCATTCGAACACCGTATGAAGCAGAAGCTTGCCCAAAAAACGTCTTGTCACTCAGCTCCCCATGTGCGTAATTACGCATTGCGTAATTATGTGTGCCATGCACAGAAGCATGTTGTGTAACTATGCGTTCTGAATGCATGAATGCCCCGGAAAACCAACGGGGAGGGAAAAAAGCTGAAAAGAGCCATGAACCAACCGGTTTACTGCTGAACCGTATGAACAGATTAATAATAACAGGAGAACTGATTATTAATCAAATGAACTGATTGGTAACAATAGTCGTGAACTGATTAGTGACAATAGAACCAAAACAACAATCACAACTTGTGAATGATAACATCTCACACTGTAATGCATGCAGACAGATGTGAGTAAAAAGGAGTTCCATGAAACAACAATATTCATTCTGTAAACACTAAAGACAGAATGTGTCATGGAACGAGCCGTCACATCACGTAGATAAAAGCAAATAAATGAGCAGGGTGTTGACCACGCGGCCGCAGTGCAAAATGTCCTGCATTGTTATACCATTATGCAAAGCAGTCGAAGATGCGATACCCCTGGTCGAATGTGCTCTGAGGTTGACAGGAGGCTCTAAATCTGATGCTTTGTAGGCTTCAGAAATGGCCTCACACAGCCAGTGTGACAAGCGTTGGGTGGATAACGGGCGACCTGCAGATGCATCTCTATAATGCACAAACAAATGTTGACGCATTACAGCTGTGCACGCTATGTAACACGTCAACGCCCGCACCGGACAGAGGAGATGTAGAGACGCTACTTCTTCTGATCTGTGTGTGCGGGGGGGGG
>NC_056498.1:6355729-6361546 GCF_014905685.2 Nematolebias whitei
GGGGGGGGGGGGGGGGGGGGGGGGGGACCCTCCAACGATATCGCTCTTGATTTAAAAGAGCTCGTGATGTTTTAGGCATAAAAGCTGGGTTTGGTCTTAAATCAGCTGAGCTACCGTCAGCCTGAATTCTGAGACATGACAGAGCGACAGAGGGCAGATAAACCACTCACTCTCTTAGCGGATGTTAAAGCCAGCAGCAGGGCTGTTTAAAGAGACAAGAATTTAAGTGGAACCTGATCCAGAGGCTCAAATGGAGCTTTGATCAGGACCTGCAGAGCCAGTATTAAATCTCACTGTGGAATAAGTGGGTGTGAAACAGGCCTGCGTCTCTGTACACCTTTTAGAAAACGCTCCATCAGCGGATGATTAAAACCTGTTCTGTCTCCGAACCCTTCGTGGCAGGAAGAGATAGCTGCAGCATACGTTTTAATCGTGCTGGACGCCAAATTTCTGTCCATCAGCTGCTGCAGAAAAGACAGCATGCCACCTAGTGGACATGAGGTGGCCTCTACACCCTTCTCTGTACACCAGCGCTGAAAAGCTGTCCGCTTTGATGTGCACAGCGCTGTGGTAGATGCAGCACGTGAAACCTGAGTTGTGCGCACTACATCCTGTGGGAGACCCATCCTCTCTAAGCGGATCCATTCAGCAGCCAGACCCACAGGTGCTGGCCTATTTCTGGGTAACTCCTGGTCGCTCCTCCTGCCTGGAGGAGAACGTCCTCCCTCCACGGCAGTTTCCACGGGCACCCCGACAGCAGACGTTGCAGGACTGGGAACCATGGTGCGCTCACGCGTTCGGGGGCCACCAGGAGAGCTGTCAATCCCTCCTCCTGAACTCGGTTCAAGAACCGTAAAATCAGAGGAGGTGGAAGAAAACGCGTACAGAAGCCTTTTGGGCCATGGGCTGTGAGCAAACACATCCACCCCCAACGGTGGTTCATCTCGTGGGCTCAGAGAAAACCATAATTGACACCGAGCGTTTTCTCATGTTACAACCAGGCCCACAGCTGCTATTTCAATCTGAGTCAAAATGTTCCGTCTGAGGATGATTAAAGGTTGTTCTGTCTCCGACAACTTTGAGACAAGAAGAAAACATGGCTGCAACATACGATAATCGTGCTGGAAACCAGATTTCTGTCCATCGACTGCTGCAGAAAAGGACAGCATTTCGTACAGTGGACATGAAGTGGCCTCTACACCTTTCTCTGTACAGCAGTGCTGAAAAAAAAACTGACCACTTGATGTGAACAGCGCTGTGGTGGTTGCAGCACGTGAATCCTGAATCGTACGCACTACATCTTGAGAGAGATCCATCCTCTCAAAAAGATCTGCACAGCGGCCAGACCACAGGTGCTGGCCTTTTCTGATTAACTCCTGATCGCTCCTCCCGCCTGGAGGAAAGCGTCCTCCCTCCACGGCAGGTTCCACGAGCGCCCTGATAACAAGTGTTGTAGGCCTGGGAACCATGATACGTTCACGCACTTGGGGCAGAGGAGCTGCCAGTCCCTTCTCCTGAGCTCGGTTCAGAAAACCGTGATATCAGAGGGAGAGAGGGAAGTGAAAAGCATTATGTGTGTGGCTGTGAGCAGGCACGTCCACCCCAGCGATGGATCGTCCCGTGGCTCCACGATAATTATAGTTGACATTGAGCATTTTCTCGTGTTGCTACACATCCACAGGCACTGGCAGGATTTCTGCCATGTCTGAGCCATAGCTCTGGGTGGAAGGTCCCAGGTCCCCGTGCCGCAAAGGACCGTCTTTGGACATCACATCTGCCCCCTGTTCGGAATACATGAGATGTACCCTACTCCAATGGAGGGCAGATTGGGTGTGCCCCACACAGCATCTGTCTCACAATGTGGCACATGGATTGAGCACATACATCTCCTGCCAGTATGTATGCAACAGTCACTTGCTGTCTGTGTGAATCAAAAACCCTGATGATTCTGCAGCTCAAGGTCAGTGTTGAGTCACATTCAAAAAACCCATGCGACACTCCACAAACATTTAAATGAGCTGCTGTGTGGAGAACCACAGCGCCCCCACAGCTTGTTAAATGTGTGTGCCTCTGTGAAATCTGACATGTGTGACGTACGTCTGCTGACGGAAACAGTTTCCTGATTGGTCTGTGAGCTACTTCCTGTGCAATGAGCTGTTGCTGAGAACTAGGAAGAAACTGTGCGTGAGTATTATGATAAAACTTTGGTAAGTCCGTATTTATTTAAATAAAAACTGTTTAATTAAATATAAGATCATTAAGAAAGTCCTAAATATTACTAATAAACTTTTTTCATTCGATCAAACAAACTGGACGAGGAGACTTTGGAGAGCCTGGAATTGTTTGTTGACGAGTGTTTTGACAGCTTGGTCATGGGTAAGCCTAAAGATACATCCGGTGCTGCTAGCGATTCAGCTAACATCCCCAATGCTAAGCGACATCGACAGGGCAGCTCAGACAGCGTTACGGCACCGTCTCCTGATGATTCAGGTTTAAAGGAGATATTGGAGTCAATTGACCAGAAGCTAACTAGCTTGGACGCCCGACTAGCATTAGTGGAGATGCTACATAAAGAGTTTCAAGGCCTCAGGGAGTCTTTAGAATTCAGTCAACAACAGGTAGCATCACTTGCTAGTGAAAATCAGGAGCTGAGAGGAACGGTAAAACAACTCACCGAGGAGATGACGCTGCTATCCGGGGATAATAAAAAAATCAAAGAATCGATCCTGGATATCCAAGCCCGGAGCATGCGGGACAACCTCGTCTTCTCGGGAATACCGGAGCGAGCGGACGAGGTCCCTGAGGCCTCCGTCCGTGACTTCATTCAGAACCAGCTGAAGTTGCCGAGTGACGCGGTTAATTCCATCACTTTTCACCGGGTCCACCGCCTCGGAGGTAAGAAGCCTGGAAGCAATCGGCCGCGGCCGATTGTAGCTAAGTTTGAACATTATAAGCAGAAAGAACAAGTTAAAAGCCGAGGTAGGGAACTGCGTGACACGAACTTTAGCATGAACGATCAATTCCCTGCAGAGATTCTGAGTAGAAGGCGCGTCCTGTTCCCGATTAGGAAGAAAAATATAAACGAGGGCAGAAGAGCTGCTGTGGCTGTGGACAAACTTTACATCAACGGTCAGCTGTTTAGAGATCCAGAGGTTACTCCCTGGCTCTATTAGTAATATAAATAAGGTAAGTATGATCTTCAGTTGCTAATTTTACTTAAAATGTATTAGCAAGCATATATATTCATATTACTTACCAGATATATATGTAATTTTTCAGCACAGCTCGGTTGGTGGGTTACACAGATGGTGGTGGTACACGGTGGCATGACACTTAATGTGGTAAGGGGGTTCTTTTTTTATTTTTTCTTCTTTTATCTTTATGTGTTTATTGTGTTTATTATCATCTCACTTTCTTTTTTTTGTCTCTATTTTTCTGACTCAACAATTATTAGCACACAGGCACAAAGGCTTATATATATCCATATACATACATACAAATACCTCATAAAGGAATACATCCATGATTTACCTTCAAAAACAGCACTTAGTTTATCTATAAATCATAAATAATCAATCATTAAGGATTATGTTATTGTCTGGGTGTTTTACTATTTTTGATATTTGTGATAATGGGTGTGGTTTAATTATATTTTCACAAGCACAAATATGGGTATCTTAAGGTTTGTCACATGGAATATTAATGGAGCCGGTAGCCAACATAAAAAAAATAGAATCTTTAGCCAGATTAAAAGATTAAAGGCAGATGTTGTATTACTCCAAGAAATTCATAAATTACCGTCAACTGTGGATGAGCTAAAATCTCCTGAGTTTCCTCATGTATTCTCAGCCTGCTATAACTCAAGACAGAGAGGAGTAGCAATATTAATACATAAAAATGTGAACTTCACAATATTAGACACAGTTATGGACCCGCAAGGTAGATATATAATATTAAAATTATCCATACTCAGTCAAAAATATTGTATTGTTAGTTTATATGGGCCAAATGTGGACGATGCTGCTTTTTTTCATGATCTCTTCTCTACTCTATCAAATCACATGGATTGCTCGCTGGTACTGGGAGGTGATCTTAACTTTGGTCTAGATAACAAAATAGACAGGCTGAATGCAGTAGGAGCTCAACGCAGTTGGCAATCCATAAATGTAGTTAAACAGTACATGAGTGATTATGGACTCTGCGATGCATGGCGGTCTCTTCACCCTAATAGTAAAGAGTATTCTTTCTTTTCACATGTGCATCACTCTTACTCTCATCTGGATTATTTTATAATCAGCAACTCATTGCTGACCAACATTTCAGACACTAAGATACACCCTATTGCTGTCAGCGATCATGCACCAGTTACTTTAAATTTAGATAATAAGAAAGAAATCCCAAAAAGTATAAACTGGAGATTAAATACCTCACTGCTTATGGATGAAGAATTTATACAATACTTTAAAAATGAATGGACATCGTATTTAGAGTTTAATGACTTGCCAGGTACATCAGCGTGTACACTCTGGGAGGCTGGGAAAACAGTTATGAGAGGGAAAATAATATCCTACGCAACAAACAAAAAGAAAAAAGAAAATTAACGTATTGAGGAATTAGAGAAATCTATTAAATTATTAGAAAGTTTACAAGGAGAGGAAACACAGAAAAAACTACGCAAGATAAAATTAGAACTAAATGAATGTATTGACAAAAAAAACAAATTCTTAGTACAAAGACTTCGCTTGGAACATTTTGAACACAGTAATAAATCCGGTAGCTTTTTAGCTAATCAACTCAAATTAAATAAAGAAAAAACGTCTATATATGGTATTAAAGACACAAATGGTAACATAACTTATGACGAGGAAAAAGTAAATAGTGTTTTTAGAGATTTCTATAAAACTCTATACACTCCACAAATAAATCCAACAGATGAAGATATTAATCAATTCTTGGAGAGAGTAATACTTCCAAAACTAGACAGTAGTCAATCTTCAGAACTAGACTCACCATTAACATCAGATGAGCTCCGTGAAGCCATTAAAAACATGCCTAATAAGAAATCTCCAGGCCCAGATGGATATCCAGCAGAATTTTATACAGTTCTGGAACATCCTGGAACCAATATTTCACAGAATGCTACATGAGTCAGAAGAAAATGGCAGATTTCCAACACATATGAACTCAGCCAACATTAGTCTACTATTAAAACCAGACAAAGACCCAGTACTACCTACCAGTTATCGCCCCATCTCTCTTATTAATGTGGATGTTAAAATAATTAGTAAAGTCCTCTCTAAAAGATTAGAGAAAATAATTCCTCTCATTATTCATCCTGACCAAACTGGATTCATAAAAGGAAGACACTCGACCACAAACACACGCAGATTATATAATTTAATAGAGTATTCATATAGTAAAAATATTGAAACAGCTATTTTGTCTTTGGACGCAGAAAAAGCATTTGATAGGGTAAACTGGAAATTTTTATTTTCTACATTGAGTAAATTTGGTTTTGGGGACCATTTCATTAATTGGTTAAAAATATTATATAACTCACCAAGAGCATGTGTCAGGACAAATAATCAAATATCTTCAAGCTTCTGTTTACAGAGGGGGACCAGCAGTGGCGCAAAAAGCGGGTATGCAGCGTATGCAACGCATAGGGGCGCTGCACTGCAGGGGGCGTCAAAACCCTCTGTAGAAAAAATGTTTTTCTAGTAGGCATTTTCTAAATGATCAATAACAGGGGAACAGCACTGATTAGGCGCCCCTCTGCTCCTTCACCTCCCCTCTGCTCCTTCACCTCCCCTCTGC
>NC_056498.1:6361556-6363044 GCF_014905685.2 Nematolebias whitei
CCCCTCTGCTCCTTCACCTCCCCTCTGCTCCTTCACCTCCCCTCTGCTGCTTCACCTCCCCTCTGCTCCTTCACCTCCCCTCGTATCGCTCTCCCTTCCCACACAGGTGGCTGTGAACACGCCCCTAAGAGAACGCACTCGGCGCGTTTTTTTTTTTTTTTTTAATCTTGAACTACCGCTCGTTGTGCACTTGACAACAAGATGGAGCGGCAGAAAAAAAAGCTATCCGGGACGCAAAACAGAAAAAGGAAAAGGGAGAAGGATAAAGATGTTGGCGGGATGAAAAAAAGCCTTTCAATGTGGTTGAAAGATAGTAGGTAAGTACTGTCAGTGTATTAGCAGGACAGGAGGGTTTAAATATTCAGGTTAGCTAAAGCTAGCCTAATACACTGCGGTTGGCTGTTAAATGTTGCCTCCCCTATTGATGTGATTTGTTTAGTATTTTCTGTATTTTTATGAATATTTGATACATGCGCCTCGCCTGTCACACACACATATCCACACACTAAGTGTAAGAATGACCAAAATAAAACTCATGAAATATTAACACAGGAAAGCTAAACTGTTGTGGCGGCAGTTCCCAGCTATGATCCAACGCTTAGCCCTCAGTGCTGCAATTTATTCACTCATATGTACATTTATTATTATTGATTCTTTAATTAAAGATGAGTTGTACAAGTTTATGTGTGTATCAGATAAATTAGTCCTCAGTGTCACTATAGCTCAAAAAGGTTGGTGACCCATGTTTCCAACCTTTTTGGCAGAGGGACACTTGAGTTTAAATGTCTTATTCAGTATCACTACAGTGGTGTGTGTTGTGATGTATCTGGTGAGTCAGATCAGATGAAATGTCCAGTCAGTAACTGTTATCCAACAAGGAGATCATTTAAATTCAAGTTTCATTTCTATTGTGGTTTGACTGCTGTATTTTTAAACCTACTTGACACAAAATTAATGTCATTCAGCTGTGAGGATGGAGAGAAGGAAGAGAAGATGACAGAGGAAGAATCAGGACAGACTGGGGAAGGCAACAGGTTGGTCTAATGCAGGTGGAAGTGAGGGAACAGTTACTTAATCCCAAGCAATAAGGTGTAAACATTATTTTTAAAAACTGTATTAAGATCTGTCATTTTTACAACTAATATATAATGCTTTTTTGACCTTATGACTTAGTGCAGAATGCCACAGACAAAAGGTGAAGGAGACAGACACGAGGTCAGTGATAGAGGAGACAAGTGATGACATCAGGTAGGAATAATTACATTAGGGAGGCAACAAAAACCTATATACCATGATGGTTTTAATTTCTGATGACCATATTTCATTGTCTTCTTTTTTGGGAAAATTAGTTCAGGCAGACATGGTGAGTTAATCATCACAAAGCAGAGAGGACCAGATGATGAAGAGGGAGAGGAGCAGAGAGGACCAGATGATGAAGAGAGAGAGGAGCAGAGAGGTCCAGATGATGAAGAGGGAGAGGAGCAGAGA
>NC_056498.1:6363054-6367696 GCF_014905685.2 Nematolebias whitei
GGTCCAGATGATGAAGAGGGAGAGGAGCAGAGAGGTCCAGATGATGATGTAGAGGGAGAGAAGTACAGAGCTGCAGAGGAGAGGGCTGAGGCAAGGCTTTATTCAGAAGATCCATCCGAATGGCCTTTATCACACAAAATGGGGGACACATTTAGGCAGTACATGGTTGAAAATGGCCCACAGAAAGTTTCTGATGGTCCATATCCAAGATCAGAGAAGAATAAGAGGTGTTTTTCCAAAGCGTACTGTTTTCGTATACTGTCTAATGGAGAGAAAGTTGAACGAGATTGGTTACTGTATTCCAAAAATACCAGCAGAGTCTATTGTTTTGCGTGTAAGCTTTTTGGTGAAGCTAAAGTTTCTGATACATGCCTTGTGGCAGGGTACAGTAACTGGCGATGTCTTTCAAAAACACTGAAGCACCATGAAACCAGTAGTTCTCACATAAATGCTTATCTGATGTGGAAAGAAATGATATCTCGCTTACGCCTAGGTAAGACTATTGATAGTGAACTGCAGAGAACCATGGCAGCTGAAAAAGCATACTGGAGAAGTGTGTTGACTCGAGTTATTGACTGCATACTCTTCCTTGCAGAGAGAAACTTGCCACTAAGGGGGAAAAATTCTCAGTTAGGAAATCCTAAAAATGGAAATTTTCTGGGAATCCTTGAGCTCATTGCACGATATGATGTCACACTGGCAGAACATCTTAGAAAGGCAGCCTCCAAACAAACCACTGGATATCTGACATGGTGCACTCAGAATGAATTTTTAGATTCAATATCAGAGTGTGTTTTGGGTAAAATATCTGCCCAGATCAAAGCCTCTAAGTACTTTGCAGTGGAACTGGACTGCACACCTGATATTTCAAAGCAAGAGCAGGCCTCAGTCATTATTCGATATATTGATACTGATGAGAAGAAAAAAGTCACTATTGCAGAGTCTTTTGTGGGGTTCACTGCTGTGAAGGACACAACTGGGAAAGGCCTCACAGATACACTAACAGGGGTTCTGGAGAGTCTGGGGTTGGATTTGGCTAATTGTAGAGGGCAAAGTTATGACAATGGCTCTAATATGAGGGGAATAAACAAGGGTGTTCAAGCTTTAATACAACAGAGATGTCCAGAGGCTTTATTCATCCCCTGCTGCAGCCACAGCCTGAACCTTTTGTTATGTGATGCAGCCTCATCTAGCAGAGAGTGTCTCACTTTTTTTGGCACTGTTCAAAGATTGTACACAATCTTTTCGTCTTCTGTGAAGAGGTGGGACATTCTCACAGAGTTTGTCGACATCACACTGAAGCCTCTGAGTGACACCCGGTGGGAGGCAAAGCTAGACTCTGTCAAAGCTATACGTTTCCAGATGGGGGGAATTTTAGATGCACTACAAAAGCTTGGAGAAGTGGCAGGAGACAGCAAGATTGTCTCAGAGGCAAAATCACTATCTGATGAGATTGTCAGTATGGAGTTCCTTGTGTGCCTCATAATTTGGTATGCCTTATTATGTGAGATCAACTTTGCAAGCAAGGCACTACAAGCAGCAGATGTGTCAATGGACACAGCCATTAGGCTAATCGAGTCTCTGAAAGAGTTTTTGCTCAAATATAGAGAAGAGGGCTTTCAGAAGTCACTTGACATTGCAAGCAAAATAGCCATCGAAATGGATGCTTCTCCTAAGTTCAAAGAGAAACGACTTAGGAAGCAAAAGAATTTCCCAGATGACAATTCATGCACTGGTCATCATGAAAAGGAACCCACAAGGCACTTCAGGTGCATGGTTTTCAATGTTATTGTTGACACACTCCTCCAAGAGCTGTCTGAGAGGTTTTCCAATTTTCAACTTGTGTCTGAGAAATTTAAATTCATCACTAAAATGGAGCACATGACAAAAGCTGAGCTGGAGGAATCAGTGACCACATATGCCCTGACCACTTGTGATGTTTCAAGAGATATCATTCAAGAAATATACCCAGCAAGCCGTCTACTGAAGGGTTACAAGGCTCTAGAAAAGTTAAATTTCCTAATTCAAGAGGACCTTGATTTGGTATTTCCAAATTTGACAGTAGCCCTTAGAGTATTTTTAACCATGCCTCTGACAGTTGCATCTGCAGAGAGATCATTTAGCAAGCTGAAGCTCATCAAAACATACCTTCGTTCAAATATGAGCAATGATCGCTTGTCCCAGTTAGCAGTGATCTCTATTGAAAACAGTGTGGCACGGTCTATTTCATTTGATGTTATACTTGACAAATGGGCAAATGCAAAGTCACGGAATGTAACAGTTTAAATGTCATAAATGTTAAAACTCTGACATGGACTCCAGGCTGTTAAGATGTCATATTTCCGCTACATAAAATGTTGAGCACTGACTGAGTACCACTACTGTTATATATTTGTACTTTATAAAACTTCTTATTTGTTTATGATTGAAATGATCACCTGATATAATATGTAACATTAAAAAAATCTGTAATATTACTACTGTATTTTCTAAGTGCATGACTAAGCTGTATGAGGCGGCAAGTAAAAAGGAGCGGGTGGGGGGGGCGCCGATGATGTGTTCGCATCCACCTCAAAAATATGTAGTTGCGCCCCTGGGGACCAGGCAGGGATGTCCACTTTCACCTGCACTATTTGCTATTTTTATTGAACCTTTAGCAGCAGCAATAAGACAAACTGCTGATATTAAAGGTATACTGTGTAGAAATATAGAACATAAAATTAGTCTTTATGCTGACGATGTTTTACTTTTTCTTCAGAACACAGAAAAGTCAATATCTAATGTTATCGAATTAATAAACTCATTCTCAAAAGTTTCTGATTATTCTATAAATTGGTCAAAATCCACAGCTCTTCCAATAAACTGCGTGTTTAATACTTCTCTCAATGAACGACTACAATCAGGTAACATTACATACTTGGGCATTAATATTTCTCCTAGATTGGAAGACTTAATAAAATTGAATCATATCCCAATTTTAAAGAACATTGAAGATGATCTTACTAGATGGAAATCTCTGCCCATATCACTTATGGGAAGAGTTGCCTCAGTAAAAATGATGGTCCTGCCGAGAATAAACTATTTATTCTCAATGATTCCAAATAAACCTTCAACTGAATGGTTTAAGTCACTGGACTCTTTGATATCTAAATTCCTTTGGAAAAACAAAACTCCACGTATTAGCTTAAAAGCATTACAGAAATCTAAAGATACCGGAGGATTAGAACTTCCCAACTTCTATCACTACTATTTAGCCAATAGGTTACAATATATCTCAAAGTGGTTAAATCCAAATACATTAGATGAAACTTGGATAGACATAGAACAAACTTTATGCAATAATATTAAGATTTCAGATCTACCGTTTATTAGCACAAATATAAAAAGACATGTTTGCTTTAAAAGCATCAGTATTAGCTCTTCTCTGACAGCATGGTGGGAGTATTTGAAAATGACAAAATCTTCACTACTCCCCTGTAGACATACACCCATCTGGAACAATCCTGACATCCTACAAGAAAATAATATGTTAAATTTCCCAGGTTGGAGAGTCAAGGGAATTGAACGTCTGGAACACATATATGAAGGTGTAGACTTTATTCCATTTAATAATTTAATAATACAATTTGACATTGAAAATAAATACTTCTTACAATATCAACAAATTAAGTCTATCATAAAAAAGAAATTTAAGCTTAATAAAACTTTGTTAGAAACACCAATATGTGTGTTAGAGTTCCTTAATCTTAAATCCCCCAAATTATTATCTAAAATATACAAGAAATTGTCTAGAATCAATGACTCCATAATGTTACCTGTTGCAAAATGGGAGTCAGATTTATCAATCAATTTTGACCAAAACACCTGGTCTCAAATATGTTTAAGAACATTTAAAATGACTAGAATCTCCAACTTACAATTAATACAGTATAAAGTTCTTTATAGAGTACATTATACAGGTCAGCGAATGTTTAGGATGGGATTTACATCATCTAACAACTGCTCACAGTGCACAGGCAATATTCCTGATGATTATATCCATGCACTCTGGTTCTGCCCACCCGTTCAGAGGTTCTGGGTCCAGGTTTGTGAAGACTTGTCTAAATGTCTGAAATGTAATATTCCACTCTCTCCGTCTGTTTGCTTATTGGCTATCTTGGAAGATGTTACCCTGGAAAAAAATACATGTCGCATGATTTTCACTGCCTTATGCATCGCAAAGAAAACCATACTCCTGAATTGGAAAAATAAAAATAATCTTAGCATTAATCAGTATAAAAATCTGCTGTTAGATCATATTAGTCTTGAAACAGCATCTGCCGGCACATTGGATCAATCTCTGTGGGCTCCTTTGATCGGCTCCGTTACATAGTGAGGGTGGGTAGTCTGGGATCTGACCTTGTGGGGCCTTGGGGTTGATGTGGAGGTGGGTGTATGGGTTTGGGGCCCCGGGGGGGTTGCCGGGGGCTGGGCTCTTGGGGGTACCTGGGCAGGGGGGCACTGCTTTCCCTCTGGGGAGGGCCTGGGTGGTTCTGGGGGATGTCTGCTGGTGGCTGCATGCAGGCCCTCAGGTGGTCTATGGCGGCGGTCGTGGGTCACCGATCTGGTAGCCTGGCTGTGCTGATGTGGGTTCGGGGTGGGC
>NC_056498.1:6367796-6370890 GCF_014905685.2 Nematolebias whitei
GGGAACCAGCTACTAGATGGTTCGATTAGTCTTTCGCCCCTATACCCTACCATACTCATACCCTATATGAGGTCATCATCATTAATAGCTACAGTATGTTTACATGGACATAAGTAATCAGATTAAATGGCCATTAGGAATAAAAATGTGTCATGTAAACGCCACATTCAGATTATTCTTTTTTGATTCAGCTCGATCCAAATGAATTTGTAATCAGAATGAGACGGGTGATTTATGCCGATTCGTAATCTGAACGGTGTGCATGTAAACACTTAATCCGTTTATTTTATTACGATCGTGGAAAACTGACCTGACTGTGCCTGTGCGACCTGTCAACCTCACATATTTCCACCTGGCTAGATGTTAATATGTCGGGGAATTAAAACTGGTCAGTGAGCGACAACATTTCTACTAGAAACTTTGAAAGAGCTCAAAATGATCTGTATCACCTGTAGCTCAGTCAGGGAGTGCAGTAACGTCTCCACCATCATTAAAACCTGTCGCGGGTCCATTGTGGGTGCTCAGGTTTGTTTATGTTCATCCCAGAAGTAAACTGGAAGTAGAACTTCTTCTTCTGTGTTTTTTTTAAGGAGAGTTTACCACTCTGCACATGTCAGTACTTCTATTCAGAATAAAAGCCCACTGCGTGTAAACGCTCGTCATGAACAGATTGTGCCCATGTAAACTATACATTTGGATTACTTAATCTGAAAACATTTCAATCCGATTATAGAATTTTGCGCATGTAAACATAGCTTCCGTGTTCAATTGTCCCCCTCTTACAATGCTGTTGTTGCTAGTATCACTCAACCCCCTGTGAATAGTAAACAGCCATCAGTGTGCTAATGATCCATTGTTAGGCTGATGGTCCTCCTTGATCATGTGAACAACTAGTTCTGGATCTGGATGTCACCAGCAAACTAGTAGACTCACTATGAAAAGGTGCCGTTTATAAGAATGAGTTTGTTGCAGATCCTCAGACTGAAGAAGTCTTTTGCATAAAAGACGAAACTTTTCAACAAGAATCCAAAAAAGTTCAATCTGGTCCTCTGGACATTCAAAAAAAACAAGAAGTTTCAACAAGAAGAATCTGTCCAGAGGACCTGACCTGACGTTGTTAGATTCATCTACCTGTATTAGTGAACATGCATTAGGACATTTTTGAAAAGCTTTGGAGCTTTTAATGGACCTCCATCTATTCATCAATTCATCCATTATATTTACCCGTTTTTCCTTTCTAAGTCACAGGGAGCTGCTGTCTGTCTCCAGCAGTCACTGTGTGAGAGGTGAGGGACACCCTGGACAGGTCTGCAGTCCATCACAGGGACACATGAGACTATTCACTCTCTCACTCACATCTAGAGACCAGTTAGCCTAACATGCATGTTTTTGGTCAATTGCTATGTTTACATGTGCTAACTTTTTTGACCGGATTGAAATGTTTTCAGATTAAATAATCCAAATGTATTGTTTACATGGGCACAATCTGCTCATGACGAGCGTTTACATGCAGCGGGCTTTTATTGTGAATAGAAGTACTGACATGTGCAGAGTGGTAAACTCTCCTTAAAAAACCACAGAAGAAGACGTTCTACTTCTGGTTTACTTCTGGGATGAACGTAAACAAACCTGAGCACCCACAATGGACCCGCGACTGGTTTTAATGGTGGAGACGTTACTGCACTCCCTGACAGCTACAGGTGATACAGATCATTTTGAGCTCTTTCAAAGATTCTAGTAAAAATGTTGTCGCTCACCGACCAGTTTTGTTTCCCCGACATGCTAATATTATTAGCATTAACCAGGCAGAAATGACAAAGTTACACATGCTCAATCAGGTCAGTTTTTCACGATTAGAAAAAAACAAACCGATCAAGTGTTTACATGGACACCGTTTTTATTCCGAACGACCGTTTGATCCCATTACTTATGTCCATGTAAACATAGCTACTGCGAAGAAACTAGAGTACCCGGTAGTACGAGTGCATTGACAGAAAAATACAAGAAATTCATTAAAATGCTGCTTGACAAGCCTCAAAGATTCTGGGACTTATGAGTCAAAACTGCTTTTTTAATTATTGTTTCAGTCACATATAAAGGCAAAGTTCTGTTTTGTATATATGACGAGGAAAATATACCATTTTGCTGATAATGTAACTGATACAGTACATATTCAGTTTGTATGCTTTTTGTGCCTCACGACTTCTCAGTCTAAAGATTTCATGGGCTGGAGTTGAGATAACTCTAATATGATCTGCAGGGATTCTGCAGGATGAAGGGTGTATTAGACTGACGTGGGTTGAAAGGATTGGGGTGGATTATAAAATACCAAATACACACACCTGTTTTCAGTTTGAAAGGTTACACAGCATGCGTTTTAATCAAGCTGGATCGGGTCCATTTATAGCTCAGTGCTCTTTGAAATCTTTCTACTGATAAAACACTAACACACACTTCCTTTAAAATTACTTTGAGGATTTTATTCCTCATGAATGTAGCCACAAAACCTAACAAAAACAGGATGTCGCAGATATTTAAACATGAAGCCACAATTAAAAATGGTTTGCTTTTTTCATATAAAAACAGAACAAAGATGGTTCAAGTTCAGGTCTCCTGTTTGATCGGAGACACTGAAACAGCATATTGTTCATCAAACAAGCTCTGAGGGATTCGAATACTAAATATTTATGGTTTTGGGGATGAGTTTTTCAAGTTTATCTGGACTGAATTGAACAGAGAATACAAGTAAACCTTGATGATTTTAGTGCAAAATATTCAAACGGGTAGGAATTTTACAGTGGAGACAAACAGGTTTTAAATATAGTCAGAGGCAGCACAGAGTGACAGATCCTGGAGAGTAGACGGATCAATTTTATCCACGACTAGATGCATTGGAGGAGCCAGGGGATGACCAGTGGTGGCCTTGGCCACCCCAAATGTTTGAGAAAACTATGCTTTTAAGCAATACAAAAAGTAAAAAGGATTGTTTCCTAAAATGAATAGGATGGTCAGTTTACACACACACACACACACACACACACACACACACACACACACACACACACACACACACACACACACACATATATATATA
>NC_056498.1:6370990-6373838 GCF_014905685.2 Nematolebias whitei
TGCCTGTGCTTTTTTATATTCAATTAGATGTTGAAAGTTATGGGACCTTTTGACCAGCTTAAATGCTTTATTTCGTTCTCTTACTGCTGTTTTACATTCAATATTCCACCACGGAACTAACTTTTTCCTATTTTTCCCTGAAGTCTTTGGAATAGATTCCTCAGCAGCTGATAAAATGCTATGACTAATCTCTTGACTCATTCTTTCAATACTCCAATCATTTTGAACATTTAAAAGTTTTCTTTCACATAAATACTTATATTTTTCCCAATTTGCTTTCCCAAATATCCACTTTCCTCCTACCATTTCAGGAGTCTGTATCTGACCCATCCTTATATTACTGGTTATAATATAATGATCACTACCAAATGATTTATTTCTTACTTGCCATTCACATAATGGAGCCAAGCAGCTAGATACAAATGTTAAATCTAATACAGATTCCTTACCAGAATTAATATCTATTCTTGTCTTTGCTCCATTGTTCAAACATACAAGATTTTTATCATCCAAAAATTCTTCTAATATATTACCATTATAATCTATTTTCTCACTGCCCCATAGTGAATGATGTGCAATAAAGTCTCCACACCAAATAATATTTCCTTTCATACCTATCTCCTCCAGTTGACTTAATTCAATCTTTTTGCAGGGATTGTAAAAATTTATAATCATTATTTCCTTTCCTTCTATCCATATTTCAATTGCTACATATTCTGTCTCATTTCCTGTCAATTATTTTATATGGAATACCTTCTTTAATCAAAGAAAGACACCCACCTCCATTTCCTTCTTTTCTATCAAATCTAACTGCAATATATTCATAAACTCTAAAGTCTAAATAATCCTTCAACCATGTTTCCTGTATACAGATTATATCAGGTTTTTCTCTGATCACAAATAAACTGTTTAAAATCTTGACCATTTGACAAAAGACTCCTTGCGTTCCACTGTAGGATTAGGATTGTGATAAAAATTAACCACATGATCCTTCTTGACTTGCTTGGCTACTTAGCTCTCCCTTTACATCTTCCCATCGGATGTTCTTCATATCTAGACTATGACAAGCTGCCTTCACAATGATCTGAATTCTTTCTGTCTTAGACTTTACATCTATTGTTGCATTTATTACTCCTGCAATAAAAGTCACCATCTTCTTCTTCTCTTCATCTATTTTCCTTTCCACCATTTCCATAACCTTTTGGATGACTGGTTTCTCCTCTGTCATAGGTTTTCCATGCGATTTTTCTTTTTCAACCATTTTACATGCTTCTGCATATGTTACTTTCTGCATGACCTTTGTTTTCTGCACAACTGTTTGCTGCCTCATTATTTCACACCCCCAGAAAGCAACGCTATGCTCTCCTCCACAGCTGCAGCATTTTGGTTTGACTCCAGCTCCACATTTTCCATATTCATGATCTCCAGAACATCGGGCACATCTCCTTTTTCCTTTACACAATTTAGCAATATGTCCAAATTCCTGACAGTTGAAACATCTCACTGGTTTAGGTATAAACTCCCTGACACTAAATCTTATCAAGCCTAAGAAAACGTCCTTTGGCACGTCTTTTGTTTCAAACTCCACCAGCACAGTTTCTGTTTCAATTTTCTCTGGACCTTTAGTCATTCTTCTTGCTCCTTTTACTTCTTTATTTCTTTGCTTTAGATTCTCAACCAGATCTTTCATATTTACATTTAAAGGTACTCCTACAATGACTCCTTTACTTCCATTATTTCTTTTTTCACCTACTCTTACAACAGTTTTAACTTTAACTTTGCACACCCACCCAATTTTCCTCGCTTTTTCCACCTGAACTTCCGTATTGCACCCAATCAGAAGATTTCCGTCTCTCAGTATTTTTGCATATTTGATTTCTCCAACTTGTGTTTTAAGTGTTTTTGTTAACTTTAGTGGGTCAATTTTCTTTACTCCCGCTTCTTCTTCAAATCTTATTATAACATTCATTGATGGGCTTTTTGACACATCTGCTCTTTCTTCATTACCTTCACTATCAGTTCCTTCTGTACTTTCCTCATTTCTCTTTCTCCTTTTCCTTTCACTAGCTTGCTGTTTCTTTCCACCCTTCCCCACTTTTTCCCACTCTTTCTCTTCATTTTGATCGTCCATCTCTTCCTCTTCACTGCCATCCATGCTATTCCAATTGCTTCTTTCTACTTCTACCGACGTCATGTTCTGACATCAGCCAAACAAAAGTTCAGTTCAACAACCGTTTCCTGCTTTTCACTGCAGCAGTCATCTATGACTACTTGACAGCTCCAAGTCAGAGGCAGGTTCAAGATTTAGCAATCTTCCACCTTTAAAAATGATTCCTCCAAATCCCTCGATTTTGTGGTTTTTGGATTTTTCAAACCTGCCGCCTTATTGTCTCCGGTCACACCCTCCTCAGAACTTCCAGTCCGACTCTGAGTCAGCCAAAAATTGTTGCTAATAGGCAGCCTTTTATAGTCTACTACCCCCTCCCATTAACAGACCTACCATGAAGCAGGGTAAACAAAATACATAAACATTAACAAATTTCTACAAAAAAATAACTGAAACGTCAAATTACTTTCTTTAACAAACATTATCAATCACTAAACGCATCTCTTAAAAACACATTTTCTCTAGATATAAATATACAATTAAACTTCTCAAATGCAGTTTTCTTCCCCCCTTAATCAATAATGGTCTCTTCCAGAACCTTTAAAAAGGTGCTCAGGCCCCAGGGGAATCTTTTAGCCTGAACACCCTGCAGAGGAAGAGAAGAGGTAAGTCACTTTTACACTGTCACAATACACAAACATCTTTCACCCTATTTCAGAGATTAGTCACACTAATACTTAT
>NC_056498.1:6373938-6394050 GCF_014905685.2 Nematolebias whitei
CAGGGGGGTGTAGGTGTTTTTGTTCCTTCTGAAGTCCACAACCTCTCCTCCTCCACCATAACCCTCAGCACTGGCTCTCCTCAGGGATGTGTGTTGAGCCCTCTCCTGTTTACTCTGCTCACATATGATTGTGTAGCTACCCATCCAGGCTGTCACATTGTAAAGTTTGCAGATGATACAGCGGTGGTGGGATGCATCACAAACAATGATGAGTCCAGCTACAGGCAAGAGGTGGAACACCTGGAGAGCTGGTGCAGAGAGAATAACCTTCACATCAATGTGAAGAAGACAAAGGAGATGATTGTGGACTTCAGAAGGAACAAAAACACCTACACCCCCCTGAACATAAGAGGATCTGCGGTGGAAGTGGTCTCCAGCTACAAGTACTTGGGTGTACACATGAATGACAACCTCAGCTGGAGCAACAACACCACCAGCCTGATCAAGAAAGCTCATCAGAGACTCTACTTCCTCAGACGGCTGAAGCGAGCTGGTCTGGGAAGCTCAGTCCTCACCTCCTTCTACAGGTGTGCAGTGGAGAGCATCCTGTGCTCGAGCATCAATGTGTGGCATGGAGGCTGCACAGCTGCAGAAAGAAAAGCTTTGCAGAGAGTGGTGAAGGCTGCACAGAAATCTGTTGGAATCAGTCTCCCCACCATCACAGACATCTATACCTCCAGATGCAGGAAGAGGGCCACCTGCATCATGAAGGACCCCACCCACCCAGCACACACACTTTTTGCCCCACTCCCCTCAGGAAGGAGGTTAAGGAGCATTAAGTGTAGAACCACTAGACTGAGGAACAGCTTCTACCCTGAGGCTGTTAGACTCATGAATATCTAACTAGAATAATCACTGTGAAAAACCATATCATGTTGCTGCTGATCTGTTTCATGTTGCTGCTGATCTGTTTCAATGTTGATGGGTTCATGCGTGCACATCTGCTCACATACTCATGTTCATGTTTGTGCTGATGTTCAATGTTTTATGTTATGAGTGCTTAGTGTATATTTAGTTGATGTTTTTCTTAGTTCATATCTTAGATGTTATTACTGTTTTTCT
The DNA here is from genome assembly GCF_014905685.2 of Nematolebias whitei. Classification (NCBI taxonomy): domain Eukaryota; kingdom Metazoa; phylum Chordata; class Actinopteri; order Cyprinodontiformes; family Rivulidae; genus Nematolebias; species Nematolebias whitei. Next base: position 6,375,001 of record NC_056498.1, read on the forward strand.
TAGACATTTTATTGTTGGATGTAACTGGGACCCCGTGTACATAATTTCGCTCCACCACATGTACCACATGAGGTGCGAATGACAATAAAGAAACTCTGACTCTGACTCTGACTCTGACTCAGCAGCAGCAGGTGTCCAGATAAACAGAATTCTCCTCCCTGCTCTGTGCGGCGGCTGCAGAGCGGCTCGGGCACATTAATGGAGTGTTGTTTCTCACAGTTCAAAAATTGTCAAATCTAGAATAAATCTCACCTTTCCAGTTCGTTGGGACCAGGAAGTGATGAGAGAGGAACCCTGCGTTTTCCTCTCCTTCTGAGACTCTAGAAATTACATTTAAAACAGAATTTCCTGAGCTTCTGCGAGAGGGGACAAGATCTGTTCAGAAATGACAGAAAACGTCACAGAGTTCCTCCACACTGGGGTTTGAGCTGTACTGCAGCGTGAATCCCCGGATGAAAACGGTTCGCCCATCCGTCTGGAGCGCGCGCTCATTGCCACTCGTTTATAAGTTATAAAGCGGGCACGCGTTTATGCTATGAAACTCACATGCATGCTGATGTGAGCTGGTGCACGCTGAATGAGAAAGAAAATACGCGCGCCCCCGAGCATGCAAATCGTTGTGCGTTTGCTGATGCTGCGGGACGCAGCTAATGTGTTGTGCTCACGTTGGTGCTGCTGCTCTGTGTAAACATTCGGGGAGCGGGTGCACGTATGAGCCGACATGCCCTGAAGAGTCATGTGTGCGCGCCCTCATTCATGCAACGCCTTAAGCCAGGATTGCCGCGGGAGCGCGCGTTGACGCTGGTGAGGTCAGGAAGCAGCGCACGACATCGGTGGGGCGAGGTTACCACTGGGCTCGGTCTGCAGAAACACGTTCATTCTTGGCTGCGAATCACGTGAACTTTTGAGTGATTCCACGAGCTGCAGTATTAATTCAGAAAAACCTTCTTCGAGGATGAAGGAGCGGAGCCGCTGTGAGGCTTGTGAAACTGCTGACGCCGCGGGAGCGCGTGTTTGACACCACTGCGATGAAAAACACATGTCGCTCCTGCCGAGAGCGAGATACGTTACTGGGCTCGTACTGCGGTCTCACGTTAACGTTGACGTGAACGGTGGGCGCTGAGAGCTGCGTGCGCACTTTCATGATGCAGGAGCACGTGTTGGCACCGCTGGCAGTGAATGAAAACAACCTTAAAAGGCTCATTCGTGATGAGTGTGTGTGAAGGGGCCGCTTGTCAGATAATCCATGCTGACAGCCTGGCTAAAAGACACTTCATCATAAAATGATGTTTATTTCACATCGTGTCATCAACACACCTCCAGCAAACCGACACCTGGTTATCCTCCCTTGAGCTCTGTTTGTTGTCCTGGAGGGCCCCCTGTTGGCGAAGTCCGGGAAAAAAATGAACTTCCGGATGCCGGGGACGTCTGACGGGAGGGGCTGGCGTAGCAGAGCTGGGGAGGCGTTGTGCAGCCGTGGAGCATCTTGAAATGATCTCTCGCTGATGAAAAGAGGACCTCCAACAAAGCTCCTGCAGCTCTCCTGAGAGGAAGGTGGAGTGACGAGCCAGGAGAACCTCTGGGACCTCATTCTCCGGCTGCGATGCGGGGCGGCAGACAGCAAAAGAGGCGCACCGGTTGGGGATGACGTCAACTGCCCTGTAGACGGAGCGTACTGAAGGGGCCGACAGCGTTGTTAGCAAGTAGCCGCTACGAGAGCGGAGTGAGTCGAAGGTCAGAGGGCCCACCGTCTCTTCCCGCCTCTGAACGTGTACGCCAACAGCGTAATGTGTTGTTCGCTGCGGCCGTCTGGAACGCATGCTGGTGAGCTCAGTTGGAGAGCAGTGTCACCGTCTCGGTTACGCTAACCGGAGGCACGGGACGCTGGTCCATCTCGACATCTTGCTCCAATGAAGCCTCTGTCAGGCTTGGCTCCAGGGGGCACTGAGGGACTTTCCACTCGGTGAACCCCTGCTCTGGAGATGGATGCGGACTGTGGAGGCCGGCCCCCCCAATCTACCAGGAAAACCCGTCTGTGGCCTCGCCCGTAGGACGTCCTGTTGGGAAAACGAGGCCAGATGGATCAAGATGGTGAGCCGGAATGGAACCTAGTAAAAACAACCTTCCCGCCGGATCATCCAAACTGGCGGGAAAAGGCCTGGGACGTAAAAAAGGGTCCTTTCATGTCAGCCGCCTCCTGGGTTATGCCGGGCAACCCCAGAGGGCGCCGTCGGCCGGGAGCGGTGTGATCGCCAATGCGAAACGAGGTGGGATGGGGTGAGCATTCACTCAGCCCCCCTCCACCAACTCTACGCTCTCCAGGAGGGAATGAGCAGCGGGGGGCTGCAGCTGAGCGCTGCCTGTCCCAGAGGAACCATCCGATTCGCTCCGAGGGTCAGCGATAAGAGGAAAATTACAAGATGGCGTTGTCCAGCGTGTAGCGACCTGTCACTGAGAAATATTCCTCGGCGCTTAACTTGAAACAAGACTGCTCGTCAGCTTCTCCTCGGGGAGGAGAGCTCACCGGACGACTGGAGGTCGACGTGACGGGCCAAGCATTCTTAACAAAGGTTGGTCATCTACACAACTTTCCTTCTTCATTCTTCTGACAGTGCTATTATTGCTTGCTGAAGAAAAAATGGGAGCCGATTTCCCGCTCTTAACATAATTTATACACACCGGGTGGGGCCCACACAGCAGGTGGGCGTGGACTAAATTTTTCAGTGCAATGCTTTGCATATCGGGATAAACCCATCAGCGACAGCCTTAAAGGGCGAAGCCTATACGAAATAGAACAGTCTATAAATGTGGGAACAGACTTGAGCTCCTCAGAATTGTACAAAGGGCCTCTGAATTCAGGTAATATAAAACAATTCTCTCTTGTTCACACATTTTTTTTTAGCTCAGTTTAAGTGTAGAAACATTGTGAAGTGTTTCAATGAACTTATAATCATCGCTCAATTTTTTTTTTAAAGAAAGAGAAGAAAGGAGAATAAATAAATAAATAAATAAATAAATAAATAAAAGAGAAATAGATAAAACGAGAGACCACTACGACAAAACAACATGCACAGCCCGCCACCCACAATATTACCATGAAACATTCGACATCGCACAAGGAATCATCTAGCTTCCACCACTACCCAACCTAGCGTGCATCTGTCAAAGCACCTGAATCCAAACACCTGCGCAAGCACGCCCGCCACCACCAGATTTCTCCAAAAGAATGTCCAATAGTGGACGCGGGGGCCCACAGACCCGCCCCCCCCAGGACACAATGGCAACATAGGGAGGACCGGAGCCACAGACACACAGTGGCCCACAGGCCCGGAGCCCCAGGAATCTCCCAACAGGGAGAACCGCACCCCCCCAGAGAGGAGCAGAGGAAAGAACCGGGTGACCCCAGCCACCACAATGCAGAGCCTCCAGGAAGCTGCAGCGACGAGCCCACAGGTCTGGCCGGCAACCCATGGCCCCCTCAAGTAGATCCGGCCATGGACACCAAGCCCCAAGCCCCGAGGCCATACCACCCCCCAGCTGAGCCCCGACAGAGCCAGGGCACCCAGGCCCCGCCAGGCAGCAACCAGGGCGGACCGACGTACACCCCACCACCCAGCCCAGACGCCGAGAGACACCAATGCACCGGCGGCAAGGGGGCCCCCAGCCAAAGGGGGGCACGACCGGGGGGAGTGGGCCCCACACCAAACGTGGGGCCCAAATTGATCTAAGAGAGGGGGGACCACCAAAAACCCAACCTGAGCAACAAACAGGCACACACAGATAGCCCGAAAGAATCTCTGTCGGGCCGACCGCATGCACCATCTACCTGACAGCGACCACAGGCCAGCCCCAGCCCAAGGGGCAGAGCAGCAGGGAGCTGCAGCCGAGGAGGGCCGGCTCTCACATCAAGAGCTCCGCACCATAGGCCCGGAGACGCCCCAGCACACCACCTACGCACCCCCCCACACACACAGCACACCCACCGCAAATGCCACACAGGAAGACCAGCCAGTGCCCTGATGAGGCGAAGTCACGCCCCCAACCGCCGCCCTACACCACCAATGACCACACGTACACTACCATAGCCGATCCCCCGCCGAAAGCCGACAGCCACCCCAGTCAAAGTGCCGGCCATCGCAACCAGGAACCTAGATTAAAAGAATCGGAACAGCCCAGGAGGAACCGAAGCACCGGCCCCATCACTAACCGCCCCAAGGCCCAAAGCCCACCCACAGCCCAGATCCCAACAATGCGCCCCCCCCCCCATCCCCGACCCCTAGTGTCACACGGAGAAAGGAGGTGTTTGTGAAAGGAAAAAAATAAATAAAAATAAAAATCTATATATGCATAAATAAATTTAATTTTTCAGTGCGATGCTTTGCATATCGGGATAAACCCATCAGCGACAGCCTTAAAGGGCGAAGCCTATACAAAATAGAACAGTCTATAAATGTGGGAACAGACTTGAGCACCTCAGAATTATACAAAGGGCCTCTGAATTCAGGTAATATAAAACAATTCTCTCTTGTTCACACATTTTGAAGTCTGTAAGAATAAAGATGTTGTTTAATTCTGACATAAACGTGTGTTCCTTCCAAGCAAACGATCCAGGCAGGGGAGAGGAGAAGAGAGCTTTGTTTCCCTTTACATTGTAATGTGCTTTGAGTGTCTTGATAAGACAGAAAAGCGCTATATAAGTGCAGTGCATTTACCATAATAATAATACGTTATTTATTATACATATTTCCATCAAGCTTTAAGAGTCAGACTGCTGCATTCCAACTATCTTTACAGTTGGAACTCAAATCTAGGAACGACTTCAGAGTGAGTTTATAATGTTCCAGATCCAGCTAAAACTTGAGGATTTGCTGATGGTGGTGCTCAGTGACCAGATTAGCTGCTGTTAGAAAAACAAGTTGATAACAATGAATTTCCTGACATTCTGTGCATTCAAACAAATGACTATTCATCCCATTCATAAAAGATTGGAAATTATGCTGTATGTTACTGGATACTGGATACTGGAGACGTGGGTCCCCCTTCCCTTGGGCTCACCACCTGTGGGAGGGGCCAAAGGGGTCGGGTGCAATGTGGGATGGGTGGTGGCCAAGGGCGGGGACCCTGGCGGTCTGATCCTCGGCTACAGAAGCTGGCTATTGGGACATGGAATGTCACCTCACTGGTGGGGAAGGAGCCTGAGCTGGTGTGTGAGGCTGAGAGGTTCCAGCTAGAAATAGTCAGACTCACCTCTACGCATGGCTCTGGCTCTGGAACCAGTTTCCTTGAGAGGGGCTGGACACTCTTCCACTCTGGAGTTGCCCCTGGTGAGAGGCGCCAAGCAGGAGTGGGCATACTTATTGCCCCCCAACTTGGAGTCTGTGTGTTGGGGTTCACCCCGGTGAATGAGAGGGTGGCCTCCCTCCGCCTATGTGTGGGGGGGAAAGTGCAACTCCTGGGGACTCCCTTGTTCTGCTGGGGGACTTCAATGCTCATGTGGGCAATGACAGTGAGACCTGGAGGGGTGTGGTTTGGAGGAACGGCCCCCCTGATCTGAACCCGATTGGTGTTCTGTTGTTGGACTTCTGTGATCGTCATGGATTGTCAATAACAAACACCTTGTTCAAGCATAAGGGTGTCCATATGTGCTCTTGGCACCAGGACACCCTAGGCCACAGTTCGATGATCGACTTTGTCATTGTCTCATCTGATGCGGCCACATGTCTTGGACACTCGGGTGAAGAGAGGGGCAGAGCTGTCCACTGATCACTACCTGGTGGTGAGTTGGCTCCGATGGTGGGGGAGGATGCCGGTCAGACCTGGCAGACCCAAACATATTGTGAGGGTTTGCTGGGAATGTCTGGCAGAGTCTCCTGTGAGACGGAATTTTAACTCCCACCTCAGGGAGAACTTCGAACATGTTCCGAGGGAGGTGGGGGACATTGAGTCTGAGTGGACCATGTTTCGTGCCTCTATTGTCGAGGCGGCTTACCGGAGCAGTGGCCGCAAGGTTGTCGGTGCCTGTCGCGGCGGCGACCCTTGAACCCGATGGTGGACACCGTCGGTGAGGGATTCTGTCAGGCTGAAGAAGGAGTCCTATTGGGCCTTTTTGGCCTGTGGGACCCCGGAAGCAGCTGATGGCAGCTTTTTTTTTTCTTGCTACTCTACGGTGAAACCAGACGTGTTGTCCCTCTCTGCCGCCCCCCACCCACTTCCCTGCTGCGCTCTTTTGTCCTGTGAACCCTTAAAAAGCCTCTTTTTTTCCTGCATATCTCTTAATTGGAAGGATCAGCTGGTCTCTCAACAAAATCAATCAACTTCTCCCGACAGGAGTCAGGGCAAGGAGGACCCCTCTGAACTCTGAAGGACAAATTAGATTCATGATGACAACTAGATTCTACTGTTTGGGTTGGTGGAATCTGGTTGTCTACAAACTCGTGTGGAGGTGTTGAAGCTTGACAGTGCTCGGACTGAATGTGGAGCTGTGACAGGGAATTGGAGCAGCTGTATCAGGACTGTGTTCTCCCTGGCAGCACTCATGAATGGTGGGAATAATCTAGAGAAGCTGTGAGCTTGACTTTTGGAGTAAAGGATCAATTCGGCTGTTTTGGAGTTTCCATCAGAGAATATGTACCAGCGAGACTTTAAAGGCAGAAACAACAATTACGAGTTCTGCCTGACCCAAACTGTGGCCTTGATGCCGGACTTATCTCAACTCCTCCTGGAATGTTTTGAAAACAACAAAGATGCTTTGACTGTTTCCTCACCCCTTCCTCCCCCAAGGCCGTGGACATGTAACAGAACCTCAACTGAGCTGAAGATGAACGTCATCTCTTATCTGGACAATGGCTGAGGGGGGGCTCTGGACTATGCTACGACCTTCCCTTAAAAATTCAATGTTTTCACCGCCTATATGTAAATGTATAACGTCTGTTTATGTTGCTTTGCTGTGGTAGGTTTTTTTGATGCCTCAAATTGTGCCCTGTCTAGGACACGGTGTGAGAGATCTTTTTTTTACAACATCTCTCCTCATGTTTTCTTTCCTTTTCTTATCTAAGCAAAATATTATTCTGAATAAGAATAAGAAGGCCGCGCTAATTATTTTAGCCGCAGCTTTGTGCACTCCGCCCATCTTTGGACGACTGTACGTACATATTCGCGTTGTATCTCGGTGCAATGCCAATAAAGTTTATTCTGTTTGTGATTCTGATGGGTACCGGCAGTCCAAGCGAAATGTGGCTTGGGTGGTCGCTGAGGCAAAAACTCGGGCATGGGAGGAGTTCGGAGAGGCCATTGAGAATGACTTCCGCACGGCTTCGAGGCGATTCTGGTCCACCATCCGGCGTCTCAAGGAGGGAAAGCGGTACTCCACCAACACTGTTTATAGTGGGAGTGGTGTGCTGCTGACCTCAACTCGGGATGTTGTGGGTCGGTGGGCAGAATACTTTGAAGACCTCCTCAATCCCACCGGCACGTCTTCCACTGAGGAAGAGAAGCCTGGGGACTCTGGGTCGAGCCCTCCAATCTCTGGTGCTGAGGTCACCGAGGTGGTTAAAAAGCTCCTCGGTGGCAGGGCCCCAGGGGTGGATGAGATTCGTCCGGAGTTCCTTAAGACTCTGGATGTTGTAGGGTTGTGTTGGCTTACGTGACTCTGCAATATTGCGTGGACATCGGGGGAAGTTCCCCTGGATTGGCAGACCGGGGTGGTGGTCCCCCTATTCAAAAAGGGGGACTGTAGAGTGTGTTCCAACTACAGGGGAATCACGCTCTTAAGCCTCCCTGGTAAGGTCTATTCGGGGGTTCTGGAGAGGAGGGTCCGTCTGATAGTGAGATTCAAACTAGCAAAAGTAAAAAAAGAAACATTTTATTACTGATGCTATTACAAGTTTCATGCTGTCAGATTTGAATGGAGTGTTTAGCGGACAGACCCAAGATGCAGCCAAATATGAGGCGCTCGAGGTGAATAACCAACGGGACCAGGTGAGTGTGAACATGGTCAGACTGAGGAGTCAGATCTACACAGGAGTAAATTGACACAAATAACACAAGTAGAACTAAAAGCATAACACATGACAGACAACATAATAAGGCTCAAAAGTGGACCAAAACCTGATCTCACACATAAAGAACATCCAACTAATAATCAAAATACACCCATCCTCACACAAGCATAAGTCAGCCATATTGGATTGTGAGGCCAGAGCCTGTCAGGAATCTCCAATTTCAGGAAGCATTCAAGGTGATTTTTTTTTTTAATTTGGAAGTTCTGCCTGCCTAGAACAAAAGGAATGCAGCATTAAACAGACCGCAGGTTCAGCTAATTAGTTTATGAACATCATCTTGTTCATCTGTCAGTGATAATTACCAACAGCAAAGAAATATCTGTGAAAAATGCAGCATTACTTTATTAATGGTAAATGAACTGATTTTATATGGATACTACCTGTACTTTGCATCCAAGCAGGACACTCAAAACAATATAATCATACTGGTGGAATCGAACCTCCATCTCTCGTTGGAGGAAGACTGCTCTGACCACTGAGCCACAGCCACCTCACAAACACTAACAGAATTATAAACAAACTATAAATAAATATAAAAGCAGCAGCTGACCTGTACAACAGGCAGTAAAGGCATAAGATACTAGTACAGAGGGTAGTAGTTAGTACTGCAAATAATTCATATGAAACAATGAGCCCACAATTATTTAACTGCATAGCAAATGCCATTAAACTGCAATACTTTTGTAAGTCTCCCTCTGCCGCCCTCTTCTGATGACTGTTCTTGCTGTCATGTCTCTTCTGTCCTGTCAAAATGATCCAAACTCTCTGGTGCCCCAAGGAGGAAAAAGAGAAAAGAAAAGGAGGAAAACTGCATCAAAGACAGAGAGAGATACAGTAAAGATGATCAAATCAAATCAAATTATTTATCTATTTCACTTTTATTTATACAGGTACAGTATTCTCATCGAGTCATGAAGACTCATTTTCAAGACAGACCAGTTAGGGAGCAGATGGTGGTGGTTAAGGGCCTTACTCAAGGGCCCAGGGTGGCACAAATGTGGATGGGGGCAGGTGTAGGTTTTTTACCTTTTCCGCTTACATTTTGATGTTGTCGGTACAGGGAGTCAACCTGGCAACCTTTCGATCACCAGCCCACTTTCTCTAACCTCTGCGCCACCACTCCCCCAAACACCCTCCATAGTAGAGTGTAACTTTCTAAATTGCTTTTGAAAGTAAAATTGTCAGCTTTAGGGAGTATTTTGGTAATAGTATTTTGCTATTTTGGGGAGTAAATGGGACCCTGTGTACATAATTTCTTTCCACCTCCTGTACCACGTGTTGGAAACGACAATAATGTTGACTTAAATTTAAACTTGAACTTTGGCTTGACATGGTTTGTTCATCCATCAGCAGCTAATTTAGCATCAGTTCAGTTTCTGAGCTCATGAGCGTTCTGGAGGAACAAAAGGGATGTAGAGTACTACTCCTACAGTACTTTACCTCAGCTGTTTAACAGGTGTTATAGATGAAGTTTTAATTGACAACTGCTTAGCTAAAGTTTGCCCTAATCTACAAAAATGTTATTCCTATAAAACCCCTTTATATCATAATAGTTGCTTGTTTTTCTGTCTAAAATGTGTTTAAAATGCTCAATTTTACTGTAGCGTTAGAGATGAATGTGAAGCATTGCCTCAGACCATGTTATACTGCAGTTTACTGCTTCTCTGCTCAGCATCTCACTGTAATAAAGTTTAATTTAATCAAATTTGCATTTCAAAAAAGAAAAAAACTACATTGTATATTAATCATATACAGAATATTGACTATCATGGATCTGTAAGATTTTTTTTTAATTCTTGGAATGATGTCATTATTGTCAAAAAGCAAAAAGGAATAACTGGAAGTCCCCTCTGTGTATGTTGTGAGCACAAGAAATAACATTTTATTGTGTGGTTGCATCTAGGTATTAAAAATGTCTGTCAAAATTGGATTGCCATGTAAAGAATCCAAGACGGCTTCTGCCATACAGGTATATTTGTAATATTGTGAGCTGGAAAACTTGCAAAATAAACAGCGTGCTGACTTTTATTTTGGTGTGTGGCTGCATCTAGGTGTGAGCAAGGTCATTATTGAAAATTGGGTTGCCACATCAAAATCCAAGATGGCCAGTGCCAACATAGATATTTGTAAACAGACCACCCAGGAAACTATGATTTCTAGATTTTATTTTGCTTAAAAGTAAAGTTTCCTCAATTGATTGGGGTGAACAAAGATTAATCAATGGGGGCCAAGACCACCACTGGCCACCCCCTGGCTCCACCACATAAGGAAATAAAACTACCTCTGTTCTTCTCCACAGTGTAACTCTTATCCACTTGAATGTATTCCACTAAAAACATTTAGGTTTACTTGCATTCAGTGTCCAGTTCCAGCCCAGAAAAACACTCATCTCCAAAACTTCAAAAGCATTCATTCTTCACTTCCTTCAGCGACGGGGGACATCGGCGTACTGCTCGTTAAATCTTGGTTTTAATTAGATGAGAATGGTATTTTTGCTCCACATTCCGAAAACATGAAACTCTGACACCAGTCCACAAGTACTTTCATCACAGATGTGAGTCGGCTTCGTTAGACGCCCCACAGCTCCCGTTAACAGGCAGGATACGTTGAGTACAAAGAGAAAGCATATAACCTGAAAAGGAGGTGAATCTGGTTCCACATTCACAGCCAAAGCCCACAACTGTCTCGTCTCCAAGGAAACCCTTGTCTCTGTGTGTGTGCGTGCGTGCGTGCGTGTGCGTGTGTGTGTGTTTGGGTGGTGCTGGGGGTGGGGGGTCTGAACAAGAAACTGCAGATGAAGCTGAGAGACCACAAACAGACGTTGATCTTCTGAACAGTAGTAATGAAGAGAAATGTGAAGAAACTGAAGCTCTACAAGTGAATTAATGAACGTTACAGCTGTTCGAAGCTCCAGATGTCACCTACTCACTATCACCCACAGCCTGAAGGCCTGGCTTGTAGCAAAGTATCTCATGAATCATTGGGTGAACTGCAATGAAACTCTCAGATTGTCTTCTGAGAATTAATTAGGTGGAAATTTACAAACGATTAGTTTTGGAATCAACTGGATTCAAGATGGCCACCACAACCAGCTGAATTTAGAAAATACCAAAATGATCCATAACGCAGGTGATTTTACAAATACTGTGCTAAACTGAACTTTGCTTCGACACACAAAGTAACAATGTCAGAGACTTGTTTGTTTCAGTAGACAAACTGTGACAGGAACCTTAGTCAAACACAAATCAATCTAACAGCTGGTCTACTTTTTTATTACCATAATTTATTACTGCAGGATTCCAAGGGGAAACCTTGGATGTTCTCTGTCTCCCGGACCCGGTTCTAGAGGGCAGCTGCTGTGGTCCTTATTATCATCAAGCTGCTAACAAGACCTGCTAACAAGACCACGCCACTAACTGAACCTCACTGCTAACAGTACCATGGTGCTAACTGGAACATGTTGCTAAGATAACAACCATTTACCGGCTTGCCTGTTATGCTGGCTGAATTTGCACGTTCGTGGTGAGACGTATTGTGTCACTTCCTGTTTGTCTGTTGGTAGCTCGAGTGAATTGTTTGCTCGAGTCGTCTCTGTTTTCTGGATTTATCTGTCTTTTGCACATCTTTTCATTCTAGTTAATAAACACTTAGTACTGTTGTTTTCTACTGTTGGATAGTGCTTAAAACACCTCTTATCTTTCAACACTTCTTGGTTTTTATTGGTGTATTTGGCTCTGCTAGCTCCTGCTAGCGTTAGCGTAGCATGGCTGCTGCTTCTCTCCCTGCTTCCTATGTTTTCACTTGCTCCGTGTGTCAGATGTTTAGTTACTCTTCTGCCTCCTTTAGTGGTAATGATACATGTAACAAATGTAGTCTTGTGTTAGCTTTGGAGGAGAGGCTGTCTGAACTGGAAGCTCGGCTCCGCGCTGTAGAAAAACCAGTAGCTAGCCAGGTCCCCTTAGACAGTGTGGAACCACAGAGGCTAGCTCCCGTTAGCGGTCCTCCAGCAGACCCCGAGCAGCTGGGACCCCAGGCCGGCTGGGTGACGGTCCGGAGTAAGCGTAGTGCTAAGGCTAAGCCCTTAGTTCACCTCCGGCCCTTTCACGTTTCTAATTGATTTTCCTCGCTCAGTGACACACCCGCTGAGAAACAGACCCTGGTTATTGGCAGCCCCATAGTCTGAAACGTGGCTTTAGGGACTCCAGCGGCCATAGTCAAATGCATTCCGGGGGCCAGAGCGGGCGACATATAATCTTATCTGAAACTGCTGACTAAGGCTAAGGCTAAATACAGTAAGACTGTTATTCACGTCTGCAGTAATGACACCCGGTTACGCCATTCAGAGGTCACTAAAATTAACGTTGCTTCGGTGTGTGACTTTGCTAAAACCATGTCGGACTCCGTAGTTTTCTCCAGCCCCCTCCCCAACCTGACCAGCAATGTTTAGCCGTATGTCGTCGTTTAACCGCTGGGTGTCCAGGTGGTGTTCTGACAATGACGTGGGCTACATAGATAACTGGAGTTCTTTCTGGGGAAAACCTGGTCTGATGTGGAGAGATGGCATCCATCCCACTTTGGACGGAGCCGCTCTTCTTTCTAGAAATATGGCTGATTTTGTTTATCCCCCAAATTATTGACAACCCAGGGTCCAGTCCAGGAAGCAGAGTTGTAGTCCTCCACACCTCCCTGCTGCTCCTCCTCTGTTACCCACCCACACCCCCATTGAAACAGTGTCAACTCGCCCACGGCTCAAATTAAATAAACCAAAAATCAAATCTAAAAATATAAACCATAAAAATCTGATTCAAATAAACAGTTACTTTACCTGAGCAAAATCATAAAATCATTAAATGTGGATTATTGAACATCAGATCTCTTTCCTCTAAATCCCTGTTAGTTAATGAACTGATAACTGATCATCATATTGATTTATTCTGTCTGACAGAAACTTGGCTACAACAGGAGGATTTTGTTAGTATAAATGAATCCACTCCTGGTAGTTATTTAAATTTTCATTTTCCTAGAACAACTGGCCGAGGTGGAGGAGTAGCTTCTATTTTTCAGTCAGGATTATTGATTAATGCCAAACTAGTTATTAGTTATGATGCCTTTGAATAACTGTCCCTCAGTCTTTCTCATCCAAAATGGAAATCAGAAAAGCCACTTTTACCAGTTGTTATATATCGTCCACCAGGCGCTTACTCTCAGTTTTTGTCTGAATTCTCAGAATTATTAACTGACTTACTATTAACCCTTGTGTTATGTTAAGGGTCAATTTGACCCGTTTCAATTTTTGTGTTGATCAAAGTGCAGGTTATCCTTTCTTTTTTTCCATGAAATGTTGTGACTTTTTCTCCTCTAGGGTCATGAACTTCTATGTAAAATCTGGACTCTTTGATGTGTTGTTAAATGTCTGCACACAGTTTGTATACAAAGATGATGTTGCGGGTCATTTTGACCCGCACACAGAGTAGCTGTTAAAAATCCAAAAAAAAAGTCTTTGATGTACTTCATTTTGATTGCCTCTGAATAAACATTCAGAACCAGGTGTGTGTGGAAGAGGGACTTTCTCTCCCCTGTCCTTGTCACTGTTTCCATGCCCGTTCTTGGAGAAACACCAAAAATGAGCTCCAGACGATTTACAGCTGAAGAAGCTTTTTTCGCAGCTTATGAACTGGGATAGTGATGTAGAGGAAGAGGTTTCAGAGACAGAGGATCCTTCAGAGCCAGAGGACAATGCCATTGATGATCCAGATTTTCAATTTTCCCATGATGAGGAGGATTCAGAGGACGAGTCTGCAGGTGTCCCTTCTTCAGATGAAAACCAAGAAATGCAACAATCGTCATCCACAGAGGGGACATGGACATCTAAAGATGGTAAAATAAAATGGTCAACATCACCACACCAAAGCCAAGGTAGATTGTCATCTTGTAATGTCATCAAAATGATTCCTGGTCCTACAAGATTTGCTGTCACAAGAGTTGATGATATTGAATCAGCATTTCAGCTCTTCATATCCCCACCCATAGAGAAGATAATCCTCAACATGACCAACTTGGAGGGGAAGCGTGTCTTTCAAGAGAAATGGAAGCCACTGGATCCGACTGACTTGCATGCTTACATTGGAATCCTGGTGTTAGCTGGCGTATACAGGTCAAAGGGTGAAGCAACTGCAAGTTTATGGAATGAAGAGAATGGAAGGCCAATCTTCCGAGCAACAATGTCTTTGGAGACATTTCACATGATCTCTCGTGTGATCCGATTTGACAACCGTGACACCAGAGCTGATCGACGTGAGAGAGACAAACTTGCAGCAATCAGAGATGTCTGGAATAAATGGGTCGAAATCCTGCCTTTATTGTATAATCCTGGCCCCCATGTTACTGTCGATGAGCGCCTCGTTCCATTCAGAGGACGCTGTCCATTCCGACAGTATATGCCAAACAAGCCTGCGAAATATGGCATCAAAATGTGGGCAGCCTGTGATGCAAAATCCAGTTATGTTTGGAACCTGCAAGTATATACTGGAAAGCCACCTGGAGGAAGACCTGAGAAGAATCAGGGAATGCGTGTGGTTTTGGAGATGACTGAAGGGCTGCAAGGTCATAACATTACATGTGACAACTTCTTTACATCCTACCGTCTTGGAGATGAACTTCAGAAGAGAAAGCTGACTATGTTGGGAACAGTCAGAAAAAATAAGCCAGAACTTCCCAGTGAGATTCTGAAGATGCAAGGAAGACCTCTGCATTCCTCAAAATTTGCTTTCACAGAGAAAACAACACTTGTTTCTTACTGCCCAAAAAGAAACAAGAATGTTCTTGTGATGAGCACAATGCACAAAGACGCATCTCTGAGCACACGAGAGGACATGAAACCGCAAATGATTCTGGATTACAACTCCACAAAAGGGGGAGTTGACAATCTTGACAAAGTCACAGCAACATATAGTTGTCAGCGCAAGACTGCCCGTTGGCCTTTGGTGGTTTTCTACAACATTTTGGATGTGTCTGCTTACAATGCCTATGTGCTGTGGATTGAGATCAACCAGCAGTGGAATGCCAGCAAACTGTACCGACGTCGACTTTTCCTGGAAGAACTAGGCAAAGCACTCGTCACTCCAAAGATCCAGAACCGGGTCAGGCCAGCTAGATCCCCAGCAGCTGCTGCTGTCATCGCAAAGGTCCAGGGCAGGGCATCTGACCAACCCACAATGGATCCTTTGGATACAGGTACAAAGAAACGCAAAAGATGCCAAGTCTGTCCCTCTCGAGATGACAGTAAAACAACTACCTCTTGTGTGAGATGCAAGAAATACATCTGCAAAAAGCACATAGTCACATTCTGTCCATCATGTGGGGAACGCTGAAAATGTTGACTGTCAAAAACCCGAGAAAATGCGGCAAGTTAAATGCAAAAAAAAAAAGGGTTCGTGAAGAGGGAAAAATTGAAATCAGGAGTTCTTTAATATAGTGTTGGAAGTGTATATCTCTACTTCTCATCTCTTCTAAATATTTGTATAATCTAAAATAAAGTTCTTATTGGTTTAACTTCATTTTATGACTGTTTTGAGTGGATTTACACAATGCGGGTCAAAATGACCCGCAACATAATAAACGTATTTTTTTCTCAACATAATACAAGGGTTAAATACTGATAAAGTCATAATAATTGGTGATTTCAATATTCATGTGGATGTTGAGAGTAATAGCTTAAGCATAGCCTTTAATAATTTAATAGACTCATTTGGTTTTACCCAAAACGTCCGCACATCTACTCATTCTTATCATCACACTCTTGATTTAGTTCCGACCTATGGTGTAGAGATTAAGGACTTGGTAATAGTTCCTCAAAATCCTATTCTGTCCAACCATGTTTTAATAACCTTTGAGTTTACATTAAATGACTACACAGTCACTGAGAGTAAATTTCATCTCAGCAGGTGCTTATCAGAAAATGCTGTAACCAAATTTAAACAATCTCTTCCATCAATGTTTTCCTCTGTCTTGCAGAGTAATGCATCAGAGAACAGTGACTTAGATCATCTAGTTGATCATCTTACAACTTCAATGCAAACTTCACTTGATAAAATTGCTCCACTGAAAAAGAAAGTAATCAGTCAGAGGAAACTGTCTCCTTGGTTCAATTCTGAGTTACATACTTTAAAGCAGGCATCTAGAAACCAGGAGAGAAAATGGCGCTCTACTAATGTTGAAGAATTTTATTTAACTTGGAAAGATAGTCTGCTAACATATAAAAAAGCTCTCCGTAACGCTAGAACTTTATATTACTCTTCTTTAATAGAGGAGAATAAAAATAACCCTAGGTTTCTGTTTAGTACTATTGCTAGACTAATTAAAAGTCCAATTTCTGTTGAACCATGTATCCCTACAACTATAAGTAGTGATGACTTCATGAGATTCTTTATAAATAAAATTATTCCAATTAGAGAGAAAATTCAAACCATCCACGTCTGCTAGATCCCATCCCAACCAGACTGTTTAAAGAGGTATTTCCCCTAATTAATGTCCACATTTTGGATCTACTTAAATTGTCTTTAATGGATGTTATGTACCACATCGCTTTAAGGTTGCTGTAATTAAACCTTTACTTAAGAAGTCTGATCTTGATTCAGAAATTCTGGCCAACTACAGACCTATATCTAATCTAACTTTCATCTCAAAAATTCTAGAGAAAATAGTTGCAGGTCAGTTGCGTGAACATCTACAAAGAAACAATCTGTTTGAAGAGTTTCAGTCAGGGTTTAGAGCTCATCATAGCACAGAAACAGCACTAGTAAAAGTCACTAATAATATTCTCATGGCCTCAAACAATGGACTTGTGTCTATACTGGTCCTGTTAGACCTCAGTGCTGCATTTGATACAGTTGATCACAATATTTTACTACAGAGGCTTGAAAATGATATTGGGATTACAGGAACAGCTCTAAAATGGTTTAAATAATAATTATCTGATAGATTCCAGTTCGTAAATGTAAATAATAAATCTTCTTCATACACCAAAGTTAGTCATGGAGTTCCTCAGGGCTCAGTGCTTGGGCCAATATGCTTTACTTTATATATGTTTCCATTAGGTAAAGTTATTAAACAGGGATAAATTTCTATTGTTATGCTGATGACACACAATTACAGGTCCTTCTAAAAAAATTAGCATATTGTGATAAAGGTCATTATTTTCCATAAAGCAATGATAAAAATGAAACTTTCATATATTTCAGGTTCATTGCACACCAACTGAAATATTTCAGGTCTTTAATTGTTTTAATACTGATGATTATGGCATACAGCTCATGAAAACCCAAAATGCCTGTCCCAAAAAATTAGCATATCATGAAAAGGTTCTCTAAACAAGCTATTAACCTAACCATCTGAATCAACGACGTAACTCTAAACACCTGCAAAAGATTCCTGAGGCTTTTAAAAACTCCCAGCCTTGTTCATTACTCAAAACTGCAATCATGGGTAAGACTGCCGACCTGACTGCTGTCCAAAAGGCCATCATTGACACCCTCAAGCAAGAGGGTAAGACACAGAAAGAAACTGAACGAATAGGCTGTTCCCAGAGTGCTGTATCAAGGCACCTCAGTGGGAAGTCTGTGGGAAGGGAAAAGTGTGGCAGAAAACGCTGCACAACGAGAAGAGGTGACCGGACCCTGAGGAGGATTGTGGAGAAGGGCCGATTCCAGACCTTGGTGGACGTGCGGAAGCAGTGGACTGAGTCTGGAGTAGAAACATCCAGAGCCACCGTGCACAGGCGTGTGCAGGAAATGGGCTACAGGTGCCGCATTCCCCAGGTCAAGCCAGCTTTGAACAAGAGACTGCGTCAGAAGCATCTCGCCTGGGACTGCTGCTGAGTGGTCCAAAGTTATGTTCTCTGATTACAGTAAATTTTGCATTTCCTTTGGAAATCAAGGTCCCAGAGTCTGGAGGAAGAGAGGAGACACAGAATTCACATTGCTTGAGGTCCAGTGTCAAGTTTCCATGGTCACTGGGGTGCCATGTCAGCTACTGATGTTGGTCCACTGTGTTTTATCAAGGGCAGGGTCAATGCAGCTAGCTATCAGGAGATTTTGGAGCACTTCATGCTTCCATCTGCTGAAAAGCTTTATGGAGATGAAGATTTCATTTTTCAGCACGACCTGGCACCTGCTCACAGTGCCAAAACCACTGGTAAATGGTTTACTGACCATGGTATTACTGTGCTCAATTGGCCTGCCAACTCTCCTGACCTGAACCCCATAGAGAACCTGTGGGATATTGTGAAGAGAAAGTTGAGAGACGCAAGACCCAACACTCTGGATGAGCTTAAGGCCGCTATCGAAGCATCCTGGGCCTCCATAACACCTCAGCAGTGCCACAGGCTGATTGCCTCCATGCCACGCCGCATTGAAGCAGTCATTCATGCAAAAGGATTCCCGACCAAGTATTGAGTGCATAACTGAACATGATTATTTGAAGGTTGGTGTTTTTGTATTAAAAACACTTGTCTTTCATTGGTGGGATGAAATATGCTAATTTTTTGGGACAGGCATTTTGGGTTTTCATGAGCTGTATGCCATAATCATCAGTATTAAAACAATTAAAGACCTGAAATATTTCAGTTGGTGTGCAATGAATCTGAAATATATGAAAGTTTCTTTTTTATCATTACATTATGGAAAAAAATGACATTTATCACAATATGCTAATTTTTTTAGAAGGACCTGTATATTTGTCCATTAAACCCAATGAATCAAATCAGCTACTTAGACTACAAGCATGTCTTAAAGACATAAAAACCTGGATGACCCTTAATTTTCTCCTGTTGAACACAGACAAAACTGAGGTTTTGGTTTTAGGACCTGAGCACCTTAGGAATTAATTTTTCAGTCTTTCTCCCTCCTTAGATGGCATTAATCTGTCCTCCAGCTCTAATGTTAAAAATCTTGGTGTTATTTTTGATCAGGACATATCTTTTATCCCCCACATT
>NC_056498.1:6394150-6398482 GCF_014905685.2 Nematolebias whitei
ACTCACATCAAAACAACCATCAACATCAACGAGGACCCTCATCAGTATGCATACCATGAGAACCGATCAACAGAGGACGCCATCTCCTCTGTGGTCCACACTGCGCTCAACCACCTGGAGCAGAAAAACTCTTACGTCCGTATGCTCTTTGTGGACTTCACATCCGCCTTCAACACCATGATCCCCCAAACCCTGATGGACAAACTATCCACACTAGGACTAAGCCCCTCCATTTGCAACTGGGTACTAGACTTTTTAACAAACAGACCACAGTTAGTGAAGATCCACAACCTCTCCTCCTCCACCATAACCCTCAGCACTGGCTCTCCTCAGGGATGTGTGTTGAGCCCCCTCCTGTTTACTCTGCTCACGTATGATTGTGCAGCTACCCATCCAGGCTGTCACATTGTAAAGTTTGCAGATGATACAGCGGTGGTGGGATGCATCACAAACAATGATGAGTCCAGCTACAGGCAAGAGGTGGAACACCTGGAGAGCTGGTTCCAAGAGAATAACCTTCACATCAATGTGAAGAAGACAAAGGAGATGATTGTGGACTTCAGAAGGAACAAAAACATCTACACCCCCTTGAACATCAGAGGATCTGCGGTGGAAGTGGTCTCCAGCTACAAGTACTTGGGTGTACACCTGAACAACAACCTCAGCTGGAGCAACAACACCACCAGCCTGATCAAGAAAGCTCATCAGAGACTCTACTTCCTCAGACGGCTGAGGCGAGCTGGTCTGGGAAGCTCAGTCCTCACCTCCTTCTACAGGTGTGCAGTGGAGAGCATCCTGTGCTCGAGCATCAACGTGTGGCATGGAGGCTGCACAGCTGCAGAAAGAAAAGCTTTGCAGAGAGTGGTGAAGGCTGCACAGAAGTCTGTTGGAATCAGCCTCCCCACCATCACAGACATCTACACCTCCAGATGCAGGAAGAGGGCCACCTGCATCATGAAGGACCCCACTCACCCAGCACACACACTTTTTGCCCCACTCCCCTCAGGAAGGAGGTTAAGGAGCATTAAGTGTAGAACCACTAGACTGAGGAACAGCTTCTACCCTGAGGCTGTTAGACTCATGAATCTCTAACTAGAATAATCACTGTGAAAAACCATATCATGTTGCTGCTGATCTGTTTCAATGTTGATGTGTTCATGCGTGCACATCCGCTCACACAGACTCATGTTCATGTTTGTGCTGATGTTCAATGTGTAGTATGACATATGCAGGATATATTCATACATTTCGCGAGTTCTTCATTTTTCTGACTGTGTAAATGTCGTGCATTGAATTTAACAGAAATGTAACGAGAGACGTTATTTATCTTTGACCCATCAAAATGAATGCGGTCATTTATTTGCAGAATCAAAGTTTAACATCAAACATTTACATTAATTTGGCAAAATATGAAAACAATAACATGGCTAGTTTCACAGGAAGTGGGACAATACGGCGATTGTCCTCACTTTTCAGCAGAAACAGCAGACATCAATCACACGGCGGTGATTGAGAACTTTGCTCCAGACATTTCTAAAAATATCTGTGATGATTTTAGGAGAAAGGAGAGTTTAAAGATGGAAAATGGAGATTTATCTTACAGAGAGATGTGTGAGGGAATTTATCTGTTTGACCAGAAACGTGCACGCTCCTTCAGATCTCAGCTTGGTCACGGTACGCTTGGTCGAAGTAGAACTTTTACCTGGTTGACGATAGGTCAGGTCGGCGTGAAGTCCTTCTTTTGACTCTTTCAGCGTCTCCGTTGAGAACAGCTAAAATACTTCGAGAGTCGTGCGAGGTTATCCCAACAGAAGTTATAATTCCCAAAATCGTCTCTGGATTCTGGATTCCAATAGAAGCATCCTGGACGCCTGCGTTAGCATCCAAGAACTCTGAACTCTTTAACTCTCTTCAGAGAGTTAAAGTCTGGAACTCTTCTCCAGGAAAACTTTCAAGCTCTGAAAACGCCATGAACTGCATCCGAGAGCGCACCCTAGCTGAACTGGGAAGTTGCCACATTTAAATGGGTCGACTTCCGGTTCATTTGAGAGCTTTCTAATTGGTCGATGGACCAGAACAGAGGTGTGGTTTGTGATGTAAGGTGTTATGAAAATTCAAGGATAGAGATTAAGTTTGTTTAAAACAGACAG
Organism: Nematolebias whitei; assembly: GCF_014905685.2. NCBI lineage: Eukaryota > Metazoa > Chordata > Actinopteri > Cyprinodontiformes > Rivulidae > Nematolebias > Nematolebias whitei. The sequence continues at coordinate 6,396,301 of NC_056498.1, forward strand.
AAAGATTATTGGAGAAAACCAGACTTCGTGGAGTCAAACTCTCCTGTATCTTCTGTAAAAGTTAAACATGACATTTCTTTTTCAGTAAACTTTTAGTTGACCGAAATTCGAACTCTAACACACTTACAAATTTGCTCATTGAAGACAGAAAAATCAAGAAATGCCTATTACCCTGATTTCTTCTTTGAATGAGGAATAAAAATCATTACTTACTGTTTATGTAAATAAAAATGAGTAGTTCTCTTCAACCTGTAAACATTGAGTGAACTAACACAATTTGATTATCAAACATTTGTAAAATAGTAATGATCATAGAGAATTGTCATTTCTACTTGATTAATTCAAGAAAGAAAGTCTCAGGATGGCTCAAACTGTATTTCTGGATGCAGATCAATGAAATAACAGTTTCTGTCCATCTGGTCAGATTTGACATCAGGTTAGGTTCACTACAAATGTTTTTATGTTATGGGTGCTTAGTGTATATTTAGTTGATGTTTTTCTTAGTTCATATCTTAGATGTTATTACTGTTTTTCTTATAAATTTTATTGTTGGATGTAACTGGGACCTTGTGTACATAATTTCGCTCCACCACATGTACCACATGAGGTGCGAATGACAATAAAGAAACTCTGACTCTGACTCTGACTCTCTGACCTCCCAGCTCAAGATGCTGCCTCTGAGACCTGACTTAAGAAAAAGTGGAAGATAATGGATGGATGGATGGATGATGGATGGATGGATGGATGGATGGATGGATGATGGATGGATGGATGGATGGATGGATGATGGATGGATGGATGGATGGGTGGATAAACAAATATGGCACTGTTGCTTCTGTACTTTAAGAAGTTGTGTCAGATTGTTAGGTTGATGTTTTGAGATGTTTGTTCCCAGTTAGATGTTCTTCATGCAGCTGCATTTATTAATCACACAAACAGAATTTATGTTTGCTTTATTGAGTTAGGGTGTCTGGAGACCCCAAGCTACTTCTTCAACTGCAGGATGTTACACTGCAAGGAAACAGACAGTAAGGCTCTCAAATACATCTTAATACTAGTAATAGAAACCTCAAAACGGATGGAGGTAAAGGCTTTAATGAGATTTTCTACTGCAGATCTACAGTTGAAACCAGATGTTTACTGTATAAAATGACACAGAACCATTTATCCTCTGTCTGACTCTGGTCAAATGCTTTTCTACACACTTCACACTAATAGTTTGCTATATTTCAGGACATCAGCATATTGCTTGTTGTGGCTCAGTTGTGAATTGTGGCAGGTAAAATGATGGACTTTACAGTATCTGTGGGGGTTTTGATGGGCTCTGCATGAATGAACTACATGACACCACCTGCTTGTTGATGCAGTATTTGCAAGAAGGTTTATAGGAGACTGTTGCATTGTTTGCTGAAACAGACTATACACCCAGCCATAAATTTCAAAATGTAAAGTTTCATGTTTGAACTCCTTAAGTGGACCAACCAGTTTGCTGGAGCTAAGATGGTTTCTGGGGGCTCTCCTGTCCCCCATCGACTCCTCCCAGGCAGGCAGCCACAGCCAAAGTGGTTCAAAACAACAAAGTTCATGCTCAATCATCCAAGTACCAAATTCAACAATTCTCAGCCGGGTCATCTGGACAGTTTCTTTTTTATAGAGAGGTTTCGCCCTCCGGAGGACTTCTCCTCTGACTGAAGAAGCCATCCAGATAAAGGGCGAAACACCTCTATAAAAAATAAACTGTCCAGATGACCCGACTGAGAATTGTTGGATTTGGTACTTGGATGATTGAGCATGAACTATCAGAGAAACTGAGACGTTTATTTTCTAAACATAACGTCCCAGTGGCTTTTAAACCCCAAAATACATTACGGCAAAGACTGGTTCATCCCAAAGATCCAGTCCCCCGGCACAAACAGAGTAATATTGTGTATGCTGTTCAGTGTCAGGAGGGTGATCAGTCTTACTTCGGGGAAACTTAAGAGCCACTGGCCAAAAGGATGGACCAGCACAGAAGATCAACATCATCAGGCCAGGACTCAGCGGTCTATACTCATCTCCAGGCCAGCGGTCACTCTTTCAGGGATGAAGATGTTCACATCCTGGATAGAGAGGAACGATGGTTTGAGAGAGGAGTAAAGGAGGCCATCTTTGTGAAAAGAAACCGTCCATCATTAAACAGGGG
>NC_056498.1:6398582-6419653 GCF_014905685.2 Nematolebias whitei
ACTGTACCGACGTCGACTTTTCCTGGAAGAACTAGGCAAAGCACTCGTCACTCCAAAGATCCAGAACCGGGTCAGGCCAGCTAGATCCCCAGCAGCTGCTGCTGTCATCGCAAAGGTCCAGGGCAGGGCATCTGACCAACCCACAATGGATCCTTTGGATACAGGTACAAAGAAACGCAAAAGATGCCAAGTCTGTCCCTCTCGAGATGACAGTAAAACAACTACCTCTTGTGTGAGATGCAAGAAATACATCTGCAAAAAGCACATAGTCACATTCTGTCCATCATGTGGGGAACGCTGAAAATGTTGACTGTCAAAAACCCGAGAAAATGCGGCAAGTTAAATGCAAAAAAAAAAAGGGTTCGTGAAGAGGGAAAAATTGAAATCAGGAGTTCTTTAATATAGTGTTGGAAGTGTATATCTCTACTTCTCATCTCTTCTAAATATTTGTATAATCTAAAATAAAGTTCTTATTGGTTTAACTTCATTTTATGACTGTTTTGAGTGGATTTACACAATGCGGGTCAAAATGACCCGCAACATAATAAACGTATTTTTTTCTCAACATAATACAAGGGTTAAATACTGATAAAGTCATAATAATTGGTGATTTCAATATTCATGTGGATGTTGAGAGTAATAGCTTAAGCATAGCCTTTAATAATTTAATAGACTCATTTGGTTTTACCCAAAACGTCCGCACATCTACTCATTCTTATCATCACACTCTTGATTTAGTTCCGACCTATGGTGTAGAGATTAAGGACTTGGTAATAGTTCCTCAAAATCCTATTCTGTCCAACCATGTTTTAATAACCTTTGAGTTTACATTAAATGACTACACAGTCACTGAGAGTAAATTTCATCTCAGCAGGTGCTTATCAGAAAATGCTGTAACCAAATTTAAACAATCTCTTCCATCAATGTTTTCCTCTGTCTTGCAGAGTAATGCATCAGAGAACAGTGACTTAGATCATCTAGTTGATCATCTTACAACTTCAATGCAAACTTCACTTGATAAAATTGCTCCACTGAAAAAGAAAGTAATCAGTCAGAGGAAACTGTCTCCTTGGTTCAATTCTGAGTTACATACTTTAAAGCAGGCATCTAGAAACCAGGAGAGAAAATGGCGCTCTACTAATGTTGAAGAATTTTATTTAACTTGGAAAGATAGTCTGCTAACATATAAAAAAGCTCTCCGTAACGCTAGAACTTTATATTACTCTTCTTTAATAGAGGAGAATAAAAATAACCCTAGGTTTCTGTTTAGTACTATTGCTAGACTAATTAAAAGTCCAATTTCTGTTGAACCATGTATCCCTACAACTATAAGTAGTGATGACTTCATGAGATTCTTTATAAATAAAATTATTCCAATTAGAGAGAAAATTCAAACCATCCACGTCTGCTAGATCCCATCCCAACCAGACTGTTTAAAGAGGTATTTCCCCTAATTAATGTCCACATTTTGGATCTACTTAAATTGTCTTTAATGGATGTTATGTACCACATCGCTTTAAGGTTGCTGTAATTAAACCTTTACTTAAGAAGTCTGATCTTGATTCAGAAATTCTGGCCAACTACAGACCTATATCTAATCTAACTTTCATCTCAAAAATTCTAGAGAAAATAGTTGCAGGTCAGTTGCGTGAACATCTACAAAGAAACAATCTGTTTGAAGAGTTTCAGTCAGGGTTTAGAGCTCATCATAGCACAGAAACAGCACTAGTAAAAGTCACTAATAATATTCTCATGGCCTCAAACAATGGACTTGTGTCTATACTGGTCCTGTTAGACCTCAGTGCTGCATTTGATACAGTTGATCACAATATTTTACTACAGAGGCTTGAAAATGATATTGGGATTACAGGAACAGCTCTAAAATGGTTTAAATAATAATTATCTGATAGATTCCAGTTCGTAAATGTAAATAATAAATCTTCTTCATACACCAAAGTTAGTCATGGAGTTCCTCAGGGCTCAGTGCTTGGGCCAATATGCTTTACTTTATATATGTTTCCATTAGGTAAAGTTATTAAACAGGGATAAATTTCTATTGTTATGCTGATGACACACAATTACAGGTCCTTCTAAAAAAATTAGCATATTGTGATAAAGGTCATTATTTTCCATAAAGCAATGATAAAAATGAAACTTTCATATATTTCAGGTTCATTGCACACCAACTGAAATATTTCAGGTCTTTAATTGTTTTAATACTGATGATTATGGCATACAGCTCATGAAAACCCAAAATGCCTGTCCCAAAAAATTAGCATATCATGAAAAGGTTCTCTAAACAAGCTATTAACCTAACCATCTGAATCAACGACGTAACTCTAAACACCTGCAAAAGATTCCTGAGGCTTTTAAAAACTCCCAGCCTTGTTCATTACTCAAAACTGCAATCATGGGTAAGACTGCCGACCTGACTGCTGTCCAAAAGGCCATCATTGACACCCTCAAGCAAGAGGGTAAGACACAGAAAGAAACTGAACGAATAGGCTGTTCCCAGAGTGCTGTATCAAGGCACCTCAGTGGGAAGTCTGTGGGAAGGGAAAAGTGTGGCAGAAAACGCTGCACAACGAGAAGAGGTGACCGGACCCTGAGGAGGATTGTGGAGAAGGGCCGATTCCAGACCTTGGTGGACGTGCGGAAGCAGTGGACTGAGTCTGGAGTAGAAACATCCAGAGCCACCGTGCACAGGCGTGTGCAGGAAATGGGCTACAGGTGCCGCATTCCCCAGGTCAAGCCAGCTTTGAACAAGAGACTGCGTCAGAAGCATCTCGCCTGGGACTGCTGCTGAGTGGTCCAAAGTTATGTTCTCTGATTACAGTAAATTTTGCATTTCCTTTGGAAATCAAGGTCCCAGAGTCTGGAGGAAGAGAGGAGACACAGAATTCACATTGCTTGAGGTCCAGTGTCAAGTTTCCATGGTCACTGGGGTGCCATGTCAGCTACTGATGTTGGTCCACTGTGTTTTATCAAGGGCAGGGTCAATGCAGCTAGCTATCAGGAGATTTTGGAGCACTTCATGCTTCCATCTGCTGAAAAGCTTTATGGAGATGAAGATTTCATTTTTCAGCACGACCTGGCACCTGCTCACAGTGCCAAAACCACTGGTAAATGGTTTACTGACCATGGTATTACTGTGCTCAATTGGCCTGCCAACTCTCCTGACCTGAACCCCATAGAGAACCTGTGGGATATTGTGAAGAGAAAGTTGAGAGACGCAAGACCCAACACTCTGGATGAGCTTAAGGCCGCTATCGAAGCATCCTGGGCCTCCATAACACCTCAGCAGTGCCACAGGCTGATTGCCTCCATGCCACGCCGCATTGAAGCAGTCATTCATGCAAAAGGATTCCCGACCAAGTATTGAGTGCATAACTGAACATGATTATTTGAAGGTTGGCGTTTTTTGTATTAAAAACACTTGTCTTTCATTGGTGGGATGAAATATGCTAATTTTTTGGGACAGGCATTTTGGGTTTTCATGAGCTGTATGCCATAATCATCAGTATTAAAACAATTAAAGACCTGAAATATTTCAGTTGGTGTGCAATGAATCTGAAATATATGAAAGTTTCTTTTTTATCATTACATTATGGAAAAAAATGACATTTATCACAATATGCTAATTTTTTTAGAAGGACCTGTATATTTGTCCATTAAACCCAATGAATCAAATCAGCTACTTAGACTACAAGCATGTCTTAAAGACATAAAAACCTGGATGACCCTTAATTTTCTCCTGTTGAACACAGACAAAACTGAGGTTTTGGTTTTAGGACCTGAGCACCTTAGGAATTAATTTTTCAGTCTTTCTCCCTCCTTAGATGGCATTAATCTGTCCTCCAGCTCTAATGTTAAAAATCTTGGTGTTATTTTTGATCAGGACATATCTTTTATCCCCCACATTAAAAACATTACTAGAACTGCCTTCTTCCACCTGCGTAATATCACTAAAATTAGAAGCATCTTATCTAAAAATGATGCAGAAAAACTGGTCCATGCATTTGTCACATCTAGACTGGACTATTGCAATGGTTTATTATCTGGATGTCCAAATACTTCTTTAAAAAGTCTTCAGTTGATCCAAAATGCTGCTGCCAGAGTCTTAACTGGAGTTAGTAGGAGAGATCATATTTCTCCAGTTTTAGTTTCTCTCCATTGGCTCCCTGTCAAATCCAGAATAGATTTCAAAATCTTACTTCTAACCTACAAAGCTCTCAACAACCTAGCTCCATCTTATATTACAGATCTTATTGTTCCATATTTTCCTAACAGAGCACTTCACACTTAGACTGCAAGTTTACTTGTGGTTTCTAGAATTTACAAAAACAGAATGGGAAGCAGATCTTTCAGTTATCAGGCTCCTCTCTTGTGGAACCAACTTCCAATCTCTGTCCGTGAGGCTGACACATTATCCAGTTTTAAAACTAGGCTTAAGACTTTCCTTTTTTGCTAAATCCTTTGGTTAGAGTCGGCTTGGGTTTCCTGAGCTGTCCCTTAGTTATGCTGCTATAGACTTAGACTGCTGGAGGACAAACTGACCACAATTTTCACTCTGCTACTGTCTTTACTTACTCTGCTCAACCCGTTTTGTATTTGTAATTATTTTTTCTATCATTAATATATAAATAAACTGAATTGAATAACCTCACAATCATCAGAACCACTCTGCCAATAGGACCGTGCTGCTGTAGATTTATTTCTTTTCCATGTTTGGTGCTTTGTTTCTGTATTTTTGTTGCATGCTTTGAATAAATGTTAGTTTAGTTTATGTTAGTGCTCGCATTAAGCGTTTAAACTGTAGCAGTACAGAATCTATGAGAATGGTGCTGCTGTTGTTCAGTGTATTGTTTTGCACTATTAGTGACTAGTGTATATCTTAGATCTTTTAGCGTACCGTTGGGTGTTTGTTTAGGGTATATCTTAGTTTATATCTTAGATCCTTGTTTACTTTTTCTTTTTACACTTTATATTTTTGCTATTGCTGGATGTTGGATGATTTGCACTACTTTTCCTTTTAATTATACTTTTAATTACCATTTTATTTTCATTTGATAAAAAAAATTAATTTGTTAAAAAAAATTGTATGCGTCCTTTATGATTGTCTACTGTTGTCGTTATCCACTGTTGTCATCACTCTTTGTTAAAATCCAGGTCACTCTTGTAAATGAGTCCTCGTGGCTCAATGGGACTAATCTGTATCAATAAAGGGTGAATGAATGTAACTGGGACTCTGTGTACACAATTTTGTTCCACTTCATGTACCACATGTGATGTGAATGACAATAATGAACCTTGAATCCTTGAATTCTTATTATTATTGTTGTATTGATGTTAAAATGGGGTGTGTCAAAGTGGCAATTCAATTAAATTAAATTCAGTTTATTTATAGTCAGTTCACAACAAAGTTGTCTCAGGGCACTGAACACAAAAATTCACATACATAGAAAAGCCAGTGACTGAGATGGGGTAAAGGCAGTGCAGCCAACTTGGGACCCAAAAGTCACAGGTTCAATCCCCAGCCATTCCCACATGTCATAGTTTCTCTGAGCAAGACACCCGATCTCTATTCACTCTCCAGGCAGCTTCCATAACTGCCCACTGCTCCATTTGGGTGTATCTCAGGTGCGATGGGTTAAATGCAGAGAACCAATTTCACCATTGTATGGGAACATGAAATCCTGTTTTCACTTTGATTTTATTAAATAATCTGTTAATTAAAGTGAACTCAGCTGAAAAATCATAAAAAGACAAAATTATTGGATCTCTCTGGAATATTTCCCTCAAACATGTTTAAAGAAGAAATACAGCCTTTAGTTCAACTTTATTCTAACACACAGATGTACAAATCACAAAACAAGAATTAAACTTTAAATCACTGTTTGATTGGTCCCTTCTCTTCAAATAAGGATTGCCAACTTTTTTTTTTCTTATTCTATAGACAAAGTCAGTAAGGTGAGAAATAACACTGACCACTGATCACTTAAATCACTAAAATAAATCTGTATACAAGAAACAAAACCACATATCAAAAATGAGTTTAAATACATCAAATGATGAAGAAAAATATAGAATTTTAAATAAAGATGTTTTTGTAGGATTTGGTTCATAAGATTTAATTCAGTTAATACAGCGCCAAGTCACAACATAAGTCGTCTCAGGGCACTGAACAGAAATATTCATATTTAAAAATAATAATTTAACATTATATATCTGAGGAGTAGAGCTGCTGCCTCTCAGCGAACAGGTCCCTGGTTCAAACCCCGGTCCAGGGGCCTTTCTGGGTGGAGTTTGCATGTTCTCTCCGTGCATGCGTGGGTTTTCTCCGGGTGCTCCAGTTTCCTCCCACAGACCAAAAACATGCATGTTAGGCTGATTGGTAACTCTAAATTGTCCCTAGGTGTGAGTGAGAGAGTGAATGGTTGTTTGTCTCGTTTGTCTCTATGTGGCCCTGTGATGGACTTGCGACCCGTCCAGGGTGTCCCCCGCCCCTCGCACAGTGATTGCTGGACATGGGCACCGGCGACCCCCGTGACCCAAAATGGAATAAGCGGGTAAAGAAAATGGATGGATGGATGGATATCTGAGGAGCAGACTGCTTTGAGTTTAACTCATCGCAGAACTCTCACTCGGTGAACTAAAGATCATTAAAAGTTCATTAGCAGGATTTTGGATTCTGGACACGCCTCCAGAACCCATCCTGAAGTGCAGTGGAAATCCAGGCTGATCTGAGCAGGGCTGAGTAGGAGCAGTGGAAAAGTGGCATTACTTATTTACAAGCAAATTAGTAAAGTTCTCGATCTAAGGAAGCAACAGACTCATCAAGTCTTCACTTCATCGCAGTCTCCCATCCTGAGCAAGCACAATAGTAACAGTGGAAAGGAAAAGCTCCCTTTTAACAGGAAGAAACCTCCAGCAGAACCAGGCTCAGGACAAGCGTCCATCTGCTTTGACCGGCTGGTTGAGAGGACAGGAAGAGACAAACAAACACAGAATGGTAGGTCCAGATGTACCTCCTATTGTAAGAAAGACAAGGTGTCACATGTCAAGCTTAGAAAAAAATTACAAATACAAAACAGGTTGAGGAGAGTAAGTAAAGACAGAAGCAGAGTGAAGTAGGTCATTCACAATAAGCACACCTCCCCTACGAGGCCCGATGTGAGGAAAAATAAATAAAGCAGAAAAAGTAACTGCAGACATTTAGCCAACTTCAGCTAGTGACCAAGATGAGGCAAAAAATTGGTTGTGATGATATCAGGTATGTCTCCCCACTTTGAAATCCCACCCCTTGTGTGAGAATATTATGCCAAATATATGCTGGTACTAATATTTTTACAAAATTTGAGGACCCTGACTTGTTTTAGGAACCTAACTGGGTCCAGACCTTAACATTAGGAAGCACAGCTTTAGTAGAGATACGATTAAAAAAACACAAAGTCTGCAATAAATATGTTTCTACATTCATAACAAGTCATTTTGATCTCCAGTACTTTTCCCCCATGGCAGGTTTTTCCAACCTTTTGTTTCCAAACCATCGCCTCTGATACCCGAGAACAAACGCAAACTATCCCCACATTGTTACCAAATGTCAGGTCACAGACTGAAGGGACAGTTAGGGTTTGGCTTCAGTAGGTGAACAGTGCCCTCTTGTGGAGTCTTTATAATAACACACAACTTTATCTTTTTATGAACTGTCATTTCAGGGGTGAAGCCTTCATGTAAAAACCTAAAGACAGTTGAATGTTCTAATTAAATCTGAGATAGGCAGAGATCCAGCAGAATAGAAGAGATGTATACATCAGTGTTGGGTCTGCTCCCACACCCGTTGTTCCCCCGTGTCCTCAGCAGCAGTCAGAGTGTTCAGTCCGAGGCATTTCCAGCTGAATATACGGGCTCACTTCACAGCTCTGGATGTATAAATGTATGCGGAGGTGACATTTGGACCAGTGGCGTGTGACTGCCATGGCTCCAACTCCTGCAGTGGTGTTTGATTACTACGGCAGTCTAAGTGTTTCCACAGATGGAGTGACTGTCAGAAGAAGCGGGAACCCTAATAGTAACATTGTTAGAAGTAGAACCAGACTGATATATCAGTAGAAGCCGATATTTTAGGCCGATATAGGCGTTTGGGGATATATCAGTATCTGTGATAACTGTCCCATTATGTGCCAATACAAAAACTGGTAACAAGCTGTGTCCTTACTGGCAAACAACGTACCATATTTTCCGCTGTACAAGTCGCATCAGTCTATATTTGTCTAATAAAGTGGAAAAATCCATAAATACGTCGCTTCGCCATATACGTCGCATCTATTATGTGTCACCGCTGACACGTCACATTTGTTACGCGTCACTGCTGACAGCCCGGAAATGTGGCCCGGTGTTGTGCCAAAAACCGATGGGCTGCCAAATGGTGGCCGTGGGAGCGTGCACGGGAGGACTTTAACAAGAATTTAACAAGATTAACACTTAAAAACAATTATTTGTTTGCTCGACATTATATTAAAGTGTGTATCAATCTAACATTTGCTTAATAAATGTACTTTAATGGTGAAATCAGCTGAATTTCAAAAACGGTTTTGCTGCTGAGGTGCTGCGAAGCGGGCATGCGCAGCTTGACCAGCCGCAGCATTTCTTTAAAATTTAACAAGATAAACACCTAAAAAAATGTGTTTGCTTGAAATTATAGCAAAGGTGTGTCTCAGTATAACATTTGCTTAATAAATGCACTTTAATGATCAAATTAGCTGCATTTTGCCAGGGCGGTGCATCTGGATTGACAGTTGGTCCAAGCAGCAAGCAGAACTAAGGAGGGGAGTCTATGGCAGGCCGATCGTATCTTTAAAAGCTGATGAAGATTCTCAGTCATCCAGAACATGGTAAATTAAAAAAAATTCAAGAAAAAAGAAACAAAGTATAATAAATAAAGTCCGGTTATTTTTGTCTTGAACATTTTTTAATTTGTCATTATAGCCACGTTTTCCTATTGCATGATACAACAGCATGCCATACCCTATTATTACTCTGCTACCATCAAGTGGCTGAAAGTGGTACTGCTCAATATTTTTTTTCAGTCAGACTGAATGGAAACAGTCATATCTCAGCCAAAAAAATGGTTTATGAATATGGGGGAAAATCCATAAATATGTCACTTCGGGCTATAAGTCGCAGGGCATACGAATTATGCAAAAAACAGCAACACAAAGAAAAATACGGTAATTGTACAATATAGTCAGCAGGGGGCGCATGAAGACTACTTTCAAGTCATGGTCGTTCATTTTCAAGGATTCAAGAATTCAAGGATTCAAGGTTCTTTATTGTCATTTGCATCGTATGTGGTACATGAGGTGGAACAAAACTGTGTACACAGGGTCCCAGTTATATCCATCAATAGCAAAGTTTACTTTAAGTTCACTTCAAGTTTCACTTTCACTTTCAGCACAGCCAAAACACTGTAACAAGCAATACTGTGTAACATATTTTGCTGAACAAAGCCTGGTAAATTTATTTTAACTGATCTGTAAAACAGGGCAACACGGTGGCGCAACTGGTAGAGCTGCTGCCTCTCAGCGAGCAGGTCCTTGGTTCAAACCCCGGTCCAGGGGGCCTTCTGGGTGGAGTTTGCATGTTCTTTCCGTGCATGCGTGGGTTTTCTCCGGGTACTCCGGTTTCCTCCCACAGACCAAAAACATGCATGTTAGGCTGATTGGTAACTCTAAATTGCCCCTAGGTGTGAGTGAGAGAGTGAATGGTTGTTTGTGTCGTTTGTCTCTATGTGGCCCTGTGATGGACTTGCGACCCGTCCAGGGTGTACCCCCCCCCCCCCCTCGCACAGTGATTGCTGGACATGGGCACCAGCGATCCCCGTGACCCAAAATGGAATAAGCGGGTAAAGATAATGGATGGATGGATGGATGGATCTGTAAAACAAATCAACAATAAATTCTCTTCAATCCTTCAGCCCGCTTGTCATTAGCTACGTGCCTCTCAAGTTAGCAAGCTAACGTTTAGATAACGTAGGATAGGCTAATGCCTTGTAAAACTTTATCCAGAACAATAAATCTTGCGTAGAGGTAAAATATATCAGTGTTAGTAATGTTGTTTTTGTCATCCTCAATAAAATGCATTGTTTGTTTGAAACCTTTACTTCTCTGCAAAGAAAGAAAGAAAAAATCTCTGCTGTGGTCAATACTAATTAGGCCAGCGGTGCCCAATACGTTGATCGTGATCTACCGGTCGATTGCAAAGGCATTATGGGTAGATCACATGGCATTAAAAACAGACGTCAGCCTTTCATCCATCCTCACTATGAAATTTGTTAATTGACTGACATCCAGGGCAGCCAGTCTCAGCCCTCATTCTCTCAAACCAGGCTCAGAGTGGAGATTTTCAGGCAACTGAACCCCTCCACCCCCACACCTCCTCCTGAAGGTGTGAAATTATCCGCGTGTGAAGCAGCACATGCGCACTCCAGGCAGCTGCAGTCCAAAGTTTCTCTGCACTAACAACAGTTATAAATAACAACAGTTATAATAAATGGCAGAGAGCAGAGTGTTTTTGTGCTGCTCACACTTTTTCAGCAAGTAGGAGCAAAACTAATAAAATCCAGGCTCCACAGAGACGTTGGTGTAATCACCAGTTTGGACTAACTGTCAAGCAGACGCTGCATGGGAAATGAATGCAGCTGAGCCCTGCATCAGGGTTGTCAGATAAATTTAAAAAATCTTATTTATCCCCTCATTTTCTGCGAACATGTTCAACAAACACAACACACACCTCATCTTAGAATATCTTTACTCAGCACATATGACAGTTTAGGTCAAAATACTGTCATTTTAAAGCAACACTAATATAGTTCATTTCTTATCTAGCAACCCGACTGACATGGAAACTATAGCATTTTTGTGTAAACCCACTCATTTTTTGTTCATTACCCCCAATGAACATTGAAAAAACACTAATGTTTCCAGAGGTTGTTCTGTGTAAACGGAGCCTTCTAGTAGGTAGATCACTTTGACCTGGTCATTTTAAAAGGAGCTCGCATGATAAAAGAGTCTGGGCACCCCTGAATTAAATCTTCTCCACACGTGACTGATTAAACAATGAACAGAGAACTGTCCAGATGACCTGACTGAAAATTGTTGGATTGTATACCTGGATTATTGAGCATGGACATTTTTGGTTTTGAACCAGTTTTACATGACTGTCGATGAGGAAGAGAGCCGGCACCAGAGGAGGGGGCGTGCCAAAGACACCATCTTAGCACCAACATAACTGGTTTGTTCCACTTTGGCGTAAGCTGTTTGGGCGAAGAATCAGTTTTGTGTTGTGCGTTTCCTTGACTGATGAAGCCTTCTGGATGGAAGGTGAAACGTTTCAGGAAAAAAAGAAACTGCCCAGATGACCTGACTGAAAATTGTTGAACAGGGAAGAGTGTTTCTTTGTTTAATTTATATTTTTGTAACACACTTAATAACTTTAAGGTGAATAGGGGAGGACAGAAAATGTGAACACACATTAGGAAGACCTTTTCAAGACTTGAAAAATTAAAGCAGGTTTAAAATGTTTACTGAGATTGTTGAGGGTGGACAAAGCTCATAAATTTCATCATAACGGTTGTTGGTATTAGCCTTCCCTTCCCAATCCATAGGCTCAATGGGACTAGCCTGTCTAAATAAAGGTTGAATGAATGGGTATAGGCAATAGCCAAAATTTCCATATCAGTTGGGCTCTAGTTCTCACTGCACTGACTGTTAGAGTTGGATGTACTCCTTGTACGACACGGGCTGGAACAACTAGCATGAGCTGAGTAAACCCTTTGAACCACTGTTCCAGAAAAGATAAACCAACCCTGTTATTGTGTAGATCAGCTCAACAACATTGTGCCAAAATAATGTCTGCTAATCAACCAAAACATTATGACCATCCAGCTAACGGTATGACCTCCACAATGTATGACATTTTTGGTGGAGCCCTGAAAGTTCAGTTGGGGGTCTTCAGAAGTCAGATTTGTTGCAGTTTTTTACAACAATCTGTCGTTTGTTCATACGTTTGTTTGTATGTTTGTTTTGTCATCCAGTCATTCATTCTTTCATTCAATCAGTTTGTCGTTCGTTCATTTGTTTGTTTGTTCGATCATTCATTCGTACATTCAGTCTTTTGTTCGTTCGGTTGTTTGGCCATACGTTCAATTAGTCGTTCATTTATTTGTTCAGTTGTATGTTCATCCAGTGTTTGTTTGGTTGGTCATTTGTACAGTTGGTCATACGTTTAGTCATTTGTAAGTATGTACATTCATCCATTCATATGTTCGTTCTGTCATTCATTCATTCATTCATATGTTTGTTCATGCATTCAGTCATTTGTAAGTTGGTTCCTTCATATGCTCATCTGTATGTATGTTTGTTTGTACTCTCGTATGCTTGTTTGTTCATTCATTCCTTCACATGTTCATTTTTATGTTTGTTTGTACATTCCTTTTATTAGTACATTCATACATTTCTGCTTCCGGTAAGATGGCGCCCGTGTACATGGCTTGCAATCCACCTCTGCTGATGGTGTTCGGATTATTTTTATTTTTTGCATTTCACATCTGTGACATCAACTCTCTGCTGGTGTATGACAGACAACAACTTTTGAATCTTCATTTTTCTGTCACTGAAGTTGCTTATTTGGACCATTATCAGCGTACCTCTGGAACCCCCCCCCCCCCCACACACACACACACACACACCCTGCTGGTGGACGTGCCAGCTTACCTTCGCTGCGCTCCTCACCTGCCTGCCCGGAAATATCGTTTCAGACGTCGGGGAAAACGTGCTGGTCAGCTGGTGAAGCTGAAAGCTCTGCACGCTACATCTTCCTCTCCTGTGTGCCCGGACCAGGTAACCAGCGGGAGTTGTCAGCCGTTGCGCAGCTCGGACCGACCTGGAGGGGCTGTTATTGAAAACCTGCGGCCATTAGCGCACGCTAACTCCACTGCTGCTAGCTCCACGTTGGACAGTATCTGGATGTGTTTGGTCAACGCAAGATCTGTTACCAACAAAACTTTTATCCTCAGGGATTACTTTCAAGAGCACGATTTGGACTTTCTGTGCATCACAGAGACTTGGATGTCTCCGGGTGAGTCCAGCGCCTTGACGGAATTACTGCCACCAAACTGTTTGTGCTTTAACGCCCTGCAGCCATCAGGCCGGCGCGGTGGTGGATTATTAACAATATTCAAATCAACTTTTGACTGTAAACGACTGCCCATCCCAGTTTCCAGCGCCAGCTTTGAGCTGAGCATCTTTGAACTCGGACATTCACCTGCGACGTTATATGCACTCGTCTATTGCCCACCTCGATCTAAGGATTTCATAAATGAGTTTTCTGACTTCTTGGCTGAAATCACACCAAAATATGAGCATCTTTTCATTATTGGGGACTTTAATTTGCACATGTGCTGTCCTGAGAAGCCCTTGGTTAAGGACTTTTTAGATCTATTGGACTCATTTAATTTAACTCAGCATGTAAACGGTCCCACCCAAGAGCGTGGACATACACTGGACCTTGTTTTAACTCATGATGTGACTGTTAATAATCTTGTTATTGGTGATAATGTTTTTTCAGACCACATGCCAGTCCGGTTTGAGTTCACCCTCCCCCATCTAACTCCTAAGTCGTGCATTCCTGCACGTAGGACTCGGACCATTAACCACTTCACTGCCGCACGTTTCACAGATGTTTATAACTCTGAAATGATCATTCAGCCCCCAGTGTTTCTCACCACTACTGAGGAGCTGACATCCCAGTTCAACTCTGTCTGCTTAAAGACTCTGGATCATGTTGCGCCTGTTAAAACTAGAAAATCAAAACTCAGAGCAGAACCTTGGCTGAGTGACGTCACCAAGGCCGCTAGGCAGCAATGTAGGAGGGCGGAACGAAAGTGGAGGAAAGACAGGCTGCAGGTCTCTTTTCAAATACTTAAAGAGAGTTGGCGCCGTTATCAGAAAGCAGTAAAAGCTGCTAAATCAAAATTCTTCTCTGATATAATTACCTCAAACTCTCACAACCCACGTGTCCTCTTCTCCACCCTAAACTCTGTTCTCCACCTCACTGAACCATCACATCTGGAAGCCTCGACTGAGCTGTGCGACAACTTCTTAAATTTCTTTTTGGAAAAAACTGCTACCACCAGGGCTCTCATTTCCCCTCCAACTCATGACCCATCCATCCCAACTCAATCTGTAGCTCCTTTTGACCATTTTGAACCCATCACTCTACCTTCTCTAGAGCAGGTCATGTGCAGCTTGAAACCTTCTGGCTCCCCCTTTGATGTGGTCCCCCTCGACTACTAAAGGAGGTTTTTCCTACTCTAGGTCCGTCCATTCTGGCTATAGTAAACAGTAGTTTATCCACTGGCGTGGTGCCAAAATCCTTTAACCATGCTGCCGTCTAGCCTCTCCTGGAATAAACAAACCTTGACCCCTCAGTCGTTTCCAACTACCGGCCTGTCTCCAAACTCCCATTTGTTTCTAAAGTACTGGAGAAAATAGTCGAGTCCCAGTTGAAGTGCTTCCTGGAGGATCATGCCATCTTAGAGCTTTTCCACTCTGGCTTTAAACTTCTCCACAGCACTGAAACTGCCCTGCTGAAGGTCTTTAACGACATCTTCAGATTCACAGATACTGGTGATTCTGTGCTGCTTGTCCTGTTTGACCTCACAGCCGCCTTTGACACCATCGACCATGAGATCCTCATTGCTAGGTTGGAGCAGTGGGTGGGCGTCACAGGATCAGCCCTCAATTGGTTCAGATCTTACCTCACTGACAGATCCTTTTGTGTCTCCATCAAGGATTTTAGTTCCGCAGAGGCAGAGCTTAAATGGGGGATTCTGCAGGGGTCCATCCTGGGTCCCCTCCTATTCTCTTTATACCTGCTGCCGCTTGGTGCTATTTTCCGGAAACACAACATGCCCTTCCACTTCTATGCCGATGACTGTCAAATTTACTTCCCCCTAAGACACAATGGTACATGCTCTATTCAACCGCTGCTCGACTGCCTGGCTGACATCAGGGACTGGATGGCTTTAAATTTCTTAAGTTTCAATGAAAAGAAGTCTGAAGTCATGTTGTTCCCTCCCAACGACACGATCACAAACCACTGCATCGACATTTCCACTCTAACCCTGTCAGAAAAACAAAGAGTCAGTAATCTGGGAGTGATAATGGACCCTTCCCTGAAGCTTAACAATCATGTAAACATGATTGTAAAATCATGCTTCTTCCAACTGAGGCGGCTGTCTAAACTGAAGCCCATATTGGCCAAAAAGAACCTGGAGACAGTAATACATGCATTCATTACATCTAGGCTTGATTACTAGAATTCACTCCTGTTTGGTATCAGTCAAACCTCCATTGCACGACTACAACTTGTCCAGAATGCAGCAGCCCGATTTTTAACCAGTACAGGCAAAAGAGAGCACATTACACCAGTTTTGGCCTCACTGCACTGGTTACCGGTTCACTTTCGAATCCAGTTCAAAATACTCATGTATGTCTACAAATCACTGAACAGTGCCCCCCCCCCCATCTCTCTGATTTGCTACAACCATATGTCCCACCAGGCTCCCTGAGGTCAGCGGACCAGTTGCTCCTCACAGTTCCAGGATCTCGTCTTAAGCGCAGAGGTGACAGGACCTTCTCTGTAGCAGGACCAAGACTCTGGAACGAGTTACCTCTGCTTGTCAGACGGGCCCCCTCCCTCTCGGTTTTCAAGTCCCGTTTAAAAACTCACTACTATTCAGTAGCTTTCAACACCAGAGGATCGGTGTTTTGATCCTGTATGCTCCACACTGGTTTGTTGTCATTATCTGCATCGTTTTTATGTCTATATTCTGATTTACCTCATTTTGTATTTTGCTTTGTGTGTTACCTGTTGTTTTGTCTGTACAGCACTTTGGTTGGCTTTGTAGCTGTTTTAAGTGCTTTATAAATAAAGTGGTATGGTATGTATGTATGTATGTATGTATGTATGTTTTATTTATTCATTTCATTTCATCCAAACAACAAATATAATACAATTTAAAGAAGAGAAAAAAGATATACAATCACCGAAATAAAATGAAAGGCAGCAGAAGAAGAATGAATTCTTATAAAATCTGCCCCTTGTCCCCAAAATATATTCCAAACAAAATTACTATACAAAAGCAAGATGAATTAATAAAAAAATAAAAAGATTTAAAAAAATTAAAAAAAAACTTAGCTAAAATATAAGATCAACTGTAAACAATTTTTATGAACTCACATTATACTTAATATTTTTTTTTAAAACAAATTTTTATCATCTTCTTGAATATGTACATAGTTTTGGCATTTTTAATATCAACCTCCAGATCATTCCACAATCTAATACCCTGAGATCTAGTGGATCGCATCTTCAGACTGGTGCGACACCACGGCTTCACAAACATCTCCATCCCCTTAAGATAATAATTACTTTCTCTTTTAACAAATTTCCCTTGAATGTTAGTAGGTAGTATGTTTTTGTTGGCCCCATACATAAACAGTAAGATATTGTAATCAACCAAGTCATAACATTTTAATAACTTTAGCTGAAGAAACAATATATTTGACGGATGGTTATAATCTTTTCTAGTAATAATTCTTATGGCTCTTTTCTGTAAAATAAAAATTGGATTTGTAATTGTTTTACATGCTTTACCCCAGACTTCAATACAGTAAATTAAATGTGGAACAATAATGGCATTATACAATAGAAACATTGCTTTATCATTGAATAACTCTCTAACTTTGTACATTACTGCAATCGATTTAGCTATTTTAGTTCGTAAGGTTTTTACGTGAGATCTCCATGATAGTTTTTCATCAATGATGACGCCCAGAAATTTCACCTCATTGACTCTATTAATTTCAATTCCATTGACTCTAAATGGAGTATCAAGCACTTTCTTGTTATTACTAAAAATCATATAATTTGTTGTATCTACATTTAAAGATAATTTGTTTAGTTGAAACCAATTTTGTATTTTCACAAATTCTGTTTGTGCCATCTTCAGCATTTGCACAACATTTTCACCCACACAAAGAAAAGTAGTATCATCTGCAAACAAAATACATTTAAAAAATCCAGACACATTTACCAGGTCATTCACATATAAAATAAATAGCTTAGGTCCAAGTATAGAGCCTTGAGGCACTCCACATGTAATATTACAGAATTCAGATTTTACATCATTTATTTGAACAAATTGTTTCCTTTTTTCTAGATAACTAGATACCCACTGCAATGCATGCCCTCTAATACCATATTTATTTAGTTTTTTGAGAAGAATATTGTGATCAATAGTATCAAATGCTTTCTTTAGATCAACATAAATACTAATACAATATTTTTTTTGATCCACAGCAGTCGTTATCTGTTCCATTAAATCCATGAGTGCCATTGACGTAGAATTTTTAGGTCTAAACCCATATTGACTATTACTTAATATATTTTGCTTATTGATAAATTCATCTAATCTAGTGACAAATAATTTCTCTAAAATCTTTGAAAATTGTGGCAACAACGATATTGGCCTGTAATTATTAAACACACGTTTCTCTCCACTCTTATATAATGGTATTACCTTGGCAATTTTCATGTTATTTGGAAATACCCCTGTTGAAAATGATAAATTGCATATATATGTAAATGGCTCAATAACATAACTCATAATATTCTTTACCAGCATCATATCCATGTCCATCCAGTCTTTTGATTTTTTATCTGCAAGATGTTTTACGATAGTCATAATTTCTTCTTTATCAGTTCCCCCAAGAAAAAAACTGTTTGTGTAATCCGTAACCATATGGTTTACATTTTTATCTATATTTGGGATTTTTGCTGCCAGACTTGGGCCAATATTCACAAAATGTTCATTGAATCCATTTGCGATTTCATTTTGGTCATAAATGTCTTTGTCATCCTTTACAAAATATTGTGGAATGCTCGATTTTGTTTTATGATTATTCAGAACACTGTTCATTATTTGCCATGTTGCCCTCATATTACCATTACTTTGGTCTAATAATTCACTGTAATATTTCTTTTTATGCTTTCTTATAATCCCTACCAATTTATTTTTATAATTTTTATATCTCTGTTCTGCTTCGTTTGTTCTTAATTTCAGAAAGTTTGCGTATAAGTAGTTCTTTTTTTACAAGCATTTCTTAACCCTTTGGTCATCCACGGTTTGTCATCAACACGTTTCTTTGTGTAATTTTCTTGTACACAATTTTTTTCATACAAATCTCCTAAAATATTCATAAATACATCATATGCTTTGTTTACATCATCAACATATACATCCTTCCAATTTTGTTTTGTTAAATCTTCTTTTAGTTTATCTACAGATTTCTTTGATGTGTTTATTATTTTTTTCATAATTTTATCTACTTTCACATCATATTGATCTTTTTTATAGATAGTGAAGACTGGTAGGTGGTCACTGACATCCGTGATCAAAATGCCACCCATAAGTTCTTTATTTGTTATATTTGTAAAAATGTTGTCAATTATTGAAGCACTATGGGTAGTAATTCTTGTGGGTTTTGAAATCAATGGATAAAGATTTAAACTGTGCATTGAGTTTATAAATGTTCCGATATTATTTGAGTCTGTTTTATTTCCCAGGTCTATGTTAAAATCTCCACACAAAAAAACTGATTTATTTGAACTTTGAGGTGTCTGGAGGTGTCCACTGACATACAGATTATGGTCCACAGTAATTTTACAAGCTGTTCACATGAAAACAGAGCATGGATGATTTTTAATTGGCAGCTCCAACACTCAGTGAAACTCCAGCTAGTCTTCAAGTGAGATACTGGCTTTGGATCCATCCTCCACTCTGTGTGACTGTATTGTTGCTTCATGAACTGACGGAGGTGCACTGAGCTGCAGGAACCTTTATGGGTCATTAACAAGACATCAGTTATGAATAAAAACACAAATGGCTCTCACGAGACATTTCCATCACAATAAAAGCATCATGTGAATACTGTAGCAGTACTAGGTGGAGAAGTTCTCCCACCTTCACTCAACATGACTGATGTGTCTGTGTTGGATTTTTATGACATATTGATTCGATTCAGTCTGGATCAGTTTAAAGACCTGCTAGAAAAAGTTATTCAGATCTATTCTGCTCATTAATCTTCTATGAATCATTGGCTCAACAGCTCCATGTTCTTTATAAACGTAAGTAAGAGCCAAAATAGACATACTTAAAGTTCCTCTGAGGATAAATGATAAGCTGAATGATTAGAGTAAGCTTAGAGAAAGGATGAGATTAAATAAGAAAACATATTGTTTAAATAAAAGAGATATCCAGTATGAAACTGCACATGATATTTATTATTCCTATTCATGGTCTAACAATTTGCAAGCTGGTCTTTTCACATAATGAAGCGTTTGTTAAACAGACCCTGAATGCAGCATTGGTCCTGATGAGCTCATGGAGCATGGCTGAATGGGTGTGTGACTAGATGAATGTAGTGTAGAGTCCTTTGCATGATCAAAAACATGATCTGGTTATTTGCATATTAAAAAATTGATAATGGGCAGCTGTGGCTGAGTGGTTAGAGCAGATGTCCACTAATGGGAGAGTTGGGGGTTTGATTCCACCAGCAGTTGCATGTTGAAGTGTCCCTGGGCAAGACACTGAACCCCTCATTACCTCTGATGTGTGTCCCATCAGTGTATGAATGTGATCTAAAGCTCTGATTAATCTCTACAGATTCAGATTATCTTTGTATAGATCTAGTAGAGAGCTGTATGAATGTGTGTTGGAGGTAAATGAGGACACACATTGTGTTGTAAAGATCTTTGAGTATCATGATTAAGGTTCAAGGTTCTTTATTGTCATTCACATCCCATGTGGTACATGAGGTGGAATGAAATTGTGTACTCAAGGGCCCAGTTCCACCAAAAAATAGCAAAAATATAAAGTATAAAAAAACAGAATAAGAGGATCTAGGATATACACAAAACTATAATAATGTAATATAATAAGGTGTGTTAAATATCAGTATGAACATTACTGGTTTACCAGATTACTGGTGCTATATAAGTACAGTCCATTTACTATAAGTGAAAAATCTTTAGTTTATTGATTAAGCATTAAAAACAATGGAATGCAGTGTTGCTGATGGGTCATTGTTCTAAACCCAGGGACGTTCTTTTTCAGATTCAAACAGATTTAAGTTTAAACGGACTGTACTTATATATAACCTTTCTATCTGATCAAGATACTCAAAGCTCTTTACATCCAATCTGCGTCTTCATTTACCCATTCACACATCACTCTACTACTTTGTAGATCTATACAAGAATAATCAGAGTTTTATCACATTCATACATCGATGGGACACACATCAAAAGGCAGTGGGGGGTTCAGTGTCTTGCCCAGGGACACTTCAGCACGTGACTGCTGGTGGATTCAAACCCACAACTCTCGCATTGGAGGACGACTGCTCTAACCACTCAGCCACAGCCGCCCCCATTTCAGAATGTTCTGAAATGTGTTCATGATTTATTCTAGAATTAATTAATTGAATTCAATTGAACTGAATTCAATTCAATTCAGTTTATTTATATAGCCCAAATCACAACAGAAGTTGTCTCATGGCACTGAACAAAAACATTCACATACATAAAAATCAATTAGTAAAGTTCTCTATCTAAAGAAGCAGCAGATTGTGCTGAATCTTCACTTTGTCACAGTCTCCCATCCTGAGCAAGCACAAAGGAGACAGTGGAGAGGAAAACTCCCTTTTAACAGGAAGAAACCTCCAGCAGAACCAGACTCAGGACGAGCGGCCATCTGCTTTGAAACTTCAAACATGAAAACAAAGTTCATGCTCTCGTGATGCATGCTCAATAATCCAGGTAGAAAAATCCAAAAAAGTTCAATCTGGTCCTCTGGACATTCAAAAAATACAAAAAACAAAACAAAGCAAAACAACAAAATTGTAGAAACGTTTCGTCTCTCATCCAAGAGACTTCCTCAGTCTGAGGTG
>NC_056498.1:6424653-6437914 GCF_014905685.2 Nematolebias whitei
ATGGATGGATGGATGGATGGATGGATGGATGGATGGATGGATGGATTATTTGTTCCTAGATTTTTTTATTTTTTTTTTAATCCAGGCAACTAAACTAACCTATAACTGGTAATTTAAGTTACAAAATTTTAGGCACTCCTATATTTGTTCCTATTGTTGTTATAAATATAAAACAATGCAAAATGATTTGAAACAGTAAAAACCTAAAATTATTGTTTTAAATAAATGTTCTATTTGTTTACATTGTTGTTTAATCTTCTCAGCTTGTCCGTTACATAATTGAAACAAAATGTATGACCATTTCAATAGAAAAATTGTTTCTGAATCGAAAATCGTTTCTGCATTGAAAAATTGATTTTGAATCGAATCGTGACACCAAAAATCGGAATCGAATCGATTCGCCAGACACTGAGAGATTTGCACCCCTAACTTTTCATTCATTCATTCATTCATTTATTTATTTCTATAGCGCTTTACACAACCACAGTGATGGTGACCAAAGTGAATAACAAAAATAGTAATTAAAATGACAACAAGTTAAAAGCAAGAAAAAACACAATTAAATAACAAAAAGAAAACCAGAAATGTCACCACATATTTAAGCACTAAAAGCCTGTTGGAATAAAAACAGTCTTAAGCTTCGATTTTCAAAGGGCCAAGTTCAGTAATCTGACGTAGCTCAAGCGGGAGCTTATTCCAGAGTCGAGGTGCAGCTGCAGAAAAGGCACGGTCACCCCAGCATTTATATTTTGTCCTAGGAACAGAGAGCAGGAGCTGTCTGACCTCAGAGACCTGGAGCGGGAGGGGAAACTTAACAACTCTGTTATATAAGGAGGAGCGAGTCCATTCAGAGCTTTATAAACAAATAATAAAAGTTTAAAATCTATTCTAAAACGGACAGAAAGCCAATGTAGTGAGAGTAAAACAGGTGTGATGTGATCCCATCCAGGAGTGTTGGTTAAAAGGCGCGCTGCTGCATTTTGAACAAGCTGGTGGCGGCTCAGTGATGACTGAGGTACACCAACATACAGAACATTACAATAATCTAGCCTAGAACTGATAAAAGCATGAACAGCCTTCTCCAAGTCACAATGGTTTAAAAAGGGTTTGACCTTTTTTAAAAGGCGTAAAAAAAAAAATCCAGACCAGACAACAGGGGTGATATGTTTGTCAAGTGTAAATCCTTATCAAAGGTCACCCCAAGGTTTTTCACACTGTCATTGAAGTTAATGTTCAAATTTCCCAGGCCATTTGCATCTTTGTCACCAAATAAAATCCATTCTGTTTTATTGTCGTTTAAAAACAGGAAGTTCTTTTTCAGCCAATGTTTGATTTCAGAGATGCAGTCAAAGAGAGAAAGCATTGGGTTACTGGATCCTGGCCTTAATGGTAAATAGATTTGCAAATTGTCTGTGTAGGGACACATCAAGGTTTTTCTACCATCAATGTTTATTCTTTTGATACTTTGAAAGTAAGACTGACTCTCATTCCCAAAGCAGGACAGTAAAGAACCATGTTACAAAAAAAATAAATAACAAAAATATGTTGTTGTAATTAATTGCACACCTGCTATTAAGATTTCAGCAAAGCTGAAAGGCCCTTTGTGTGAGAACCTTTCCATCACCTTTGAAATATAACATCTGAAGCGTTATGTGTATCTCTTCCTAAAAGGGAGGATTCGTCCTGCAGTCTTAGAGTGTGAGAAAGAACCCCGTTTTTTCTTCAAAGACTCTTTTTGCCATCCCATAGTAGAAATTATTTTTCTGAACAATTTAAATTTCTGAGTTCTCCTGAACACAACTGAATGTTTTGCTGTAAGACTGCTATGAAATAACTTGTTTACTTCCTTCCTCAGTCCAGTACTCAGTTTTAATCTTGCATAAGAGAAAGTAGATGTAAAAACTGTTAATCAGAGGTTTCAACTGTTGTTTGTACAAGTTCTAATGAAAATGTTTATGGATGAGTAAAAACTACTTAGACGTTTTGATTATCCTGCTGTTATATTGAGTATTTACCAAAGCAGAGTAAATTAGCCATTTATTTTTATTAAGGTTATTAAAGTTCAAATGAAACAGTAACCTGAAACAAAGGTCCACCCTTTCTGTTTTGATTGGGTCGACCATCAATATTGTAACACCCTCTAAGTCAGAGAACGTTATTCTGACGTTTAGTTTAGAGCAGTCTTGGGGAAGCTTTTGAAGAAGAAAGGTCAAGCAATCGGAAATTTATGCCAGAAGATAAGAAGTTCATGCAGAAAAGAGACAAGTGTTCCAGAGATTTGTCTCGTGTTTCAAGGAAGCACCAAAAGGTTCCTTGTCACCAGAAGGAGAAAACACAGCCCTCCAGGAGCCCATCAACTGACCCATTGGGAGCCAGTTAACTATCGACTCCAGATTTCAGCTGATGTCCAGTGTCGAGGGATATCCCACCTTCGACACTTAACTCATCTCAAGAGCGTCCCTGGTAACCCTCGGGCGGTTGAACTAGAACTTCAATTCGGTAGGAAAAGCTGCTCCTTTTCTCTGCTGGTGTCTGATGCCCAAGATAAGAAGTTGTCCAGTCTAAACAAAATTCATCATTATTAATTAGAATTAAGTTTTCCTAAATTAACAAATCAAATCTAGCCAAAACACTTCATTTAGTTAACTTTATAGATGATAATTTACTCTGCTTTTGAACCTCATAATTCACCATATTAAAGTTTAGAAGATAATTCCATAACCTCTTCTTGTGTTGTCAAATTAAAGCCAATATTAATTCTTCAGCTGTACTCATAATTTTGACCACTTGTATTTACCAAAATCGATAAAAAACTTCACAAAATTGTACTTTGACTCAAAGCGTTTTTATTATATATGACATTTGAATTTATTACGAAAAGAACTCACTAGAGCACGAAAACTTGAGTCTGATTTAATAATTTTCTTGCTTAAGAACCGGAAAGCAAGTGGTGCCCTTTCAGAATAAAATTACTAATAAAATCTCAACGATCTGAGGACCCTTTCCTCTACATCTGCATAAAAATGAAAGTTGACATTGTGCTGTCTTATAATAGATCCGAGTGGCAACATGTACAAAGAAAAGAGCAGAGGGCCCAAAAGGGAACCCTGAGGTACCCCACACAGAAGAGGGGCTGTAAAGGAAGAGGAGCCATTAAGCAAGACAGAGAAGGTTCTGTCAGTCAAATAAGATGTGAACCACTTCAGAGCTGTGCTACGAATCCCAAAAAAAAACCATGGAGGCGAGACAGAAGGACAGAGTGATCCACAGTGTCAAAGATCGCTGTAAGGTCGAGAAGCACCAGAGCTACTGGGCACCCAGAATCAACTGACTGAGCTATGTCATTATGAACTCTCAGTAATGCAGATTCTGTGCTATGCCGGGATCTAAAACCTGATTGAAATGTATCCAGGATTGTGCTTTTTTCCAAAAAAGGCTGAATTTGCACAAGAACTATTTTTTTCTAAAACTTTGGAGAGGAAGGGTAAATTAGAAATAGGTCTAAAACTTGATAAAACCAAGGGATCAAGATTTGATTTTTTGAGAAGGGAGCGGATCATTGCATGTTTAAAAGCAGAAGGCATAAT
This sequence comes from Nematolebias whitei, assembly GCF_014905685.2. Taxonomy (NCBI): domain Eukaryota; kingdom Metazoa; phylum Chordata; class Actinopteri; order Cyprinodontiformes; family Rivulidae; genus Nematolebias; species Nematolebias whitei. The sequence continues at coordinate 6,428,241 of NC_056498.1, forward strand.
TCCAAGGGTCAGACATGAATTGAAAAAAGGAAGAAGATAAGGACTAACAATATTAAATATCTCTTTCAATAATCTAGTATGGAGAAAATCAGTGGGGCAGTTAGTGGGGTTTAACGGATTTAACTATTTTGTCCAAGAGGGGATAAGACACTGGTTTAAACTGCTTGAATAAAGTAGAACCAGCAGAGATAAAAGAAAACTCTGAAACAGAAGTAGCAGGTGTACCTGTGGCTTGTCTAATCGATGCAACTTTATCAATAAAAAAGGAGAGACAATTCTCACAGGTGGAGGCTGAGGCATCAGGTAAGACTGAGGTGGGAGGATTTAAAACAGAGTTAATTGTATTAAATAACACCCTGGGACAGTGGCTACTGTTTGTGATAATGTTAAGACAGAAATTCTGATTTTGCATCATTAAAGGATCTCTGATACAGAACAAGAGTTCTCCTTAATAAAACCAAAGAATCATGCTGACTGTCATGCTTCCACTGTCTTTCAGCCCTTCTACATTGCCTCCTGAGTTTGCATGCAGTAGGATTTTTCAGACAAAGCTCAGCTCTGGGTTTAGGGCGTCTGAACTTGACTGGAACAATAGAGTCCAGGATTCCAGTGCAGGTTTCAGAAAACAGTGACAAGAAATATTTGGGACACAGAAAAACATCAGGACCAACTGAATAAAACTGTGAGTCCATAAAAGCAGTGGTAAACTGTCCGGCACTGGCTGAGGTGACAGAGCGGCGATGACAATGTGCAGCCAGAGGCTTCCTGGCTGGGAGGGGGGCTGTGAATTGGAAAAAAAAATAGGGAAATGATCCGAGATGGCAGACTCAGAAATTTCACAGTGAGAAATGGACAGTCCATGAGAAATGATAAGGTCCAGAGTAAGGCCAAGATGATGTGTTGGTGTATTTACTGATTGTGTTAAATTAAAAGAGGCCAAAAGCCTTAAAACTCAGAAGCCAGTGAGTCAGTGGGACAACAAACATGACTATTAAAATCACCACAAATAAAAATATACTATCATAGTTGGAAATAATATCAGCAAGGAATTCAGAGAATTCTTGAATGAATTCCTTATTATATTTAGGTGGGCGATAAGCAACAGCACATAAAACATTAGGGTGAGCTCAATCACAAAAATCTGAAGTTCAAAGGAGGAGTAAGTGTTGGTGGGCAGAAGTCTGCATTTAAAATTGTCCTTATAGATTGTGGCAACACCACCACCGTGGCCTGACAGGCGTGGGGAGCTAGAAAAGGAGCAGCCTGAGGGGGAGAGCTCAGAAAATGCGCTGTTGTCCCTGGTCTCAGACACGTTTCTGTCAGCAGCAGAAAGTCCAGAGAGTTTGAGCAGAATAAATCATGGAGAATAAAAGTTTTTTTTAATGACAGATCTAGTGTTTAGAAGTGCCATCCGGATGGAGCACTAGCTGTTATCCTGGGATGGGCGGCCAAAGGAGCGGAGGTTCTCCTGAACCCTGCCACGCCTACAGATCTTAGCACGCCGAAGACCAGGAACTGCGCCGCCACTAGTGTCCGTATCTATGATGCATAGCCAGCTGTAAGAATATTCCATGGGGCATCATATGTCCACAAAGTTGTATTTCCTGAGAATCCTGCACGAAGACAGGAATGACGAAAAGGCGAAGTGAGCCCGGAGCTTCACAAGCAACCCACCCCTCCTGCCTCGTCTCCTGCGGCGGCACCTGCTGCAGGCAACCACAACACAAGGATTCTGTAGAAATGGAGGTATGGGCAAGGGGAGGTGGAGGAAAAGTATTTGATTGTCCATAAAGGTCATGAAGTGGTACTTTTCCCATGATGGAATTAATATTTTAAAGTGTCTGGCGGTCATAAGTAAACAGTGATGACACACTCTGAACAGAAATCAGAAAAAATAGCACAAAAAGTAGCAACTTGAGGAGAGACAGACGGCAAGCCACGTACAACGGTGCCATCTTGATCTTCTTCCCATCGGTCCACTTGAACTCCTCCACTTGATGCAGAGCCTCACCCTCGACCTGAAGATAATGTTTATGATAATGTTCCACCCTTTCCTGTTGAGGACCATGGCCTCAGATTTAGAGATGCTGATTCTCATCCCAGCTGCTTCACACTCAGCTGTGAACCGCTCCAGTGAGAGCTGAAGTTCACAACATGATGACGCTAACAGGACCACATCATCTGCAAAGAGCAGAGATGGAATCCTGAGGCCACTGAACTGGAAACCCGCCACCCCCTGGCTGCGCTGATATTATGTCCATAAAAGTTATGAACAGTATCGGTGACAACGGGCAGCCCTGGCGAAGTCCAACTCCCACCCTGAAGGGGTCAGACTTACTACCGCCAATGCAAACCAAACTCTCGCACCGCTTGTATAGGAACCGAACAGCCCGTATTAACGATCCCCCAATCCCATACTCACGGAGCACCCCCCACAGCTTGGCTGGAGCAGGACTCATTTTCAGCCCTGGAGTTTCAGCCTCAGAGTGGCCCACTTTAGATCACAACCTATTATTATTAAAATCATGTAATTATAAGCTTACATCAGGGGCGATTCTAGAATCTGCCCTTTAGGGGCACTTTTAGCCCCCAGTGCTGACAATGGCTCTTGGCTTGAACAATGTAGTGACCATTGGCGTCAGAAGCTTTTTTAATGTGATGGGGGGAGGGGGCACACTGGTGGGAGGGTCTGGGAGTCCTACCAAAAATATTGAATAAAGTAGATGCCATTTCCTGCATTCTGGTGTATTATAAAGGGCTGTTTAACATTTGGTTTTGCCTACATAACGATTCAATAACTATTATTGAGTTAATGGCACAACAAGAAGAAGCCTGACCAACAGCTCTCCTTGTGTGAATAGAGCACGCTCCGCTTCTCTCATGCATCCTAGTCACAGTCTAAGAAACATACCGTAGTATAGCTTAAGTTAACTTTTAGGGGAAAAAAATCACTAGTCAGTATTAAACAAAAATAATAATCACTCCTTCTTACCAATGGCCCAGCATAAAGCAATATGTTCGTCATCCATCATGTTTATTAGTAGCTTAAAATACCTAATTAAAACTCCAGTAATGGGCTAGGTCTACTGTAACCTTACCCAGTTGTAGGGTCAAGAGACAAACATGTAGCATTAACACAGAATGAACAACATTCAGGAATTGTTTCTATAAGAACAGTATCAAATATTTTACATGAACAGTAAGATTGCTTTGCCCATGAAGAAATGTAACCCAGGGTGAGCTAACCTTGGACAAACTAACAAACAATATAGCTGTAATGGTGGAGGTAGTGAAGCTCATGGTGTTACCTGAAGCATTTAGTGAGGCATTTATGTTTTATTGACCAAAATTAAGGCAAAAAAGAATTCTAAGCTACTAATAACTTAAAATAATTACTGCATTACTGTATTAGAGAAGCCTTATACACTTATGCATGCTCACAACCACACACAAATAGATGCAGGGATGCTTATGTAGGCTTTATATGTAGACTTGATCCAAGATGGCGCCATGTACGGTCGCCTTGGCATTCTGGTGCGCTCTGTTTTTGTGCTTTAATCATGTGTCTGCATGCTCCTACACTCGCGAGGAGCTACTAAACATCAGAATTACAACCCATGAGGACATTACTCCAGTTTTTTTAGTGCCTGCTGCAGAACTTGTGCACGTTTTGGCCAAAAGAGTGAGACTTCGCAGGAGAGGCAGAAGAGCTGGAGCGCTCGTGCGTCTCCGGAGGCGCGGTACACGCACGCCTTTACCTGGGATATTTCTCTCCAACGTCCGTTCCCTCCAAAATAAAATGGACGAGATAGCGCTGCTGATGAGAAGGAACAGCGATTTTTCCTCCTCCTGTGTGCTGTGCTTCACGGAGACATGGCTCAACGAGCAGACCCCGGACTCTGCACTCCATCTCAAGGGTTTCCAGCTCCTCCGCGCTGACAGACAGTGGGAACTTTCCGGAGGAAAGAAGAAAGGCGGAGGAGTCTCTTTCTTTATCAACAACGCCTGGTGCTCCGACGTGACAGTGATCTCCCAGCATTGCTCTCCTTCTCTGGAATATCTCTTCATAAACTGCAAACCGTTCTACTCTCCACGTGAGTTTACTTCATTTATTCTGGCCGCTGTTTACATCCCACCGTGCGCGGACGTGCACGAGGCTGAGCGCGTGCTCGCGGACCAGATCACAAGTGTAGTGCGAACTTTTCCGGACTCCCTTGTTATCATCCTTGGAGATTTTAACAAAGCAAACCTCAGGCATGAACTACCTAAATATAAACAGTTTATTAAATGCCCGACAAGAGAAGGAAACATGCTGGATCACTGTTACACCACAGTGAGCGGTGCTTATCGTGCTGTGCCTCGTGCTGCCCTGGGTCTCTCAGATCATGAGATGATTCACCTCATACCTGCATACAGACAGAGACCGAAGCTCTCAAAACCTGTGGTGAGGACATCCAAAAAGTGGACCAGTGAAGCTGTGGAGGAGCTACGCACGTGTTTGGACACCACAGACTGGGACCTGTTCAGGGCTTCTACAGACAGTCTAGACGAATACACAAACACTGTGACGTCATACATACATTTATGTGAGGACAGCATCATCCCATCATGCTCCAGTCATTTTCAATAATGATAAACCCTGGTTCACATCCAAACTAAGACAGCTTCGTCAGCAGAAGGAGGCTGCTTTCAGAGAGGGGGACAGAGACAACTACAGACGTGCGAAGTATGGATTTAGCAGGGAGGTGTCGAAGGCTAAATCCAGGTACAATGCACGGCTGGAACAACAGTTCTCTGCAAACGACTCTGCCTCTGTCTGGAGGGGGCTGAAAGAAATAACTAACTACAAGCCCAGAGCACCTCATTCTACAGACAATCTCAAACTGGCAAATGATCTGAACGACTTCTATTCACGCTTTGAAGTCATGGACTCACATTCCTCCATCCTCCAGACCAACCCCAGCCCAACTGGTTTAACCATTTGGGACTGCCCCCGACAACTCCCTGCTATCTCTAAGTAAGGAGGCTTTTTAAAAAGACTGAATACACATAAGGCTGCAGGCCCAGACCTTGTGTCACCCTCCACGCTGAGACATTGTGCTGGAGAGTTGGCTTCGGTCTTCACAGGGATCTTCAACTCTTCTCTGGAGTCATGCCACGTCCCAGCCTGTTTCAAGTCCTCCATCATCGTCCCTGTCCCCAAGAAGCCACGTGTCACAGGACCAAATGACTACAGACCTGTAGCTCTCACGTCTGTAGTCATGAAAACCTTTGAACGCTTGGTTTCATCTCACCTCAAGTCCATCACCAACCCCCTCCTGGACCCCCTGCAGTTTGCCTACAGGGCCAACAGGTCTGTAGATGACGCAATAAACCTGGCTCTTCACTTCATCCTGCAGCACCTGGACTCCCCAGGAACCTACGCCAGGATCCTGTTCGTGGACTTCAGCTCCGCATTTAACACCATCCTCCCTGCTCTGCTCCAAGACAAGCTCTCCCTGCTCCATGTACCTGACTCCACCTGCAGGTGGATCACAGACTCCCTGACAGACCGGAGTCAGTGCGTGCGGCTGGGGAGAGCTGTCTCGGACACTTGGACTGTAAGCACAGGATCTCCACAGGGCTGTGTGCTTTCCCCACTGCTTTTCTCCCTGTACACCAACTGCTGCACCTCCAGCCATGACTCTGTGAAATGTATTAAGTTTGCAGATGACACCACCCTCATCGGGCTCATCTCGGACAGTGATGAGTCTGCATACAGGAGGGAGGTGGACTGGCTGGTGACCTGGTGCAGCAGCAACAACCTGGAACTCAATGCCCAGAAGACAGTGGAAATGATTGTGGATTTCAGGAAAGCCACAGCCCCTCTGCCCCCCCTCACCTGTAATGATACCCCCATCACCACTGCAAACTCTTATCGGTTCCTCGGCACCACCATCACCCAGGACCTCAAGTGGGAGCCGACCATCAGCTCCCTCATCAAGAAGGCCCAGCAGAGACTGTACTTCCTGCGACAGCTGAAGAAGGCCAAGCTGATGGTGCAGTTCTACATGGCCATCATCGAGTCCATCCTCAGCTCCTCAATCACGGTGTGGTACGCCGGGGCCACTGCCTTCCATCCCTCCACGACCTGTACGTCTCCAGGACTGTGAGGCGAGCAGGTTGGATCACAGCTGACCCTGCTCACCCTGCACACGGACTGTTTGAACCACTCCCCTCAGGCAGGAGGCTTCGGTCCATTCGGACCAGAACCTCCCGCCATAAGAACAGTTTCTTCCCCTCTGCTGTTGGACTCCTGAACACTCATAATGCTACCTCATAATTTCTGCTTTGGTCACATCACATCTGTATTATAATTGAATACTCCATCTGTACTGTTTTCTAAGTTTTTTTTATTGTTTTCTATTGTATGGGTGTACATATGGTTATGTTATGTTTTTAATTTTACTTTATTTGTGGGTGTACACAGGTCTTATGTCTTATGTAATGTTCTCATTTTTACTTCATTTTTACTTTAGTTTTACTTTATTTTACTTTATTACTATTCGCACCTTATGTCAAAGCAAATTCCTAGTTTGTGAACCTCGTTCAATGACATGGCAATAATAAAATGATTCTGATTCTGAGATATATAGATATATAGATATGTGTTATGGATTTAGGACAACCCAGTTCGTAACGAGACACGGAACGACACAAGGCAAAGTAATATGAAGTGACAGTGTTTATTATTTACAGTGGTATTTACAATAGTACAAGGTGGTTCCTCTGGAATCCCTGAAGGAGGAAGTAGAATGTCAGGAAGGGGTAGGCCAAGGAGTTGAATTATATATAATACTCAATGTGTTTGTTTGGTCTTACAGATGGAGGAAGGTGGTGCATGAGGTGTTCTGAAGAATCCAACAGAGTCCCAGAGGAGACGCAGGTCAGGCACGTGGCAGGAGGGCAAGGCACAAAAGCGGGAATCCAGAGCTAGGAGAGCCGAAACGAGATGACTGTAGGCACACAAAAACAAGGTAAGTATTTCTTGGTATAAACACAAGACTGGCTGGAAGCATAAGTACCATAGTAAGGGAACAATGCTCCAGCGATGAGTAGAACTCGACTGCAGCCTTAAGTAGGGTTGTAGCTCGTCAGGTGGATGACAGTCAGCTGATGGTGATTAGCGGCCATCTTGGAGCTGCAGTGAATGCTACTCTTACAGTACCCCCCCCTCAAGGATCGCCTCCTGGCGACCTGAGTCTCTTCTCAGGGTGAGCCCTGAAGAACGCGGTGATTAGGCTGGGGTCCAGAATGAAGGAGCGGGGGATCCATGAACGCTCCTCAGGACCATACCCCTCCCAATCCACAAGGTACTGAAAACCTCTCCCCCGGCGCCGGACATCCAAGATGGTACGGACGGTGAACGCCGGGTGATTGTCGATAAGCCGGGCGGGTGGGGGGAGGTCGGCAGGCGGGCACAATGGACTCTCTGAGACAGGCTTGAGCTGGGAAACATGGAAGGTTGGATGGATTCTCATGGAATCGGGAAGTCGGAGACGTACCGCAGAAGGGTTGACGATCTTGATCACTGGGAATGGACCAATGAACTTGGGCGCCAACTTCCTGGGGATGTCCTTCAGAGTGATGTCTCTGGTAGAAAGCCAAACTCTCTGTCCCACCCGATAGGAAGGTGCGGCGGATCGGTGCCGGTCCGCAAACCTCTTATTTTGCTCAGCCGTGCGTAGCAGTGCTGCTCTCGCTTGGCGCCAGATGCGTCGGCAGCGGCGAAAGTGGTGCTGAACTGAAGGCACCGAAATGTCAGTCTCCTGGCTGGGAAACAAAGGAGGTAAGTAACCCAGGGAAGCCTCGAAAGGGGACATACCTGTGGCTGCGGACGTATGAGCATTGTGGGCATACTCCACCCAGACCAGATGTTGGCTCCAGACTGACGGGTTGCCTTCCACGAGACATCTCAGGGTGGTCTCAAGCTCCTGATTACAGCGTTCTGCTTGACCGTTTGACTGCGGGTGATAACCCGAGGTAAGACTGGTGGATGCCCCTAAAGAGGTACAAAAACAGCGCCACACCTGGGAGATGAATTGGGGACCTCTGTCAGAAACTATGTCAGAGGGGATGCCGTGGATGCGAAAGACGTGTTGGACCAAGAGATGGGCCGTCTGCATGGCGGAAGGCAATTTTGGGAGTGGGATGAAATGAGCCGCCTTAGAAAACCTGTCAATCACCGTGAGTATAGTAGTGTTACCGTCTCAGGGCAGTAAACCAGTGACAAAATCCACGGCGATGTGAGACCACGGGCGGCTGGGCGTGGGCAAGGGCTGAAGAAGACCTGCTGGGGGTTGAGTGCCAGTCTTGTTCCTGGCACACGTGGGGCAGGCTGCCACAAACTCCTTTACATCATGTGGCAGAGTGGGCCACCAGAAATGGGTCCTAGTTAGAGAAAGCATGCGAGAGATACCGGGGTGACAGGAGAGCTTGTTAGTGTGCACCCACTCAAGTACCTTGGCCCTCATAAACAAGGGGACGAAGAGTGTACCAGGAGGGCCTGTGCCTGGATCTGGTTCCAATCGATGAGCCCATTGAACCTCCTTGGCAATGGGCCAGGTGAGGGCTCCAATGATGCAAACTGGAGGCAGGATGCTGTCCTCGGACTCTGAGGCTTCTGGAGGAGAAAACTGGCGAGACAAATCATCGGGTTTGATATTCTTGGACCCAGGTCTGAATGTCAGCAAGTAATTGAAACGGGTGAAAAAAAGTGACCACCGTGCCTGCCTGGGGTTCAATCGTTTGGCGTCTTTGAGATATGTGAGATTCTTGTGGTCTGTCCAGATGAGAAAGGGTACCTCAGTGCCCTCAAGCCAGTGACGCCACTCCTCCAATGCCAATTTCACAGCCAGTAACTCCCTATTGCCCACATCACAGTTCCTTTCCGCCTGTGACAAACGACGAGAAAAAAAAGCACAAGGGTGTACCTTATTGTCCTTGGGTGACCTCTGGGACAATACTGCGCCGACTCCGGTGTCAGATGCATCCACCTCCAGGATAAACTGACGAGTTGGGTCTGGGTGGCAGAGGATGGGAGTAGAAGAGAAAAGACGTTTCAACTTACAAAATGCAGAGTTGGCTTCCGGGGTCCATTGAAAAGTTCTGTTGGTGGAAGTGAGCTGAGAGAGAGGTGCTGCAATACGGCTGTAGTCCTTGATGAAACGCCTATAGAAGTTAGCAAAACCTAGGAAACGTTGCAAGTGCTTCCTGGTGTCTGGAACTGGCCACTCCACCACCGCCTTAGTCTTTTCCGGGTCAGTCCTATAGTGCTCCTCCCCGAAGATAAACCCCAAAAATGAGACAGAGGTGGTGTGAAAATCACATTTTTCACCTTTCACAAAGAGTTGGTTTTCATAAAGTCTCTGAAGTACCATTCTGACTTGCGAAACATGGTCCTGCTTGTTCCTGGAGTAGATGAGGATATCATCTAAATAAACAAATACAAAGTCCCCAATAAAATATCTCAATACATCATTTATCAGTGCCTGAAAAACTGCAGAAGCATTGGTGAGACCAAATGGCATGACGAGATATTCAAAATGTCCCATAGGTGTCTTAAAAGCTGTCTTCCATTCATCACCTTCCTTGATCCGGACGAGGTGGTAAGCGTTGCGAAGGTCCAGTTTGGT
>NC_056498.1:6438014-6441371 GCF_014905685.2 Nematolebias whitei
AGAGGAACTATGGTTTGAGAGAGGAGTAAAGGAAGCCATCTTTGTGAAAAGAAACCATTGTTAGGGGTTGTTAGGCTGCAGGTCTTCCTTATGTTAACAGGTTGATCCACTATGAGAAGAGGCTATTTGAAACTGAGCTTGTTGCAACTCCTCAGACTGAACTTAGTTTTTTGGATTAAAGACAAAAGTTTCAACAAGTTTTTTTTTTTTATTTGTCCAGAGGACCTGACTTAACTTTTTTAGATACAAAAAAATCTGAATTCCTAGACATTTCAACATTAAACTTTTTTCAGATCCTAACCCATATTATAAAATTTGCAATATTCTTTGTAAAAACTTAAAAACATTTGTTATATTAAGTCAGTTTTGGCCCACTTAGGTCCCTCAAAGTGAAGCTAGCATGTGGATATTAAGCTGTGCTGATAAACTGTGCCAGAGTTCAATTTTTTCAACACAAGTGTTTCTCTTACCTGCTCCATTACGAACAAACATTAATTTATAGCACTTAGCAGCATCCGCGGCCAGAGCTTTTCTCTTTTTTATCCTCTCTCTCTCTGCTCCACCTTTCCTCTTCTTTGGCTGTCTCTGTTGCTCCATTTTACAACTCAGAGATGCACGCACCGCGCGCCAACACCATCGGGAGCGCGAGTCCTAGGGCGGGGAGGGGGGCGGGCGCAATGTGTGTGTGTGTGTCTCTGCTCTGTGAGTGACACACAGAAAAGGAAGGGAGGGGGCCGGCCCGGCCGGGGGATGTGCCAGGCTTTCTCCGTCGCTGCAGTGCAGCGTGAGACCTGAGCCCAGGCAAAAGTGAATTGTTTATTTAAAATAATAAAGTCCGTGCGACCCGAACCGAGCCTTTAGTCCCGTTCCTCGGCAACCAGGCCACCGGGAATTGTCCCGTCGTGCCCGATGGCCAGTCCGCCTCTGCTCTATTTTCAATTCAATCCAATTTAAATTCAAAAAACATTTTTTTATCCCCAGAGGGGTAATTAAAAGAGGCACGTTGAGTATACATAAAAATAAATACAAGATAAAAAATACATAAATAGAAGAAAGTGCAGTATGCATTAGCAAGGTGCAAATGGGCAATGAGGTAAGTCCTTTTTGCAACTAAAGTCCTGTGGAATGGGGCGATGTATGCATGTATGTGTATGAGGGGTGGGCATATAGGACATTTAGTATGCGTGGCTTACAGTTAGGTGCGTTCTGTACCCCGGCAATTACGGTAAATAGATTTTGGATTGCCAATAACATACTGCACCTCAAAATTCTTGCATGTTTTGGTTAATTGTTTCCTGTTGTTTCAGAAGCTTGTGGAGTGCTGTTTCATGTCGGCTTATATTTTCTTGTTGCAGAGATACTGTGTTATGGAGTCTTTCTGTGTCAGATGGGTTCTGGTTAAGTTGCCTTTGGTTGGAGCATACTTTCATCTTTGGGTTGTTTAAGCACTACAAGAACCCAGAGCTGAACATGGAAGGACCTGGAGACAAAAAATGTACTTAGTTTGTTTACAGTTTTTGAAAATAATGGCAGAGGACTGGGAGATCTGCAAAGAAGCACAACTGGTGATATGCTTTTTTGAAGTCTTGATTCAATCCTTAAATTTCTCCTTAAATTGGTTTTACAGGTCTTAGTCTTTGAGATGATTGTGGATTTCAGAAGGAGCCCCCCCCCCCCCCCCCCCCCCCACCGCCCCTGCACATAGGAGGATGTCCCCTTGTCATGTCCCCTTCACATATAATTGTTATGATGCCTATGCTTGAGGTACAGGCCTGTGATCATGTTTCATACAGATGCCATGTCTGCATTGAGGTAGATCTACTCACCAGGAGGGTTTATTTCAGTATCTGCTGTGTAAAGGAGGACAAGCAGGACACACAAAGTGCACCACAATGATAAAATCTGCAAAGAAGAGAGTCTTCTTGTTAGTGTGTGAGAAGTCTGAATAAAAGTCTGTTCAGAAAGGGGCAGCAGCAACCAGGGGACAAAGACATCACTTGTGTTTAGTACAGAAACGGGCACAGTTGTCTGTTTGATGCAACAGCTTGCTTTTGTCCTGCAGCATGGCTGTGTCTCAGGAAATAAAGCCAGTCGTGAAATCAGCTGGTAGTGTGAGCCCAACTTTCCTCCATTCGTGGCTTGTTTTGTGTTTAAAAGAACTTCATAAGCTGATTTTAGTGTAACATGGTCAGAAAACCTCATCTGTGTCTGTCTACTAGTCAGGAGTAGTAAAACATTTTCAGACAATGTCAATGCTTTTGTATGTAATTTTCCAAATTTTAGGTTTCAGTGCTTATGGTTTTCTGCTTTCTTTCCTTACATGGACTATGGAGATTCAAATGACTAAAAGTTCATTAAGATAGTGTTCAAATTAACAAAACGCCCATGTCTCATGTTGCTGAAGGATTTCTTTAGTTTAGGTTTTTTGTTTGTTTGTTTTTGTCCGGGGCAGCACAGAGTATTGGTTCCTGGTGAGAGGAGGGAGCGATTTTATCTAGCACCTGGTGCAGTGGAGGAGCCAGGGGGTGGCCAGTGGTGGCCTTGACCAACATAGATTAATGTTTGGTCACCACAGTCATTTGAGGAAACTTATGCAAAATCCAGGAAGCACAATTCCTCAAATGATTGAGGTGATTGGGTTACCCCCCCCCCCCCACACACACACACCCAGCTTAGATGAACTCATAATAGTTTATGAAAAAGTATTTTATATTGGATGCCCTTCTTGACATAACCCTCATCATTTACCTGGGCTGAAACAGACACAGTTGTCAAGAGTTCGGCTTGTGCTCTCAAGTAGGGATGTTATATTTATTTTAGTATTTATATATATTTTAATGCTTTATAAACTCTTCCCACACTCTTGCAATGTTCTTAACAATGTTCTAAACTCTCTAAACAAAGGGGGACTAAAGGCTTGATTATTTTAAATAAACAATTCATGCCGCTCGTGTGGCTCACTCAGGTACAAGACAGAGCCCCCACCCCCTCTTTTTTTTTCTGAGGCTGTATGCTGCACAACTGCCTGTTGCGTGTGTCTGCTCTGCTTACTGTGACAGACAGTCTCAGAAAGAGAAAGGAGTGGGGGGGTGTCTGTCTTATACCTGAGTGGGCCACACTCAACTACGCTCAGTCACTCTCTCTCTTTTTAACCTCACGGCACATGATTAGTGTCTTTCCCCATTGCCAATTGTGTGTTGTGTAATATCTCAAATTGAAAACCCGCAAAAGAGTGAGCCTGTGAAAGTTGAACCGTGATGTAACGAGGATGTACTGTTTATATATATATAAAAAATATACTAAAGACTACTGTAGTGAGTCACGTGGGTACGTGTCACTAGTTGTAGTATGACAATA
>NC_056498.1:6441471-6454451 GCF_014905685.2 Nematolebias whitei
ATTGACATACCATTATGCAGAGCAGTCGAAGATGCGATACCCCTGGTTGAGTGTGCTTTGAGGTTGACAGGAGGCTCTAGATCTGATGCTCTGTAGGCTTCAGAAATGGCCTCACACAGCCAGTGTGACAAGCGCTGGGTGGATAACGGGCGGCCTGCGGATGCATCTCTATAATGCACAAACAAATGTTGAGTTTGACGCATTGCAGCTGTGCGCGCTATGTAACACGATAACGCCCGCACCGGACAGAGAAGATGAAAAGATGCTTCTTCTTCTGATCTGTGGGGGGGAGGGAAGAATCCCTCCAACGATATCTGTCTCGATTTAAAAGAGCTCGTGATGCATTTAGGCATAAAGGCTGGGTTTGGTCTTAAATCAGCTGAACTACCGTCAGCCTGGATTCTGAGACATGACGGAGCGGCAGAGAGGGCAGATAAATCACTCACCCTCTTGGCGGATGTTAAAGCCAGCAGCAGGGCTGTTTTAAGAGACAGGAATTTAAGTGAAACTTGATCCAGAGGCTCAAAAGGAGCTTTGATCAGGGCTCGCAGGACCAGCGTTAAATCCCACTGTGGAACGAGTGGGCGTGAAACCGGTCTATGTCTTTGTACACCTTTTAAAAACCGCTTCATCAGCGGGTGGTTAAGAGCTGTTCTGTCCCCGAACCCTTCGTGGCAGGAAGAGATGGCTGCAGCGTACGTTTTAATCGTGCTGAACGCCAACTTCCTATCCATCAGCTGTTGAAGAAAGGACAGCACGCCACCTAATGGACATGAGGTGGCCTCCAGACCTTTCTCTGTACACCAGCGCTGAAAAGCCGTCCACTTTGATGTGTACAGGGCTGTGGTAGATGCAGCACGTGAATCTTGAATTGTGCGCACTACCTCCTGAGGGAGACCCATCCTCTCTAAGCGGGACCGCTCAGCGGCCAGACCCACAGGTGCTGGCCTATTTCCGGGTAACTCCTGATCGCTCCTCCTGCTTGAAGGAGAGCATCTTCCCTCCATGGCAGTTTCCACGGGCGACCTGACAACAGACGCTGCAGGACCGGGAACCATGGTGCGTTCACGCGCTCGGGAGCTACCAGGAGAGCTGTCAGTCCCTCCTCCTGAACTCGGTTCAGGAACCGTAAAATCAGAGGAGGAGGAGGGAACGCGTACAGAAGCGTTTTGGGCCACGGACTGTGGGCAAATGCATCCACCCCCAGCGGTGGATCGTCTCGAGGGCTCAGGGAAAACCATAACTGGCACTGAGCGTTCTCTCGCGTCGCAAACAGGTCCACAGCTGCTTTGCCAAACTTCTGCCACGTCTGAAACATCAGGTCTGGATGGAGGGTCCAGTCCGCGTGACGTGGACCGCCCCTGGACATCACGTCTGCTCCTCTGTTCAGAACGCCGGGTATGTAAACCGCTCTGATGGAAAGCAGATTTTGGTGAGCCCAACACAGTAGCTTCCGTGCAATGTGTAACATCTGGGCTGAACGCACACCCCCCTGGCGGTTTATGTACGCAGCAGTCACCATGTTGTCTGTGTGAATCAACACGTGTTGATTCTGTAGCACGGGAGCAAAATGCTGAATCACATTCAGCACTGTGCGACACTCCAAAACATTGATGTGGGCTGATGTGCGGTGGGGCCACAGCGCCCCTACTGCTTGAGATAGGCATGTCCCCCCCCAACCTGACAGAGACGCGTCCGTGAAGACTGACACGTGTGTCGAGGGTTTGCTGACGGGGACTCCCTCTGACAGAGCCAGGGTGTTTCCCCAGTGTCGGAGGTCTGCTCTCACGGAGGGAGGGACAGTGATCATCCGTCTCTTTTGTTTTACTGGATCCACACGCAGGCGCGTAAACCACCTCTGGAGGCGCCTCATGTGTAACAAACCCAGCGGGACCACTGTGTGAGCTGATGACATCATTCCCAACAGCTTCATGACGGAGACAGCTGTTACCACTTTGCCAGGTCTTACGTGGCGTAATTGGTTTTTTAGAGTGTCGATTCTTGTTTGTGATAAGCGAGCCGTCATGGTAATTGAATTTAATTCCACTCCCAGATAAACAATTGTCTGGGCCGGGAAAATCGAGCTTTTCTTCCAATTTATGGCGAAGCCCAGATTTAGCAGGTGTGATGCCAACACCTGAGCCTGTATCAATGCTTCCTGTCTGGAGTGAGACAGGAGCAGCAGGTCGTCCAGGTAAAACAAAACTCTCATCCCTGCTCTGTGCAGTGGATGCAGGGCTGTCTCCACACACTTTGAGAACGTGCGAGGTGCGAGGGAGTACCCGAAAGGCAGCCTGTTGTACTGGTACTTCATCCCTTGAAAGGCGAAACGCAGAAATTTTCTGTGTTTTGGGATGATTGGTATGTGAAAATAAGCATCTTTTAGATCGATGGAAACAAACCAGTCGTTTTTCTGGATGTTGTCCAACAGCTGTCTGTTCGTCAACATGTGAAAAGGTCTGTTCATGATCGCTTTGTTGAAAGCTGACAGATCCAGAATCGGTCTCATCCCTCCGGTCTTTTTGGGGACCAGGAAGTAGCGTGAGTAAAACCCTGTGTTTTCCTCCTCGTTGGGAACTTTTGAGATTACACCTTTTATCAGAAGCTCCTGGACTTCTGCATTTAAGGCTGAGACTTGGTCTGGTGATGACAGGACCGTCTCTATAACTCCTCCGAACGGAGGGGGTCGGGTTGCAAACTGCAGCGTGTAACCCTTGCATAACACTCTGTCCATCCATCTGTCCGGTGAGCATGTTTTTAACCACTCTGCGTGACGTTCGTGGAGTGGACGTGCGTTTAAATGATGTGCCGTGTTTTGAACGGATGTCATCCAAACCTCCGCCTCGACCGCCGTCATGCGTCGCGGAAATGTTTTCCGCGTGACCCAAGGCGAGGCTTTCTCGAAAGGGCTGTTCTGCGCGCGCCCGTGCGCTGTGACTGGATCGCGGACCAACCTTCATGTCCGGGCGGGGCGGTGTGCGCTGAGGCGAGGCGTGTGTCAGCTGGTGACGTCCAGAGGCTGCACGTTTAACGTCGCTGTGCGAACGTTGAGAGGTGGAGGGCGTGACGTCATCAACGCCGTGCTGTCGAAGTGAAGGTTGTGAACTTCGCGGGAGCGCACGTTTTCTCTGGAGGGACGCGCGCCGCTCTCGCTGAGGGCGGGGCCCGTCGTTGGATTCATTCAGCTGTCTCACGCTTATGCCGCCGTGAGCTGCTGGTCGCAGAGGCGCGATGGATGACGGCTGTTCGCGTTTATTCAGGAAAAACGTGTGTTGTTTTTGCTGAGAGCGGGGACCTCCACCGGACCCGGCCTGCGGTCCCACATTTATCCCGATGTGAGCCGGTGAGCGCCGGGCAGCTGTGCGTGCATCATCGGCACAGTGCCGTTTGGATGGACGGTGCTTGTCTCGCTCGGGTGCGCGTTTAACACCGTTTGAGTGGTGATCGTGCGGTTCTGTTTGACAACAAGATATTTCGCTTACCGTGGTGTCACGTGAGCGTCTGGGCATGTGAAGGAGCGGCGGTGGGTTTAAAAAACCTTTATTTAAGGACACCGGCTCTCTCTGTGTGGAGGATGTGTGTGTAGCGGCTGTGAGCTCATCCGAACTTACAGACTGGCTAAAAACAGGCATTCTGATTTTTGAAAAATCATTTATTTCACTTCCTGTTTCGTTCATACACACATCCCCCGCAGACCGTCATTTCTTAAACCTTCTCCCTCGTGAGCTCTGCGGTTTGTTTGACCCGAGCGCCGTCTGCAGGCGATCTCTGGGGAAGCGCTGAAGTGCAGGCTGCCGGGCTGAGGAGGGGTGGTCTCTGGCGGGCGGGGCTGGTGGTGGAGCTGGGCGAGACGAAGCTGCTGCTGCCGTGGAGCGTCGGTGCTTCTGCCTCTGCTCTCGGCGATCCTTCCAGCGAGCTGGGGGACGGGATGAGCCGCGCGGCTTGATGAGATGACGTACCGCTTCCGACATCTCCTCCGACTGTTTGGAATTCGCCAGCATGGTCTTCAAGCTGCTTCCGAACAGCGCGTCCGATGAGATGGGGCCCTCCATGAGGTCCTTGTGCAGCTTTTCCGGCAGCAATGGGGAGTGACGGAGCCAGATGGAGCGTTGGATTACCGTCATCCATGAAGCAATCCTCGACAGGCAAACCGTGGAAGCGGCGCACATGTTGAGGACGGCGTCTGCCGATTTACACAGGGAGCTCTTCGTCTCCTCCGGCAGGCCTGAGGCCTCCAGCCTCTTCGACATGCTAAATGCTAACAGCGCCACGTTGTTGTTAGCCGCGGCCGCCTGAAAAGCACACTGGTGGGCTCTGTTGGAGAGCGCGGTCGCCACCTGGTCGTGTTTCCCCGGAGGGACGGGACGCTTCTCCAGCCTGGACATCTTCGCTCCGAAGGCTTCCGCGAGGCTTGGCTCAAGGGGGGGTACCGAGGGATAGCCCCGCTCGGTGAACCCCTCCACTCTGGTGATGGGGGCGTAAGTGGAGACGGGCGCCCTTAACCTACCAGGACCGGCTGCGGCCTCGTTCCAGTACGCTGTCACCGCTGGAAAACGAGGCCAAATGGGATCAGGACGGCGAGCCGGCGTGGAGCCAAACCTTCCCGCAAGATCATCCGATCTGAGCGGGGGGGGTGAGGGGACGGAGAGCCCCTTAACGCTAGCAGCTTCCCGGATAATGGCGGGCAGCTCCGAGAGGAGCGCGCCCACGGCAGGGAGCGATGTGGTCGCTGAGGCGGGAAACCCCGGGGGAGTCGAGCATCCGCTCGGCCTCCCTCTTTCCAACACTGCGCTCCCCGGGAGGGAACGAGCGTCGGGGCTGCTTCTAGCGTCACCGGTCCCAGAGGAATCATCCGATTCACTCCGAGAGCCGGCGTCGAAGAAATCCATGGCGTCGTCCAGCGAACAATCTCCCGCCACGGACAGGCAGTCCTCGATGGTAGCCTTAAACAAGGCTGCTCTCCTCTGCCTTTCCTCCGGTGGAAGCTCGTCACAGAGGCGGCAGGAGGAAGCGCGAGCGACGTGGCGGGGACCCAGGCATCCTTCGCAGGTGTCGTGCCGGTCGAAGCTAAGCAAGTAGCCGGTCTTGCACGAGGGACACAAACGGATGGTGCTGGAGCTGGACATCTCGACGAAAAAGGTCAGTTTATTCTTGTTTATTATGCTTGCTGAAGAAAAACTGGGAGCAGATTACCCGCTCTTAACGTAATTTATACGGATCGGGTGGGGCCCACACAGCAGGTGGGCGTGGACTAATTTTTTTCAGTACGATGCTTGCGCATAACGGGATAAACCCATCAGCGACAGCCTTAAAGGGCGAAGCCTATATGACATAGAACTGTTCAGTCACCAGTTTTTGAGGATGATCTTGCAGCTCTTTTTTTAAAACAAACTTCACAATTATGAGACGGAACTATTAAATTTAGCAGTCTGAACATCTCTGCTCATGTAAAACATATATATATATATATATAGATATATATATATATACATATAGATAGATAGATAGATAGATATATATAAAAATAGTGACTATTTTTCAAACCAAGGAGAGAAAAACATCTGGAACAACTTTGTCACATTTAAATATTGTTGCTAGTTTTATGAAATGCACCATATTCCAGACATGGTCAGCAAACAACACAGTCGACATGTTCAGCGGTAAAATAAAACAAAAAGTGTCTGTTTTAAATTTACTTCAGTTGTACACAGATTCAGAAAGAACTGCACCACCTGGTGGTGGAGTGGTTAAATGCAGAGATCCAATTTTCCATTGTATGGGAACATAAAATGATGACAATACATACATATTATTATTATTTTTATTATTACAGCTTTAAATTTGAAAGCGGGACATATTGTAGTTTAGTTTCTCTACGTAAACTTCCTCTTGTCCTGCCCATAACTTCTGACCCACTCAAGATAATTTAACGAATCTTCGTAATCATTGCATCATCACTAGGCAGTGTCACGTTCACTTTTCATCACCCTGACTCTAAGTTTAAGGTCACAAATCAAGTCAAATCTTACACAATGTCTTTGCTTGTCCGTGCCGTTGCTATAGATTGCTGTATTTTCGTATATTAGTTTGTTAACGGGTGTATAATATGTCGTATGTGGTACTCTTGTTTATTTGTGACCTCAGCAAGGATTTAAGGGTTTCCAGGTGGCCCCTGAACGCCACAACACGGTAATCCCCTTCCAGTTTGGTGGTAAGGAGTACATGTTGAGTCACGGCTCTGTGGTGATTGCTGCAATCACCAGCTGCACGAACACCAGCAACCCCTCCGTCATGCTCGGTGCAGGTACATTTACTTTATTTATAACGTTAAATACATCATGTATTATGTCAGAGCTGATATTATACACAATAAATTAATTAATCAACTCTGATTCCAGGACTTCTCGCTAAGAAAGCCATTGAACGTGGTTTGATTGTGAAGCCATACATAAAGACAAGCTTGTCTCCGGGCAGCGGAGTGGTGACCTATTACCTGAAAGAGAGTGGAGTGATGGACTACCTGTCTCAGCTGGGGTGAGCTTCCCAGGGGTGTTAGTCCTCCTCAGAGTCAGGAAGGTCCTGGGATAAACCTCTTTATGCTTTCTATTTACTGCTGCATTTCCTGTGAAAATGTAGTGTGAATCCTTATTGCTGAAAGATTACTGAAAACTGCTAAAGAAGTTGAAACCAGGCTGAAATTGTTTAATTTCTAAATTATTAATGCAGGTTCAGTTTGAACAGTTGAGATTAGCTGAAAGCAGGACAATAAAAGCTAAAAGCAGCAGAACGGCTGAAATTTGTAAAAGAAAAAAACCCTCAATAGTCTGCAAAAAGCAGAGATAGGCTAAACGGATTACAAAAAAAATCTAAAAATTCTTGAGAAAATACTGAAGAAGACTTTCAGATGAAAGAGGAAATGTTTCTTTAATTTTTGTTTATTTGTTTGTTTGTTTTGTTTTTTTGAACGTCCAGAGGACCTGACTTAACTTTTTTAGATCTTGAGAAAATAGTTGCAAGTCAATTGCATGAACATCTGAACCAAAATAATTTGTTTGAAGAGTTTCAGTCAGGGTTTAGCGCTCACCACAGCACTGAATCTGCACAGGTGAAAGTTACTAATGATATTCTCATGGCCTCAGACAATGGACTTGTGTCCTGTTAGACCTCAGTGCTGCATTTGATACATTTGATCACAATGTTCTACTACAGTGGCTTGAATATGATATTGGGATTACAGGAACAGATCTAAATTGGTTTAAATCATATTTATATGATGGATTCCAGTTGGTAAATATAAATGATGAATCTTCTTAATACACCAAATTTAGTCATGGAGTTCCTCAAGGTTCAGTGCTTGGACCAGTACTCTTTACCTTATACAGACCCTTTCCAAAAAATTAGAATATCATGGAAAAGTTGTTTAACTTCCATATTTCCATTCAAAAAGTTGATCTTTAATAGATGATAGATTCAGGGCCCACAATTTAAACAATTTCAAGTATTTATTAGTTTATTTTTACAAACCAGATTCCAAAAAAGTTGGGACACTAAACAAATTTTGAATAAAAACTGAATGCAATGATGTGGAGGTGCCAACATCTAATATTTTATTCAGAATAGAACACAAATCACAGATCAAAAGTTTAAACTGAGAGAATTTATCATTTTAAGGGAAAAATCTGTTGTTTCCAAATTTCATGGCTTCAACAAATCCCAAAAAAGTTGGGACAAGTCCATTTTTACCACTGTGTGGCATCCCCCCTTCTTACAACACTCAACAGACGTCTGGGGACAGAGGAGACCAGTTTCTCAAGTTTAGAAATAGGAATGCTCTCCCATTCATGTCTAATACAGGCCTCTAACTGCTCAATCGTCTTGGGCCTTCTTTGTCACACCTTCCTCTTTATGATGCGCCAAATGTTCTCTATAGGTGAAAGATCTGGACTGCAGGCTGGACATTTCAGTACTCGGATCCTTCTCCTACGTAGCCATGATGTTGTGATTGCTGCAGAATGTGGTCTGGCATTATTGTGTTGAAAAATGCAGGGTCTTCCCTGAAAGAGAGGACGTCTAGATGGGAGCATATGTTGTTCTAGAACCTGAACATAGTTCTCTGCATTAATGGTGCCTTTCCAGACATGCAAGCTGCCCATGCCACAAGCGCTCATGCAACCCCATACCATCAGCGATGCAGGCTTCTGAACGGAGCGTTGATAACAACTTGGGCTATCCTTGTCCTCTCTGGTCCGGATGACATGGCGTCCCAGTGTTCCATAAAGAACTTCAAATCGTGACTCATCTGACCACAGAGCAGTCTTCCATTTTGCCACACTCCATTTTAAATGACCCCTGGCCCAGTGCAAACGTCTGAGCTTGTGGAGCTTGCTTAGAAATGGCTTCCTCTTTGCACTGTAGAGTTTCAGATGGCACGGTGGATTGTGTTCACTGACAATGCTTTCTGGAAGTATTCCTGAGCCCATTCTGTTATTTCCTTGACAGTGGCATTCCTGTTTGAGGTGCAGTGACGTTTAAGGGCCCGAAGATCACGAGCATCCAGTAGAGTTTTACAGCCTTGACCCTTACGCACAGCGATTGTTCCAGATTCTCTGAATCTTTTGATGAGGTTATGCACGGTTGATGATGATAACTTAAAAGTCTTTGCTATTTTACGCTGGGTAACACCATTCTGGTATTGCTGCACTATCTTTCTGCGCAACAATGGTGGAATTGGTGATCCTCTTACCATCTTGGCTTCTGAGAGACACTGACACTCTGAGAAGCTCTTTCTATACCCAATCATGTTGTCAATTGACCTAATTAGTGTTAATTGGTCTTCCAGCTGTTCATTATATGCTCAATTTCCTTTTTCCAGCCACTTATTGCTACTTGTCCCAACTTTTTTGGGATTTGTTGACACTGTGAAATTTTGAATCAACATATTTTTCCTTTAAAATATTACATTTACTCAGATTAAACTTTTGATCTGTCATCTATGTTATATTACAAATAAAATATTGACATTTGCCATCTCCACATCACTGCATTCAGTTTTTATTCACAATTTGTTTAGTGTCCCAACTTTTTTGGAATCCGGTTTGTATTTTCAATGACCAAGCATCATTTCTTTTTCAGCTATTAAATCATTTGTAAACAGTATTGTGTTCATTATTCACAGAATAACTAATCATTTATATGAAAGATGAAAAGACTGATGTGTGTGTTTTGGCACAGAGCTACGTCACAGTGGATCAGTGTTTTGTGTAGCCACATTAACAGCTGTTTGTCTGTCCCGCTAGCTTTGAGGTGGTTGGCTATGGCTGCATGACGTGTATAGGCAACAGTGGTCCGCTGCCGGATCCAGTGGTGGAGGCCATAACACAGGTACCTATGCTGTAACATTATGCCTAAAGGAAAGGTGGAGGATTGTGTTTTTGCGAAATATGCCATGTTAGCTAATTGTGTTAGCATGCAGATCAACATTCTCAAGAGCCACAGGACAGAGTTATATTAAACTTTCTGAAAATAATGACTGGATGTACAACTACACATGATTAACTAATTCAAGATGGCTGCCACAGCCAGCAGCTTAAGAAATCACAAAAATGGCTGTATTCAGTTAGTTTGACAGAAATTGTGCTCTAACTTGTTGTGGTCATAAAATCTTTTGCACACCCATTGTTGGTGTCCAAACCAGATCAATCCAGCAGATCTCTCCCGCTGAACCTCACCCAGACCATTTGTTTGTCTGTAAACTCTTTAGAGTTCTTTTCACAGCTGCTGATTTACTTGCGTTGTTGTTTCGTGCTTCAGGGGGACCTGGTTGCTGCTGGCGTCCTGTCAGGAAACAGAAACTTTGAGGGTCGAGTTCATCCCAACACCAGAGCCAACTACCTGGCTTCTCCTCCCCTCGTCATTGCTTATGCCATCGCCGGCACTGTGAGGATAGACTTTGAAAAGGAACCCATCGGTGAGTGACTGTGGGGTCAAGTACTCGCACCAGAAGCTCTGTAGACATTATACTCATTAATGTATAAAAGGCTCAAAGATGAGCTGTCCTGCAGCTCACCACGTAGAAGTTATTACCGTACTTGCCACCATACACGTTGCACTGCCGTATGTTGCATCTGTTATGCGTCACTGACGCGTCACGTTTGTTATGCATTACCGCTGACAACCCGAAAACGTGGGCCGGTGTTGTGCCCAAAATTGATTGGCTGCCAAATGGTGGCCACGAGAGCATGCACGGGAGGACTTTAACAAGAATTTAACAAGATTAACACTTAAAAACAATTATTTGTTTGCTCAAAATTATAGCAAAAGTGTGTCTCAGTCAAAATTTTCTGTAATAAATGCACTATATTAGTTCAAAACCGCTTAATTTCAAAAGCCGATTTACGACTGCGGGAGCACGCAGAGGGAGGACTCGCTGTGCATTTCTTCGAAATTTACCAAGATAAGCTCCTAAAAACAATTATTTGTTTGCTTGACATTATAGTAAAGGTGTGTCTCAGTTGAACTTTTCATTAATAAATGCATTTAACGGTGAAATCAGCTTCATTTCGCCTGGGTGGCACGGCAAAATGCAGCTGATTTGACGTTTACTCCAGGAGTTCCAGAGCGAGACGAAGGTGGCTTGGTATGGCAAGCCAAGTGTCTCATTGATAGCCACTTTTACCTATTAATGAGACACTTAGCTTGCCATAATACTTGAGGGCCCTTTAGTGGCTGCAAATGGTAGTGTTCAATATTTTCCATGTCAGAATGAATGAAATCGTCAGATCTCAGCCAAAAATTGGATTATAAATATGGATAAAAAACATAAGTACGTCGCTTCGCTGTATAAGTTGCAGGCATGCTAATTTATGCAAAAAGATGCAACTTATATAGCGAAATATACGGTATCTGCTAGGGATGTACCAATCCACTTTTTAAATTTTCTTTTTTTTTTTCACTTCCAATCCGATACAGATACCTGCGTCTGTTTTTTTTTTGTTTGTTTGTTTTTGGGGTTTTTGTCGTCCGATACCGGTCTGATGCAGAAAAACGGTGCTAAATTAACAGAAATGGCTAAATCATGTCATCTGGACACATTTCTGGAACAGGTCCAGATGACATGATTTGGCCATTTTTGTTGTCTACCTGGATGTTTGAGCTTGAGTGCTGAATTAACTCAAAACATTAGTTTTTTTTAAAACGCAGACATGAATGTACTGAATTACAAATTTTTTGAAAACTCTGCACCATAACAGCACATTAAACACACCAAGAGCTTCACAAGCTTGGTCAAACGTAAAAACAACACAACTTTAATTTGTTCAGTCAGTACGCTAGCGCGTGACGTCACTCAGAGCACAAAGCATAGAATGAATAGATCTGCCCAGTCATGGATTGACTGGGCACATTGTCACGATACCCGATCCAGAAGTTTTTCCCCGATATCAGTACCAATACCGATATTGTATCGGATCGGTGCATCTCTAATATCTGCTCTCACTTCTGCGTCTTGCCAGAATAAATTGGTTTGCAAGAAAATTCATGTATAAACTTATCATTTATTAGTTCACCATAAATGGATGTGCACGTTTTCTAATAGCTAACTAGTTTTACATGATAAGTTCTGTAGGGGAAACTAGCTGTCTGAAGGCTGAAGCACTTTACTGTCATCTTTTGATCAAGGTTGAACAGCGTTTGGTGGTTTTTCTTTTTATATTTGTGTGCCATTATTAAAGATGACTACATTTTGGGTATTTAAAGATACAAAATGTTGTAAACACTGGGCTGAGATGGGGTAGAGGCAGGACAGCCGACTCAGGACCCGAACGTCCCAGGTTCAATCCCCAGTCATTGCACATCTTGTGGTGTCTCTGAGCAACACATCCTATCCCCAAAGGCCTCCCGGGCGCCCTCAACAGCCGCCCACTGCCCCACCTGATGGTGGATGGGTTAAATGCAGAGAGTCAATTTCACCATTGTATGGGAACATACAATGATGACAATACATAACACATTATTTTATTTTATTTTTCTGCAGCCATTAACTCAGAAGGCAAAGAAATTTTCCTGAGGGATATCTGGCCCACCCGGGAGGAGATCCAGGCTGTGGAGAGGAAGTTTGTCATTCCATCCATGTTCAAGGAGGTCTATGAGAAGATCGAGGTAAAGTTTTACTTGGGCCAGCTTTAGTTTTTCATCCGACAGAATCTGAGTCTCTCTTGGGTTTTTCTTTCAGAAAGTGAACGAGCGCTGGAACTCTCTTGTAGCTCCTTCTGACAAGCTCTACACCTGGGACCCCAAGTCCACTTACATCAAGTCACCCCCGTTCTTTGATGGTTTGGTAAATATGGATATTACACCTTCAGACAAGTACAAATACACAGTACAGCTCGACAGTCCTTATTTCTGTACATTTTCCTTCCAAGCAGCCAAACTTTCTTGCCATTTTAATAGTTTCAGAAAATTAAAGCATTAAAACAAAATATTAAAATGCATCAAATGATTTATTTTTATGGGAGAGTGGTGGCTCAGAGGTTAAAAAGTGGGCCTGAGATTGGAAGGTCGCCGGTTCAACTCCCTGGATCGACAACATCAAAATGTGGGTGGGAAAGGTGAAACACCCACACCTGCCTCCAACCTCATTTGCCCCACTCTGGGCAAAAAAATAAAATAAAATAAAAAATACACTAAGCACTAGTAGTACAAAAGCAATACTCTGAACAGCAGCACAAACATAAGACTGTGTGAGCAGATGAGCACAAATGAACACATCATCATGAAACAGATCAGCAGCAACATGAAACAGATCAGCAGCAACATGAAACAGATCAGCAGCAGCATGAAACAGATCAGCAGCAACATGAAACAGATCAGCAGCAGCATGAAACAGATCAGCAGCAACATGAAACAGATCAGCAGAAACATGAAACAGATCAGCAACAACATGAAACAGATCAGCAGCAGCATGAAACAGATCAGCAGCAACA
>NC_056498.1:6454551-6457842 GCF_014905685.2 Nematolebias whitei
TGAAAGAGTGACCGCTGGCCTGGAGATGAGTGTAGACCGCAGAGTCCTGGCCTGATGATGTTGATCTTCTGTGCTGGTCCATCCTTTTGGCCAGTGGCTGTTTAGTTTCCCCGATGTAAGACTGATCACAGCCCTCCTGACACTGAGCAGCATACACAATATTACTCTGTTTGTGCCGGGGGACTGGATCTTTGGGATGAACCAGTCTTTGCCGTAATGTATTTTGGGGTTTAAAAGCCACTGGGACGTTATGTTTAGAAAATAAACGTCTCAGTTTCTCTGATACTCCCTCAACATATGGAATGACCACTGGTCTGGGTCTGGGTTCCTCCTTTTCACCTGTTGGCTGACTGGAGTCCTGTTTGGGTTTCTTCTCTGCTTTCAGGAAGGCCCAGTTAGGATATCCATATTGCTCTAGAGCCGGTCTTGTGTGGGATTTCTCCTTCTGCCTGGCTCCTGAGCTAGTGGGGACGCTGTCTGCTCTGTGATACAGAGTCCTGATGACTCCTAACTTGTGCTCCAAAGGGTGATGGGAGTCAAACTGCAAATACTGGTCTGGGTGGGTGGGTTTGCGGTACACCTCAGTTTGCAAATGTCCTCTATCAGAGACTGAGACCTCACAGTCCAAGAAAGCCAACCTGCCATTTTTTACATCTTCTCGTGTGAACTTGATGTATTTATCCACAGAGTTGATGTGGTCAGTAAAATATTGGACTTCCTGAGATTTGATTTTAACCCAGGTGTCGTCAACATACCTGAACCAATGACTTGGTGGTGTCCCTGAAAAGGACGTCAAGGCTCTCTTTTCTACCTCCTCCATGTACAGGTTGGCAACAATAGGAGAAACTGGAGACCCCATGGCACACCCATGTTTCTGTCTATAATATTGCTCCCCATATGTGAAGTAGGTTGACTGGTTGACTATTTAAGAGACTGAGCTGAATACAGCTCCTCAGACTGAGGAAGTCTCTCGGATGAGAGACGAAACGTTTCTACATTTTTTTGTTGATTTGCTTTGTTTTTTTGAATGTCCAGAGGACCAGATTTAACTTTTTTAGAATGTCTAAGTGATAAAAGTGGAATAATATGAAATATAAAAACTTTTTTTTTTGTCATTTAAAAATGCATCATTTTAAAA
The DNA here is from genome assembly GCF_014905685.2 of Nematolebias whitei. Taxonomy (NCBI): domain Eukaryota; kingdom Metazoa; phylum Chordata; class Actinopteri; order Cyprinodontiformes; family Rivulidae; genus Nematolebias; species Nematolebias whitei. Next base: position 6,455,690 of record NC_056498.1, read on the forward strand.
ACAGTGCAAATTTGGTCAAGAAAATCTAGTTCATGCAGACTGAAACAGGCAGTTGTCATTTTTACTACGTTCCTTGAAGGTCACATAAAAGTTTGTTTGAGGAATGCTGCACATGGTGCCACGAGGAAGTTTCACAACCTACTCTTTGAGTTGTGCTAAGTGTCAGTCTTGTTCAGTTTTGTTTTGTATTGGATTAAGCATTTTATTTTGCCCAATCAGATGGAAGTGGGCAGGATTAATGGTACACTGCATGAAACGTGTGTCAGTGTGAAAAACCAGATAAGGCAGAGAGCACAGCGACTCAGACAGTAACAGAGCAAAGCTATCCATTACAACGGTTAATGCAGAGTTGCCGACTGTAACGGACTTTAAGAAGCATATGAAAGGTAATTACCATTGTCTGTATGTTTTATGCTGTTTCAGAATGATGCGGTGTGTAGCTGAAAACCAGGCTAAATGTAACTAGCATTTTAGCATGCTAGTGCGATGTAGCAGCTAGTTAATGATGTAACAGTTCAGGTTTTTGCATACCGAAATGTAAATGCTCACATTAGTGGCTGTTTAAGCTCTTAATGGCTCCATATGAGAAGCCAGTGTGTTTTACTAAGGAATATATAAGACTGAGAGCTGTTAATATGTACACTGGACCAGGAGCTCATATTTGGACCTGCTGAATGAGTTAGAAGTTCCCCATTTCAGCCGTTTGGGTTCCTCCCATCTGTGAGGTTGCTGCCAGGAAGGATCTTGGAGTTTGTGTGACATCACCTACCTATACTTACTTTACTCAGTGCCATATTAAAGGGATCTCCACATCTACTTTTTCCCGATCCAATCTCAAACTTTGAAGGATTTGTGAGTACAAAACTACACCAATGCATGTGCTTTTTATTTTATTTACTCAGTGCGTGAATAAGCTTATTGTTTTTAGCTCCCACGCACCCAAGCATCGATTCAGGCCTGCAACGGGTTATTTTAGGGTTGATTTTTATGTTTGAAAAGCCATACCTTTTGTTTTGTTATTTAAAAACATTGCTTTGTTGAATTTTATTTGTGAAACAAATTAAATTCTTAGTGGGTTAAACAAAGCGTAAAGTCATAATTTCCTGCTAAGTGGAGGCACCGCCATTAAATTAAATACAAACAGTAAGTTGTATCTCCTGTAAACTGTTAGTACAGCTATCTTTAAAATAACATTCCCAGGGCCCCGACTAATGTACTACACTTCAATCTAACCTACTGGTTAATTCTTTAGCGATATGGCACGGGCGCTACATAGTTATATGGAGAAAATAGTTTTACAACATAGGATACATTATAAGCCCATCAACAAACTATTATACAGCAATGTATAGCAATGATCCGAACAAGCAGAGACCTTGTTTAACCTTGATTTATGACACTGACCTTGGAACTGGGGTAATGAAAATTGTACACAGCTCTCTGTCTACTGATGATGCAAATGTGTATGAAGTTTTAATAAATGATCTTGAGCAGAGCAGAAGTTAAGATCTGGACAAGAGAAAGTTGGTGTACGTACGGACAGAGACTACCGTAATACGCTCATCTTTCGACGGGCGTATAAAGAAGAAGGAACCTAAAAAGTGGTGTCTGTATATTCAGCCTCCTTGCTTTAAGCTCTTCAGAAGTCACGTCAGTAAATAAGGTCCAGCAGTGAGCTCAGTCTACAGTATATCCACCTGTTCTGATGGACCTCAGAAGCAACAGCAGGTCTAAACCTCTATGTGGTGCAGGTTACCACCAAACAAGAGACCTGTCTCCAGTCCTGGACTGGTCCAGTAAAAGTACAGACTTCAGTCCAACTGAGAACCTCTGGTTTGATTTAAAGACTGCTGGACACAAGCAGCACCATTCTGACCTGGAGGAGCTGCAGCTGTTTGGACATGAAGAAGAGACAAAAAGTCCACTGTGATGGACCAAGATTATAAAGATGTATGATTTATGGGGGTTAAACAGATATGGCATTTTTTTTAATCAAATAAAAATAAATTAAACCAAACTATTTATAAATCATTGATCATGCAGGGCGGCACGGTGGTGCAGTTGGTAGAGCTGTTGCCTCTCAGTGTGAAGGTCGCCAGATCAAATCCAGGACTGATCAACAGTTACCAGAAACATTTATCTGCAATTACTGC
>NC_056498.1:6457942-6469526 GCF_014905685.2 Nematolebias whitei
GGTATCAAAATTCCCGGCCTGGATTATTGTCCCAGTCCGCCCCTGAAATAGAGTGTGGAGTTAGCAGTAACATTATCCCAATCAACCTGCTAAATCCAGACATCTAGCTGGAACATACCAAAAGTGCAATAGTCATGTACAACAAAAGCAAAATAAGACCTATAGGGAAGTGTAAAGTTAAAATAAGAAACCCAAGAAACAACAAACTGTACCGCCTAGAGTTCCAAGTGGTAGATGCAGATGGTGCAGTGCCTTTGATTGGTAGAAAAGGTAGTGAGGCAATGAATCTGATTAAAGTGCACTTTGAAAACATCATGACAATTGATAGAATAGTCACAACTGCAGAAAACCCTGCAACAGAACCCTGGACTATGGCGCAAATTAAAGCTAGATATGCTGATGTATTCACTGGAGAAGGCTGTTTAGAAGGGAAATATAAAATGGAGGTAGACAGCACAGTAAAGCCAATGCAGCTACAAGAGACGTGTACCAGTGGCTTTAATGAAACCACTTAAAGATGAACCACAAGATCTACAACACAGAGGGATAATCACACCTGTGGAATGTAGTACAGATTGGATCAGTGCTGTGGAGGTCGTACAAAAACAAAATGGCAAACCCAGAGTATGTATCGATCCCAAACCCTTGAACAAAGCACTAAGATGGCGGCGCGCGCACACGCTGCGGCTTCTCTCCCTCCCGACAAAACGGTGTTTTCGTTTTCTTTGTCCTGCGAGCCGGAATGTGCTTGTACGTTTTCGTCATGTCTACATGTCCTAAAACGCAAGTATAGCCGTGAGTTCCTGCTTGCTGTTGGAAAAAACACACTTTTAGGAATAAACAGCGAACTCAAAGAAGAACTACGTGACTGCGGCCTGCTCTGGAAGCCGGTACCATCACCGACCCTCACTCCTTCATCACGCCCACAGTGGAAGCGCCATAAGCGGCGCGACAGGAAGCAGAAGCGGGGTAAGCGCGGAGGTCTCCGAGCTAGGCTAGCAGCTAGCCCACACAAGCCGGCCGTCCCATCCATGGTCTTGGCTAACGTACGCTCTTTGGACAATAAACTGGATTATATACGCCTACTACGAACAACATAGAAGACTCTGAGAGACTGTTGTGTTTTTGTGTTCACGGAAACATGGCTTAATAACAACGTTCCGGACCATGCTATTCAGCTCGAGCAGCTAACATGCTACAGAGCGGACAGAGCTCTCATTGAGGGAGGTAATACCCGCGGCGGGGGACTTTGTGTTTATATCAACAACGCCTGGTGTCGTGACTCTGCTGTGGTCTACAAACACTGCTCACTTGTAGTGGAATTTATGGTTATTAAAGGCCGACCATTCTATTTACCGAGGGAATTTACAGCTGTTATAATCATCGCTGTTTATATACCCCCAAGCTCCAGCAACAAAAATAGAAGTGAGGCACTAAATGAACTGTATGTAGGGGTGCACCGATAAATCGGCCGGCCGATCGATCGGCCCCGATTTCCTTAATTTGGGGAGATCGGCGATCGGCCGATCTTTAAATGAGAAGCCGATTTTATCCACCGATCTTATCTGCCTCCGGAAAGGTCTGAAAATCAGCTGCTGTCCCCTTTTGCTCCACTGTGAGAGCTCACACACAGGTCACTCGGAGCAGCCATGTCGTCGGTTTGGAAGTTCTACGCTGTAAAAGAAAATGAGCCAAAGATCGCAATTTGCAATTCGTGTAAAGCCGAAGTAAGTCGTGGTGGAGCCACCACCAAAACCTTTAATACAACAAACCTAGTTCGCCATTTAAGAAATCACCACGCCGCCAAGTATGCAATGTTTGAAGAGAGCAACCAAGCTAAGGCTAATGCTAAAGCTAGCGCTAACAAAGAGGCAGTCGGTGGGTCGCTGTTAGCTTTTATGAGCAACGAAAAGAGCAAAGCTACCACGAGGAAAGTGATGGAGTTCATGGCATTAGACAACCAGCCATTTTCAGTCGTTGAGGACAAAGGTTTTAGAAGCTTGATGCAGCACGTGTGCCCACGATATAATATGCCGAGTTGGAAATATTTTTCTGATGTTGCATTACCGGAGTTGTTCAGCCAAGTTTCGAGAGACACCCGCAGCCTGCTAAAAGCTAATACAAATACACTCAGCTTTACAACAGACATCTGGACTTCTGATGTAAGTTCAATGTCCATGTTAAGTTTTACTGCACAGTGGATTGACGAACAGTTCGAACGTCATCAAGTACTCTTAAACTGTAAAGAAATGGCGGGGTCTCACACTGCGGCCAATTTATCAGCAGAGTTTAAGGCGATGCTGAATCACTGGGAAATCGATAATGGAAGAGTTCACATTGTTTTACGGGATAATGCTCGTAATATGGCCAAAGCGCTGGATGATATCAACCTGAAAAGTTTACCCTGCCTGGCACACACACTGCAACTGGTTGTAAATGAGGGACAGCTGGTGCAGCGCAGCATCACAGACATGGTGGCAACAGGAAGGAGAATTGTTGGACATTTTAAGCATTCATCACTTGCCTATTCCCGACTTTATGACATACAGACACAGTTAGGTCAACCCAGGAAACGATTACAGCAAGACGTTTCAACGAGGTGGAACAGCACAGTCTACATGCTGCAGTCGCTGTTGGAGCAGAGACGTGCTATTGGCGTGTATGCTGCTGAGCACGAGTTACCAGCCACACTCACAGCACACCAGTGGGAGCTACTGGACAATGTGCTCACCATTCTTGCACCTTTTGAGGAACTCACAAAGGAGATTAGCTCATCAACAGCTACAGCAGCAGATGTCATCCCAGCCATCACTGCACTCAAGCGGATTTTGGAGAGGCAAGCGAGCACAGACCGTGGCATGGGTACAGCCAAAGCTACGTTGCTGGAGGCTGTTGTGAGAAGATTCAGCAACATTGAGCATGAGCCCCTGTACAGCTTGGCCACTGTTCTGGATCCAAGGCAAGTAACTATTAACATTCTATTTTAGCCATAATTACTTTTAGCCTACTACTATATTTCAACAAACATTTAAATTAAATTAAAAATAAAAATTTCTTGATTGAAATGCATTTCTTTATTTACATGCAAGTCATAAAAACTGTTAATGTATACAAAACACAATGATTGACCCATCTTTCTTTGTTTATGCAAAACAAGGTACAAGAATCGCTACTTCTCAGCAGAGGTGAAAGATGACGTGAAACTGCTCCTTTTGACCAAACTTGCAGAGGGGGAGACCAGATGCACACCTGCTGCAGGAACATCCTCTGAAGTGGGACCTCCTGATATAGATGAACCTGCAGCCAAAAGGGTAGTCTACTGTTTGCAGCTCACGACGAAATCTTGAAGGAGAACATTGAACAGGAGCAACAGCTGGCCAGCCCTTCAGCTATGCAGGTACAGAACTACCTATCTGAGGTTCCTGTCGAAAGGAGCCAGGACCCATTGGTCTACTGGAAGATCAATGAAAATCGTTTCCCTCATCTTGCTCTACTTGCCCGAACCTATCTCTCTGCCCCATGCACAAGCGTTGAAAGCGAGTGCCTGTTTAGCTTGGCTGGACATGTAGTAGATGAGAAAAGAAGTCGCCTGTCTGGTGACAAAGCAGAAATGCTTTTGTTCATCAAGAAAAACCTGCCACTAATGAAAGTGACTGGAATAAGTCTGTGAGAACTAACTTACCTGTGCCAGTGTTAGTTCTTATTACCCACTGACTTGAAAATGTTACACTTGTTGCATTATCTTTTTAAGTTTTTTTTTTTAATGTAACAAGTGAAAGAGTTGAAGGAACTGAACATTTTTTTTTTAGTTAATTTTATAGTTTTAACAAAAATTGTGTAAACTTCATTTATATTTCAGAATACTACCTCATGACAAGTTAAAACAACAAGTTTGTATTGTTTCTAGGGTATTTTTCAAGGGTATATTTTACAATAAAATAAGATTGGTAAATTGAAGGTGCATTGTGATCTTGTAACACCTGACACTGTTGCTTATAAAAAAAAAATCGGTATCGGCCAAAATCGGAATCGGCAGTTCAGACTTTCAAAAAATCGGTGATCGGTGATCGGCCTGAAAATTGAAATCGGTGCACCCCTAGTATGTGCACATCAGTGAGCAGCAGACAGCCCACCCTGATGCTTTTCTCATCTTGGCTGGTGATTTTAACCATGCAGATCTAAGGAGTGTGTTTCCAAAGACATACAAACACATAGACTTTCCAACAAGAGGAAACAATACACTGGACCAAGTTTACACCACCATGAAAGGAGCCTACAAGGCCCTTCCCCTCCCTCACATCGGCGCCTCTGATCACATCAGTGTTATGCTAATGCCAGCATACAGACCACTGGTTAAAGTCACCAAGCCAGTCTGCAAACAGGTACGAGTGTGGCCGGAGGGATCTTCAGAAGTACTTCATGACTGTTTCAACACCACAGATTGGAATATGTTCAAAGAAGCTGCTACCAAAAACAACAACACAGATCTTCAAGAGTACTCAGATACTGTATGCTCATACATCACCAAGTGTATTGATGATGTAACTGACCTCAAGACCATCACTGTTCGGGCAAATCAGAAGCCATGGCTGACAGCAGAGGTCTACAGACTCCTGAGAGCCATAAACGCCGCCTTCACAGCAGGAGATCAGGTGTGCCTGAGGGCAGCCAGAAACAACCTGTCCCGGGGCATCAAAAAGGCCAAGAAGCAGTATTCCAGGAAGATAGCTCATCGCTTCAGTGACAGCAAGGATACGGAGTCTGTGGCGGGGAATACAGACCATCACGAACTACAAGCCAGCCCCACAAACCTGTGTCAGCACAACTTCTACACTGAATGAGCTGAATGACTTCTTTGCTCGGTTTGAAGCATGTAACAGCACACCTGCACAGAAACTCTCCCCCTCTCCTGATGACCAGGTGCTGACGCTGTCCACCGACAGTGTAAGGCGATCATTCATCAAGATCAACGCCTGAAAAGCTTCTGGTCCTGACAACATACCTGGTCGTGTGCTGAAGCACTGTGCAGTTGAACTTGCAGCAGTCTTCACAGATATCTTTAACATCTCGCTGAGTCAGACCATCGTCCCCACCTGTTTCAAAGCTACCACCATCATCCCTGTCCCAAAAAAGGCATCGCCCTCCTGCCTCAATGACTATCGTCCGGTGGCACTCACCCCCATCCTGATGAAGTGCTTCGAACGGCTAGTCATGAAACACTCTGTCCTTCCTGCCTCCCTGGATCCCTTCCAGTTTGCATATCGGCCAAATCGTTCAACCGACGACGCCATCTCCTCTGCCCTCCACACAGCCCTCACACATCTGGACACTAAGGACTCTTATGTTAGAATGCTGTTCATTGACTTCAGCTCGGCATTCAACACCATCATCCCCCAACAGCTCATCCTTAAACTGGACAGTCTGGGGCTGAACACCTCATTGTGTAACTGGCTGCTAGACTTCCTGACCGGGAGACCACAGGCAGTACGGGTCGGCAGTAACGCGTCCAGCACCATCACAGTGAATACAGGGGCCCCCCAAGGTTGCGTGCTGAGCCCACTTCTATTCACCCTTCTGACACACGACTGCACACCATCATACAGCTCCAACTACTTTGTCAAGTTTGCGGACGATACAACTGTGGTGGGTCTCATCAGCAACAATGACGAGACAGACTACAGGAACGAGGTGAGCCCCCTGGCCTTGTGGTGCGGACACAACAATCTCTCTCTGAATGTGGATAAGACAAAGGAGATTGTTGTGGACTTCAGGAAGATGCACGCCCAGCATGCTCCTCTGACCATCAATGGCACTACTGTGGAGAGAGTGAGCAGCGCCAAGTTTCTGGGAGTGCACGTCTCAGAGGACCTGTCCTGGAGCAGAAACACTGCATCACTGGCCAAGAAGGCTCACCAGCTCCTCTACTTTCTCCGCAAGCTGAAAAGAGCTGGAGCTCCAACCCCCATCATGTGCACCTTCTACAGGGGTGCCATAGAGAGTGTCCTGACCAGCTGCATCATGGTGTGGTTTGGTGCATGTACTGCATCCTGCCGCAAGACACTCCAGCGCATCGTGAGAGCAGCCGAGAAGATCGTCGGCACCTCCTTCCCCTCACTACATGACTTACACAGTACCCGCCTCACTCGGAAAGCCCTCTGCATGGCAGGTGATCCCACACACCCACTACACAGCTTCTTCAGCCTGCTGCCATCAGGGAGGAGACTGCGGAGTCTCCAGGCTCGAACTAGCAGACTGAGAGACAGCTCTGTTCATCAGGCAGTCAGGATGCTGAACTCTCTGCCTGCTCTGCCTCCCCTCCCTCTTGTACCGCCTTAACACAAAAAACTTTCACACATTTCCACACAACACAAAAACTTTCTAACACTGAACTCTGCATCATTAAAAAACAGGTTATACACTCAACACATGCTCATGTGCTCATTCCATTTGCACTAATGTTTACATTTGCACTACTGTTAATATTCAAACTACTGTTCATATTCATTTTCAAACTACTGTTTATATTCCAACTACTGTTTATATTCATATTAATGTTCATATTCAAACTACTGTTCATATTCATACTACTGTTCATATTCATACTACTGTTCATATTCATACTACTGTTTTTATTCATACTACTGTTTTCATTTGCACTACTGTTTATACTCATACTACTGTTTACATTTGCGCTACTGTTTATACTCACACTGATGCTTATATTACACTACCGCTGATATACAAATATATTTTTTTACTAGTCTTATTGCATATGTCACTTTACCTACACCAATATCAAGGACTTCATACATACACTGTGTACATTCACTTCATATGCTGTTTTGCCACTCACTACAAATATCAATGTCAGGACCTTCATTTCATTTCATTTTATTTTATAGATATACTTTTTTTAATATTTTTATACCGTATAGTACAATTTAAGACAGTATCATGCTTTTATTATTTCATTTTATGCTTATGTTTAATAAATGTTTTAATGTTAAATGGTTATTGTTGCACCGGGGTCTGAGAGAAATGTAATTTCAAGCCTGTGTATGACCTTTACATATTGCAGCTTTTGACAAAAGTGACGTTGACTTTGACTTTTTGACTTTTTAAAGCACAGTCACTTTCCATTGTCAAATACTGAGGACATTTTACCAGACTTGGTGAAAGCTAAAGTGTTCACAGTGTGAAAAGTCAAGAGCGGATTTTGGCATGTACAACTGGAGGAGTCCAGTTATTTGACGACATTTGCTACTCCTTTCAGTCAGTATAGATGGCTGAGGATGCCAATGGGGATAAGTACAACCCCAGAAATATTTCAGAGAAAACTATTATATTGGACAATATGCCTGGACTGTACATCATAGCTGATGACATTCTGATCAAAGGGCAGGGAGAGACAGAAGAGGAAGCAGAGAGAGATCACGACAGGAAACTGAAGCAGTTTTTGGACAGATGCAGAGAAAAGATTATAAAATTGAATGCAGACAAACTGAGATTAAAACAGAAGACTAAATATATCGGACAGTGCCTGACTGTGGATGGACTCAAACCAGACCCAGAAAAGGTGCATGCTGTTGAGCAGATGCTAGTGCCAACAGATGTAAAAGCAGTGCAAAGACTGATAGGTATGGACCAAATTGAACTTTTTTGGATTTTTCTACCTGGATTATTGAGCATGCATCAGGATACTGATAGGTATGGTTAAGTAAAAGTTTTGTAGGCTCAATCAATGTAGATAACAAAAGAAGGTTAAATCATTTTGAAATGATTTGCTAGATGATGCATCAGACGCAGGTTTAGGTCCAGCACTGATGCAAATGGGCAAGCCAATTGTTTTTGCTAGTGTAGTGAACCTGGTCTGACCCTTATCTGACCTCAAATCTACCAGATGGACAGAGACTGTTATTTTCATTGATCTGAATAAGTCTGGGCCATCTGATGACTTTCTTTCTTGAATTAATCAAGCAGAAAAGACAATTCTTTATAATCATTACTGTCTTACAAATGTTTTGATAATCAAATTGTGTTAGTTCACTCAATGCTTTACAGGTTGAAAAGAACTACTCATTTTTATTTTACATAAACAGTAAGTAATGATTTTTATTCCTCATTCAGAGAAGAAATCACCTGAATATGCATTTCTTGATTTTCTGTCTGAAATGAGTCAAGTCGTAAGTATGTGAAAGGTTGGTTTTCGGTCAACTAAAATGTTTACCGAGAAAGATGTCATGTTTAAACTTTTTCAGAAGATTACCAAGAGTTGACTCCACGAAGTCTGCTCTCCTGCAATAATCTCTCTGTCAGTTGTTAAAACAATCTCATCCTCTGACCTTGGCTTAGATAACATCTTACGTCACAAAATCACTCCTCTTTCTGGTCTATCCACGAATCAGAAAGCTCTGAAGTAAACTCGGAAGTAAACTCATTTAAAATGTGACAACTTCCCGGTTCTATCAGTCGAGTCTAGAGTGCAGTCGGTTCCAAAGAGTGCAGTAGATTCCATGGAGAATGGAAAAGTTCTGAAGGAGTTCAGAAGAGAACTAGAGTTATGGAGAGTTTTGGAGTTGCCGAGAATCCAGAGACGTTTGGAATTATAATTTCTGTTTGAGCTAACCACGCACGACTCTCTAAGGATTTTAGCAGTTCTCAACGGAGACGCTGATATCAGTTGAAAAGGATTCTTACTGAGGTGATTGATCATCAACAAGGTAAAACTTCTTCTTCGACCAAGTGTACCGTGGGCAAAGCTGAGATCTGACGAAGCGTGCAACTTCTGGTCAAACAGATTAAATTCCCTCACATAGTTCTCTGTAAGATAATCTCCTTTCATCTTAAACTCTTCTCTCTCACAAAATCAGTACAGATATTTTAGAAATATCTGAAGCAAAGTCCTCAAATCACCGCCGAGTGATTTGAAGTTCATTATTTGTGAAACTGTCTGTTATTATTTTCATATTTTGCCAAATTAATGTAAATGTTTGATGTTAAACTTTGATTCTGAAAATAAATGACTCCATTCATTTGATGGGTCAAAGATAATAACGTCTCTCGTTCACATTTCTGTTAAATTCAATGCACGGCATTTACAGTCAGAAAAATGAAGAACTCGTGAATATTGTATGCATAAATATATTTCATATATTTGTCATACAACAAGTGACACGTACCCACGTGACTCACTACACTAGTAGAGCACTAACAAAACAGAACAAGGGTATGCACAGATAGAAAAAGAGTTTCTAGCAATGGTTTTTGGCTTGGAACATTTTCATCATTATACACATGGCCACAAAGTGACTGTTCAGAGCGATCAGAAGCTATTAAAAACCATCCATCCATCCATCTGTTATCTTTAACTCGCTTTTTCCATTTTGGGTCACGGGGGTCTCCGGTGCCCACGTCCAGCATTCACTGTGCGAGGGGTGGGATACACCCTGGACAGGTCGCAAGTCCATCACAGGGGTACGGTGGCCGACGGGTGCAAATGCGCAGCAAACGGCGAAACGCGCAGCAAACACATGTATGATGCAAACTCAAAAACACGCAAACACAAACAAAATGCAAACACAAAAAACAAACACAAAAAAAACTAATGCAAACACAAACAAAAAACACAAGCAAACACAAAAAACAAACACAAAAAAAACTAATGCAAACACAAACAAAAAACACACGCAAACACAAAAAACATGCAAACAAACAAACACAACACTAAAATATCAAATGCAAACACAAAAAAACACGCAAACACAAAAAAACACGCAAACACAAAAAGGATGCAAACACAAAAAACAAATGCAAACAAAAAAAATAAAACGCAAATAAAAAAAAACACACATGCAAACACAAAAACACATGCAACCACAAAACACACATGCAAACACAAATGCACCACATGCAACAAACATAAAAACGTTGCAAACAGTGGAAAACACCCGCAAACGCTCCACAAAAATGGAAGTGCTCCAGACCACTAAGGGCAGTCGAACAAAGAGCAAATCAAAAAAGAAACTTGGAGGAAGAAAGATGTTTTCCAACCACAAATAAATCTCACAAGAAGAAGAGGAAGAAAGAAAAGGTTTGTTTATACTTTATTCATTCAAACACGCAGTCTTTTACAATAGACCCTTTTCACATGATGTCAGACAACTTACGTTCTGACTCGATGTTGATCAGTACTTCCGGGTCTATTCTCCCTCGGGAGACCTGTCTGTAAACTTCACGGAATTTCATTAATTCAACCTTTATTTATAGAGATTAAATTACGAGATATAGTGCAAGGTAAGGTTAATAAAAACAGTATTTACGTGTTAGTTAGCTGTGGTAACGTTATCCATCATTATCAGTTTACCATTCTGTAACTGTGTAAGGAAACAGCCTCCAATTGGAAAGTAAGCTAGCTAGCAGCTAACAGGTAGCTAAACTCTACACTGCTGCTGCCTGTCAGTGCTGTAACATTAAAATGTTTACTTTATCTATTAATGTAAAATCTCTGACATCTTCCAACACTGTTGTTTAGAATAGCATTTTAAATACTTAATTAAAAACTATATGTCAAACCATTTCCATGTTCTGATGTGATTAATAATTTCTCTTTTTACTTTCTTCTTGTGTCCATATTTCTCAGCAGCGGCTCATCTAACCAGCATGACACAGTCATCAAGACGTTATTGCAGATGTTGTTCCAATAATAAACACAAAACACCGTATTTGAGTTTCCATGATTTTCCTGCGGACAAATTAAGGTTGACTCTCTCAGGTTGTTTTCACACCAGATAGTCCGGTAGACTAGGTTCGGTTCGGGACCAATATTCATGAGCTTTTGTTTACATTTGAGCTGGTGCGTTTGCATTCACACTGCACTGTGCAGTCGAGTCAACCTGTTGAACCAACCTGTTCCCCCGCTCGCCTGTGGGGGCGCTGCACCAAGAACTACTGAAAGAAACGACTCAAAAACCTCTGAAGACACGTCTTCTTCTTCTACTTCTGGAAATAAAAACAAAAACGGAGTGGCATCAAGTTTTAGCAGTTTTAGGAGTTATATTTTGTAATTTTTCAAAAATGTACTTAGCATGAGCAGAAGATGAGGCAGAAGACCATGGAGAATATTGTTTTTCACACAAGGCAGCTGACGGCTCCATATAAGGTCAGAGAAATGCGTGTTTGTTTACCCTGTGGAGCGGGGTCCGGTCTGTTTACACTGCACTCGAACCGCGCTGGAGTTCGCTTCTACCGGACTGAGACCTAGGTTTTAGCCCGGGCCAGAGTTCGCCTTTTTGTTTCGTGATGGAGTTCGATGGCGCGTTCACACCTCCCCAAACGAACCGGACTTTCTAGGAAAACGAGCTAGAGTTCGATTAAAGCGGACTAAACAGGGCTAGTGTGAATGCACCCTCAAATTCTCCTGGATGTTATATAAACAAAACACTCTTCTCCCCCCTCCTGTACCTGCTCCCTTCCCCAAGGACATGGACCTGATTCAGAGCTCTGCCAAGCCAGCTGATAAACATTACATCATCTCTTATCAGGACTATGGCTGTGTGTGTGTGTGTGTGGGGGGGGGGGGGGGGGG
>NC_056498.1:6469626-6488766 GCF_014905685.2 Nematolebias whitei
CCCCCCCCCCCCCCATGCAGCAAGCTTGGTAGACGCAAAAGCACCAGTGGCTGCGTCGCTCACTTGGGCGGCCTATGCTAGCTAGGACCCCCACCCTTACCCACTCCACATGTACCAGTACTGTATTTTTCAGACTATAAGGCGCACCAGATTGTAAGGCGCAATATCAATGAACAGGTCACACTGTCATTACCCATGTGTGCATTGGATTCCCCAGCAGAATAAACAAGTCCCCAGCTGGTGCACTTTCCAGCACCCGTGCCAAGGACTCCAAGAAGGCCGGATACTCTGAACTGCTGTTTGGGGTGTAGGCACAAACAACAGTCAGAGCCCGTCCCCTCACCCGAAGGTGCAGGGAAGCCACCCTCTCATCTACTGGGGAAAACTCCAACATACAGGAACCAAATTGATGGGCCAAAAGTAGACCCACACCAGCTTGGCACCTCTCACCACGGGCAAGCCCAGAGTGTAATAAAGTCCAGTGGTATGCCAATGTCCTCCAATGTCTGCCCATTTTATCCACCACCAAGTGCAATGGTGGAGCCAGGGGGTGGCCGATGGTACTTGTTTTGGCCCCCATGGATTGGATTTTGACATGACATCCCAATTTTTGATAGTGACCTTTCTTACTCTTTTACTTAAGATGCAGCCACACACCAAAATGGATGTTGGTACCTCACTTATTTTTCAAGCTATTATGCTCACAACATGCAGGGAGTGTAATTGTCTGTCTCACCATTTCTGCTCCTTTCTACATTATTCCTCACATACACGTGTTCACTTGTCCTGACAATCAGTCAGGAGTAAGGGGAAATGTAAGAACCACAAACCTGAGTCTGTGAAGCTTACAGAGGATTTATCAATGGTGGGTAAAGATAGGATTTTTCCGAAGGACTGATTAAGGTTTTAAAATATTTGTTAGATAAGGTCTTTTCTTTTTTCTTAGAAATAAGAGAGCAATTTATTGTACTTATTTTTATCTGTAAGGAGCCGGCAACTGGCAGTTTCTTTGATTCTGGGAAGAATTTTCTTCCGCCCCTAAAAGAGTGGTGGGGGTGAGTGCTGAGCTAACCAGGCAGTCGTACACGGGCAGGAGCCCACAGGCAGCTGTAGGTAGGTGCCTGGAGGTTTCACATGTGGAGTCAGACAAAAATGAGCAGGGTCAGTGTCTGGCTCGGAACCGTCAAGTAAAGCGGGGTATGCTTGACAGAAGCGGAGTGTTTACAAATGTAGGTGAACATAGATGTTTAACAACCAGTTAAAATACACCAAAATTCAGGAAATCGCATCTACTTTATTCAAAATTTTCTGGGCGAGGACCCCCAGACCCCCCACCGGCCCACTGCTATTTGTGATCTGGCATCAACTGGTTTACAACTTAAGCCCTGCCTGTGATGTTTATCTGTGAGACTGATCATTTCATTACATCTTCTTACGGATTGAGGAAAAATATTTTTAGATTCCTGACCTACTTCTGTAAGCTCACTTCAGCAGGATTACTATATATTTTAAGAACTCATAAGATGATTCAAAAGAAAGTATTTAACCAAGTTTAGATACATCAGATTTTTAAAGCACGACAAGTCTATATACATCAATTTGACCTTGGTTAAAAAAAATAGTTTTCTTTTAATTTAAAAAGGGGCAAATGTTGCAGCAAACTGCATGTTCATGTCTAAATATTCTGTCCATCATCACAAGCCTGATGCTCCTGTTTGCAAATGTTAGTCAAACACAGTTTAGCACAAACTTATGGTGAATAACTTGAAGGCCAGAACATCTGAGGTGAAACAAGAAGAAGCAGATAATTTGTTATTTTTAGTCAAAGCAATGCCACGTCACAGATTTCCTGATAGGATCAAGAGTTCATAATGAATGAGTAAAATTAGACTTTCTACAAACTTGCCGTGTGAATGGACAAAACACGTTACATGAGCAGAACCAATGCTTAAAGCTGCAAAATATGCAGGTGTGAAAAAATTAATAAACTAACATGTATTGTTTAAATATTATTTAATCCATGCTCATTCTGCAGACTTTCAAAGTTGGTGTGTGTATGTGAACTCTGGTAAACTCTTGTAAATGTGAACTTTTGTCCTCTGCTCCTGCAAACGTCCTTGTATTCCACCACCCGCAGAAGAGGCAAAGATACAGAACTTTACGCTTTTCGTATCAAAATGTTTTTCTTTTTCAGAATGTTCTAGCTCATGAAAAAAGACTGTTACAAATCTAATTAAAAAATACCAGATCCACAATGTTTTTCAGAATGTTCTAGTCACATGGATAGAAGACTTGTTACAGAACACGGCTTCAACAAGAAGAATAACATCATCTCGTACTGATAACAAGAACTTGTGTATAGTGTCAACCTGAGGAACTTATCCTCCCCATTATGATAGAATTTTATTGTGACGCACGAAACATGTATAAATAATATGTACTGTCTCTTTAAGAACCCAGTGTGCTGTGTTGTGTTCTGACTTCACGCAGGCAGCAACTCCTTTCTGCAGAAAGAATAAACCTCACGCTCCGTTTTGAGCTAAAAGAGAAATGTCTCTGGTTTTCTTTTAAGAGTTTTTTTTAAGTTTAGAACAATTATTTATTTTCCACACAGGTATAAGCTAAAAGAAGCAGAACAGAAGCTAAAAGCAGCACAGTAACCAAGGCCCTGTTTACACAAGAACAACCTCTGGAAACGTTAGTGTTTTTTCAATGTTTATTGGTGGTAATAAACAAAATAAAAAGAGCAGGTTTACATGAAAATGCTGTAGTTTCCATGCCAGTAGGGTTGCTATATAAGAAATTATGAACTATAGAACTGCCGCTTTAAAATTATGGTATTTTGACCTAAACTGTCATGTGCTGAGTAAAGATATTCTAAGATGAGGTGTGTTTTGTGTTTGTTGAACATGTGCACAGAAAAGGAGGGGTAAATAAGACTTTTTAAATGTATCTGGGAAGCCTGAACTGTATATGTAAAACTGAACTGTATTACTTGAATCTTTGCACATTTATTTACCCCAATAGTTGATAAATGCTTTGAAAGACTGCTCATGGCCCAAGTTAACATAGACATTGGTGAGGACCCTCACCAGTACGCATAGTATATTTTTAGTTAACGTTTTTCGTAGTTCATATCTTAGATCTAATTGTTTTTCTTTTACACACATATTAATACTTTTGTTGGATGTAACTGGGACCCTGTGTACACAATTTAGTTCCACTACATGCACCACATGTGGTGTGAATGACAAATAAAGAACCTTGAATTAATACCACATTATTACTTCATTATTTTCATTATTACCACATTAATACCACATTATTACTTCATTACCACATCAATACCACTATTACTTCATTATTGCCTCAGTGATGCATTATTGCCATATTTTTCCTACTTCCTGACTTTCCATTGACACTGATTGATGCCATCCTAGTGGTAGATTCATGGGAACGCCTGCTGTCTAATCTGTAGAGGACAAACAGAACGAGACCCGCCATGCGTCACACCAAACTCCATCGAGAATCTGTTACGTTCACGGTTTCCGTCAAATAGACGCGTGCAGGCAGGTGACACGTGATGACTCACGCACGTGCATTTTTCTGTCAGTGTTTTGTTAAATTCGGCCTCATTAAATCCACCAGGCGCCGTTCTTTAAAGTGAAATACCAACTTTTACACCTTGTCACACAGCTGTGCATGTGCGTGAAATGACGGGTTTGATTTGGCATGTTGTCACAAAATGCGCTCGAAATAAAATCCGAATCGCACGCCGAGTTAAAGAGCCGTTTCTGCTGAGTCACACAGAAACAACAGTAAATGCTCCTAAATGTGAAACTGCAAAATCTCGTGCAAGTCGTAAAATAGCATGTTTTAAAGTGAAGTTCAATGCGTTGCTTTTTTTTCTGCCTGTAACCATGGGACGCACCTGACGGGTGTTTGCGGGCTCGTCACTCCCATTAGGTGAAGGTGTCCCTCCTTCCAGCGATGCTGGGGTGACCGGAGAGGATGCCATGATGGTCCCTGCCTCCCGCCCCTCCTCAGTCACTGTATCCGCTCCTAAAGGCTCTCTCCGCCGTGAGAGGACCGGCAGCGGCCGAGGCTTCCTGCCGAGCACAGTGGCTGTGTGTCCGGCCACACAGAGGCGCCTGTGTCCCTCCTCCGGACGGTGCTCAGATGGTGCTCGTCCAGTTCGAGTAGATGACGTTTTCTGAGGATTTTCCACACACACTCCTTCTGTCTCACACGCCATCTAACAGTGTGCTGTGAAATAATGCACTAACACCAAAGTCAGTATAAGTGATGATGAGGTGTGTACAGACACACGCACCAAGTGTGCTCCAGTTAACCAGCGGTTTCCTGTTGTTGCATTTCTTGTAAAAAAATAAATGTGTTATTGGATGAGACATGAGCTGGCCCATCATTTTCCACAGATGCAGCAGAAACTCAACAGGGCATGTGCTCCACTTTCAAATCCTTCAAACTGGTTGTGAACATTTGAAAACCGTATCTCAGGCCGTAGTCAGTCTAATATTTGTTTAACAAAGCACCAAGTAACAGCAAATACAAACTTACCACCACACAATGGCTGAAGTTTGAATGCTTGCTGGGGCAAGAGCAAGAATAATACATTTTAAAGGGTGAAAAATGGGTGGAATTTATGAAAAAAGTTTGACAGCTCAATCATCCAACAAATCAAAACAGGTTAAATCAGGTCATCTGGACAGTTTCTGTTTGGAAGAAACATTTCATCTGAAACACTTCATCAGTCTGAGGTCTGCCACCAAGATCTGTCTTGTAAATAGTGCCTCATTGATGTGTTTCCCCCTTTTTTCTGACCCATTTTGGCCAGGTGTCCTCAGGCTGTTACTGTGAGCAGCAAGTTGGCCATCAGGCCCAAAATGCACTGAGCATTGATTGTTTTGGACTGATGGTCCCCTTTTCAAGGTTCAAGGTTCTTGTCATTCGCAACACATGTGGTACATGAGGTGGAACGAAATTGTGTACACAGGGTCAGTTACATCCAGCAACAGCAAAAATATAAATTGTAAAAGAAACCATAAGGATCTAAGATATGAGCTAAGAAATACACTAAACTAAGAAAAATGCTAAACACTAATAGTGCAAAATAATACTCCGAACAACAGCAGCAGGAACGTGAGTCTGTGTGAGTACTAGTACAAATGAATACAGCAGCATGAAATAATCAGCAGCATGAGATCAGCAGCATGGAAAATCAGCAGCGCATATCATCAAAGTGGCATTATAGTGATTTTTTTTTTTTCCCTTTAGCACGTGTAAAGCTAGTTTCTGGGAATTCCACAGCAGGCTGTCTTGAAACACATCAGTGAGGCGTTATAAAACAGTTCTTGGTGGCAGGCCTCAGACTGAAGAAGTTCGGATGAAAGACAAAACGCTTCTCCTCAAAAAAAAAAAAGAAGCTTTTTGTGATGTCATGTATGCTTTCTGAGTTTGCAGTTTACTCAATCTCTGGGTTTACATGTCTCCGAGCCCTGTGCAGGGTTATTGGTGCGGATGCAGAGGAAAAGAGAAGCCAGAGAAGTTATTTTAGCATTGGCAGAGTGACTCAGCTTACCTGTCAGAGAACATCATGGCTGGATGAGAAAGGTTCAGTGGAAAAGGACTACAGTAGCTCCAGGGCATAAACGAGACTTCTCTTCTGTCGCTTTACATGTAATAATCATTTAGAGATGGGCTCCTAATTGGATTTGCTACATTGTTAAATAATATACACAAATATGCTAAAACTTGTTTAATCTTTAACAATCGTCATCTTGAAACAGCTGTGATTGTTAGTTTTGTCAAGTTTCAACAGAAAGATCTGTTTAAATGTGGACAGTGTGGAGTGGAGCGTCTCTTTGTCCCTTTGTGAATTTCTCCTGGTACGACCTTACAAAGGAATATTTTTGTTTGTTTGTTTGCTTGTTTGTGCTTTGCTTTTGTATTTTATTTTATTTGTTTTTAATTGTGTCCCTGTGATGGACTTGCAACCTGTCCAGGGTGTACCCCGCCCCTCGCACAGTGATTGCTGGACATGGCACCGGTGACCCCCGTGACCCAAAATGGAAGAAGCGGGTAAAGATAATGGATGGACGGATGTTTTTAATAGTTTCTCAATTTGATGTTTTTAACTGTCTTGTCTTAGCTGTGATGTGGTAACTCTTTTGTATTTGCTGCTATCTATCTTGGCCATATCACCATGGAAAAAGAGGTTTGTAATCTCAATGGGACCTTCCTGTTTAAATAAAAGTTGCAAAAAACAAACAATGATAATAAATGGAACGGTGTCAAAGATTTGTCTCGGTGGCTTTTCATTGTGACGCATGAAGCTTTAGAGTCGGAGTCCTGTTGTTCCCTGTCGTCCTGAAGTCACAAGATGGTGTCAACTAGCCACACCTGTTAACCATTCCCTTGATGAGATGACAGGAGTATAAAAGGCAGCAGATGACTTCTCCTCGCTGCTGGAGCATTACATGCCTAATGGTAGTTGTGCTTCTTGCCACTTTGTGTGCACCTGAAATAAAAAAAGGCTTACCTGTGTTCTCTTGCTATTTCAGCCTCATCTCTTGTGACACCTGTTTTTGAACTCCTCTGAGAAACTCTTGAAGCCTCCTTGTGATCTCCTCAGCTGTGTTCCACACCGTGCAACCACAGTCCCCAGAAAACTCCTACTCGCTCCCAACCTCTCCCTACGCTGAAAACCTTGGAACCTCTTCTCTTCGATGACCCAGTCTTCCACCTGTAAGAACAAAGACAATCAATATTCATCATTTCTGGAAGTACTCCTACCTGAACCTTCTCCTTGCTCCTTGGGGTTCCAGATACTTCCTGTGCATATTTATTCACTGTAAATTAATTCATTGGTTTTCTACGCAGTCTTGAAGTCTGTTCATTTTCAGTCCTTATCTTTTATTCCGTTAAACGCCACATTTAGACGGCACAGGTCACAGCTTTGAAGGCTTTGGAGCCTCAGTGTCAAACATCCACTTTTTTATTGGACCCGTTTTTCTTTCCTCATGTGTGTTTTTGGGAATGTTGTTGCCCCATGTTTTAGGATTCCCACTGTTCTGCAGTCCTGGCTCTGTTTTGTGGGATGTTTTTGCTGAATGGGAGCACATGTTCTTTTAAAATCTATTTATACTTTTCTGCACTGACAGTGTCTTTCCACATGTATAAGCGGTCCACGCCATAGAGACATTAATGCACCTCCATACCTTAAGAGAGGCAGGGTTCTGAACGGCATTCAAACAGATTGCACACAGTTAAACTGAATAAAACCGGCTACTAAGTAGTCAACTTTATATTTGTTAAGAGCTTCTGTGTTGTGTGTTTTTTTTTTAGGAATAAACTTGTTTGATGTAAAAATAGAATAGAACAGTCCAGAATACGTGGTACTTGATAAAAAGACTCTTTCTGCCTGATGTGTTGCCACCAGACCTGGAGCCAGCTCTGAACAGCTGATGCAGACTCCACTGTTGGACTTGTGAAATTAAATTAAATTGCCAGTAGAGGCACAATCAGGCATCCGTCACGCAAACAGTAATTTCCTGTTTCTGAACACTGATAGTTAATTACTGATAGTTCAGTTAATTTGAAAAGAAGTTCTGGGAAAAGATAAAATAATACGGCATCTTATGTTGGTATGTTCACGGTAAGGTGTATTGCTTCACTTCCTGTTTTCTCCGCTGATTGCTGAAGCAATTTGTTTGCTCAAGGAATCTTTAATTTTACTGGAGTTATCTATATTTTGCACAGTTCTTCATTCTAGTACACAAACACCCTCAATACAGTTGTTTTTCTACTACTGAATTGTGCTTGAAATACCTTTGTTCTTTCAACACTTCTTGGTTTTTATCAGTTTATTTTTATTCTGCTATGTCTTGCTAACATTAGCTTAGCATAAAACAAAAAAGTTAAATCATTTCATCTGGACCAGTTTCTTTAAGGGAGAAACATTTTGTCTTCCATCCGGAAGATCTGCCAACCTGATCTGTCTCACCTTCATTGCTGTGTTTCAAGCCAACCTCCTGTTGGAATCTCAGAAGCTTTTAACACATGCAAAAGGACCATCTGTCCAAAACACTCATCATCTTGATTAACAAACAAATGTTTTAGGCCAGAAGGCCGATTAGCTTAGCATGGCTTCTGGTTCTCTCCTCGCTTCCTCTGTTCTCACTTGCTCTTTGTATCATATGTTTATCTATTCCTCTGCCTCCTTTAGTGATAATGGTAGTTGAATAGAAAGTTCAGCTCCTCGCTGGTGAAAAACTAGTAGCTAGCCAGATCCCCATAGGCATCAGAGAGCCACTGAGAATAACTCCCATTAGCAATCCTCCAGCAGACCCTAAGCAGCCGGGACCCCAGATTGGCTGGGTGATGGTACGGAGTAAATGTAGTGCTAAAGCTAAGCCCCCAGTTCACCACAGACCCCTTCACTTTTCCAATTTTCCTCACTCAGTGACACACCCACTGAGAAGCAGACCCTGGTAATTGGCACTGGCAGCTCCAGAGTCCGACACATGGCACTACGGACTCCAGTGACCATAGTCAAGTGCATTCCGAGGAAAGAGTGTGCTACATTAAATCTTAGCTGAAACTGCAGTGCTGACTAAGGCTAAGGCTAAATACAGTAAAATTGTTATTCACGTTGGCGGTAATCTGGACATCTGCTTCGACCAGCTGGGTTTGAGACGACAGGAAGGAGAAACAAACAAACACAGAATGACAGGTCCAGGTGTACTTTCTATAGGAAGAATACAAAAAATACATGTTAAGGACGAAAATAATTACAAATACAAACAGGTAGAGTACAGCAAGTAAAGACAGCAGTGAGAAAATGTGGTCATTTTGTCCTTCACCAGTCTAAGTCTCTCAGCATAACTAAGGGGTAGCTCAGGAAACCCTAGTCAACCTTAACTATAGGATTTATCAAAAAGGAAAGACTTAAGCCTAATCTTAAAAGTGGATAATGTGTCAGCCTCACGGACAGAAACTGGAAGTTGGTTCAACAAGAGAGGAGCCTGATAACTGAAAGCGCTGCCTCCCATTCTGCTCTAGAAAAACAATTAATTTATTAACCTTTATTTAACCAGACAAATCCCAATGTGATCACAGATCTTTTATGCAAGGGAGGCCTGGGCCTGAAGGCATGTTTTTGGTCTGTGGGAGGAAACTGGAGTACCCAGAGAAAACACACGCAAGTATGAGAAGAACATGCAAACTCCACACAGAAAGACCCCAGGTCCAACCGGGGATTGAACCCAGGACCTTCTTGCTTTGAGGCAACAGTGCTAACCACTGAGCCGTCATGCTGCGTCCTCCTGTTTTTCATGTTCTGGGCATTGTCTGGTGATGTCTTATTTGGTTCTTGGTGTTTTTACGTTTCTTGGATATAGTTTTGGTTGCCACGGCAGCTTGTTTATTTTTAATTATTAAAGTGTTTTCATTGTACTTACTGGGTGCGGAGGACGCAGAGCTGGAAGATGCGCACTGGTTTGCTCCTGGCCCCAGCTCACATCTCCGCCGCAGGAGGGGCCAAGGACAGACCCAGAACCAGTCCACTGAACTTCCACCATCACCTCCTACACCTCCTACATTTCCCACTCAGCCCAGCAAGGCTAAGCTTCAAAAGACACCTGAAAATTCAACACAATCTGCGGGCTTTCTTAGATAGATAACTTTTACTAATTGTCTTTTACAATGTATATTAATGTTTGTGTACAGTGCCCAGAGACAACTTCTGTTGGGAGCTGGATTGCAAACCCACCCACACAGACCAGTATTTGCGGTTTGACCAGTGGCCATTCCATATGTTGCGGGAGTTTCAGAGAAACTGAGACATTTATTTTCTAAACCTGACTTTCCAGTGGCTTTCAAACCCCAAAATACATTACGGCAAAGACTGGTTCATCCCAAAGATCCAGTCCCCCGGCACAAACAGAGTAATGTTGTGTATGCTGTTCAGTGTCAGGAGGGCTGTGATCAGTCTTACATCGGGGAAACTAAACAGCCACTGGCCAAAAGGATGGCCCATCACAGAAGATCAACACCATCAGGCCAGGATTCTGCGGTCTACACTCATCTCCAGGCCAGCGGTCACTCTTTCAGGGATGAAGATGTTCACATCCTGGACAGAGAAGAACGATGGTTTGAGAGAGGAGTAAAGGAGGCCATCTTTGTGAAACGAAATTGTCCATCATTAAACAGGGGTGGAGGCCTCCGTGTTCAACTGTCCCCCTCTTACAATGCTGTTATTGCTAGTATCACTCAGTCCCCTGTGAATAGCAAACAGCCATCAGAGCACTAATGACCAAATGTTATGGGTCTTTGTCCTCCCCCAGAAAAAAATTGGAATAAAAGTGATGCCATTTCCTGCATTTTGGTGTATTTTAACCAGTTGTTAAACATCTGTAAACATTTGATTACATTGATTAAAAACAGGTCTCTCTTGTTATTTTGACAAATTAGTGCCGTTGTTTTGAAACGTGCTGTAATATGAATATACGCATCAAACATTTCACTCGTATTTTTTTACAGCAAGTTTTTTTTATGTCTTAAATGTATGCAGGAGTTCCAACACATCAGCAGTTGTGCGCGCGCTCTGCAGAGCTGTCTGGAGATGCTCCTGTGCATAAAACATGCACTGTCTGCAGGGCGCACAGCTGAAGGTGGATGAAGACGCTCATCCCCGCAGGACATGAGATCCGCATCTCTGCTGGGCAGGAGCGTGTGCGCGAGCTGGTGCATGTAGTGCGGCTAACATCCACTCCACAGACTGGGCAACATCTTCTCTCGTTGTATTTTTAATAAATAATAAAAATGTGCAATAACTTTGGACTTTTAGGGGCGGAGAGCTGAGTTGCCGGATCCAAGCAAACAGTTGCTGGAACGCACCCGGTCTAAATGAGAGAATTCTCGGATCTTGTTCCGTTAGGATCCGGTTCAAATTAAGCTGTTCAGTCCCACCATCTGCTCCTCCAGGGCTCCCTAGATAGCAGCTCTCTGCTCCACACAGAGGGATATGGTAGATCAGTGGTCTGTGGTTGCATCAGGAAAGGCATCCGGCATAGAAACAATTGCCGTCTTCGTGTGAGTTAGTTCACTGTGGTGACCCCTGAAAAAGGGAGCAGCCGAAAGAAGGAAAAAGTCCTATACTTCGTCCCTGTGCTGATTTTACTCCTTTTTCACATATAAGCAATATTGCTTGCGCAAATAACTGGTTCTGAAGCATAATCAATCATTATCTTTGGAAATTATCAACAAGTCAGAGGTTTACGCTCAGTGTGAATGCTTTTATTGTGAAGAGACTCTAACCGGAACACGAGTCCCGGCGCCGGAAGTTTACATTACAGGACTGACAGTTTTCAATCTGCGGGTCCGGGTATTTGGTCTCCCCGCTGCAGCACAGATAAGTAGGTACTTTTTTATTCATGGACTTGTATTTAATATTTAACTTAGATCCAGTGAGGTGACCGTAGTTTTCTTTCTGTAGTTTAATCACTCAAATGAAGCTGCAAGCTAAGTTAGCTAACAGCTTTTTGTGGCTAAAACAGTTTGTTCTGAACAACTCGTCCTTCAGCTGGGTCGACCATTTTACAGACAAAATCTTAGACTTTAGTGTTTTCAGTGTTGTCATACAACATGTTTGTGCAAATAATAAAGCTGAAGCTAACTGATGAGTCAACATGGAAATATGAAGGAAACGATTTAAAATGTTTCTTTAATAAAACATTTAATTTAGTCATTTGTGGGTATTTTTGTGTCTTAAGCAGACAGTAATGTAACAACTTCATTTGAAGAAGTTTCGATTCTGATTTAAGAATGTAGTCCAACCTGTCAGCCTTTACAACTGAACTAAAACTACATATTCAAGATAACAGCTTTAAATTATAAACATCAGAACTAAGAGCCTCATTATAACTTTGTGAAATAAGCTGGAAGAGCTGACTGCTCGGATAGTATCAGATGAATAATAAATACTGAGCTTGAGGTGGGTTTGTGTTCAGATTCAGGGTGTTCACACTTGTTAAAAACTGGATCTGTTCAGCTGACACAGATAAATCCTTCTCTGAAGGAGATCACGAGTGGTGGAACCTGATTTTCTTATAGTCACTCTTGACGCTGTTGGACTGTAAGAAGGTGCAGCTGTTTGCAGCTGGAAGCAGATCTCTGCAGAGATTGACTGACGGGAGGAGGAGAGTTGTCAAAATGTCTGCTCAGAGTTCACTGACCGCTCACTTCACTTTTACACAGACTGCAGTCTGAGCTAATCCATATATGGAGAAGTTGTTAACCATGTAATGGACTAATAACCCTGTGCACTTTGCTTTCCTCTCGTCTTTTCTTACATTTACACTCATGGGAAAAGGAAAAGTCCACCTGCTTTCATCTCTCAGGTTTTACTCATCAAAATACTTAACTTGATCCGGTCTTTATCAGGTACTAAAATAATTTAAATCCAACCACAAGTGATCTAGCACACAACAGATTTCATCATGTCAATATTTTATTAAATAAATATTAAGCCAAACTGGAAAAACCTGCATCCAGCTCCTGATCCAGCAGAACCTCGTTCAGCAGCAGAACCTCGTTCAGCAGCAGAACCTCGTTCAGCAACAGAACCTCGTTCAGCAGCAGAACCTCGTTCAGCAGCAGAACCTCGTTCAGCAGCAGAACCCTCAGTGTTTTCCTGTAGGACGTTATGAGTCTCTCACATGGTCTCCCACTTTTCTTTCCATTGTTTCTTCAGTTCACTGAGTTTTCTGCTCAGCTCTGTGAAGGTCCCACCACAGAATCTCACTCAGGCTCAGGTTCTAGTCTCTGACTGGACCGTTGCAGCACCATGATTCTTTATTTTTCTGACCTGTTCTGTTGTTGTAGTTTTTTGTTTTGGCTTGATGTTGGAAGACGTAGAGAATAAATCGAGACTCAAAATATTTTTCGTCTCTTTCTGCCGATTTCCACATTGGTGCTGTGTCATTGTCCTGTTGGACTCGGTTTGGTCCAAGCTTCAGAACAGATGGACTCCTTTGGTCTACAGAGGAGTTCAGGGTCCACACAGTGACTGCCAGGAGCCCAAACCATCAGCACTTCACCTCCGTGCTGACAGTTAGTGGAATGTAAATGTGGTTTTAGGGAGAAGAGACTTTCTCCTGCAGCCTTTCCAAACAAACTATGACCTTTGACATTTAACCTGCTAACTGAGGCCTGAAGAGTCTGACATAGAGCTAGTTTCTCAGAGCAGTGCACAGTCTGACCTTGGGGTGAGTTTGTTGGGATATCAACTCCTCAGAAGATTGACAGTCGTCTTAGATGTTTTCCACTTCTGAATAACCTTTTTCACTGTAAAATGACTTAGAATAGATTGGAAAGGACCTTTAATGTTTAATCCTTCCTAGGTTGAAAGGCAGCAACATTTGGTTCGAAGGTCATTGCTGATGTCTTTCCATATTGGCATTGCATTAACACACTTGTATGCTAATTTTTTTTTTTTTTTTTTTTGTGGTCCCAGTGATAATTATTGTTTCATTTGAGCTGCAGCTTTAGGCTGATCCTCAGAAATCCTTCTGAAGCCGAAACGCTGGACACAGCTTATCCATTTTGGCTTCTCCTTTGTTTCATAAATAACAGAATGGTGGAATCTGTTGTGCTTTTCTACACTTAATGTTAGATTTGAATAATTTTCATACAAAACCCTGGAAATAAGCAAACATGCCCTTTCTTCCCCCCATGATTATAAGAAAATATGCCATGCCATCCCTACTTTTTTTGCTTTTATATTGTTACAACTGGCTTATACATGTTTTTTCTTCATATAGGTTTTTACATATCCACAGAAGAGAATGTCTACAACTGGGAAGAATCCTTTCCAGCATATTGTTGAGCCTCTCTACCCCAACGATGCAAACCAGCAGTTTTACAATCTGTCCAAACTTGGAGATCCAAGATATGGTAACAGTGACTGAATATAATTTGAAAGGTTAAATAAATTGTTGTCATATTAGATAATGTTCATCGTCTTTCCGTGTCTCAGAGCGTCTGCCGTTCTCCATCCGGGTCCTGTTGGAGTCCGCTGTCAGGAACTGTGATGAATTTCTGGTAAAGCGCTCTGATGTGGAAAGCATTCTGAACTGGAAACAGACCCAGACTCAAACTGTGGAGGTGCCATTCAGGCCGGCTCGGGTCATTCTCCAAGACTTCACGTATGTGTACTGCACACTACTACTGTACTTTTACCTCTGCTAATAGTACTTTAGAAAGAGCAGCATTCTTATACTATAGTATCAAAGACACGTCGTAGGAGGGAACGATCCTCCATCTTTTTCACTCGCTGCCTCTCGCTGAAAGCTGCTATAAATGATCAGTGAGAGAGAACAGAACCGGGGTAAAAAAGAACCAAAGCCAAGAACGGCTTCAAAAGACCTGAAGAAATACAAGACAAGAAGTCTGGCTCTTTGAAAAGAAAGAAATCAGAAATAGATCAAAACTTAAGAACAATTATTTTCCACTGCAGCTTCCATGGGATTTCAGTTAAAAAATAAACTTTATTAATCCCAGAGGGAAGTTAAATGTTGTTGTACCTCATCATCCTGGTTTCATTAAAGAGTTCTTCTAGATGCTGTGAGCAGGAAGGATCTCTTGTAGCGTCTGTCTTACAGCAGATCTGAAGAAGCCTCTGACTGAAGACACTCTGTTGTTGTATGACAGTCCAGTGTTTCCGCTACCATTATACAAGTGGGGCGCCCCGCCCTGTCAACAGAACCGACCGCCCTGTCTACCGAACCCCACCCCCAACCACCTGTCGGCACTGACGTAACGCTAAACTAGCGGCTCGCAATGCAGGTGCACTAGCTAAAAAGCTAAAGGCAGCCTCTTCCTTCACGCTGAACCCTCACGCTGAACGCACCCCCGCCACTTGAAAACTGTCAGTACAAACAGCGCACGGCTCAGATGTGCTTCTGTCTCTCTCTCCCCCCCCCCACACACACACACACAAAAAAGTCGGTTCAGACAGCGTGAGGCTGAGGCGTGTCTCTGTCTCTCCTCTCACACACCCTGCTCTAAAACTGTAAAACTGTTGGTGCAAACAGTGTGCAGCTGTCTCTGTGTCCCCCACCCCCCTCTCTGAAACTGTTGGTTCATTTAAACAGCGCGCTGCGCAGCTTAGGACGTGTCTCCATCTATCCCCCGTCCCCCCTCCCGGACAAAAGTCACGGACGAGATGAGCTCCCTGCCATGGCAAGTTATCTAGGTGAAACACTGACAGTCTGATGAAGAGGATGCTGAGGGTTGTCTATAATGTTCTTCATTTTATGAAGAATCCTTCTTTGTACAATCATCTCCAAAGGTTCTAGAGGAGTCCCCAGAACTGAGCCAGCCTTCTTTCTGAGCTTGTTGATCTTTTTGAAGTCACTTGCTCTGGTGCTGCTCCCCCAGCAGATGGTGGCAGAA
This sequence comes from Nematolebias whitei, assembly GCF_014905685.2. Classification (NCBI taxonomy): domain Eukaryota; kingdom Metazoa; phylum Chordata; class Actinopteri; order Cyprinodontiformes; family Rivulidae; genus Nematolebias; species Nematolebias whitei. Next base: position 6,485,101 of record NC_056498.1, read on the forward strand.
GAGATAGAACTCTCTACAAGAGACTTATAGAAGATCTGCAGCATCTTGCTGCAAACACTGAAGGACTTCAGCTTCCTCAAGAAGTACAGTCTGCTCTGTCCCTTCTTGTAAACGGCTTCACTGTTGCATCTACAGTCCAGTCTAAAGTGGAGCTATTATTTAAACTTTTGAGATGTTAATCAGCTGCTCCCAGTTGTAAAAACCACCTTGTTGTCATGGTTACGCATCAAAACAAATGTCCAAAAGTAAAAAGGCTTCAGTAAAACTCCTTCCAGCTGCACAGCGTCTGATAACAGAGGAAATAATAATGCAAAAAAAAAAAGAAAGAGATTAAAATCCAGAAATAAAGAGATTTAAAAAAATTAATAAGGTAAACAGCAGAAAGGTGGGGCTAATTGAAGGTATTGATTAAGGGTCCAGTTTTGGAAAAAAGGAAATCCAAAAAGAACTCAAACATGTAAAGCCATAAAGTACTGAAATATAACCAAACATGTGGCTTGTTTGAGCGCGTTTATGGGATTTATTAACGGTAACAGTAATAAAACTGTAGAAACTTTAATGAAGATGTTATTTATTGGTTAGTTTATAATTGGAATAAACAGGATTGACTTTGACCTGTTTGTTTTAATGTGGAGTCCATTAAGACATTACTTTTTTTAATCATCTTTTTATTGAAATTGGCCTTTTTTAAGAACATACACACACATAAAAGAAAACATACAACAAAATAATATAATCCCCTCCCGCACCATATCAGCCACACAGACCTGAACATGTCAAACAGGCGTTGACATATGTTGAACATTTTATACAAATGGCTGCCAAGTGTCCCAAAACCTCTTAAACGAACCTTTCAAAGTATATCTGATTTTTTTTCCAGATGAATATGATGCATAACTTCTCCTATCCAGTGGTCACATCCTTCCATCTCCATAAAATAAGTCTCCTGTCTAGAAGGGAGCCAAAAGCAATCATGTTCCTCTTGCACATGCTGAAGGATGCATCCACAGGGGACACCCCAAACAATGAGATGAATATGAAGACATGACTTTAGTTTACAAAAACGACCAGTCTGAACACAAACGTTCTGTTATTTGCTGATATCTTGTAATATGTCGGCTCATTGAATGTTGACGGGCTTTGTGGTTTCTCTCTGACCCGTGGCGTGTCTGAACTTGGCAGTGGTGTTCCTGCTGTGGTGGACTTTGCTGCCATGCGGGATGCTGTGATGAAATTGGGCGGAGACCCGGAAAAGATTAACCCCGTCTGCCCCGCTGACCTCGTCATTGATCATTCCATCCAAGTGGACTTCAACAGGAAGTAAGAGCAGGTTCAGCAGACTCTATCCCCCATCGGACCACTGCAGCGTCATCATCTCATGGGTGCTGTACTGAACATTTTAAACGTTGTCTAATTCTCTCATGCTCTGCTCCTGTAGGTCCGATAGCCTTCAGAAGAACCAGGACTTAGAGTTTGAGCGCAATAAAGAAAGATTCCAGTTTTTAAAGGTAAGAAGTTGTTGAATATCTTTGTCAATGCAGTTTTAATAAAGTTTTCATGCCTTTAAATTTGCAATGCATTTTTGTTTTCTAGTGGGGTTCTAAAGCATTCAAGAACATGCGGATCATTCCTCCTGGTTCAGGAATCGTTCACCAGGTTAACCTGGAGTACTTGGCCCGGGTGGTGTTTAACCACGAAGGTTTCCTTTACCCCGACAGTCTGGTGGGCACAGACTCCCACACCACTATGATTGATGGCCTGGGGGTTCTGGGCTGGGGTAAGACACCAAAAACAGCTTCATTTGACCAGGAAATAAAGGCCAAAGATGCAGTTTATTTAAATAACTTGGAAGTTTTTTTAAACGACATATTGATGGCAAATATATATTTAAAACATTGGTTCATGAAGGGCAGCACGGTGGATCAGTTGGTAGAGCTGTTGCTTCTCAGCAAGAAGGTCACCGGTTCAAATCCAGGCCCGGGCCGGGACCTTTCTATGTGGACTTTGCATGTTCTGTCCATGCTGTGTGGTTTTTCTCCTGGTACTCCAGTTTCCTCCCACAGACCAAAAACATGCATGTTAGACTGACTGGTAACTAATTTGTCCCTAGGTGAGGAAGAGAGAGTGAATGGTTATTTGTCTCATTTGTCTCTGTGTCCTTGTGATGGACTGGAGACCTGTCCAGGGTGTACCCCGCCCCTCGCACAGTGATTGCTGGACATGGGCACCGGCAACCCCCGCAACTTAAAAAGGAAGAAGCGGGTAAAGATAATGGATGTCTGTCTGTCGGTCTGTCTGTCTGTCTGTCTGTCTTTCTGTCTGTCGGTCGGTAGGAAAGACAGAGTATGAAGAAACTTTAGTGTTTCTAAACCTTTTCTGCTCAGTTTTCAAAAAATCCAGTTCAAATTTTTGACAAAATGTGTCATGAATGGGTTTTTGGATTCTTAATAATCCAGACACAGGAGTGCAAAAACAAGAACAGTTTGTATTAATTAGGTTGCTGGAGTCAGGGTCCCAGAATGCCCCCCGGCCGGGATTCGAACTAGCGATCGTGTTGCTGAGATGTGACAGCTCTACCAACTTGCTCCACCGTGCCGCCCTCACTTTAATGTCTTATGCCAAAAACATTTACTTTCATTCTCTGTTCAATTCCAGTCCAAAAAACACTCATCTCCAAAACTACAACCATTCACTGTTCAAATTCCTCAGTGGTGGGGGGCATTGGTGCACTGCTTGTGTCTTGGGCATCTCCAGAGCATCTCAAGAGCAATGGAGCTGTGTTTTGATTCCTCTGACAGATAATATGTGAGCCTACAGTCCCAAATGTCCACATCAGTGAAAATCAGCAATAAAAGAAAAACTGGTCTAAATCTGTCAAAACTGTTCCTGAGTTCATTAAATGGATTAAATTCACCGGATGGCTTGCTGGTCGTTCAGAGAGAACACACACACGGGGGCTAAAAGCCTGAAGTGATGTTAGTAAGGTTTTAAAGTCATCTCTAATTGTTTAGGTGTTGGTGGGATTGAAGCAGAGGCAGTAATGCTGGGTCAGCCCATAAGCATGGTCCTGCCTGAGGTGGTGGGATACAAGCTGTACGGGACCCCAGACAAGCTCATCACCTCCACTGACATCGTCCTCACCGTTACAAAGGTAGCTCAGCCTAAAGTCCGGCCATTTTTACAACAAATACATGTTTTTACTTCAAAATCATTTTTTCCCTCTTTCACTACTTTTAGCACCTGCGTCAGGTGGGCGTGGTGGGGAAGTTTGTGGAGTTCTTCGGTCCAGGTGTGTCCCACCTGTCCATTGCTGACAGAGCCACCATCGCCAACATGTGTCCAGAGTACGGAGCCACAGCAGCGTTCTTCCCCGTGGACAGCATCAGTCTTCAGTACCTGGAGCAGACCGGTAAGTGCTCCATGATGGAGCTACAGTGGTGCTTGAAAGTTTGTGAACTCTTTAGAATTTTCTACATTTCTTCATCAGTTTGACCTAAAACATCGTCAGATTTTCACACAAGTCCTAAAAGTAGATAAAGAGAACCCAGTTAAACAAATGAGACAAAAATATTATACTTTATCATTTACTTGAGGAAAATGATCCAATATTACATTTGTGAGTGGTAAAAGTTTGTGAACCTTTGCTTTCAGTATCTGGTGTGACCC
>NC_056498.1:6513766-6515991 GCF_014905685.2 Nematolebias whitei
ATAATATTGTTCAAAATTTTAACTGCAACTTTTCACTGTACAGTGGTTGAATGCTGGATCAACTGTACAACCAACCAAAATGTCTGTTTATGAAGCATTAAGATTTAGGAGAAATCCCTTCTCGGCGTCTGTACACAATTGAATTAAATTCAATTCAGTTTATTTCTATAGCTCCAAGTCACAACAGAAGTTGTCCCAGGGAACTGAACAGAAACAATCATATAGATATTCATATTAGTAAAAGTTATCTATCTAAAGAAGCAGCAGATTGTGTTGAATCTTCACTTCATCAGTCTTTCATCCTGAGCAAGCACAAAGGAGGAGACAGTGGAGAGGAAAAACTCCCTTTTAACAGGAAGAAACCTCCATCAGAACCAGGCTCAGGACGAGTGACCATCTGCTTCGACTGTCTGGTTTGAGAGGAACAAGAAGGAGAAACAAATACAGAATGATAGGTCCAGATGAACTTTCTATAGGAGGAAAGACAAAAACACATGTTAATATAGATATAATTACAAATACTAACAGGTTGAGTAGAGTAAGTAAAGACAGCAGCAGAGAGAGGAAATGTGGTCAGTTTGTCCTCCAGCAGTCTAAGCCTATAGCAGCATAACTAAGGGACAGCTCAGGAAATCCAAGCCAACCCTAACTATAGGATTTATCAAAGATGAAAGGCTTAAGCCCAGTCTTAAACTGGACAATGTGTCAGCCTCACGGACAGAAACTGGAAGTTGGTTCCACAAGAGAGGAGCCTGATAACTGAAAGATCTTCCTCCCATTCTGCTTTTGGAAACTCTAGGAACCACAAGTAAACCTGCAGTCTGAGAGCGAAGTGCTCTGTTAGGAAAATATGGAACAGTAAGATCTGTGGAGCTCGGCAGACTGCTGGGAGGAGTGGCCATAGATCTGGGAGGAGTTCTGCTCGGCATTCAGGCGGTCCTACAGCCCGGAGGAACCGAGAGGCCAGCCGAGTCTGGGTGGACGGATCGGACGGCATCCATCTACAGCCAGTTTCTTAGGATCCACTGTGGGATGGACCTTTACAAGAGATCCTTCCTGTCTACAGCCATCAGCATCTATAACATCTCTTTATGAAATGCGGATCACGAGTTACAACAACAAATAATTTCCCTTTGGGATTAATAAAGTATTTTTGAATTTGAATTTGAAATGACACATTTGTTGACACAAATGAATGACAGCTGAGGCAACAGATGGGGAGGGGGCTCTTTTATGCTTCTTGTGACCGCATGGGGGGATGGGGAGTGGCGGCGACAAAACAAAAACTCCTCTTCGTTTCTTGTATGTTATTAAGAGGCATTTAAACCATTTAAACAGTGTGATAGGAAGGCCTTGATCCATGTCTGTAATGACTCTTCAGGTCAGGGTGTTTCTCCTGGTCTTGATCCGGTTCCCTCAGCTGCCTCAGATTTCTGCACCATGAAGATTAGACGAAAACTGAAAATCTGCTTACAAACTACAGACTGACTTATGAACATCTGCTCTGCTGTTTTATACCACTTTCAGTGTCACCATCTTTTTCAGGCTTTGTTGAGATGTCTGAGACGACAGACTGGAAGTGTTGGATTTACTGTGGGGTGTTTGATGTGTTTTGTCTCTCTGTGCCTTCACTCAGACCATGAAGCTGCAGCCTCCAGAGTCTATAACAGAAGCCTACGTGCTCCTGAACTTCGGAGACTCCGTCACGACTGACCACATCTCTCCTGCAGGGAACATCGCCAGGAACAGCCCCGCAGCACGCTACCTCACTGACAGAGGGTAAGGCAGCTCACCGCTTCCCATCTCAGGACATGTGCACATTTGGGTGAAGCATTTTTATTAAACCAGTGAAGCTTGCATATCATATTGGGGAAAAAAAGGTTAATTACTGGCAGCTTTTCAAAATCAGTGCTTGATGGGCCACCTGCTGGTAAGAGTTAGGGATTGCATGGTTGCAAAATGTGCCCCATCTGACATACATCAGACAGAATAATGGTAAATGGACTGCAGTGTTTCCCCTACCATTATACAAGCAGGGAGCCCCGCCCCGTCAAGAGAACCGAGCACCTCGCCTACCCCCAGTTGGCACCGATGTAGGGCTAAGCTAGCGGCACGCAGTACAGGTGCTCTAGCTAAAAAGCTAAAGGCAGCGCTCACACTGCCTCTTCCCTCACTTTTAACAACAACCCCCCACCCCCCGCTCGAAAACTGTTGGTACAAACAAC
>NC_056498.1:6516091-6537138 GCF_014905685.2 Nematolebias whitei
CCATGACAAAAATCACGGCCGAGGTGAGCACCCTTCCTTGGCAAGTTATCTAAGGGAAACCCTGGACTTAAATAGCACTTTACTATCTGAACAAGACCCTAAAAGATCTTTACAACAACACGTGTCCTCGTTTACCTTCAACACACACATTCATACAGCACTCTACTAGATCTCTACAAAGATCATCTGAATCTGTAGAGACTAATCGGAGCTTTAGATCACATTCATACAACAATGGGACACGCATCAGAGGGAGCGAGGGGTTCACTGTCTTGCTCAAGGACACTTCAACATGTGATTGCTGGTGGAATCAAACCTTCAACTCTCCCATTGGAGGACCACTACTCTAACCGCTCAGCCACAGCTTCCAAAAAGGATAGGAAGCAAGAAAAGGATGTATTGTATTATGAATTAGGGGAACATTTAGTGGGGATGTATTAGAAGGTACCTGCCCCTAAGCATCATATTGCCCACCTTGCTGGGAGGGGTGGGGGTGGGGGTGGTGGTGGTGGTGGTGGGGGGGGTGTGACAGTGAACTAAAGTGTTTCCACATCTCAGATCGACCTCTCTTCATTGTAGGTTTAATCTCAAAACTATTTCCTCACTCCATGCATTATCTTTTACCCGCTTCTTCCATTTTGGGTCACGGGGGTCGCCGGTGTCCATGTCCAGCAATCACTGTGCGAGGGGCGGGGGACACCCTGGATGGGTCGCAAGTCCATCACAGGGACACATAGAGACAAACGAGACAAACAACCATTCACTCTCTCACTCACACCTAGGGACAATTTAGAGTAACCAGACAGTCTAACATGCATGTTTTTGGTCTGTGGGAGGAAACTGGAGTACCTGGAGAAAACTCACGCATGCACAGAGAGAACATGCAAACTCCACCCAGAAAGACCTCACTCCTTAGAATTCAATCCACAAGTCTTCAGAGCACAACACATCTCACGTCTGTATTGCACACCGCTAGCTTAGCTTAGTGCTATGTCAGTACTGGCAGTTGTCGACCGGGGTGGGGGTGGGCAGGTTTGGTGTGGAAGGTGCTCTGTTCTGTTGACAGGGCGGGGCTCCCTGCTTGTACAATGGTAGGAGAAACACTGCGGTCATATGGGTGTGTATGAAACAAAGGGGTCAGGTGGTTCTGGTGGAACGGATCAGTCCTCGATACAAAGTTTCTCTGACAGTCACTTTGTTTTTTTGACACGCACCTCAGAGTTTTGGGAGTGAAGGGTTTTTGTTAGACCCCTGTCCAAGGCAGGATGGAATATTCTGGTGTAGTCTTTGTCCGTCAATTTTTTCTTGTCCTGCCCATAACTTCTGACCCACTCATCATTTAATGAAACTTCTTGCACATCTGCATCATCAAACACAGTCACTTTTCATTACTCTAGCTCCAAGGTCAAAGTCACAAATCAAGGTCAAAGTTTATACAAGATCTTTGCTTGTCTGCTATAGATTGTTGGATAATAGTTTGTTGATGGGTGTATAATGTGTCGTATGAGGTCATCTTTTTATTTGATGTTCTTCTTGCTTTAAAACCAGGAATTTAAGTATTTTTAATGTGAATAAAACTAATAGAAGTAATGTAACACCAAAAACATTAAGGTTTACTTGCATTCCCTCTTCATTTCCAGTCTAGAAAAACACTCATCTTTTAAACTACAAACATTCACTACTCAAATTCCTCAGTGACAGGAACATAGGCCTCCATTGTTTGTTTCACAATTAAAAAAACATTTACCATCTTTAAAGGTGTGAAAACTAAAAGATACAAACTTTCCTAAAACATTTTTTAAACCCAGGTTACTGTAGTACTTTTGCACCCTGCAGTATAATGAAGCAGAGAGTTGTTATAAAAACCAGGTGAATCCCATCAGCTCTGACACGCTGCTTCTGGTTTGGACTAATAATCATCATTATGGGCAGGAAATGCTGTCCATTGTGTCATATTTATTCCTTCAGCTGAAGTAAAAATCACATCTTCACCTAGGATCTGTTTAGGATCTGTTCCTAACTGATGTGATGTTTATCCTTCAACCAAACTGATTTAGTCCTTTAAAGTTTCTGTTTGGCTTTTGACAGTTTGACCCCTCGAGAGTTCAACTCGTATGGCTCCCGTCGAGGCAACGACGCCGTGATGGCCAGAGGGACGTTCGCCAACATCCGCCTCTTCAACAAGTTCCTCAACAAGCAGGCGCCGCAAACCGTTCACCTGCCGACAGGAGAGACGGTCAGGCTGGAATGTTTTGATGGTCTAATACTGAAAAGAGCGTCTCTCCCACTTCAGTTTTAAACACTGATCCTTTGTTTATTGTTTCTCAGTGACCTAACAAATAATTCAGTTCATTGTTTTGAAGTACCTTTTTGTCTGTTTGCTCCCAGCTGGACGTGTTTGACACTGCAGAGCGGTACCGGCAGTCCGGTGTCCCGCTGCTGGTTCTGGCAGGGAAGGAGTACGGTTCAGGGAGCTCCAGAGACTGGGCGGCTAAGGGCCCCTTTCTGCTGGTGAGCTGCAGTTTTACCAGCAGTTGTCATGTGATGAGTTCTTTAAATGTCAGGCACATCTGGTTGGTGCTGCCATACAAATGCATGAAGAATACAATTTATGGAGGCATGGTTCTTATCGTGTGCTCTTCCTGTAAAGTTATGCACGATTACAGCAAAATGACTAGGAAACTTAAGTACAACTTATAACCAGATATTCTCCCAAATTTTTGATGCAAAGCAAGTAATTCTGCTTAGACCAATTAGTCTCTTTACAATGATTTGTTCAGTTAGCTTTGTATAGATCTAGTATAGAGCTGTATGAATGGATAAATGAGGACACAGATTGTTGTAAAGAGCTTTGAGTCTCTATAAGATAGAAAGGCGCTATATAAGTACAGTCCATTTACCATTTCTATTTAATTCAGGAATGCTAGTGAGAGGATCTGATAAAAGCGTGTCATCGGCATATAAAGAAACTTTGTGCTTAGGCCTGTCACAATAACAAATTTTGCTGGGCAATTAATTGTCTCGGAAATTATTGCTGTAAACAATAATTGTTTGAAATTTCACAATAATTAGTAAGTATGGTCAAATTTAAGAAGAAATTTTGTGCTGACGTTGTGCTATTTTAGATGTTCATGTATCAAAATGTTCATCTCATTCAACAGATGGTTGCTCTAACTTTTGTTTTTTTGTACTTGATGGTTTTAAAGTTTTATACAAGTTTTAAAAGGTTATAAATGTCTTTATACTTTTATCATTTTTATACATAAAACAACTTTATTTACAAACGTCCCATTTAAAATACAGTGAGATCTATTCAGAAACATTGTTCTCAGTGAAATCTTTGTCTGCTAAAACAGCTGCTGCTACACACAGATGTTCTGTTGGTGAAGGCAGACTGTTAAAACTCTGATCACTGATGAAAAGGCTCGCCAGCATCACAGACATCAAAACAGTTCTGAAGATTAAAGATAATATAAATTACTAAACTATTGCATTTCATATGTGAATTTAGCCTCCTGAGACCCGAGCTCTGGTTTGCGATGCATTTTTCATATCTCCTAGATATTTGTGTAAAAATAAAGCTTCCTCTTCGAACAGGAAGTTGTATTTTGTTACATGGTTATGACATACTTTTGTTAAAAAAAAAAAAAGTGGGGACAATGGACTTATTTTACAGCATAACACAACAATATTGACATGGCTTAACAAAATATAAAACACGGTTGAACAGAGAAGTAGAAGGTACAGCAAAGCCTAAATGTAATGTCCCCATATGTGGACACAGGGTCTCAGGAGGTTGAACAAGTGTTGGTACTGGTGCACACAGGACTAGTTTTCATCTCAGATCTGGCTTCAGCAGAACGTCAGTAAGCCTCAAGCGAAGTGCTCTGTTAGGAAAATATGGAACAATAAGATCTGTAATATAAGATGGAGCTAGGTTGTTGAGAGCTTTGTAGGTTAGAAGTAAGATTTTGAATTCTATTCTGGATTTGACAGGGAGCCAAAGGAGAGAAACTAAAACTGGAGAAATATGATCTCTCCTACTAACTCCAGTTAAGACTCTGGCAGCAGCATTTTGGATCAACTGAAGACGTTTTAAAGAAGTATTTGGACACACAGATAATAAACCATTGCAATAGTCCAGTTTAGATGTGACAAATTAATGAACCAGTTTTTCTGCATCATTTTTAGATAAGATGTTTATAATGTTAGTGATATTACGCAGGTGGAAGAAGGCGGTTCTAGTAATGTTTTTAATGTGGGGGATGAAAGACATGTCCTGATCAAAAATAACACCAAGATTTTTAACATTAGAGCTGGAGGACAGATTAATGTCATCTAAGGTTCATGTGGTCTGAACTGATTGCACCCACACAAACAGGGTAGCCTTTTGTGTTACCATGGTGACACAATTAATTAGGCACTATGAAAACACCTTGTTCTTGGTCAAGCTGTGTTGGTTTTGTGTTTTTAGGGGATAAAGGCCGTTTTAGCTGAGAGTTATGAGAGAATCCACCGCAGTAACCTGGTGGGGATGGGGGTGATCCCCCTGGAGTATCTGCCAGGAGACACCGCTGACAGCCTGGGCCTGACAGGCCGCGAGCGCTACACCATCATCATGCCTGAGCAGCTCACACCCCGCATGACCGTACACGTCAAGGTCAGTTAAAAGGATATTTAGGCTGTTTTTACGGTGCTTCTGTGTAAAACTTGTTTAGGTAATGTAGCTGTTGCAGATGGTGCTGTGAAGGACTTTATGTGGAGAAAGTTCATTTCAGCTAACTGGAAGACAAAGTGGACTAACGTCTGATATGTGACCCTCTGACGTGGTCTCTCTGTGCCCTCACAGCTGGACACGGGGAAAACATTCAAAGTGTGCATGAGGTTTGACACGGACGTGGAGCTGACCTACTTCCACCACGGAGGAATCCTCAACTACATGATCCGCAAGATGTCCCAGAACTGAGGTTCTGGTCATCCACTGCAGCCCAACGTCGTCCAGGAATCCACAGATCCCAGAACCTTCCACAGCACTTACCCCAGGATTGTCCTTTACCTGTCGCCTTGTCCCTGGGACCAGTGGACCGGAGTGGACTGGTTTATGACTGCCTGGGTCTGCTGTTGGTGCGCATGCTTCCTGTGACCTGCAGGGGGCAGTAACGCACCAACAAACTCATTTTACTGCTCTGGACGTCCAGAGGGTTTTATCAGACCTCCAGGATCCATGCTGGGGTTATTTTAACTATCACCAAAAGTGGTCTGTTAGCAAAATATCTCATGAACATCTGGACAGATTTTATTGTAACTCACAGAAAGTAATTATTGGATCTGCCTCTGCTGAATTTAACTTTTGGATTCCACATGATTTGAGAAGGCCACCAGCAGCATAGCTGTAGTTCTGTCACTTCAACAGTTAATGAGCTAAAACTAGGTGTGGTAGTAGCTGAGAGTCATCCTCCAGCTCTCAGATCACAGGAGCTTCTGCAATACTGCACAAGATCCAACAGGATCATTTCTGACGTTTGATGAAGGAGGTTTTAACTGTCCTCTTTCATCAAACATGGTTTAACACTGTTAAAGCGAGCGGCGTGCGTTCCTTCAAGGACTGCTGGCCTTTTAAATGTTTTAATCTTTTCTCCATAATTAGGAATCCATGACGTGGTGAGTAAAAGCTCCAAACAGGAATCATATTCCCATAAATCTGACCCAGGCTGTGATAAACCAGTAAATGTTGGACATCAAGAGGACGTTTTAGGACCAAGAACTCCTTCTGGACCAAGTTTGATCTTGTCTGTTCTTCTCTGTGATTTGGTTCTTTATGTTGATGCCCTCTCAAAGACAGAGCTAAATGTAACCAGCTGTCTTATTTCTGTGATCAGACTGTGGCTTGTAGACCTGCTGCCTTAATCTATCTGTCTCGCTCTGTGATGCTTTCATCCTTTAAATGCTGCTTGTTGTGATTCTGAACTCTCACCGCTGTCTTTCTGTTCCTGTTCAGGCAGAGTACCTCCAAAAATTACAACTTTGTTTTGTTTTGGAAAATTTCTGTTAATAATTCTTCCTCTAGCTTTTAATAAATGTGTTTCATCTCAGGGTCTAATTAGAACAATTGTTTGTTTTGCAACGACACAGTGTGTTGGTGCGGCTGTGGCTGAGTGGTTACAGCAGCCATCCTCCGATGCAAGAGTTGGGGGATCAATTCCACCAGCAGTCATCTGCTGAAGTGTCCCTGAGCAAGACACTGAACCCCTCATTGTCTCTGATGTGTGTCCCATCAGTGTATGAATGTGATCTAAAGCTCTCATTAGTCTACAGATTCAAATTATCTTTGTATAGATCTAGTATAGAGCTGTATGAGTGGGTAAATGAGGGACAGATTGTTGTAAAGAGCTGTGAGTATCTTGATCAGATAGAAAGGTGATAAATACTAGTACAGACCATTTACCATTACTTACACATTTTAATCCAAACTTAAAAGTGCCTTTTTCTTTGTGTGTTCAGAAGTTTGGACACCATTTCTGTCAAAAGCATCACACTCCTCTGCCTCCTGCACCTCAAGTTTTTGTAAGATATGATTTATTTAATTTTAGGTTTGTTTTTTGCATAAAAACTGCCTCCCTTTAGCTCAGGATGTCAGGGAGTGACAGTGTGTGATTACCATAGTGACCATAATAAACCGCTGGCAGCAGCTTTAAGGATTCTTTTGATTGGGTTTGTTTCTGCCCTTCTAGTCTAAACTTGTTTATTTTTGTTTGTAGCCTTTAGCTTCATTTTCAACATCAACCAGAGACACGATGACAGGATTAGATGTGTATGTTTTTAATCCCTTCTTAAAATAGTCCCTAAAAGCCCTGTGGCTCCATAAATAGTCTGCAGGCTGGTCAGAGCCAGCTCTCTGCTTCTGAGTCCCTGTCAGGCGCGTGTGGAGATGAAAGTGACTCACGAAGCTGCTTGTGTGAGTTGAAAACAGGAAACGAGAGCTTAGGCTTGTGTGATATCACTGATGTTCCTTCCTGTTGTTGGCGCCTCATCAGCCGGCAGTCTGAACAAAGAACTCCGTCTCAGAACAACAAACATACATGGAAAAAACATTCACTTCAATGATTTCAGTTATACATGGCTATCAAAAGGCTTGTGTGTGTTTGTGTATCTGTTAGCAAAATATCAATCACTGGACTGAACTTTTGAAAAGTATATATCTACAATTTTTGACTTTTTGAGTCAACCCCATTCAAGTTGGCCACCAACTGCCCTCAGAACAAGGATACAAAAATATATTTGTCATTTTACCACCAATCATCCACAGTCACATCCAGCTCTTCCACGATTGAGAATTTCAAGGCAATATCAGGATAGCTGGGAGTACTGTAGTCTTTCCAGCAAGTATTGGGTTTTTTCTCTGGTCTCCTCCCAGTTGGGCATGTCCAGAAAACTTCCCCAGGGAGGAGTCCAGGGTGCGTCCCTTCCAGATGTCTGAACCTCCTCAATTGGCTCCTCTCAATGTAGAGGAGCAGCGGCTCTACTCCAAGTCTCTTCAAGACAAACTAATCACCTTCTCTGTAAGACGGCCTGGAGAAATAAAAAGCCAATTAGTAAAAGTTGTCTATCTGAGGAAGCAGCAGATAGTGTTGAATCTTCACTTCGTCTCAGTCTCCCATCCTGAGCAAGTACAAAGGAGACAGTGGAGAGGAAAAACTCCCTTTTAACAGGAACAAACCTCCAGCAGAACCAGACTCAGGACGAGCGGCCATCTTCTTTGACCAGCTGGTTTGAGAGGACAGGAAGAAGAGACAGACGAACACAGAATGGCAGGTCCAGATGTAGGTGCAGGTATAAATTATGACATGATGACGCCAACAGGACCACATCATCTACAAATAGAAATGGAATCCTGAGGCCATTGAACCGGACCCCTCCACCCCCTGGCTGCATAGAGAAATTCTGTCCATGAAAATTATGAACAGATTTGGTGACAACTGGCAGCCCTGGTGGAGACAACGCCTACCCTGAAGAAGTCTGACTTACAGCTGGCAATGGGAACCAAACTCTACACTTGTATAGGGACTGAATGGCTCATTTTCATTTACCCTTTATTTATACTCATTGAGTCACGAGAACTCATTTTCAAGAGAGACCTGTTTTTAGGGAGCAGATGGTGGGGGTTAAGGGCCTTACTCAGGGGCCCAGAGTGGGGTGAGTGATGGTGGAGGCAGGTGTGAGTGTTTCACCTTTTCCACCTACATTTTGATTTTGTTGGTCCGGGGAGTTGATTCTGCAACTTTCTGATCACAGGCCCATCTTCTCTAACCTCTATGCCACCACTCCCCCAGATCAGACCCCCAGTCCCATACTCACGGGGCTCCACCCACAATGTACCTGGAGGAACACGGTAGAACACCTTCTCCAAGTGCACAAAACACACGTAGACTGGGTGGGCAAACTTTCATGCTCCCTCAAGGACCCTAGTGAGGGTAAAGAGCTGGTCCATTATTCCTAGGCCAAGCTGAAACTTACATTATTCCTCCTGAATCCAAGAGTCGACGGGGTCATTCTCTGAATTCAGTGCACTTTGGGTTCTCAGATAACTGAAAAAAATACGACAAAAAATTGTCTTTCTGAACATTGCATCTACTGAAGGACTATCTGAACCTCCAAGAAAATATGTTTTCCCACCTTGTGCATGAAATCCCAAACATTATTATGAACTTCTTTGTTACTTAGATTGTTTTAAATTCAACCCCGTAATGGGACAATTTGATTCCTGTATGAGTATAACTCTAAAACATAATCAAACTAATTCTTCCAATTCCTTTGTAATCACCTGTCCCTCATGTAAAATAACTTATTGTAAGTATTTTTATTTAAATCTAAATAATAATAATTAGACTATCAAGTAGAATATGGCAACTTGAACTTATACACGGTCTTTATAAATCATGAAAATACATTAATATAAACATTAGATCAGGCTTTTTTTTATGTTTTCCACTAGTCCTCTAAACTTTGCATACAGTTCAACAAAGATTTGTTTTATTTTTATTAATATCAAAAAAATGTATAACAATGTATCAAAAAACAGTTTTGAACACACTGTAACAGGGTTGAATGCATGACAACATTTAATCAAGTTAAAATTGACTTTAACTCGTTTAAAGAAACGAAGAAAAAACAACACTAGATATATAGTATTTAACATTGTTTAAAAATAACATCAAATTTAGACTGAACAGATCTGTTTTATGTGTAGAAAAACGAAGGACAGCATAGGCTGAATGTTGTATACAAAATCTCTCACTGGAATCAGTTTAACAACACAACTGACATCACAACAAAGTTACATTCTTAACTATAAATGTTATTATAAAAATCATTTTATATGTGCTTGAATCTGTCATCTGTGCTATCAGCAATAAAAACAATAGTACATGGCTCTAAAAAATGGGAACTGAGCGTTAACTAAACTCTGAATGATTGTGGATGGTTTCTTTTCTTATCTGATCTGTTGTTCCTGCTATTTGTTGTACATTCATCCTTTAGTCAGATCTCAGATCTCTTTCTGAATTTGCATGTGATGTGAATCACGTCCTGTCACGGGCTGAGGAGGCGGGATGAGCTCGAGAACATCATCAAATGGATACCACAGTACATCCTCTTGTAGAGACCAAAATAATCTGTTTTTGGTTATCCCAGCATGGTCTGAAAAGATCATGCTGGGATAACATTTAGAGAAAAGGGGCTGACTGGCTTAAGAACAGTTCAACCTTCAACTCCGTAACAATGTTTCAACCCTGTAACAGTGGCTTTTGTTATGGGGTTGAACGTTATGGGGTTGAAGATTTAAGCTAAAATTAGCCATAAGTCCACATTAGCTAGGATATGGAGCAGCACATGGCATGAGGAAAACAAGAAATTATATTTTTCCAAGACGGTTCTTCGATTTTTCCCAAACAATAGTAAATATGATTTATGCATTTAACCGTGTTGAAAGGTTGAGCTTGACTATGACCATGAGGGTCAATTCATCTCACAAGACCCTCGAAGCATGTGGTGGGGCATTAAGTGCATAACAGATTATAAAGGAAGGAGTGAACAATGCCCCAAAGACCCATCTCTGCCTGATGCCCTCAACAAGTTCTATGCACGCTTTGAAGACCCGAACAGACCACCCAGCACCAGACTCACCTCACCACCGGACGAAGAGCATCTCAGCGTGACCTCAGCCGAAGTAAGGAGTACTTTCAGGAGGATTAATCCGCACAAAGCAACTGACCCAGACAACATCCCTGGAAAAGTGTTGAAGGAATGTGCTGATCAGCTCTGTGAGGTGCTGGCAGACATCTTTAACACCTCACTTACCCTGGAGACAGTTCCCACTTACCTGAAGACTGCCACCATCATCCCAGTCCCAAAAAGCTCTACAGTGACTGGTCTGGATGACTATCGGCCAGTGGCCCTCACCCCGATAGTCGCTAAATGCTTTGAAAAACTGGTCATGACTCACATCAAAACAACCATCAACATCAACGAGGACCCTCATCAGTATGCATACCGTGAGAACCTATCAACAGAGGATGCCATCTCCTCTGTGGTCCACACTGCACTCAACCACCTGGAGCAGAAAAACTTTTACGTCCGTATGCTCTTTGTGGACTTCACATCCGCCTTCAACACCATGATCCCCCAAACCCTGATGGACAAACTATCCACACTAGGACTAAGCCCCTCCATCTGCAACTGGGTACTAGACTTTTTAACAAACAGACCACAGTTAGTGAGGATCCACAACCTCTCTTCCTCCACCATAACCCTCAGCACTGGCTCTTCTCAGGGATGTGTGTTGAGCCCCCTCCTGTTTACTCTGCTCACGTATGATTGTGCAGCTACCCATCCAGGCTGTCACATTGTAAAGTTTGCAGATGATACAGCGGTGGTGGGATGCATCACAAACAATGATGAGTCCAGCTACAGGCAAGAGGTGGAACACCTGGAGAGCTGGTGCAGAGAGAATAACCTTCACATCAATGTGAAGAAGCCAAAGGAGATGAATGTGGACTTCAGAAGGAACAAAAACACCTACACCCCCCTGAACATAAGAGGATCTGCGGTGGAAGTGGTCTCCAGCTACAAGTACTTGGGTGTACACATGAATGACAACCTCAGCTGGAGCAACAACACCACCAGCCTGATCAAGAAAGCTCATCAGAGACTCTACTTCCTCAGACGGCTGAGGCGAGCTGGTCTGGGAAGCTCAGTCCTCACCTCCTTCTACAGGTGTGCAGTGGAGAGCATCCTGTGCTCCAGCATCAACGTGTGGCATGGAGGCTGCACAGCTGCAGAAAGAAAAGCTTTGCAGAGAGTGGTGAAGGCTGCACAGAAGTCTGTTGGAATCAGCCTCCCCACCATCACAGACATCTACACCTCCAGATGCAGGAAGAGGGCCACCTGCATCATGAAGGACCCCACTCACCCAGCACACACACTTTTTGCCCCACTCCCCTCAGGAAGGAGGTTAAGGAGCATTAAGTGTAGAACCACTAGACTGAGGAACAGCTTCTACCCTGAGGCTGTTAGACTCATGAATCTCTAACTAGAATAATCACTGTGAAAAACCATATCATGTTGCTGCTGATCTGTTTCATGTTGCTGCTGATCTGTTTCAATGTTGATGTGTTCATGCGTGCACATCTGCTCACAGACTCATGTTCATGTTTGTGCTGATGTTCAATGTTTTTATGTTATGAGTGCTTAGTGTATATTTAGTTGATGTTTTTCTTAGTTCATATCTTAGATGTTATTACTGTTTTTCTTATACATTTTATTGTTGGATGTAACTGGGACACTGTGTACATAATTTCGCTCCACCACATGTACCACATGAGGTGCGAATGACAATAAAGAGTCTCTGACTGACTCTGACAATCTATGGCTAAAAACAATGAAATATAAATAAGAAAGAATGCTAACAGTTGTCTTTACAGTGTGAGGGGGAAAAGACTTGAGTGATGTCAGTTCCTGGGTGCTGAAAAAATTGGACTGAACCATTATTATTAAAAAGGGGGGGGGGGTTGGTATGCTGTTACAGGGTTGAAAAACTTGGGGGGACATGATTAAAAAGTGCTATTTTATAAATAATTAATGTATTTTTCTCATATTCCTTTTATTTAGGTTAAAGTATACCGGCAAAAGTTTATATTAGTAGAAATAACTTGCAGTTACTGGCTATTTTTATTTGTTTTATATTCAGTGAAAAAATGACTTTGGTCAGTGGGGACATGCTCATTTGGCTGACTTCTATGACT
Source organism: Nematolebias whitei (assembly GCF_014905685.2). NCBI lineage: Eukaryota > Metazoa > Chordata > Actinopteri > Cyprinodontiformes > Rivulidae > Nematolebias > Nematolebias whitei. The sequence continues at coordinate 6,528,391 of NC_056498.1, forward strand.
CAGCAACCCATTAAATTTTTCACAACATAATTTTTTAAATATATTTGTGTATTATATTGCAAAGACACATAGATATTTCTATTTCTTGTTTTTAAATACATTTTGTAGTTTACATTATATGAAAATCTTTGAGGTAAACCTGTGAGCCAAAGTGCACCGAATTCAGAGAATGATCCGACCGCTGACTGGACTCTGTTCTTCCACAGCCCTGAATAGATGTTCCAGGAGTGGCTGTAGAGTGCGATTCTCGATTTTAACAGCACTCGTAAAGTGCTGCTTCCCCTGCCTGACCGTTTGCTAGAATCTTTGTGGAGCCAATGAACTTTTCTATGGAAGGTCTCACCAAACTCCTCCACCTCCTTTGTCTCAGCAAGCCAGGACTGCAGCCTGCTTGGACTGCTGATACTCCTCAGCCATCTCTGGAGCCCTACCAGTCCCTATCATCTTTGCATTGACTTTAAAGTTGAGTCATGAACCCAGGACGGGAACTTCGCCACCCAAATCACCCCACTTCAGCATTTAGAGACAAAACAGCAAAAAACAAGTTATTTAAGTTTTAGGTCAGAGAAATGAGTCCCTGGGATGTTTGGAAGTGTTTCACTAAATTATTTTTATGCAAAATCAATATTTTGAGATTTGATTACATTTTCCCATTAAAGTGAAAACAAGGCCTGGCTTTTCGCTGAATGTTCCTGGTCTATCAGCAGTGAAAGCCGTTCGGTCCCTCCCAGTGGCAGAATTCCAACAAGCCTATCTCTGCTGTTAGCTGGTCCAGCAAACAACAAGAAAGAGATAAACCTAAAAAGGATGTTCTGTTATGTGTTTGTAGAGTTAAGGGTTAGTAGTCTTGTAAAGGGTTTTAGGACCTGCTGTTTGTTTGAGTTGTGGGGGCACAGTTTGAAACTGATGTCATGATCTGAAAACCTCGAATCTGGTGAGTTTTATCACATAGAAACAACGGTTGAACAACAGATGAAAAGTTTCAACAAAGAAGAATCTGTCGAGATGACCTGACTTTAAACAAGCATACAGTGGCTTGCAAAAGTATTCACCTCCTTGTTTTATATTTTTTTATTTTTTAACCTTATAGCCTGAAATTTAAATAAATGTTAAATTTGTTTATAAGTAATGGGTTTTCTCCAGGTACTCCAGTTTCCTCCCACAGACCAACAACATGCATGTTAGGCTGAATGGTAACTCTAAATTGTCCCTATAGTGTGAATGAACAAACAAACAAAGGAAGGAAGGAGTACTTTAGATTAATGAAGTTAAAGGAGTAATAATGTTTTTAATTGTTCTAAACAATATTAAACTACTATAAAGCTCCAACCCAGTCCACATGACCCATAACTAGTTGAATAAAATCCAGACGAACTCAGTATACATCCATCTGTTCTAACAGAGCTCAGAAACATCCATCAACTTATTTATCTTCTACCACTTACTTGGAGTCAGGCTGAGAAGGTTCCAGGCCCAGGAGACAAACCCAGTTCTCCTTCTCCCAGATACACTCTCCAGCTCCTCCTGGTGGATCCCAAGGTGTTCCCAAGTCAGAGAGAATATAATCGCTCCATGAATTCTGGGTCTGCCCAGAAGTCTCCTACCAGTGGGACATGCACAGAAAACCTCCAAAGGAGACGTCCAGAAGGCACCCTAATCACATGAACACTCTCAGCTGACTCGTTTTGATGCAGAGGAGCAAGGACTTGGTTCTATCTCTAAGACTGAGTCTGTAGACCCATCACAGGAAGACCATTTTAGCCGTTTGTATCTGGGATGTCATTCTTTCGGTCATGATGTCTAAAGGTGAGGGTTGAATCCCAGACTTACCAGTGAATCCAGAACTTTGCCTTTTGACTCAACTCTTAACACCCTGACTGAGGACAAGGCCCGGATCTGTTGATCCATTCCCTGCTCCAGTCTATCATCACTCAGAAACAAGATTACTAGATGCTTGAACGCCTCCACCTGAAGCAAAGACTCAATCCTGGCCCAGAGGGAGCATTTAATTAATTTCTAGTTGAAAACCCTGCCTTCAGACTTGAGGAGCTGACTCTCACCCAGCTGCTTCACACTTGGCTGCGAACTACCCAGTGCACTCTAAAGGTCATGGTCCAAATACACCAACAGAATCACATCTTCCACAACACACAAATGAGAATCAGAGGTTTCTGGGCCAGACACCCTCCTCTTTTTGAGGAGGTCTATGAACACTGCAAACAGGATCAAGGACAAGGGACAGCTCTGGAGGAGTCCGACCTGCACTGAGAATGAGCTTGACCTAATGCCAAGAATACAGACGCAGCTCTTGCTTTGGTCATACAGGGACCAGACAGCTCTGTAAACATCCCTGGCACCCCAGACTTCTGCAGAACTCCCCATAGAATCCAACAATTTTCAGTCTGGTCATCTGGACAGTTTCTTTTTTTTGCTGAAACGTTTCATTTTCCATCCGGAAGGCTTCATCGTGGAATTCCCCATGGAATGCCTCAGAGAACATTGTCAGAACACTTTTCCAAATCTACAGAACACATGCATGATGGAGAGTGTTCTGATGACAAAACATCAAAGTTCATGCTCAATAATCCAGGTAAAAATCCAACAAAGTTCAGTCAGGTCATCTGGACGGTTTCTTTTTATTGCTGAGATGTTTTGTCCTTAAACCAAAAGACGTCTTCAATCTGAGGAGCCACCAAACAAACTGATTCCCAGTTTCCCAGATTCCCATGATTATTAAGCATGAACTTTGGTGTTTTGAATCACTTTGGCATGACTGTCTCACAGGAGTTGACGGGGGAGAGGGTGAGCCCCACAGGCCACCTTAGCACCAGCAAACTGTTTTTTTCCCCACTCTGGAATATGATGTTTATGGGAATCAGTTTGTTTTAGTGACTCCTCAGATTGAAGAAGTCTTTTGGATGAATGACGAAACGTCTCAGCAAAAAAAGAAACCGTCCAAATGACCCTTCTGATGATCAAGGACAACACATCTAGAACTTTTCACCTTGATGAGAACACCATTGTGAAACATGGTGGTGGCAGCATCATGCTGTGGGGATGTTTTTCAGCAGCATAGTCTGGGGAAATGGTCAGAGTTAAAGAGTAAGCTTGATGGAGCAAAACACAGAGTTTTCAAAGAGAAACCTTTAGGACTCCTCCAGAGATTTGAGACTGCGGAGAATGTCCATCGTCCAGCAGGACAAAGACTCCAAGCACTTTGCTGAGGATCACACCACTGGATCAAGGAGAACCAGGTAAAGACCCTGGAATGGTCCAGTCTAAACCCAGGCCTCAATCTGAGTTAGGATGTAATATAATGCATTTGTCAGGGGATTCTTGATGTTTCTAACTACTATGGCTGAGTTAACTGCCCATGAACCATGTGTTTGAGTTAGCAGTTATTTTCTCTCTCAGAGAGCTGAATGAGGAGCTGATTTGATCCTGCATGTGCAGCTGTGTGGCCGAGGTCATCAGTGTCTGCCTGTGAGCTGAGAGCTGATAAGTTTATAAAAACAATTCCCGCACACTGCCAGGTGCAGAGCCTGGGCTCCATGCATGTAGAGCTTCTGAACATCTGTGTAACCTGTGGTGAAAATCTGCATTTGCAAGTAAAACAGGTTGAAAATCTTCTCATGTCCTTGAGTGTGGCTTCTTTTAGTAAGTAAGATGAATAGAGGATATTTTATCCTACAGCATCATAACAATAAATCTTCTGTAGCCTGATGCAGACTTTGTTGGATCAACAGCTTTTGCATTGTGGTTCAGCTTTTCAGACCAAAGTGAAGAAAATTAAAGAAAACCAAACAGCATGGCAGCAAAAACTCCTATTAATTACCAGTGCTGTGGTGGAGGAAGACGCTTTGGACATGTTTTGAAGCCACAGGACTTGGGTACCTTACAGTCACTAAGTTGACATTGAACTCCTCTGTACATCAGAGGATTCCTCTACAACCACACAAGGCTGAGAAGATTCATCTGTGGGCTGCTGAATGACGAGATGAACTTTAGTTCTTGGTTATCAGACTTGCACAACATTATATACATTGCCTTGCAAAAGTATTCGTCCCCCTTGAACTTTTCAACCTTTTGCCACATTTCAGGCTTCAAACATAAAGATATAAAATTTTAATTTTTTGTGAAGAATCAACAACAAGTGGGACACAACCGTGAAGTGGAATGAAATTTATTGGATGTGTCAAACTTTTTTAACAAATAAAAGCCTGAAAAGTGGGGCGTGCAATATTATTCATCCCCCTTGTGTTAATACTTTGTAGCGCCGCCTTTTGCTGCAGTTCCAGCTGCAAGTCTCTTGGGGTATGTCTCTATCAGTTTTGCACATGGAGAGACTGAAATTCTGCCCATTCTTTCTTGCAAAACAGCTCGAGCTCAGTGAGGTTGGATGGAGAGCGTTTGTGAACAGCAGTCTTCAGCTCTTTCCACAGATTCTCGATTGGATTCAGGTCTGGACTTTGACTTGGCCATTCCAACACCTGAATATGTTTATTTGTGAACCATTCCATTGTAGATTTGATTTTATGTTTTGGATCATTGTCTTGTTGGAAGATAAATCTCCGTCCCAGTCTCAGGTCTCTTGCAGACTCAAACAGGTTTTCTTCCAGAATGGTCCTGTATTTGGCCCCATCCATCTTCCCATCAATTCTGACCATCTTCCCTGTCCCTGCTGACGAAAAGCAGGCCCAAACCATGATGCTGCCACCACCATGTTTGACAGTGGGGATGGTGTGTTCAGGGTGATGAGCTGTGTTGCTTTTACACCAAACATATCGTTCTGCATTGTGGCCAAACAGTTTGATTTTGGTTTCATGTGACCAGAGCACCTTCTTCCACATGTCTGGTGTGTCTCCCAGGTGCTTGTGTCAAACTTTAAACAACACTTTTTATGGATATCTTTGAGAAATGGCTTTCTTCTTGCCACTCTTCCATAAAGGCCAGATTTGTGCAGTGTACGACTGATTGTTGTCCTATGGACAGACTCTCCCACCTCAGCTGTAGATCTCTGCAGTTCATCCAGAGTGATCATGGGCCTCTTGGCTGCATCTCTGATCAGTCTTCTCCTTGTTCGAGATGAAAGTTTAGAGGGACGGCCGGGTCTTGGTAGATTTCCAGTGGTCTGATACTCCTTCCATTTCAATATGATTGCTTGCACAGTGTTCCTTGGGATGTTTAAAGCTTGGGAAATCTTTTTGTATCCAAATCCGGCTTTAAACTTCTCCACAACAGTATCTCGGACCTGCCTGGTGTGTTCCTTGGTCTTCATGATGCTCTCTGTGCTTTGAACTGAACCCTGAGACTATCACAGAGCAGGTGCATTTATACGGAGACTTGATTACACACAGGTGGATTCTATTTATCATCATCAGTCATTTGGGACAACATTGGATCATTCATAGATCCTCACTGAACTTCTGGAGTGAGTTTGATGCACTGAAAGTAAAGGGGCCCAATAATATTGCACGCCACACTTTTCAGTTTTTTATTTGTTAAAAAAGTTTGACACATCCAATAAATTTCATTCCACTTCATGATTGTGTCCCACTAGTTGATGATTCTTCACAAAAAATTAAAATTTTATATCTTTATGTTTGAAGCCTGAAATGGCAAAAGGTTGAAAAGTTCAATGGGGCAGAATAATTTCGCAAGGCACTGTATGTTTTATTGTCTTCAAATGTAAAACCTTGAGACCTTGAGATACAAACGAGTTTATTATCTGTTTTCACATAAAATAATCTGATTGCTGCTTGCAATTTTTACTGTTTATTACTGCTTTTATCAGCACTATCAAGAATTGATACGGTTTTCTCCTCAAGGCGAGAAGCAGGTTAAGCATGTCAGATTATTTAGTGTAGGAGAACAAAGTTCACACTGAGTGCGTTACTTGTAGGCCTAAAAAAAGTGCAAGCATTGCATGAAGACATGCATATCACCTGCTGCCTCAGGTCAGAGTCTTAGACTGAGATCAGAGATGTGGCTCTGTTGATCAAACCTTGTAAAGAATGTTTTGCACAGTGTCAAGAAATACTATAAGATGCCACTGCCAGTGTGTTGTGACTGACACAACAAATTTTAACTGTAAAATTGACTGAATTACAACCTATTTTTGTTATTTTTAAAAGGGATTTCTCCAACTACTTGCAAATATAGTTGCTAATATGTTATTTCTTTAAATCTACTAAGAGTTATAATTTGTGATGTATGAAAACTGCTAATGGCTTAAAAACATACATTACATTTTTCACCTAAGGACTTCACCGTTATTATACCGGCACAATGCATTATGGGGTGATGATGACGTACATGGGTTGCAGAGGAGAATAAAACACAAGGAGTCAAAAAAAAGTTACAACGTGGCAATAAAGTTGGACATTTTTGAAGGCCTTGTGCATAATATATGAGTTAAATGCAGGGGCGATTTTAGCTTATTTGTTGGGGTGCTCAAGCACTCCTAAATTTTAACTTTGCACCCCTGAAAAATAAATAAACCATCATTAGGATTTTGTAAGGAAGCTCAGTTCTCAAACCTTAGATTCACCCAGGGCTTCATTTGTAAACTGATCGATGCCGGAACACAATTTATTTATTTATTTTTTAAACCTTTATTTTACCAGGAAGAAATCCATTGAGATTGTTAATCTCTTTTACAAGGATGTGGGTGGACCTGTGTGGGTGGGGGGGCACTCCCCCAGAAATTTTTTTAATAAAGTAGATGCGATTTCCTACATTTTGGTGTATTTTAACAGGTTGTTAAACATCTACATTTACCTATATTTGTAAACACTCCCCTTTTGTCAAGCATCCTCCCACCCTCCTTACTTGACGGAACCATTAAGTAAGTCAGGCTCAGAAACAAGCCCGACTCTGTCCCTGCTCGTTGTTGTCTGACTCCACATGTGAAGCCTCCAGGCGCCTGCCTGCGTACGAGTGCCTGGTTAGCTCCACACTCACCCCAACACTCTTTTAGGGCTGGAGATTTTTTAAGGGTAGATTTGGAAATGCTACTAGAAGAGGCAGCTCATATGCTGTTGTGTTTAAAATGAGTGTTGATGTAATTATTTTCAGTTTACATATCAGTATAAGTTTTATTTGTTCAAGGCCGTCAAATTTGTTCATAACTTTATTAGTAAGCCTGAGAGTTACCAGATTGCCGGAAAGCTCCCTGTCAAAATAAGAGTTTCCGGATCCTGTTTCAGCAAGATCCAGCTCAAATTAAGCCCTGGATTCACCAAAATATTGAATACATTTAGAATAAAAATGGAATAAATGATGACACTCTTTAAATGGGCGAGTAAAATCTATGATTTTTTTTTTTTTTGAGTCAGATCCTCAATGCCACCTGTCAATCAGTCCAGCAGATTTCTCACCAATTGACCAGTCGGCAATCTCAACTTGTCCCAAAGTGAAACGCCCATTACCTGCAGGAGCTCCACCCCCTTTTTCTCTGACAATACTGTTGGTGCTTTGCATTTTGAATGCATTGAGGTCAGAAGGATTTCGTGAAAACTCATCAGAAAAAATGTTTAAACGTTGTCAGTGGAGAAACATGTAACTCAGACAGTATTATCCTGAGTGTTTAAATTCAAAGTCAGAGTTTCTTTATTGTCATTTGCACCATGTGGTACATGTGGTGGAGCAAAATTGTGTACACAGGATCCCAGTTACATCCAACAAAAGTATAAATTGTAAAGAAAAACAGGAATAAGATCTAAGATATGAACTAAGAATACACTAAGCACTAGTAGAACAAAAACAATGCGCCAAACAACAGCAGCATGAACATGAGTCTGTGTGAGCAGATGAGTATGAATGAATACAGCAGCATTAAACAAATCAGCAGCATCAGATCAGCAACATAGATAATCAGCAGCACATATCAACAATTAAGTGGCATTACTGTGATTTTTTTTCACAGTGATAATCCTGATTTAGTGGATGTAGTACAGTTTATTCCATTTCAAAAACTAAACTGAGTTTGGAAAAATGTAAAGATGGATAAAGCCCTGTGGCTGACCTCATCAGCAGCTAAAACAACAGTAAAACAACAGGAAGTACCACATGTTCATCTGTACGAAGGTAACTGCAAGTAAACCCTCCATTTTCTGTCATTATTACATTGTATGTGTAATAGTTAAATTAAAGGTTAATGCTTAAAGCTATTTGTGTGTTTTTTGTTGTTGTTGTGCGTTTTATATGTAGATATATGTTGTAACTTCTGGTTGTACAAGTTTAGTCTTTGTTTGTTATGATCAGTTAACACTAAACTGATTTTGTACAAAGTGTTTATTAGGATGTATAATGTAAATCAGAACGCTAAGTCTGTAGCATCTTAGTTAACACGTCAGTAGTGTGTCACGCTAGCTTAGTTAGCGCTACTACCTGTTGTGCCGTGCTCTCTAAAATAGTTATTGAATCAAGTGTTTACTAACGTCATGTAAATGTTTAAAAATCCGTTAAAATACTTTGTACACCAGAACGCAGGAAATGGCATCTACTTTGTTCAAAAATTTCTGGGGGCGGACCTCCCAGATACTCCCCCTCCACCACCACCAGGGTGTCCCCCCCACTTTACAAATGCTTCTGACACCAATGGCCACTGCATTGTTCAAGCAAAGAGTCACTGTTAACACTGGGGGCTAAGTGCCCCTAAAGTAACTTGTGATGTTTATTTATAATCTCTGGAGCTAACTATACATATATATATATATATATATATATATATATATATATATATAT
>NC_056498.1:6542138-6577924 GCF_014905685.2 Nematolebias whitei
CCCCCCCATCTGCCTAGCCTCTGCCTTCAAACTGCAACCAGGAACCAACATTCATATCTTCAAGCAATCATCCCACTAACTAAATCATTTCTTTCCATTTCAAGTTTCTGTCTCTGTCTGCTTTTTATTTTATGTTGTTCTGCTTTGTGTGTGATTTTCTGTTTATCTGTTTCTGTTATGTTCCTCTCATTCCTCAGTCTGCTTCTCCACTCAGTCTTTATCATTCACACCTGTCCCTCATCAGCCACTTGCCCAGGTGCTCTCATTACTAACTCTCCCTCTGTCACATAAAAAGCCTTTCTTTCCTTCACTCCTTGTCCGGTGATTGTTCTATGTTCACAGACATCACAATCCTCTTCTGCCTTGTCTGGTTTCTGCCCCCCTGATGATCTGCTCTGCATTATTTCTGATCCAATCTGCCAAAAGTAAGTTTTGCTGCACCGACAGCCTTTTGTTTTGTTGTTAAAAAAAATAAATTGTTTTGGTTTTTGAACTCCTGCCTCACTCATCTCTCTGCAATTGGGTTCCAACCTCGAGGATCGTGACATTCTGACGCCAGTGATTTCAGCAATTCATGTACCAAACTGTTCAGCTCATTCAGGACATTCCTGCTGTGACTTTTGGTATCTATGCCATTTGTACTGTTTGAAATGTTTGTACTGTTTGAAATGTTTGGTTTTGTCGGCCATGTTTTCCTCGTTGAAAATGACTGCAGCTCTCTTCACGTCCTTCAAACCCTTTGTGCTGTTTAAAACTTATACTGCTCGCTTCAGCTGTTGTTCTGCTTCAGCATTTTTCAGCTTCTTTCTCCTAAATTCAGGTGTTTCTACTTTTCAGTCTTTGTTCTGCTTTTCTGGCCAGTGTTTGCCTTTTTTTCTATATTAGGGGGAGTGGTGGCGCAGAGGTTAGAGAAGGTGGGCCTGTGATTGGAAGATCGCCAGTTCAAGCCCGGTTACCGACAACATCAAAAATGAATGAGGGTGCTCATTCACCCCACCCTGGGCCCATGAGCAATGCCCTTCACCCCCATCTGCTCCTAAACAGGTCTCTCTTGAAAATGAGTTCTTGTGGCTCAATGAGACTACCTGGATAAATAAAGGCTAAATGAAAAAATATATTGCCAGCTGTTTATACTCATTTCAGCCTCTGTCCGCTAATTGCAGCTTCATTTTTTTTTAGCTTTTTCAGCTACTTTTTGGCTTACGTCAGCTTTTTTCAGCTCATTTCAGTTTCTTTTATGCCATTTGCTGATTTTTTTTTGTAATCTATTCAGCATCTCTTCCCTATTTCAGCTTATTCCGCTACATTCAGTTTTTCTACACGTTTCTGTTTTTCAGCTGCTTTCAGCCGTTCAAATCCAACTCACATTAACTAACAGTTTAGAGATAAAAACATCTTCAGCTTCTTCAGTAACTTTCAACAAAAACATTCAGTATTAAGTGTTTATTATGATGCATTTTCACAGGAAATGACATTGATCTAGTTTCATTAAATTTGCCAGCGGTTCACGTAATATTTTGATAAAACACACCCTTAAAGCATTATTATTCATCAACCAAATGAATAAACAAAACAGTAAAATATTGTTTAAAAACAACAGAATGCCCACAGTTCTCAGAGTGTTTTTATTCAGTAAAACTGGTACATTTTAATGCTAATTGATAAATCAGTGTCTCTAAGGATTGTCACTCTTTCAGCACGAGTAATTCCAACCCTTCGAGTAATTCATAATTAAATGCACATCTAAATAATTTACTGGAGTCCCTCTGGAGTCACCCCTGAGTGCAGATAAGATAAAGACGTTCACGTTCTGCTGAAACTAAAATGGATTCAAGTGCAAGAGTCCAGACAGAGATAAAGTCTGATTTGTTCTCGACCACAGGACTGAGGTGAAACATCGCTTCAGCTGCCTCGACAAAAAAGTGTTGAAATAAAAACCTTGTTCCTTAAAGTCCAGAACATGGCTTATTATGTAATATATTGTAGATTTTAAAGCAACATTAAATAGATTTGTCTCTGTAGCAATGATATAATTCATTTTAGCCTTTTTTGCAATCCAGATTTAGCTTAAATCTGCCCAACAGAACAAAACGAGACTCTGACTAATAAACTATTGACAATTACTTCACAAAATGTTACTTTTTAATTTTTTTATTACTGCAGAAGCCAAAAAAGGGCATGCTTCATAAAGTTTTCTTTAAATAATGACTAATTTACTCATTATTTTAGGATAACTATGCTCTTTTTCTCAAGATAATTGGTTATTACATGTCGTTAGTTCAACTTCAAATGCATTTTTCTTGTAATAAAACTGGAAATTATTTTAATGTCACAGTTCAACATGAGGAGAACCTCATCAGAAATCAGGATGGTCAAGTTGCAATAAAAACAACTTTGGTTTTGCCCAACAATGGGATGAAACTAGCTGAATTACTGCAAAATAACTGAATAGTTAACATGCAGCTTGAGTTTCTAAATTAATAACTGCAGGAATGACTGTTCCCACACATCATTCCATTAATTTATAACCAGGGTTGGATAAGTGCATCTATAAAGATTAACTTTTAAAATGTATTTAAATTATCTTTAGCGTCACGTAAGCAGTTTGTGGTTTGTGTGGGATCTTAATGAAATCTGCAACAGTCATAAACTGTATCAAATCCAGAGCAAAGAATAAAAACAAGCTGGGGCTTGATGGGAACTTTTCATAGAAACAACCGAACTGGATTAGATACGAACACACGTGCAAACGTAGCTTTAAAAACTAAAGAGGAAAGCCTTTTTAGGAGCTTTGCTTTAAAGTGCACCATAACATACTTTATCACAAGCGTTCAAACTGGTCCTTCTGTTTTCAACCAGTCATTTTCAATCAACTTCCACTTTCAGTCATCTAAATGTGCAGATTTCAGTTTTTAATTATTAAGTTAGGCTGCAACGCTACATGTTACTAACTTATTGGTAGTGAGGAATGCTTTTTTTTTCCCCAAAAAAATAACTTACTAAAACATTGAAATTCTTGTAAATTCAGTTTTCACTTCATTTTTTGATGAAGTAAAAAAAAATCTTGAACTTTATGATAAACCATCACAACCTCACTAACAGTGTTGTGTGTCTCATAATGTGGAAGCCCCCACTTTCTTACTACAAGCCTGAATACCTCTTTAAAAATGGACTGTACTTATATATCACCTTTCTATCTTATCAAGACACTCAAAGCTCTTTACAACAATCTGTGCCTCATTTACCCATACAGCTCTATACTAGATCTCTACAAAGAATAATCAGAGCTTTATCACAAACATACATCGATGGACATACATTGGAGGCAATGAGGGGTTCAGTGTCTTGCCCAGGGACACTTCAGCATGTGACAGCTGGTGGAATCGAACCCCCAACTCTCCCATTAGAGAATGACTGCTCTAACCACTCATCCACAGCTGACCTAAAACACTGCAGTCCATCCACATTATGGCTGTCTTCAGGGAGGTCATCCAGTGTGCATGGGACCTAATGAAAATATGGCCGTTTTTAGCTACTTTCTCAACTTCCCCTTTAGATCTGGGAGGTTGTTGCATATCACATGACAAGAAGAAGCTCCGTAAAGAGTGCTGCTAGTTTCACTGTCCTAGTTTAGTCTTTGTTCACGATACAGGTTTTCAGTTTGACAGTCCTGCTCAGACTGTTTTCACTAATAGATCAGATAACATTACATGTTAGCACTTCAGCATGTGATTTAAAACACATTTAAACATTTAACATTTAAAACACACAACATTTCTCTGTGCAGCAGAAAGCAGTTGTCCTCTCTGCTGATCAAACTGACATCACGTTTACGACCACAGCTGCTTTAAGCAGTGTGAACATTTTCTGTGTGTAAAACCACAAGAGCAGCAGATGCACCCAATGCACCATCAATTATCACATCTAAATAAATCAATAACTTAGCATCATAATAAAATTAAAAATATAATGCATCCTTTTAGATGTGAAAGTTAGCATGGCTTTTAATGAAAGGGCTAGTCTGACTGGCCCCTCTGAAAGTGCTTTTGTATAAGACTCTTATGCAGTCTCAGATATATTTTCTGTTGTTTATAACACCCCCACCCCCCACACCCACCCTCCCCATTTTCTGCCGCAGGGCTCAAGTAAGAGGAAATGAGACCGCCTAGGACGGTTCCTGAAAGTCATAGGAAGGGAAGGTACATTAAAAGCGATCTTAATGAGAGATTATTTCAGCATGAAACAATGGGTTCAACTAAAGTCATAGCAACAGCTGTTTAAAAAGACAAAGGTCAGAGTCAGAGGAAAAATAAGTGCAACAGAATTAAAAGCCCTGGAAAACCCTCAGAGAAAAGACTACAAATAAGTCCTCGGATTTCTAAACCACATCACCAAAAGGTCACAGCGATTTGTTCCTTTAGGTAGCTACCCTATCTTCTGTTCTGAAGTGTGCAGCCAGGAGAGGTAGTTATGATCCCCCAGAGTCAGACATCCTGTTGGAACATGTTGAAGCAGCTCTGGAAGGAAAAAACTGGCAAGGCCTCTCAATATAACTCAACCAGACAGCCTCTCAGAATATAATCACTTCATCTCCTCTTGTCCCAAATTTCTCTCTATGAAAGCTTGACAGTAGGTCCAAATGAGGTTAAAACATTTGACGTGCAAGTGGCAAATATTTTTATGTGCACTTCCCATGATGGCATGGCTTTGTAAGCATGTGCAAACGGTACTTCGCAGTCATGACCATTGATAAAATAAATTCTGCGATCACTGCTTTTTTAGATGTTCATTAGGCTGCTCCTTCTCTGTTTGATCTCTCTGGGGCCCATAGATGCAGTTAGCATGCCAGGAGAACCACATGATGATGGAGACAATGGTGGTCTGAAGGAGGAGCATCACTCCATAGGTAGAAGCAACAGTAGGTCCAGGTAGGCGTGAGAATTGGGTGGGGGGCAAGAGTAAATCAGGATGGAGAAGGATAGCTCTCACCTCAGCTTTGATCATATGAAGTTCATCAAGGATGGACAAAAAGGTACAGCAGTGGAACCACTGGTGGCTATGGCCCCAGATGTCAAAACGACCCGGGGCTAGCCGCTCGGGGATTTTACTGATGTTGAATAGGGCGGACACCAGCAGCCAGACAGAGTGGCGAACGAAGAAACTGGGCATTGTGGTGGAAGCAGCAAAGGAGGACGAGGTGTTTGAGTATGGTGACCTGGTAAGGAGGCGGTAGAAAACAGGAGTGGAAGAGATGAGAAACGGGAGGAGGAAAACCAGGGTTCGTATGATGTATCGATGCTCCCTCCACCTCTGGCGAGTATTGCAGCAAGATAAGACGCAAATGATAGCTATAACACATGCACACGGGATGTAGAAGGTCTCAAAGAACTGGTAAGATGTAAGAACACTCTCGTGGTTTTGGTCCAAACCTATCTGGGTGTCATCGTGGTTTCCTTTTTTCACTATCCCTGCTTGAGGATGAATGTAGTAGTAGTATGCCAGTGATGAACCGACAGTGTAGGCACTGATTGTACCGTAATCCACAAAGAAGCAAACCTCTCTGACTACCAGAGACATAGAGTTCAGCAGGTGGGCCATGCTGCTGGCCATCAGCAGACAGAACACCCCAATGAAGTAGGTCCACAGTGGATAAAAGAAAGGGGCATCAGCATCAGGCACATCATCCCAACCAAACACCTCCACAAAATAATAAGCAAAAATGAAAACGGGCAGGAAGTGTGTCCAAAAGTTGCCAGTTTCATTTGTGGGTCTGAAGGCTGACCATAAGCAGTCCCATAGGCTGTAGTTCGGGAAACGGTAGCCACTCAGGATAAAGTTTTCTGTAACCCGAGGCGGCACATCTGTGTGACTCAGAAGAGGCATCGGCTGACCACAGTTCAGAAGCATAATGATGAAAGATTACTGGTGCCGTCAAAAAGTCTTCATGTGGTTCTGGGTTATGTCGAAGTGCCAGTCACAGCAGGGTCACCGAGGCCATACACGGTGTCCAGAAGTCATAGAACCACTCAACTGAATTCACTTTCAGCCACTGACTCCTGCTTCCAGTACAGGCCTCACAATCCATAGGCAGATCCAAAAAGCAGCAACGTCATTTAGTTCTGAAATACGCCAACAGAGAGACAGAGCCCTCAATCCTTTTGCTTAGTTAATGTATCTTCTTGTTTTGGTTTCTTCTTTGATAATCCTCAGATAATAACTGAAGGTCAGCAAAATATATTGTCAGCTCGCTGATCTTATTCCTTTGCATAGAACTTTTGCTCTTTGTTTTATCATTTGCACATTCACGAGTCTTCTTATGCATAGTTGTGCAGCAGCAGCAAATGAATGTCAAGGTCCTGGATCACTGCTGGACAGGGTTGAGCAGTGCATCAGTCTTACGTGTCCAAATGTCCCAGACTTGTGTCCATTAAGCTCAGTGGTATGTAGGTCATGCTGGCTGTTATAGCCTCCTCTTCCTCCTGCCGGTCTTGGTCCTGGTCTGGAGCTGGTATCCACGACTGACTCAGTTCATGCAGCTGCAGTCATTGCAGCTCAGGGCTCTGCAGTGGAAAATAAATCCCTGAGTGCAGGAGAGGAGGCGGCGCGGTCCTTTAACGCGAGGTCATTTATAAAAAAACAGTTTGTACAGCTGGAGTCAGAGGGTTCAAACCCCGGCAGGAGCTCAGCCTCACCGCAGCCCGAACCCTGAGGAGAACCGTGCCGGTCTGACAGGTACCACCATCAAGTTTCAAACACTAGGACACGATGCTTCCTGTCAGGAGTTTCAAAATAAAACGCAGGGGTGTTATGCAACACTGAGAAGGTCATGTCATTGACTGTTCGCACACAGAGACAACTGAAGGCAGAATGTTAGACTGGAACCATCTTATGTTGGGAAAGACTTGAAATTATGCACACACTCATGTAATATCTCAAGAGTTGTAAATGATGACCAGCTACTACCACAACTAATTTTAAATGTTTGTAACACTGACAGTTTTATTGTCATTTTTGTGTTGGCTAATGGTTATTCACTGTGGTGGCCATCTTTGAACAGGTTTTATCCAAAGGTTTATCATTTATAGATGCACATCCAAGTTTCACTGAAATACGTCTAGTGGCTCGTGAGATATTTTGCTAACAGACAAATATGGTTCACTCCAACAGATAAGGCTAAAATTTTAAAGGGGAAATGAATATTATCAAATCTCAAATATATTGATATTGCATGAATATTATTTAGTGAAATATTTTCACCAAACATGCCAGGGACCCATGTCTCTGACCTAAAACTTAAATAACTAGATTAGAGCTTTTTTGTCTCTACAGGCTGAAGTGGGGTGATTATGGTGGTGAAGTAGCCGTCCTGGGGCTCATGACTCAACTGTGCCACGACGAACTCCAAAAGAACGCTGAAGAACAAAGAACTTGGTTACTGTCCCATTGTTTATTAGTGGAAATGGAAGAAGCTGCCTTTTTTGAATATGAAGAAATGCCTGAAGACTTTGTAGGAACACTGGATATACAACTATACCAGTACCTGAACCGACAGCTGGATCTCCAGTCTCAAGTGAAAACTTCTCAGATTCTGGTGATCACACGGACCATCATCGCTGACAAGACGATGCGCCCAATGACTGAGTTGGGAACGGTGAGAACTGATTATCCTCAGATCATTGTCTTTTGTAATGACGAAGACAACAAGGACATGAAGTATCCATAGTCAGGGGTGCCACCAAGGGCCAGTCGGGGGGTGTAAAAGATTATAAAACATGGGTGAGAAATTTAGAAGAAAGAGATGGTTGTAGGTGGCATCAGTGGCAATGTTAGCCTCTTTTGAGGGGTGCTCAAGCACAGCTAAATTTTAACTCAGCACCCCTGAAAAATTAATAAACTATTAGGATTTTGTAAGGAAGCTTAGTTCTCAACTCTTGGATTCACCAAAATATTTGAGAAATTTGAAACTAAAATGGAATAGATGATGACAGTCTTAAACGAGCCAGTAAAATCTATGAATTTTTTTGCATGAGTTGGATCCTCTGCGCCACCTGTCAATCATTCCAGTACTCTCGTCAGCAACTGACCAGTCAGTGGCCTCAGTTTGTCCCGAAGGTAAACACACTTTACCTGCAGGAGCAAGGTTTTCCTCCAACATCATTTTCAGGGTTTTCCATTACAAATATTTTGCAGTCAGAGGTTAATGGTTAAATTAAAGGTTAAAGCTAGTTGTGCTTGTTTTGTATGTTTTTATGTAGATATATGTTGTAACTTCTGGTTGCATAAGTTTAGTTTTTTTTTTGTTATGATCCTTTAAAAGTCCTATTTATGACTGAGCTCTTTGTTTATGACTATTCTGAACACACCCAATATCGTCTGATCTCGGAAGCTAAGCAGGATCGGGCCTGGTTAGTACTTGGATGTGAGACCGCCTGGGAATATCAGGCGCTGTAAGGTTTTGTATTTTTCACAAACCATGCCATGGGGTGCCTTGTTCAAGCCAAGAGCCATTGTCAGAACTGGGGGCTAAGCCCCCTAAAGGTCAGATCCTAGAATCACCCCTGGGTGGCATGGTGGCTCAGTTGGTAGAGCTGCTGCCTCAGCGAGAAGGTCGCTGGATTGAATCCTGGCTGGGGACCGTTCTGGGTGGAGTTTGCATGTTCTCTCCGTGCATGCGTGGGTTTTCTCTGTGTACTCCAGTTTCCTCCCACAGACCAAAAACATGCATGTTAGGCTGATTGGTAACTCTAAATTGTCCCTAGGTGTGAGTGAGAGACTGAATGGTTGTTTGTCTCTATGTGTCCCTGTGATGGACTGGAGACCTGTCCAGGGTGTACCCCGCCTCTCGTACAGTGATACATGTAGCTGGATAAAGGCACCAGTGACCCCCATGACCCGAAAAGGAAGAAGCGGGTAAAGATGATGGATGGATGGATGGATGGATGGATGGATGGATGGATGGATGGATGGATGGATGGATGGAGATAACTGTAGCTTTAACATGAGGTCTGAGGAACCGCAACTCTGATATTTTTCAATAAACATTCAGAAAAATCTTAACATCCAGTTGTCTAAAACTCCAGGCAGCTGGTGATATACATTTATTTCAGAATACCAGAGCTTCAATTTTACATTTGTTTTCATTTCCAGTTTTGATTTTCTCTGTTATTTATTAATATCATTAATTCAAAAACTGAAGATAAATATGAATAATAATAATAATAATAATAATAATAATAATAATAATAATAATAATCGTAATAATAATAATAATAATAATAATAATAATAATTTAAGGAAGAATTATGCAACGTACATCACAGCTATAAAACATAAATGTTTTATTTTGAAAAGCATTACGTCCTAGCTTCCGTTGTGCTTTCTGTCTCGAGGCGACTCAACACAGGACGAAGTAGTTCAAAGATGTTGCTCGAAGCGGTGTTTTCAGTCTCTTTGATGTGACCGCGGTGCGCTGCCAGCGCGCACGAGGCAGACAGCGAGAGGCCGCAGGAAGAAGATGGCAGCGAAGCTCACGCTGCGAAGCCGGTCAGCTCAGCGAGCACAGTCCGTCCATGTTAAGTAATCCCGTTACAGCACGCCCCCCCCCAATACACACACACACACACACGCACACACACATACACGCGCGCGCACACACACAAGTTTGTCTTTCTATATCCTGATGCATGCTCAACAATCCAGGTAGAAAAATCCAAAAAAGTTCAATCTGGTCCTCTGGACATGTTTTTTTTTTTTTTGAATGTCCAGAGGACCAGATTGAACTTTTTTGGATTTGTCTTTCTATCTTTATAAGAACTTTGCATTGACTTCCATTCATTTTTTATTAATTTCTGTAGCCTAACCCTGACCCTTACACTAAACCAGCTGGAGTGGAACTCATCTTCAGCCTCAGACTGGCCCACTTTACATCACGACCTATTATTAAATTCATGTAATTATAACCTTACATCAGGGGCGATTCTAGGATCTGACCTTTAGGGGCTCTATAGCCCACAGTTCTGACAATGGCTCTTGGCTTGAACAATGTGGTGGCCATTGGTGTCAGAAGCATTTATAATCTCCTGATGCATGCTCAATAATCCAGGTAGAAAAATCTAAAAAAGTTAAATCTGGTCCTCTGGACATTCAAAAAAAAACAAAACAAAGCAAATCAACAAAAAAATGTAGAAACGTTTCGTCTCTCATCCGAGAAACTTCCTCAGTCTGAGGTGCTGTATTCAGCTCAGTCTCTTAAATAGCACCGTCTCAGAGTGGATCAACCAGTTTTGCTGCTGACAACCAAAACCAGCTGATCACATGCTCAAGAAGGACCATCAGCCTAACAATGGATCATTAGCACACTGATGGCTGTTTACTGTTCACAGAGGGCTGAGTGATACTAGCAATCACAGCATTGTAAGAGGGGGACAGTTGAACCCGGAGGCCTCCACCCCTGTTTAATGATGGACGATTTCTTTTCACAAAGATGGCCTCCTTTACTCCTCTCTCAAACCATCGTCCTCTCTATCCAGGATGTGAACATCTTCATCCCTGAAAGAGTGACCGCTGGCCTGGAGATGAGTGTAGACCGCAGAGTCCTGGCCTGATGATGTTGATCTTCTGTGCTGGGCCATCCTTTTGGCCAGTGGCTGTTTAGTTTCCCCGATGTAAGACTGATCACAGCCCTCCTGACACTGAACAGCATACACAACATTACTCTGTTTGTGCCGGGGGACTGGATCTTTGGGATGAACCAGTCTTTGCCGTAATGTATTTTGGGGTTTAAAAGCCACTGGGACGTTATGTTTAGAAAATAAACATCTCAGTTTCTCTGATACTCCCTCAACATACGGAATGACCACTGGTCTGGGTCTGGGTTCCTCCTTTTCACCTGTTGGCTGACTGGAGTCCTGTTTGGGTTTCTTCTCTGCTTTCAGGAAGGCCCAGTTAGGATGTCCACATTGCTCTAGAGCCTGTCTTTTGTGGGATTTCTCCTTCTGCCTGGCTCCTGAGCTAGTGGGGATGCTGTCTGCTCTGTGATACAGAGTCCTGATGACTCCTAACTTGTGCTCCAAAGGGTGATGGGAGTCAAACTGCAAATACTGGTCTGTGTGGGTGGGTTTGCGGTACACCTCGGTTTGCAAATGTCCTCTATCAGAGAATGAGACCTCACAGTCCAAGAAAGCCAACCTGCCATTTTTTACATCTTCTCGTGTGAACTTGATGTATTTATCCACAGAGTTGATGTGGTCAGTAAAATATTGGACTTCCTGAGATTTAATTTTAACCCAGGTGTCGTCAACATACCTGAACCAATGACTTGGTGGTGTCCCTGAAAAGGACGTCAAGGCTCTCTTTTCTACCTCCTCCATGTACAGGTTGGCAACAATAGGAGAAACTGGAGACCCCATAGCACACCCATGTTTCTGCCTATAATATTGCTCCCCATATGTGAAGTAGGTTGACTGCAGGCACAGTTTCAAGAGTTGACACAGTTGTTCTGTAGAAAGTGTGGTCCTGCTGCTCAGAGTGGTGTCTGATTTTAATTTTAAACTGACCACCTCTACTGCATCATCAACAGGAATGCACGTAAAGAGTGATGTGACACTGGTGAGGGGGGTCTGGGGGTTCTCCCTCAGAAAATTTTGAATAAAGTAGATGCCATTTCCTGCATTCTAGTGTATTTTAACAGGTTGTTTAACACCTAGTTTTACCTACACAAGTAAGACTTGATTCAATAACTATTTTAGAGCTAATGGCACAACAAGACATAACCTGACCAACAGCTCTCTTTGTGTGAATAGAGCACGCTCCGCTTCTCTCACACATCCTTTGTCTAAAGCCCTATTTGCACGGGATTAGTTTTACCTAAGCATCACATGTAATAAATAAATTACTCCCCAACGTTTGCTTTTTATGTGGCGCATTCGCACGGGATAACCAAAGCCTGAGATTTAACTGAAATTTACGGACATCTTCCGGATGTGATGTTATGCGCTACGTTGTCACGACCGGTCAGTTCATAATAATGTGTTTAATGTGGGGGTCGAGCCAATCTCAGGCTTTGATGTGGTTTTACGAATCAGCATTAAAGAAAACTAAAGCATGCACAATATAAAATTGTGTTAATCTACTTGTTGAGGAGGAGGCAGGTCCGACCGACTGGTTTAAAGAGGTAACAAAAAAAAAGCCACGTTAAGCTCAGATGGACAGCTGTCACCGACCGTGTGCGTGAGCGACCACTGACACGCCGGATGAAATGGATTTGCGACCTGTCCAGAGTGTCCCCTGCCTCTCGCACAGTGATGGCTGGACATGGGCACCAGTGACTCCCGCTACCTGAAAAGAAAGAAGCAGGTAACTATAATGGATGCATGGATGGGTTGTCTCCACATCTACTGTCATCTGTGGTGAAGTAGCAGCATAAAAGCCAAAGAAAAAAAAAGCCGAAGCGAGTGGCACATTCATTTAAAATAGTCTTGTTCGATATTCTTCCCAAATGATTTTTACTTAAACAAAAACAAAAAAATGCCTCATTACATGTCGGATCCTGCGCATTTCTGTCCAAATCACAGAGATGACTATTCACATTGGGTTAGTATTATCACAGGACTTCAGAGTTCAGCAAAATATAGTAGGTAATTTGTGGGTGAAGTTTTACTTTACAAATTACTGACATGGCCGATTTGCACGGGATTACCAACACAGACAATCTCAGTAATTATTACAAATAGCATTGGTCCCTAGGTAAAACTAATCCCATGCAAATAGGGCTTAAGAAACATAGTGTAGTCCAAGTTAACTTTTACGAAAAAATCACTGGCCAATATGAAATAATAATAATCACTCCTGCCTAGCTTTAAACAATATGATCATCATCCATCGTATTTATTAGTAGCTTAAAATACTTGATTAAAATTCCAGTGGGCTAGGTATACTGTAATGGTAAAAAGACAAACATGTAGCATTAACGCAGTATGAACAACATTCAGGAATTGTTTCTATAAGAACATTACCAAATATTTTACGTGAACTGTAAGATCGCTCCACCCACAAGGAAATGAAACCCAGGATGAGCTAACCTCGTACAAACAAACAAGCATGGCTGTAATGGTGGAGGTAGTGAAGCTCAGAGTGTTTAGTGAAACATTTCTGCCTTATCAGCCAACATTAAGGCAAAGAAGACAGGCAATAAATAAATAAATAAATAAAAATCTAAGCTACTAATAACTTCAAATAGTTACTGCAGTGGATGTTTTCATGCCGCAGAGCCACACAAGGCAAGAACTCACAGTGAAATTCAATATGTAATAGTGTAAATTTTACATTACACAACCTTTTAAACACTTTATACAAAATCAGTTTAGTTGTAACGAAGACTAAACTTGTACAACCAGAAGTTACAATATCTACATATAAAACACACAAAACAAAACACAACTGTCTTTAAGCATTAACCTTTAATTTAACCATTTAGCATGCAATGTAATTATGACAGACAATGAAGAATTTACCTGCAGTTACCTACATACAGATGAACATATTGTGATGAATTTGTAATCAGCTGCTTATGGGGTCGGCCGCCAGCTTTTTACATATTTCCGAACTCCGTTTAGATTTTAAAATGGAATAAACTGTATTCCACCTTCTAAACGCTCAGTGTAACACCTGTCTGTATTACATATTCCCCACTGATAACGTTTAAACGTTTTTTGCTGATGATTTTTCACAAAATCCCTCTGACCATGGGCTGCATATGTGCAGGTAAAGGGCATTTATCTTCAGGACAAGTTGAGGTTGCCAATTGGTTTGTTGCTGACACCAACTGGATTGATTAACATGTGGTCTAGAGGATCCGACTTGTACAAAAAAAAAACAGAGAGCTGCCGCTGGCCGTGGGTGGAGGCGAGGCGGCCCAGGACCAGCGGTAGCAACGTTGTGTTTTAGGGGCCGTTTACACGGCGCGTATTTTGAGTGCATCCGCAGGTTTCTCTTTGCGGTTCTGCTGATCATTTACACGACACCAGTCTCTCTCCCCCCCCCCCCCCCCCCCCCCCTTGAATCTGGAGGTTTTTCAACCCACCTTCCAGAGTGGAGGTTTTTCGCTGACCCCCTGCTGATAATGTAAACATCTCCCGCTGAGGCTTTGTGTTAAACCACATGCGCACATGCACGTGTGGACAGACGCTATATTTCTATCAACATGGCAGCGGGTACACTGCTTTCTGAATTACAACTGATGGAATATATTTTTAATCTCGTAGTTAATCTACGTCAGATTCCAGGTGCTGTGACCGACATCCGTGTTGGAGGAGACACCAGTCAGATCCAGTTCTAATATTGCTGCTTATAGAACGAGACATGTGCACACGTCACGCTGCACTATAACATCTAAATGTACTAAATAATAAGTTTAATAATCCATCCATCCATTATCTTTACCCGCTTATTCCATTTTGGGTCACGGGGGTCGCTGGTGCCCATGTCCAGCAATCACTGTGCGAGGGGCAGAGTACACCCTGGAATCTGGTCCCACGTTGTTCATCTGGCTCTTTCAGGCTGTCACTCCTTTGATTAATGCAGCTTAAAACATTCAATGGATTGAATAAAAGAACTGAGGGGAATTTTAAATAAATAGTTCATCCAACATCTCTCTCTTCGACGTCCTCCTGCACTGCATCTGGGCCAAGCCTCGTTCAGAACCGGTCAGCCTGGTGGGAGGACAGCTTCTTCTTCTTTCAGGAAAAAATAAAAACTCAGTTGGTTGTTTTGTAACCAAAGTAAACACAAGCAAACAATATTAAGAACATTTGATTTACCTGCAGTAAATCAGCTACTGATTATCAAGAAGTAAAGTCTGACATAATTGACTCGGTTCTGGTCCACTTAGCGACCGGTGTGGAGCTGTTAGATGAAGCGATCCCGCTTGGCGTCAAATCTGTCGACTCTTATCCAAAATCCAGCTTTAACTTGTTGTTAAGTTGTTGTTAGCTGAGCTTTTAGCCCAGAGAAAAAGAGCGTGCCGAGGCAACACGCATGCACATTAGGTGAAGGTACAAAATTCACAGCGCCATCTAATGACCCGGCATGGTAACTACAGTGGATTCAGGAGGGCGGGTGGGATTCCTGCAGATGCATGTAAACACAAAATCCGACCGTGTCAACGCAAATCTTTTCCTCTAATTAACATACGAAAAAACCTACATTTCCCCCCATCGCGTCTGTGTAAATAGGGCCTTAATGTTGTTAAAAGTTCTAAAAAAAACAAATAGTGGCATGCAGCCTTGCAGCCATCAGACCGACCCACCGAGAAATGTCCCGGTCTTCCCAATGAGACACTACGGGCCTGCCCTAAACCTAACCATTACCCGTACATACCTAACCCTAAACCTAACCCATCCTCATTTCACACCTTAAGCCCCCAGTATACTCCTGCGTACGTCCGTCCATGTGTATGTACATGTGTACTGTACACAGAGAGTTCAGACTTCATACTCGAGCGTCCATCTTGAGCAGCTGCAGAGCAGCTCCACAGACAAGGGGCGTTTACCTTCGGGACAAACTGAGGTCGCCGATTGGTCATTTGCTGACACGCCTACTGGATTGATTGACAGGTCGAAAAAAAACAACGAGCGGTGTTCTGTGTTTATATGTTGTTAATCAAAAGTTCTAAAAATAAAAAAAAAACAGGGTCCTGCAGCCCACACATCAGACCTGCCCACCAGGAAATCTCCAGACCCTCCCGCAGCCATGTTGGACCAGTGTTTAATTCGCTTGTGACAAATTCTTTCATTTCTCACCATTTCAGTCATGACATCAACGGAAGAGGA
Organism: Nematolebias whitei; assembly: GCF_014905685.2. Taxonomy (NCBI): domain Eukaryota; kingdom Metazoa; phylum Chordata; class Actinopteri; order Cyprinodontiformes; family Rivulidae; genus Nematolebias; species Nematolebias whitei. The sequence goes on from NC_056498.1 coordinate 6,557,966, forward strand.
AGAGATCACTTGCCTTTTGGCAAAAAACAAAACAAAAGAAAAGGCCAGATCAGGGATGAAGATGGAGAATTTAATACATTGGTGTCACATACAAAACAGTCCGTCACCAGGCAGTTTATTGTGCGACACCACGTACGCGTACACGGTTGTAAAAATTGAGCTTTGCGCGGACATGCCCTGCGGGGGTATGCTCGTACCTCTGCGTACGTACACGCGTACCTCTGCATACAGAAGTATGTGGGAGTATACTGGGGGCTTTAATCTTAACCCTAACTCCTAACCCATCAACAGCACTTCCTCTTATGGGGCCTAGGAGTTGGGCCCCACAAGGAGCAAGTTGGTCCTCCCAATGTAGTATGTGTTGAAAAAGTTTGCCTAAAGGTAACAAATACAAACATGCATACAAACACACACATGGTGGTGGCCATCTTGTATTTTCTCTTAGCAATCCAATTTTTGTTGGCAACATTTCTTATGCTTAGATGCAGTCACACACTGAAATGAAAGTCTGCATGTTGCTTATTTTTTAAGTTATCCAGCTCACAATGTTAGCATACATATAGTATATAGTATACTTATCGGGATTTTTTTTTATAACTTAAAAAAGGGCATCCCACAAGGCTCGATACTTGGCCCTTTGATGTTTAGTCTCTTCATAAATGACTTGCCTCTGCACAGCTCCGCTGTGCTTTATTTGAGCTGGATCCTGCCGGAACAAGATCCGGGAACACTCTCATTTTGATAGGGTGTGTTCTGGCAACTGTTTGCTCGGATCTGGCAACTCAAATCTCTGCCCCTAAATGGCCAAAGTCATCATGCATTTTCATTTTGATTATTTATTAAAAATACAATGAGAGGAGACATTGCCCAGTCTGTGGGGTGGATATTATGGCTGCAGCAGGAGCACCAGCTCATGCAAACGCTCCTGCCCAGCAGAAATGCGGACAGGATTTCCTGCGGGGATGAAGTATCTTCCTCTGTCTGGCAAGCCAAGTGGCCCATTAATAGCCAGACATGATAAAAGTGGCTATTAATGGTCTACTTGGCTTGCTATACCTTATGCACAGCAGCGTCTCCAGACAGCTCTGAGCGTGCACAACTAGAGTTGCACTTGGGTCCAAATAATCCAAACCAACCCGGCCCCACGTGGCTGAGGGGGCAGAAGATCAGAGCTGAGGACCCGTCAAAGCGCATTAAATGCTTCGCCAGCATCAGCCTGCATTGAACCCTACTCTGACATTTCGGATATTTTGTGATCTCACCTGTTTGAGTCGTTGGTTGCACATGTCTGCTGAGTGCAGCGGCTGAATGAACGTCCATTTGGGCTCATGGATCGCTGGCAGTAGTCCATCTGAAGCTTAACTTAACTTTTTACCTCTTTCAACCGGCCGGTTAGCATGCAGTAAAATGGCCACGTGCAGCAGGTGTAGTATGGCAAGCCATGTTTGCATATATTGGATTGTTGGCCATGTGCATCCCTGACACAATAAAAAGCCTAACACCGACCCAGCCCACACATTAAGCACATTATTATGGCCAGGCCTGGTCCAAATCTAGGTCGAGCAGGGCCAGGCTCCGGGTTCGGGTTAGAAATGACAGCTCTACGCCCAACTGCTGATGTGAACTCACAAATACATTTCAGACATAATAAATTAAAAAAACTTAGCTACAGTGAAAAAAAAAACAATTAGAAAAATGTTTGATATGTGTTATTCACATTAATCACATATCACAAGGACAGCACTAATTTGTCAAAATAGCAGCGTTCAAATGTTGAAAAGACAGTCCAGTTTACTTTCATAAAATAAATGGATGGATGGATGGATGGATGGATTGTCCTTAGTTGGACAACTGAGAAGGAAGTTGTAATTGAGGTTGAAGCAGCAGGAGCAACAACACACAGGAATAAATTCAGCGGAGAAGAGTTTGACTCAGAAACTTGAAGGGGGCGTAATCGGAGCTGTTCTATTCAAACTAGAGCTGTCATTTCTAAATGAAACCCGGCCCGTACCGACCAGGATTAGTGTGATTAACGGGCGAGCCAGGCTGGTCTTGGGCTTTTAATTAGGTCAGGATCAGCCGCGATCCAATTATATGATAACATGGCCTGCCATACTTCCACCAGCCGCACGCGGCCATTTCACCACAAGCTGACTGGTCTTGAAAGAGGTAAAAAGTTCAGTTGAGCTTCAGATGAGACTGTACTGCCAGGCAGTGATCCATCGCCCAAATGGACGTTCATTCTGCTGCTGCACTCAGCGGACGCGCGTGGCCGACGACCCAAACAGGTGAGATCCCAAAGCAGACGCGTGTCAGAGCTGTCTGTGTGTCTCAGTAATTCAGAAGAATGCTGTCAGAAAAGGGGTTTAAATGCATTTTTACGGCCATGAAATTACAAACACTCTCTCAGCTCCAAATCTTCTGCCGCTTTTATTCAGCTGCGCGTCACTGATTAAAAATGTCAGGGTTTTTTCCGGGTTCTGACCTGTAATTACTGCAAATTCATCAGGTCGGGTGGGGATTGGAAATTAAGACTGCGGGCTGGGTCGGATCAGATTTTTTGAAAAAGAAAAGAAAAACAGTAACAACATCTAAGATATGAACTAAGAAAAACATCAACTAAAAATATGCTAAGCACTCATAGCATATAAACATTACGCCGAACATCAGCACGAACATGAACATGAGTCTGTGTGAGCAGATGAGCACGCATGAACACATCAACATGAAACGGATCAGCAGCAACATGAAACGGATCAGCAGCAACATGAAACAGATCAGCAGCAACATGAAACAGATCAGCAGCAACATGATGTGATTTTTTTCACAGTGATTATTCTGGTTAGAGATTCATGAGTCTAACAACCTCAGGGTAGAAGCTGATCCTCATTCTAGTGGTTCTACACTTAATGCTCCTCAACCTCCTTCCTGAGGGGAGCGGAGCAAAAAGTGTGTGTGCTGGGTGAGTGGTGTCCTTCATGATGCAGGTGGCCCTCTTCCTGCATCTGGAGATGTAGATGTCTGTGATGGTGGGGAGACTGACTCCAACAGACTTCTGTGCAGCCTTCACCACTCTCTGCAAAGCTTTTCTTTCTGCAGCTAAAGTCTTATTTATTATAGATTTTGCCCATCCTGTGTACAGCACTGTTGATCTCGCTCATATGTTATAAGCATATCAGGGAAATTTGAAGATGACCACACCTCCTTTGGGCCAAAGCCCAAGCCCATATAACTAAACCTATCTAGGTAGTGACAAATAAGACCCCCTTCATACTGAATAAAAATGGTCTCCACAACCAACAAAGCTGGATCAAATTTTAGAAAAAAAATCTTAAGTATGAAGGCAATCTGGACACTGGTGAACTCTTAGGCCTCCATCAGAATGGACAATGACTCCACTATGATGGTAATTCATTTCAATTCAGTTTATTTATCTAGCACCAAGTCATAACAAAAGTCATCTCAGGGCACTGAACAGAAACATTCATATACATAAAAAGCAAGTTAATAACAGTATTTATCTGAGGAGCAGACGGCTTTGATTCTAACTTAGTCGCAGACTCTCATCCTGAGTAAATAAAAAGGCAACAGTAGAAAGGAAAAACTCCCTCATGGGGAAGAAACCTTCAGCAGAACCAGACAAGCGGCCATCTGCTTTGACAGGCTGGGTTTGAGAGGACAGGAAGGAGGAACGGATACTCAATGGGAGGTTGAAAATCACATGTTAAGATAGAAATAATATCAAATGTAATTTATTCATATGTGTGCATTTGTAACTATTCATTTTAAGAAATTAGGTAAATTTGTCCTTCAGTAGTCTAAGCCTATGGCAGCACAACAAGCCAACCCTAACATAACAACATGCTCCCTGACACTCTGGAATTTGAATAGTGAATGTTTGTAGTTTTGAACTGAGTGGTTTTCAGTTCAATTCAGTTTATTTATATAGTGCCAAATCACAACAAAGTTGTCTCAGGGAACTTTACGGGAGCATTCACATACATAGAAAAGCCAATTAGTAAAGTTCTCCATCTAAGGAATCCAGCAGACGAGTTGAATCTTGACTTCGTTGCAGTCTCCTATCCTGAGCAAGCACAATGGCAACAGTGGAAAGGAAAAACTCCCTTTGAACAGGAAGAAACCTCCAGCAGAACCAGGCTCAGGACAAGCAGTCATCTGCTTTGACCGGCTGGTTTGAGAGGACAGGAAGGAGAGACAGACGAACACAGAATGCTAGGTCCAGATTTAGGTCCAGGTGTACCTGAAAGACCAAAAAAAAAAACACGTTAATGATAGAAAAAATAATTACAAATACAAAACAGGTTGAGCAGAGTAAGTAAAGACAGTAGCAGAGTGAAAAGTGTGGTCAGTTTGTCCTCCAGCAGTCTAAGCCTATAGCAGAATAACTAAGGGACAGCTCAGGAAACCCAAGCCGACCCTAACTATAGGATTGATCAAAAGGAAAATCTTAAGTCCTGTCTTAAAACTGGACTATGTGTCATCCTCATGGACAGAAACTGGAAGTTGGTTCCACAAGAGAGGAGCCTGATAACTGAAGGATCTTCCTCCCATTCTGCTTTTGGAAACTCTAGGAACCACAAGTAAACCTGCAGTCTGAGAGTGAAGTGCTCTGTTAGGAAAATATGCTAGGTAGGGCTTTAACAGACTACTCGAGTAATCTACATATCGATTCCTAGGACATCTATCAAGTTTTTTAATTTTATGTCGAGTATTCGTGGTGACGTCATTTTGTCACCGTTACATCATTGCGTCGTGTGTCAGGTGATCCGCACCGTGCACGGGTTACAAAATGGATTCCTCCAAGCAGACAGATGGAGAAGAGGAGGCCCAGTCTTGACAAACAGGTAGAAATGCATCAATAGTCTGGAAATATTTCACTAAAGATGAATCTTCCAGTTCAACTACCGTAAGGAAACAGAAAATGAATGAACTTCCTGACTGTTTGGAGCTCGTTGCGAACCGGTGCTACACCATATTCTGTGACCACCGTATATTGTGACCCTAGGGGGCGGTGTTGCATGCACTGTTGCAGGTCACGGAATATGGTGCAACACCGGGTCCAATTGACCGAACCAGAACCAGCTTCCTCTGACCTTGTTTCACAAACAAAAAGCAAAAAATATTAATCTCGAAACCTGTAAAAAACCTATAAACATATTAATCTCTAAAACTAAACCTAATGCGCAACACAGCTGGCGGTGGTGCAGGGTGGTCGACCCCCCCCCCCCCCCCCCACTGGTTTTGGTTTCGTTTTTGATGTGCTGCATGTTTCTTTCAATTTTTGCAGCTTAATGTTAATAACTAATAGTTTTGTTTTTTCTGACTTATTTGCAGTATGATAAATGGTAGGAGCATAATATATGCTCCCAATGTTTTGTATTTGTAATTATTTTTTTCTATCCTTAACATGTGTTTTTTTGTCTTTCAGGTACACCTGGACCTATATCTGGACCTACCATTCTGTGTTCGTCCGTCTCTCCTTCCTGTCCTCTCAACCAGCCGGTCAAAGCAGATGGCCGCTTGTGCTGAGCCTGGTTCTGCTGGAGGTTTCTTCCTTTTAAAAGGGAGTTTTTCCTTTCCACTGTTGCCACTGTGCTTGCTCAGGATGGGAGACTGCAACGAAGCCAAGATTCAACTTGTCTGCTGGCCTCTTTAGATAGAGAACTTTACTAATTGGCTTTTATGTATGCGAATGTTTCTGTAAAGTGCCCTGAGACAACATTTTTGTGATTTGGCGCTATATAAATAAACTGAATTGAAATTGAATTGAAATTGAAATGGTCTCTCCTGGCAATTCTCATTTAAACTCTGGCTGCAGCATTTTGGATTAACTGAAGACTTTTTAAATAAGTTTTAGGACATCCAGACAATAAACAAGGGCTTAATTTGTAAACCGATCAATGCCAGAACACAGATAGTGGGCAGAGGGAAGTTTTTTTTTTTTTTTGGGGGGGGGGGGGGGGGGGGGTCGTCAGTCTGGGGGTCTGTCCCCTGAAAATTTTTCAGAAAGTAGATGTGATTTCCTGCCTTTTGCTGTATTTTAATCGGATGTTAAACATCTACGTTTCCCTACATTTATAAACACTCCCCTTCTGTCAAGCACCCCCCCCCCTCCCCCTTATTTGACGAAACCATCAAGTCGGGCTCGGAACTGAGCCCGACTGTCCCTGCTCGTTGTTGTTCGACTCCACATGTGAAACCTCCAGGTGCCTGCCTGCTGCCTGTGAGCTCCTGCCTGCGTACTGCCTGCTCAGCACTTCACTCTTTTAGGGGTAGATGTTTCTTTAAGGGTAGACGCAGAAATGCTTCACTTGAAGTGGCAGATCGTGGCTCTTGGCTTAAAATTTGTGTTCATGTAATTATTTTTCAGTTTACATGTCCAGTTTAAGGTTTATTTGTTCAAGGCAGTCATAGTTGTTCAAAACTTTATTATTAGTAAGCCTGAGAGTTACTGGGTCCAAGCCAGATCCTAGCAAACAGTTACCGGAAGCATCCTGTAAGAGAGTTCCTGGACTCATTCCGGCAGGGTCCAGCTTAAATTAACCCTTGCAATAAACCACTGCAATAGTCCAGCCTAGATGTTATAAAAGCATGAACTAGATTTTCTGCATAATTTTTAGACAATATGTTTCTAATTTTAGCAACATTACACAGGTGGGAAAATGCAGTTCTGGTAATTTTTTAAAAGTAGGGGTTAAAAGACATATTCTTATCAAAAATAACACCAAGGTTTTTAACATTAGAACTGGAGGCTAAATTAATGCAATCTAGAGTTGGTGAAAAGACTGCAAACCAAAACCTCAGTCTTGCCTGAGTTTAAAAGCAGAAAATAGGTCATCCAGGTTTTTATGTCTTTAATTAACAATTGTAAATTGTTAATATTGAGTACAGCCAGAGTCTACGGTAATTTACACTATGTCAATATAGTAGTCTAATTTGTCATATTCAATGTTTGATTGATATTAAAGCTCACTTGGAGAGAATGTGGTACAAGACACTACAGATTTGGATGCTAGGAATAGGTTTATTTGAAGACACTGGAATGTATGGACATTTTAAAGTGTTAAATGTTACTGTTATTGATGCTCTTACTCAAAATGTGTTCTAATACTGCTACCTACCATTGTATTTTCTTTTGTATACACGTATGTACGTGCGTGACGTCATTATGTTGGACAAGAGAAAATGGTGCTCTGCTAGCACAAAGTGTGTGCGTACAGCACTGCGAGGTCTTAAATAAATATGCCGAAAAGAGACTGAAAAGACCCAGCAACGCACTTGTTTCTGTCTCTCTGCAACGCCGGCACCTCTGCACTACAATCCATTCAACTGGTTATGGGCCCAGGAAGCAGAGAACCGATCAGAGAACAGTTTTCTTTTGGGAAGAACGTCACACTGATTGAGCGGGACTTCTGCAAGCTATGCTAAGTTCGGTAGCATTGAGATAAGTGAGTATCCCACTAAGTTTAACACAATGTATTACGTGGGAGCTACTGAAGCAAAAAAGTTAGCAAGATGGCAAACAGGGCTGCAGGACTAATGGCATCACCACAACTATTTTTTGATGGATCAGATGATAAGTATGACTTATGAGAAACTAGATTTCTTGGCCATTTGAACATTCATGCAACATTTCTTAGGTCTCTCTTGTAAATGAGTCCTCGAGGCTCAATGGGATTTACCTGTCTAAATAAAGGTTGAATGAATTCTGAAGCTAAAAGAGACTATTTTGAAAGAACCTACGAGTGATGCGCAGCAAGCACAAGATGTTCAGAAAAATGCTGATTGCTACGCTGAGCTAATAAGGCTAATAGATGACAGAAGCCTGTATCTAATAAGACATGAAGCCGAAGATAATGGCAGAAAAGCTTTGAGGATACTAAAATAACACTATTCTGGAAAGAGCAAGCCAAGAATAATAAACTTATACCAATCTTTGACCAATCTAAGAATGTCTGACAATGAGACTGTAACCGATTACCTGATTAGGGCAGAGAACATTATTACAGCTCTAAAAAAAATGCAGGAGAAACCCTAAGTGATGGACTAATTATAGCCATGATGCTAAAAGGCCGACCAGACTCATTCAAACCGTTGGCTGTACAAGTGACGCAAAATGAAGATGAAGTCACATTCACAGACTTTAAAAGAAGATTAAGAGTCTATGAAGAAGCAGAAAAAAATAAAGAAAATAGAGTGTACTGATAATGTGATGAAAACTCACATTAAACCAAACAAACACTCAAGCAAAACCCTCACTGCCGACAGAAAAGATGAGTTCTCTAACAAAGTGCTACAAATGTGGACTAAAGGGACACAAAGTAAGAATGTGTTACAGGAAGGTGTGGTGCAGCTACTGCACAACCTATAACTGAATGGTTCACATTATTGTCTACTTTTGGTATTTTACCTGCAAGGCTTGATCCAACGTTCACAAAATGATGATTAAATCCATTTACAATTTCATTTTCAACATGGATTTCATTGTCATCCTTCAAAAAATGTTGTGAGATACCTGTTTTTGCTTTGTGACTTTTCAGAACACTATTTATTACTTGCCATGTAGCTTTCATATCACCATTACTTTTATTCAATAAATCACTATAATATTCCTTCTTGTGTTTCCTTATAATCGCTACTAATTTATTTTTATACTTCTTATATTTCTCTTCAGCCTCTTGTGCTCTCAATTTCAAGAAACATGTATACAAATAATTATTTTTTTACAAGCATTTCTCAACCCTTTTGTCATCCATGGTTGGTCAACAACATTTCTCTTTGTACAATTATTTTGCACACAATTCTTTTCATACAGAGCTCCCAAAATATTCATAAACTCATCATATGATCTGTTCACATCATTAACATACACGTCTTTCCAGCTTTGTTTATGTAAATCATCTTTTAATTTGTCCATTGCTTTTTTTGATGTGTTTATTGTTTTTTTCTTAATTGTTATTTCTTTTGTAATGCTTTGATCATTTTTATAAATCGTGAAAACTGGTAAGTGATCACTTAAATCAGTCGTTAAAATACCTCCCATCACATCCCCATTTGTTACATGTAAGGGTCCCACTGCCTGCAGCCTGCCTTGCTGATGGCCGCTGATTAACAACACCTGGCGGTCATCAGCCTGATGAGCCTCTCCATCTACAAAAGGCTGCAGCCCAGTCCATCGCTGGAGCATATCACCTCTCATGGTATAGTACTGTTGAGCTAGATATGTCTAGGTGAAAAGAATTTGTTCACCTGTGTTCTCTTTTCCAGTTTCCTGGTTCCTCGTGTTTTTGGATCTCCTCGTGACCTGATCTGGATCCCTCGGCCCGTCAGGTATTCTTCATGCCATTTTTGCCTCCAGTTGCCAGCCTTCCTCGTTCCCTTGGACCCTCGTTGGATTTCCCTCTGCTGCTCACTCCTTGGACTGAAGGACCAGCTCCCCTCCTTTGGGTTTGGACTGTAAGGACAAGAACGCTCTTCAAACAAACCATTCAGGTCTTCCCCTCTGGACCAACATTAACCTGTCGTCCCTCTTTCCAGGAGTTGCTGAGAAGCAGCGTGTGGATTTATTATCACTGTAAATAATAAACACTGATCTTTTGTACTTCCCCTGTGTCTGCCTCGTTCTGGGTCTCATATCATCTGGGTTCCCCGCGCACTCCTAACAGAAATGCTCCAGCAACAAAAGACCCAGAATGAGACCAAGAGCGAGCAGACAACCCCCGGTTCCCCGGGGGAACGGATCGACGGGTTGGATAAAGTTTTACATCAGGTGCTGACTCACCAAACCACAGTCCAGTCCAACCTTCAGGAGCTTGGAGGTATGATTTATTCCATTAAACGTCAACTGCAAGCTTCTTCCTCCTCAGCTCCAGTCGTTCCGCCAGCCCCCGTGGCTCCTGGTCCCACTCCTCCTGTTCAACAAATATTCATTAAACCTTCTGAGTTCTTCACCGGAGACCCTGACCAATGTGACGGCTTCTTGCTGCAGTGCAGACTCGCCTTCGAGGGGGCTCCCTCTCAGTTCTCCTCGGACGCGGCCAAGATCACCTTTTTCGTAAGTCAGCTCAAAGGTAACGCTCTCCGGTGGGCTCACTCGTTTCTTCTGAGCCATGATAATCCCCCTGCTACCTATGAACTTATTTCTGCGTGAGTTTCGTAGGATTTTTGATCGCCCCCTGCAGACGTCGAACGCCGCCAAACGTTTGTTGAATTTACGACAGGGCCGTCATAACGCTTCGGAGTTCGCCCTGGAGTTTCAGATCCTTGCTGCCCAAACAGGATGGGACGAGCCTGCCCTCCAAGGTATTTTCTTAAACTCCTTATCTGATTTTCTCAAAGACCAGATGGCCACGCGAGACGAGCCCGAGACTTTCGACAAGTTAATAGACCTTGCCATCTCCATCGATGACCGTTTCCGGGAAAGGAGGAGAGGCAAACTACAATTCCCATCGATCCCCGACTTCTGGGTTTCCGACTTCTCCAGGTGAGCCCAAGTTTGCACCTTTGTACTATGTTTCCCAGAATCCTCCCACTTCCGGGTTCACGACCCCTCGCCACGAGTCCATTTCACCCAAGCAATCTCCCTTGAACTACAACTCCCAGCCCTCCATGCTTCCTGGTTTCAACCAATCATCTTCTTTTCCTCCACGAGATCGCTCGCCCGAGCCTATGCAGGTGGGGTGCGCACGGCTGACTCCTGCAGAGAGACAGCGGCGTGTATCCGCCCGTCTCTGCATTTATTGTGGTAACCCCGGTAATTTTCTGCCCCACTGTCCATTTCGGGGAAACGAGAACTTCCACCAGTAAAGCGAGAGTTACTGGTGGGAACTTCTGCGTTAACCTCCCCATTTAAATTGTTGCTTCCCATGGTCATTCAGACACCTGACCATCGCTTTTCGTTTTCTGCTCTCATCGACTCGGGTGCTGAACAAAACCTGATTAGTGCTGATTTAGTTAGAGAACATTCTTTGCCTACTCGTGAGATTCCTCCGATTTCTGTCGCCGGCCTAACTGGAGACACATTGACCCGTATAAATCTTAAAACTACCGATTTGCATGTCATCATCTCAGGTAATCATCATGAGATGACCGATTTTTTTGTGTTTAACTCACGTACGCCCCAAATAATTTTAGGTTTCCCCTGGCTTCGAAACCATAACCCAGTTATTAATTGGGAGCGTGGCTGCATTGACAAATGGAGCGACAAGTGTCTCAGTAACTGTCTTCGCTCCACCATTAACGAGTTCCCTCGGGACACGCCTCCTCTAGAGGAGATCGACCTCACCTCTGTTCCTGCTGAATACCGCGACCTAGCGGCAGTCTTTAGCAAGCAACGCGCCTCGTCTCTTCCTCCTCATCGTCCCTATGACTGTAGTGAACTTGACCTGATGTCAAATCAATGACCTTAGGATCATATGGTCAGGAACTGTCATTTCATTGATCTGCATCTAGAAATACAGGTTGATCGATCCTGAGACTTTCTTTCTTGAATTAATCAAGTGGAAAAGACAATTCTCTATGATCATTACTATTTTACAAATGTTTGATAATCAAATTGTGTTAGTTCAGACAATGTTTACATGTTGAAGTGAACTACTCATTTTTATTTACTTAAACAGTAGTAATGATTTTTATTCCTCATTCAAAGAAGAAATCAGGGTAATATGCATTTCTTGATTTTTCTGTCTTCAATGAGCAAATTTGTAAGTGTGTTAAAGTTCGAGCTTCGGTCAACTAAAAAGTTTACTGAAAAGAAATGTCATGTTTAACTTTTACAGCAAGATACAGGAGAGGTGGCACCACGAAGTCTGGTTTTTCCATGATATCTTTCTGTCTGTTCTTAAACAATCCTTGACTTTCCATAACACCTTACATCACAAATCACACCTCTGTTCTGGTCCATCCATGAATCAGAAAGCTCTCAAATGAACCGGAAGTATAGCCCGTTTAAATGTGGCAACTTCCCAGTTCAACAGTAGAGTTTCAGAGTTCAGGAGTTCCAAGAGAGTTCCAGAAGAGTTCAGAGTTCTTGGAATCCAGGATGCAGAGCGTTTGGGAATTCATGGTTGCTGCTAGACCAAACAAGCTGAACCAGAGACGATTTTGGGAATTATAACTTCTGTTTGGATAACCTCGCATGACTCTCGAGGTATTTTAGCTGTTCTCAACGGAGACGCTGAAAGTGGCTGGAAGTAGGACTTCACGCCGACCTGATCTATCTTCAGAAAGGTAAAGTCGACCTTCACCCAAAAGTGTACCGTTTGGGACAAGCTGATTTCCAAAGAGCGTGCTGTTCTGGTTAAAACAGATAAATTCCCTCACATATCTCTCTGTAAGATAAATCTCAATTTTCCATCTTCAAACTCTCCTTTCTGCTAGAAAATTAATCCAGATGTTTTCATTAATGTCTGTGGTGAAGCAACGGAAAATCATGGCCGTATGGTTTTCCTGATTGATTGATTATGTTGTTATTTTCATATTTTGCCAAATTAATATAAATGTTTGATGTTAATCTTTGATTCTGTAAATAAATGACCGCATTCATTTTGATGGGTCAAAGATAAATAACGTCTCTCGTTACATTTTTGTTAAATTCAATGCACGCATGTTACACAGTCCAGAAAAATGAAGAACCCGTTTAATGTATGAATATATCTCAGCATCTGTTCATACTACATGACTGCTCGATTGACTTATTACCTGGTGCCCCCTTGCCGTCAAGTAGACTTTATAATCTTTCTGGTCTCGAAAGGGAATCTATGTCCAATTATATTAATGAATCCCTTGCCTCAGGTATTATTAGACCCTCGACCTCCCCTTTGGGAGCCAGTTTCTTTTTCGTTTCTAAGAAAGATAAAACTCTCAGGCCATGCATTGACTACCGCAGATTAAACAACATAACTGTTAAAAATAAGTATCCGCTCCCCCTCATTGACTCGCTGCAGGAACAATTACAGTCGGCTTCTTGCTTTACAAAACTCGACTTAAGAAACGCTTACTATCTCGTGCGTATTAAGAAGGGTGATGAGTGGAAAACGGCTTTTCGCACTCCTTTGGGTCATTTTGCATACTTGGTTATGCCCTTTGGGTTGACCAATGCCCCCGCGGTTTTTCAGTTGCTCGTCAACGATGTCCTGCGCGACTTTATTGGTAATTTTGTTTTCGTCTACCTCGACGATATTCTTATTTTTTCTCGCGACCCCTCTCAGCACACGGCTTACGTTGGCACGGTTCTTCAGCGGCTGCTGGAGAATCAGTTGTTCGTTAAGGCAGAGAAGTGTGAGTTTAATACCTCCACCGTCTCCTTCCTAGGTTTTATTTTTGAGGGCGGACGTTGTCGAACCGACCCCGAGAAGACCAGGGTGGTAGTCGACTGCTTGACCCCCGAGTCCAGGAAACAGTTACAACGTTTCCTGGGCTTTGCAAATTTTTACTGGCTGTTTATTAAGGATTATAGTCGTGTCTCCGCCCCCCGGTCTCAGCTCACTTCCACCGCCCGAGCCTTTCACTGGACCCCAGAGGCTGAGGCCGCCTTCAAGAAGCTCAAGTCCCTCTTTTCCTCCACACCCATCCTCTGCCATCCAGACCCTACGCACCAGTTCATTCTGGAGGTTGACGCCTCTAACACTGGGGCAGGGGCGGTCCTTTCTCAGCGAGCACTCTCAGACAATAAAGTTCATCCCTGCGCCTTCTTTTCCTGACATCTCTCTCAAGTGGAGTGCAACTATGACGTGGGCAACCGCGAGCTGTTGGCGGTCAAGCTCGCGTTTGAGGAATGGCGGCACTGGTTGGAAGGCACTGAGATCCCTTTTTTGATTTGGACCGACCACAAAAACCTTACTTATCTTAGGAACGCCAAGCGTCTGACCCCCGTCAGGCCCGTTGGTCGCTTTTTTTTAATAGATTTAATTTTGTCCTTACTTTCCATCCGGGCTCTAAGAACGTCAAACCCGACACCCTGTCCAGACAGTTTGCTCCTCCTGACTCACCTGAGAGCTCCGATACCATTGATCCCCCCACCTGTGTTGTCGGCTCCCTCTCCTGGCCCATCACCGCTACCGTTCAGGAGGCCCTTCTCTCCGAACTCGATCCTGGTGGTGGTCCCCCCGGTACCCTCTTTGTTCCTTCCAGCGTGCGGTCCGACGTGCTCCAGTGGCTCCACTCGAACAAACTCTCTTGCCACCCTGGAGTCAACCACATGCTTGCTCTCACTAAGACTCACTTCTGGTGGCCCTCCATGTCCAAGGACATTAAAGACTTTGTTTCAGCCTGTCCCGTCTGTGCCAGGAACAAGTCTGGCACCCAACCTCTGGCTGGCCCCCTGCTTCCCCTCCCAACCCCTAGTCGCCCCTGGTCCCACATCGCCCTCGATTTTGTGACCGGCCTTCCCCCATCTGACGGCAACACCACCATGCTCACTGTTGTTGACCGTTTCTCTAAGGCTACTCACTTTGTTCCCCTTCCTAAGCTCCCTTCTGCCCTCGAGACTTCTCACCTTCTTACCCTTCATGTTTTCAGGCTCCATGGGATCCCTTTGGACATCGTCTCCGACCGAGGCCCGCAGTTTATCTCCCAGGTCTGGCACTCCTTCTGCAAGTCACTCGGGGCGTCCGTTAGCCTTACCTCCGGCTACCATCCTCAGGCTAACGGGCAAGCTGAGCACTGCAATCAGGAGTTGGAGTCCACCCTGCGTTGCCTGGTCGAGTCCAATCCTTCGTCCTGGAGCCAACATTTGGTTTGGGTGGAATACGCCCACAATTCCCACCGTTCCTCTGCCACCGGTATGTCCCCCTTCGAAGCCTCCCTTGGCTACCTTCCCCCTCTCTTTCCCAGTCTAGAGCTCGACTGCTTGGTCCCATCCGTGCAGCATCACTTCCGGCGTTGTCGTCACGTCTGGCGCCAGGCCAAGGCGGCCCTCCTTAGGACCGCGGCCCAGGCCAAACGGTTCGCTGCGCTGACCGCCACCGTTCAGCGACACCCGCCTACCAGGTCAGCCAGCAGGTTTGGTTGTCCACCAGGGACATCAAACTGCGGGACACCCCCCGCAAGCTGGCACCCCGCTTCATTTGGCCCTTCCCCATTACCCGCATCATTAACCCCTCTGTGGTCCGTCTCCAACTCCCCAGGGCCATGAGGATTCACCCGACCTTCCATGTTTCCCTGGTCAAGCCCATCTCCCTCAGTCCCTTGTGCCCCCCTTCTGACCTCCCCCCGCCGCCCCGCCTGATCGACAACCACCCTGCGTTCACCGTCAGATCCATCCTGGACGTGCGACGCAGGGGTAGGGGTTTCCAGTACCTGGTTGATTGGGAGGGGTACGGTCCTGAGGAGAGGTCATGGATCCCCAGGTCCTTTATCCTCGACCCCAGCCTCATCTCCAGGTTCTTCAGAGACCACCCCAA
This sequence comes from Nematolebias whitei, assembly GCF_014905685.2. NCBI lineage: Eukaryota > Metazoa > Chordata > Actinopteri > Cyprinodontiformes > Rivulidae > Nematolebias > Nematolebias whitei. The sequence goes on from NC_056498.1 coordinate 6,573,388, forward strand.
GAAGCGCCTCAGGTCGCCTGGAGGCGATTCTTGAGGGGGGGTGCTGTAAGGGTCCCACTGCCTGCAGCCTGCCTTGCTGATAGCCGCTGATTAACAACACCTGGCGGTCATCAGCCTGATGAGCCTCTCCATCTACAAAAGGCTGCAGCCCAGTCCATCGCTGGAGCATATCACCTCTCATGGTATAGTACTGTTGCACCTGTGTTCTCTTTTCCAGTTTCCTGGTTCCTCGTGTTTTTGGATCTCCTCGTGACCTGATCTGGATCCCTCGGCCCATCACGTATTCCTCGTGCCATTTTTGCCTCGAGTTGCCAGCCTTCCTCGTTCCCTTGGACCCTCGTTGGATTTCCCTCTGCTGCTCACTCCTTGGACTGAAGGACCAGCTCCCCTCCTTCAGGTTAGGACTGTAAGGACAAGAACGCTCTTCAAACAAACCATTCAGGTCTTCCCCTCTGGACCAACATTAACCTGTCGTCCCTCTATCCAGGAGTTGCTGAGAAGCAGCGTGTGGATTTATTATCACTGTAAATAATAAACACTGTTCTTTTGTACTTCCCCTGTGTCTGCCTCGTTCTGGGTCTCATATCATCTGGGTTCCCCGTGCACTCCTAACATTACATTTGTGAAAATATTATCGATTATTGTAGCACTATGAATTGTAATTCTTGTTGGTTTTGATATTAACGGATAAAGATTAAAACTACACAATGAATTTGTAAATGTACTGATGTTATTTGAATCTGTTTTATTTCCCAGGTCAATATTAAAGTCTCCACACAAAAAAATGCTTTTATTAAAACTCTTGTCTAATAGTTGTACAATTTTATCAGTGAATATTTCTATATTTGATCCTGGAGATCGATATACACAACTGATCAATATGTTTTTATCATTCTTGTTTATTATTTCTATTGTTGTTATTTCCATGATATTATCAACAATTATTGACATTTCATTAATTAATTTACATTTTATTTCATTTTTAACAAATAGAGCCACTCCACCACCCCTTTTATTGCTTCTGTTCACATGATATACTTCCATGTGAACATTAGTTGTGTTTTCATCGTTGAGCCATGTCTCTGACAGTGCTATTATTGTAAAGGTTCTGTTTAGCTGTTTTAAATAATCTGTTATTGTGGATATATTTGCATTTAAACTTCTACTATTAAAGTGAATAATAGAGAGACCTCCATTTGTTATATTGATGTCATTAAACTGTTCTTCATTGTAATATTCACAGTCTTTTATTGCAGGGAAAAAATTTGTATCAATCACATCTTCAACATTGTATATTTTAAACTTTTAGTCTTCGTATGCTGCCATGTTTTAATGTATTTGTTTGTTTTATATTTTGTTAATTTCTTGTTTGTGAAGTTATGTCAATGATTTATCATCTGCCCTCTCCTAAGCTCATTTTAGTTTTCCAGATCCTTCAGGTCTTTTATTATTTTAGCCTGAGATCCTTCCTGTATTTTGATCCAAATGATTCCATTTCTTGTCCAAGTTGATGCTATTTTTTTCTGTTTTTTCAACCACCTTGCTTCACGTGCAATATTTCCATTTTTTTTAGTTAGATGTTCGTTTATGTAAACATTTGTTCCCTTCATTTTTTTGCTTGCATTATCACATTTTTTCTTGATTTCCTGCTAATGAACTTGACGACTATGGATGGTTTGGCTTTATCAGATTTGTTGGGCAGTGTGTGACAGATTGAAATGTCCTCATGTTTGATGTCAATGTCTTTGTTTTGTAAAAAATTCACTACTTGCTCCTCCAGAGTCTGTAGTTCTTCCTGTGGTGCATCTTCTGCTGTGTTAGTACCAGCAACAACTCTTGCATAACTCCAGTTCCTACCTTCCAGTCCAGTGATCACCAAGTTGTCTAGTCTTGTGTATTGTTCCATGTCGTCTACTTTCTGTTCCAGTTCAGCTATTTTCCAGTCTTTATTAGTCATCAGTTCTTTCAATTGTCTCACTTCTTCAAACAGTCCTGTCAGTAAATCACAATTAGCTGATAATTAATCAGTTCAGCACTCAAAAAGTTCAAAGATTTTTTAACTTCCTCCATATCTTCTGAATTATTTTCCAACACTTGTCTCTTATCTCTGTGTTTGCTCGGCATTACTCACGATACTTCTGGATTATTGGTCTCAACTCTCAGAAGCACAGGATCCAGCCACGAGGTTCACAGGCTTATGTTGTTAGCTTATGTTGTTAGCCGAGGCCTAGTGGCAACAACCTCCAGGTCCTACGCGATCCCACGATTCACTCGGTCCAGCAGTTCACAGCCCCAACGGTGACAGACCAGGTCCCAGTTGCAACAGCTCCCAGATCCCACAGCTGTAGTTTAGCTTCCTCGGTTTCAGCGGCTCGCAGGTCCAACAGCGGCGGACCGGGTCTCCACCGTAAACAGCTCGGTTCAGCGGCTCGCAGGTCCAACAGCGGCAGACCGGGTCTCCGCAGTAAATGGCTCGGTTTCAGCGGCTCACAGGTCCAAACGGACATAACATATTGATATTAAGTACCATTTTATTAGAGAAATTGTAAACATTGGAAAAATAATGCTTGAGTACTGTCCAACTGATAAAATGATTGCATATTTGATGACAAAACCTGCTATTAAGTTGAAACTGAGAAAATTTACTCAGGGCTCGTTTGGAACATAAATGTGCCAAAACTTTTTCATTTCTGGTAAAGTAGAACGACTTTATGTTTTATACGTTTTCAAGACAACCAAATGAGTTACAAGCAAGAGGGAGTGTTATTGACACTCTTATTCAACATGTGTTCTAAATCTGCCACCTACTGTTGTATTTTCTTTTGTATACGTGTATGTACATCATTATGTCGGAGAAGAGAGAATTGCGCTCTGCAAGCACAAAGTGTGTGCGTACAGCACTGCAAGGTTTAAAATAAATATGCCGAAAAGAGGCTGAAGAGACCCAGTGACTCACTTGTTTTTTTGTCTCTCTGCAAAGCCGGCACCTCTGCGCTACAATCCATTCAACATAAAAAAAAACCTCATGTTTCAGTTATTAGAGACTTAAGTACAGGAACTGGAACTCAGGGAAATGTTTGTATAAAATAAGTTTTTGTAAATTAAAGAGACGCAAACTGGATGACAAACACTACACGTGTGTGTTCATTGCTGCTGCGCTTTTTCTGTATTTTTACAGACTTATCATTTTGTTACCACAGTATCAATCCTGGGACCCGTAACAATTATTTACATTTAAAAACTGAAATCTATCAGATAAATATGATTTTTTTTCATTCAACCTTTATTTAAACAGGTAAATCCCATTGAGCCTCGAGGACTCATTTACAAGAGAGACCTAATTTCAACAAAGAATGATGACAACAATGGACAACAGCGACAACAATAAACAGTTATACAAAGTCGTACAGATTTTAATTTTTTCTTACAAATAGGATGGCTAAAAAAAAGAAAAGTAACAAAAAACAGCTAGATTATAAGGCAAATGTAGAAAACTAAAAACAGGAACATGTCTACATTGGTCCCTACCAGGAGTCCAACAGATTCTTAAAGCCACTTAGATAGGTCAAGGTCGAGAGCTTCAAATCTTTTTGTAAGATATTCCAGGAAACAGGAGCAGAGTAGGAGAAGGCCCTTTTGCCTAGTTCAGTCCTCACTGAGGGAACACTGCAGGTAATAATGTCCTGAGAGTGCACGCTGTAGCTGCACTCACACAGAGACATGTAGGAGGAGATGTATGAAGGCAGCAGACCAAGAAGTGATTTAAAGATGAAAATGTACCAGTGGGAGAGTCTGCGTGAAGTTAATGGTGACCAGTTAACCAGTGAATACAGGGTGCAGTGGTGGGTACGATAATCACAGCCAGTTATGAATCTTAGTGCACCATGATAGACAGCCTCCAACATCTGCAGGGTTCTTGTAGGAGCGTTCATGTAAATAATGTCACCGTAATCAATGGAGGGAAGGAAGGTCACAGATACAAGGCATTTCCTAGCATTCAGAGTTAGGATCTGTTTCTGAAAAAGAAACCCAGTTTAACTTACAGTTTCTTTACCAAGTTTTCCACACGGAGCTTAAAAGAAAGATGTGAGTCGACCAAGATACCCAAATATTTATAGGAATCAACAAACTCAATCGGGACACCATTTGAGGATGAAATCAGAGGAAGAACTTGTAGTGTGTCAAGGACAGCTTTGCTCTACCTTCACTACTAATTATTTAAATATAACGGGTTCTTTCTTTTTCGAGTTAAATTAATGCCATGTGACCGAGGTAACTGTGAGAATTGTTTAATCAGTGACAAGAGACGTTAATTTTCTTTGACCCATCAGAAAAAATGCAGCCATTTATTTAACAGAATCAAAATTTAACATCAAAACATGTACACTTGATTAGCTGATCTGGTTCTGATTAATAAAACTTGACACACTTTACTAATAAGACAACAAGACATTTCTGAAGGCATCTAGATTACTGGCAAAATAGAAGAGTGTAGTATGACATATCCTGAGATATATTCATCAATTAAACGGGTTCT
>NC_056498.1:6577934-6586040 GCF_014905685.2 Nematolebias whitei
CATATGATCCTAAGGTCAAGTTTTGACATCAGGTCAAGTTCACTACAAGAGTTTAAAGGAAGGAGTTTAGATGTTCAAAAAAGAGATGGGTGAAGAGAGGTGTATGTTGTTGACCAGAATTGGCACGCTTCTTTCAATCACTAGCTCAAACCTCGAGTACACTTAGCGCGTGACGACTCGTTACCTTCGCAGGAGATAAATCAGCTCCGGTGTCGGGTCCATTTCAACGCTACTTTCCAGCGTCTCCGGTTAGAGCGGCTGGTCATTGTCAGAAGTCGTGTCGATTTACTCCGTTCAACAAACAGGCTCAGCTCCCTTTGAAGTTGGAGGCGTTACACCCGGGTGGATTCACAGCAAGTTGCTGTGACTCCGTCAGAGATCCCACTCAGGAGTGGAAGACTCCAGAAGGCTTGAGAAGACTCCATCAAAGACTGAGTTCAACACAGATCCAAGACTTCAGAAGAACTCAGAAGAACTTGAGAAGACCGAGAAGACTGAATAGTTCCAGGAAGTGTCGACTTTTAAAAGAGTTCTCACTTCCAGTCACTTAGGACTTTCTGATTGGTTGAAACAACCAACAGGGGGTGGTTCTAGTGATGTCAGAGGGTTATTAAAAGTCAACAGAGAGTGCAAGAATGTTTAGGAACGTTTAGTACAGACAGAAACGTTATGGCGAAGTGAGACAACGCAGATGCCAGTGTTTCTCTTTTTACCGTCTGCTAGGTTTAAAAACAATACAGCCCGTTCTAATAACTTCTTTTCTGACTGTCTCTGACTTTTGACCGACATCACTGACTTCTCATTTAGACAGAAAATCAAAATGCATAATTACTTTGTAAATAGACATTTAACTTGATTTCTAATTTAAATTAGGTTTAAAAAATCATTAATACTGTTTCACAGTAGATTTAAAATGAGTGGTTCACTTCAACATTAGAAATTATATGAACTAAACACACTTTTTGATTATCAAGATATTGTAAAATAGTGATGATAATACAAAAAGAAGAGTGTTCTTTCAATTGATTACTTCAGGATACAATTAGACAGTCTCTGGATGAGCTAATTTGTATTTCTGGATTCAAATCAATGAAATAACATGAAGTCCCATGAAGGTCCTCAGAGACAGGTTTTGGTCGGAGGCCGAGTTCACTGCAAACTGCTGGGACCAACTTCCTATTTGAAAAAAAGCACCCCTTTGGTTTTGTCGGCATTTAGGACAAGTTTGAGGTGGAACAAATCTGTCTGGATGATGTCAAATGCAGATTTCAAAAGCTGGAAAGCCTTTTCAACTGTTTTAGCTCGACAATAAACAACTGTGTCATCAGCATAGAAATGTATGGATGCATCAGGGATGTTTTTACCAACATTACGTATGTAGATTGTAAAGAGGGTGGGTCATAAGACTGAGCCTTGTGGTACACCATTGTTGACTGTTAAATAACTGGAGGAAGTACCATTATGTTGAACACATTGCCTCCGGTCTGAGAGATAGTTAGAGAACCAACCAATGGTGTGTTCTGAGAAACCGATTTCTGAGAGCTTATGACACAAGATGTTATGATTCACAGTGTCAAAAGCTTTAGACAGGTCTAAGAAAAGTGCAGCACAATAATCCTTAGCATCCAGTGCTTCAACAATGTCATTAAGAACCTTCAGTGAAGCAGTCGTTGTGCTGTGTTGTTTCCTGAAACCAGATTGAAGTTGAGGTAAGATGTTAAATGAGTCGAGGTAATTTTTGATTTGAGTTTATCAGTTTTTCTAGAACCATGGCTAAAATGCAGAGTTTAGAGATTGGTCAATAGTTGTTCATTGAGGTGGGGTCACCTCCCTTCAGCAAAGGAAGAACAAAGGCTGTTTTCCAAGTGTCTGGGATGGAGTTTTGTCTTATGGAGAGATTGAAGATGTGGGGCACAGGGACTGTGATGATATGAGCAGCCAGCCTTAAGAAATAAGGTGGAAGTTCATCTGGACCTGCAGATTTTTTAGGATCAAGATCTTTTAACAGTTTATTAACCTCACTGACTGAGAAAGGAGAAAAAGAGAAGGTGTGATTAACTGAGGATTGACTTGTAGGAGGGATTTGATTTGTAGAAGTTTGGTTATTAAGTGAAGTGGCTGATTTTCCATTAGTAACTGTGTCAAATAAAGAACTAGAAGCAACAAAATGTTTGTTGAAACAGTTCAGGATCTCGTGCTTATTTGAAACAGGAACAGAGTTAACGAGATATGTTGCTGAGGAGGGACGATAACAACCCACTACAGATAATATCTTGGCCTCCATTCAAAGGGATGTTTACAGCTAAGGCATCAATTTGGTTTGGAATTGTTTTAGAAGACACAAGACTAGCAACCAGAGAATCTCTAATGTAAATAATGACTCCACCCCACCTTTTTTTGTCGATCACAGCGGTAGATGTTAAATCCATTGATTGCCAGGTCATTATTCAGTACAGATTTGTTGAGCCAGGTTTCAGAGATGAAGATTACATCTGCCCCAGAAGAACTGACCAGAATTTTCAAGGCATCAAGTTTTTCAAGGCATCAAGTTTTCTCAGAAGGCTAAATGCGTTTACATGCAGAAAATGAAGACCTGACATGTTTTTAAAGTCATTTGGTGTCCTATAAATAGTGGGGGTTCCAGGGTTGGGCTGAATCCCTGAGAGCAGTAACAGCATTATTATCAGACATTTTCTTGAGTTTTTCGGGACTGATGTGTAATTACAGGAGTTAGTAGTGTGACAATTAGCCCCCATAATTGAACCATGAGAAACATTAATGAAGACGCGATCATTCAGAACCCCAAAACAGTGAAAGTTGCAGAGATGGGCAGATCCAGGTGTATTAACAAGATTCAGTGACTCCAGATAGTCTGCGATCTGAAAATAATGACAATAGTATGAATGGTGCAGAAAAGTCTCAGACCATAAAACATCACAAATCAAATGGGCAAACAAATCCGATGAGGTGGCCCAACTACAGTTTGAGTTGGGCTGAGGGGGGCTCCGGGCCCCCTGTGAAGATGGATGGATGCTCCCATGAGAAACAGAAGCTGGGTCCAGAACTAACAGGCAGAAACAGATAATTTGCAGCAAATAGCAGAGCGAGCTGCCAGAAAATCCTCCTGAAATGAAAGACATGGTCCTAACTCGTTTCATGTCAACAGGGGACAGCGTGATCCGGAATAAAATTATTTATTATCCAAGTGAGTTTGGATGGAGGCCTGCAGCAACTCCGATGCAAACTCCGAACTTCTCTCGAGCACCACACAGCGCTGCTCCTCCACTTCTCTGCATGTCACCTCCGCACCCGACAGTACGAGATGCACCCCGGTGAAAACTACGAGACTGACCAGAGAGGCTGAGGCTGAAGTCGTCACTGGTCTGGTCCGGTTCTGCTCCAGTCCAGCTCCGGCGCTCCACAGCACAAGAGACAAAGAGGCTCAAGTTGTCCCTGGCCCGGATCTGTTCAAGTCCAGTTCTGGCGGCGCTTCAAAGCATCAGAGCGTCTCCTCCAGGCGAACACAGCGATTCCACGGAGGTGAACAGTCCTTCGTTAAAAGGTAATGGGCTGCTCACTGAAGCTGAGACTGGCTCTGTTAAAGACAAAGTCCCCCACAGCCAACTCGTTTCGGTTCTGGTCCAGTTCGGGGGACACAGGTACACTTCCCCCACACCAATGAAGACACCACGAGGGCCAGTCCAGCAGAAAATCAGCGAAATACCACCCGGCGATTCTCGTCGGAACCAGGTAGAACCACAAAGGTCCAAATGAGAAGTTCGTTGGGGTCCAGATTGAGGAAGAAAAACACCGGACCTTGGTGTGACGACTCCCCAGCTCGAGGGGTCACCTGGCCGGCCGGGTGCGCTCAGAGTTACCGGTGGAGTGGGAGCAGCCGGTCCTGGACCAAAATATATTTTTGGACGGTCCCGTCCAGCGCTCTGAGTCACTGAACTCCAAATTCGGTTGGAAGGGGGACCAACTTTAGTCAGGTTCGAAAAACGTGTCAGTTTGATGATAAAAGACTGCAGAGAAGCCTGAGGGAGCTGCTGTCCATCAGCATTTAAATAATTTTAGAGCCATTCCTGTAATCCCAATATCATATTCAAGCTTATGTAGTAGAATGTTGTGCAGCACTGAGGTCTAACAGGACCAGTGTAGACATCTGTCCATTATCAGAGGCCATGAGAATATCATTAGTAACTTTTACCAGGGCTGTTTTTGTGCTATGCTGAGCTCTAAACCCTGATTTAAACTCCTTAAACAGATTAAACAGATTATTTATTTTTTGATGTTCATGCAACAGACCTGCAACTATTTTCTCTAGAATTTTTTAGATGAATGTTAGATTAGATATAGGTCTACAATTGGCCAGAATTTATTAATCAAGATTAGGTTTCTTAAGTAAAGGTTTAATTACAGTAACCTTAAAGCGCTGTGATACGTAACCATTCATTAAAGACTAATTAAGCAGATCCAAAATGTGGATATAAATTAGGGGGAAATACCTCTTTAAACAGTCTGGTTGGGATGAGATCTAGCAGACATGTTGATGGTTTGGATGAGGCTATATTTTTGACAACTCAGAGAGCTCAACAGGACAAAAACAGTCCAAAATCTTTTAACAGAACCTTTCACGGTATATGTTATGTTTTTCTAGATGGATATGATACATCATCTCTCTTATCCATTGTACGTATGCCGGTCTGTGTGTGTCCTTCAAATTGCACAAAGCCAGTCTTCTGGCCAGGAGAGAGAGCCAAAAACAATCATATACTTCTCATACTTGCTGAAGGACATATCCACAGGGACCACCCCAAAGAGTGAGATGAATGATGATGGGTTTACAGTTTTTCCACACATTCCAGAGAATGTGTCAAAAATATGGTATATTGTCAAAAGGTCTGCAGTTTGGGACAGGTGCAGAATGTATGTGAGTGTAACTGGAGTTTGTTTACAACTATTACATGCAGGGTCCAGGTTGGCTTTGATCTTGGACAACTTGTCTTTGGACCAGTGCAGCCAGTGCACTACCTTGAATTGAATTATAGCATGTCTCAGACAGATTGAAGATGAGTAAATGTTCTTAATGGTCTTTCTCCTGGTTGAGTCTGATATGGATTCCTCCAGGTCCATTTCCCATTTCAGTTTAAGGGAGTCCAAATTGGCCTCATGGTATGAACTGAGCAGTGTATAGATCTTGCTAAGAGCCCCCTTGGTATCAGACCTGCATTCCAAAATCTTAGCCACAAAATGTTTAGAGGGGTACTAAGGAAAACAATCAGAGTTAGACTTCACAAAATGTCTCAGCTGCAAATATCTGAAAAACTATGACTTGTGGATATTAAACTTCTATATCAGCTGCTCAAAGAGGCAAATCTACCATCAACATAGAGATCACACAGTAAATGCACTCCCCTCAAGACCCAGGTGTCAAAAGCTGTATCAGCTACTGAGGGAGTAAATATATGATTATTTGACACAGATGCCAGAAACAGTAACTCTGTAGAGTTAAATACCTTCCTGAACTGATTCCAAATCTTAACAGCCCAGATCACAATTGGGTTAGAAGTGTGGGTTGATATTGACTGTTTAAAAGGCAGCCCAGAGCAGACTAATGCAGAAGGGGAGCTGTATCTAATTGAGGCCCTTTCCAAGGTCACCCAATTGGGAGAAGGGGTATCCTTACCCAACCAGAATAGAAGAGCTCTCATATTAGCTTCCCAGTAACAGTGCATGAAATTAGGAAGTGACAACCTCAGCTGGGGCAACAACACTACCAGCCTAATCAAGAAAGTACATCAGAGACTCTACTTCCTCAAACGGCTGAGGCGAGCTGGTCTGGGAAGCTCAGGCCTCACCTTCTTCTACAGGTGTGCAGTGGAGAGCATTCTGTACTCCAGCATCAACGTGTGGCATGGAGGCTGCACAGCTGCAGAAAGAAAACCTTTGTAGAGAGTGGTGAAGGCTGCACAGAAAACCGTTGGGAGTCAGCCCACTCACCCAGCACATAAGCTTTTTGCCCCACTCCCCTCAGGCAGGAGGTTGAAGAGCATTAAGAGTTGAACCACTAGACTGAGGAACAGCTTCTACCCTAAGGTTGTTAGACTCATGAATCTCTAACCAGGATAATCATTGTGAAAAAAAATCACTGTAATGCCACTTGATTGTTGATATGCACTGCTGACTATCCATGTTGCTGAGCTCATGCTGCTGATTTATTTCATGATGCTGTGTTCATTCATACTCATCTGCTCACACAGACTCATTTTCGTGCTGCTGTTGTTTGGCGTATTGTTTCTGTACTATTAGTGCTTAGCGTATTCTTAGTTTAGTGTATTTCTTAGTTCATATCTTAGATCTTATTACTGTTTTTCTTTACAATTTATACTTTTGTTGGATGTAACTGAGACCCTGTGTACACATTTTTGCTCCACCACATGTACCACCTGAGATGTGAATGAGAATAAAGAAACCTTGACCATGACCATGTCTTGGTACCGATGCAGCCGATGAATAGAGTTGTATTTTGACACCTGCATCAAAGCTCTGCTCTGATGGGAAACATGTCCATATCAAAAAACATGTCAGTGATAAACAATAGTTAATAAACCTGGTTCAAATCTACTTAGCTTTGTTTCTAAAGTGTACTCCAGCAGATTAAATCAGTTGTGTTAGGACAGCTGCCAAGTTGGGTACAAAACAGACCAAGGTAGATTCAAGGTAGGTGGAGGTTGAAATAAAAATTAAGTGTTTGGCTTAGAACACAGTTTCTGAAGACACATATATGAAACTAGGTCATTTCAAAACTAGGCTGTGCAAAATTTGTTGGTCACTTGGTTGCAAACACTCACTATTCAGAGAGTCTGCAACAGAAAATGTGTCATTTCTCTCATCTTTACTGTGCCAACTAGTCTCGAACAATCACAGCTGGGTGAGATACTGTGCTGTGATACTTATTGCACAAATGATACATAAAACTTCTTGCTTGATCTCGACAAAGACGGTCACTTCACCCGCTCCTGCCTTCCTCCTGATTTTTGCTCTCTTGTTCTGTGAATCTTTTTCAAAGCTTCTCTTTACATATCTTCTGAACTGTAAATCATGGATCTGGTCAGCTGGTCTCTCAATACAATTGATAAAATTTTCTTGACAAGAAGTCAGGATTAAGGAGAGCCCTCATGTCCTGAAGGGATATTCGCTTTGGGATACACCATGGATTCCTGGGGCCAGTGGAAGATGATGTGTCTGTCTGTATTGTCCATTAAGAACGTAGAAGACGTGTACATAATTCGTTTTATGATATCGGGATTTTTGCTTTTTGGAATTGGCTCAGAGTAGAGCTGCTGCTTCTCCACGTCAAGAGGAGCCAGTTGAGGTGGCTCGGGCATCTGGTTAGGATGCCTCCTGTACGCCTCCCTGGTGAGGTGTTCCGGACACGTTCCACCGGGAGGATACCCAGTGGCAGACCCAGGACATGCTGGAGGGGATTTTTTTTTGGAATGCATTGTGAATGAATGTTCATAGATGTTCAGTCAGACATGGGAATCCCACACAAGACAGACCCTGGAGCAATGTGGATATCCTAACTGGGCCTTCCTGAAAGCAGAGAAGAAACCCAAATATGACTCCAGTCAGCCATTAGGTGAAAAGGAGGAACCCAGACCAGTGATCATTCCGTATGTTGCGAGAGTTTCAGAGAAATTGAGACGCTTATTTTCTAAACATGACATCCCAGTTGCTTTCAAACCCCAAAATACATTACGGCAATGACTTTTCCATCCCAAAGATCTAGTCCTCTGGCACAAACAGAGTAATATACATCGGGGAAACTAAACAGCCACTAGCCAAAAGGATGGCCCAGCACAGAAGAGCAACATCATCAGGCCAGGACTCTGAGGTCTACACTCATCTCCAGGCCAGCGGTCACTCTTTCAGGGATGAAGATGTTCACATCTTATACACACACACACACACATATATATATATATATATACACACATATACATATACACATATATATACATATACACATATACACACATACACATATACACACATACACATACACACACATATACATACACACACATATACATACACACA
>NC_056498.1:6586140-6589736 GCF_014905685.2 Nematolebias whitei
ACAAAATATATATATACATATATCTCTATATATATCTATACATATATATAATATATAAAAAGTACATATACATATATATCTATACATATATCATTTGTGAAAGTGTAAGTCAACTCATTTCTGCATTTGTCTCTCTGTCAACGGGTTCTGGTTCAAATTAAAGGGCTGATAATGTCCATGATAATGGGCGCCTCCCTATGGAGGTCACAATCATTATCACAATAATGATAACGTTAAAATTAACAGATAAACTGAAACTGGAGCAAGCTTTTCACATAATTTACCCAGAATGCACTGCAGTATAACAAAAATTGTGACATGACTTTTCTTTTTTAAATAAAAACTAAACAACCTGCAGTATTTTTACTTTCTTTGTACAGATGAAGTAATTGTTTATCACATAAGGTTTACTGTTCCAACTAGTAGAAGATCCCTTTAAGGCTGTTAGCTGTGGCGGCCATCTTAAATGAGTTGAATCTAAAAGTATGTTAATGATAAATCCACACACAGTGATCACTGTTTGAGTTTTATTTCAATTTCTCCAGTAATTCATTAGATCACGATCACAGTCACACAAACACAACAAAAGTATTGTGGTCCATCTACCTTCATCATCCTCACCTTCCTCCCTCTCATCTTCTCATTTATTCTTAATAATGTGCCATTCTGAAATCAGATATATCTGCTCAGGTTACTGGAGGTGATCGTTATCTTCCACCACAAGAGGCGAGGATGAACAATATGTTCGCCTGTACGTGTTTAGACTAATATTAGTGAAACTCCCAAACACTTTGTACAAAATCATTTTGACTTTATTCCTTCAAGCACTCGGTTTTATAATGTAGTGGTGATTTTTATCAAACTCAAACCATTAAAACATCCAAAGCTCACTACTGCAGCGGACCAGACAACAAAGAAGTTGAATGTCCAGACTAAGATTATTTACTTTTTACTTTGATGATTGTTGTAATCCTTTTCATCAAGAGACAGAACCAACATTTGTGCTTCCTGCTCCTCCTGCTCTGCTCTGGTAAAAACCATAGGCCCATCCCATTGCATGCTGGTCCTCCACCTGCTCACCTGGTTCCCACAGTCTTTATCAATCCTTCATAATCAAGCAAACTAATGCTAAAAATACTAAAAACAAATGTGTACAATATATTACAACATAAAAGGAATCCTAAAGGAATTAAACAAATTATAATTATTCATGATTTACAACATTTGACCAAAATGTCTATAACGGTGTCATCTCTCATTATGAGCTGATCTCAGTCTAAAACTCTGGCAGGAAGGGTGGCGGGCAATAAGCATTCCTTCAAGACTTGTTAGGCCTTGAATGACTGTGAGAACTGGCTGTCTGTGGAGGATCCAGGTCCGGTTTCAGAGCGCTGGTTTGGATTCCAACGTCTCACCACAAAGAGAATGAGCAGAAAAACACTGATGCCCCCGGTCGCTGAGAGTTTTGAATAAAGAAAGTTTTGTAGTGAGTGTTTTTCTGGACTGGAACTGAACAGGGAATGAAAGTAAACCTAAATGTTTTTGGTGTAAGATATTCAAGAGGGGAGGAGTTACACTGTGGAGGAGAGCAGGGACAGGTTTTTATTGTCTTTCTTGGCTGAGGTAAAGCAGAGCGATGGGTCCTGCAGAGTGGAGGGAGACATTTTATCCACCAGCAGGTGCAGTGCTGGAGCCAGGGGGTGGACATTGGTGGCCTTGGCCCCCATCTTTGGTCACCCCAATCATTTGAGAAAATTAAACTTTTAAAGCAATATAAAAACTAGAAATTTCACATATATGTATGATGGTGGCCATCTTGCATTTTGACTTTTTTTATTTTTATTTAATCTTTAATTATACAGGTTGTGTCACTGAATCACGAGGACTCATTTACAAGAGAGACCTGTTTGAGAGCAGATGGTGGGGGTTAAGGGCCTTGCTCAAGGGCCCAGAGTGGGGTAAGTGAGGGTGGAGGCAGGTGTGGGTGCTTCACCTTTTCCACCTACATTTTGATTTTGTTGGTCCGGGGAGTTGAACCGGCAACCTTTCGATCACAGGCCCACTTTCTTTCCCTCCATAACACATGGCAACCCATTGTTAGACAGGGACCTTTCTCACTCCTACATGCAGCCACACACCATAATGGAAGTTGGTGCCTCGTTTATTTTTCATGTTATCGTGCTCACAACATGCACGGACGGATAGACCTGTTCGCTTCACAACGGGGGACAAAAACAGAACGGAGGAGAAGTAGAGTTTGTCCAAAATGCCTCCTGCAAGTGTTGCACGTATGACCGTGCACATCGAGGACCACAGTCAGAAACAAGAAGAGAGGAGGAAGTGCTGCACAGGTGAACTAGCATGGATGGAAGTTCATTTGAAAAATCATTTGAATTATTCAAATCTTTAAAAAAGCATGTACCTACACCTCCTGTTTGTCTGAAACAGAGTTTTTACAACGATCAGGCATAGTTACAACCCACCTGAAATAAAACTACTAGCCATTCTTAAAACAAGGTTCTGAGAAAAACATCTGATTTTTAGTTTTTTTTTAGATAAACAGGAATGTACGGGAGATCATGAGTTATTTGAAAAATCAATAGAGATGTGTGTATTTCAACAGAAAGGTAGTTCTGTCTGAACACAAACAGAAACATCCTCATCAAGAGCACATGTGGAATTAAAGACCTTCCTTGAAGGTACAGTTCAAGTTTTTAACTGACATCACTTTATGATGGAAAAGGACATTTTGCATGATCTCGTGTGATACTGTGAGATTTAACAAGATCTCTTAGAGATTAGAGTATGGGTTGTTAATGACTCTCAACTACTGCCACAACACTGCAATATTTGTAGTCATTAATATTTTATGGTGTTTGTTGGCTGTGGCAGCCATCTTTGGACTGGCTCATTCTACAGTGATCACGTTGTACAACAGTGTGACTGTTCCTGAATCATCCTCAGTACTGAGATCGGCTTTCTTACGTATGTTTGTCGGCACGTAACTCGTTTCATATATATTGTTGTATTTCAGCCATAGGCGTTGCAACAATTATATATGAAGAGCATGTCCCCCCCCCCCCCCCCCCACACACACACACACACATTTACCATGAAATAGTTCACCAAGCGCTGTTGTTATTTCTTCATGAACTCCATTCAACTTGATTAATAGGAAAATACTCAAACCACTAACAGTCCACTCCAGGTTTTCCTGGTTACCTGCAACAACTCCACACCACATGCACTGTTTCGGTCATCTGCCTTGGCAGGGCGCTCATGGGGGGAGGAGGGGGAGACACCTCTGTTTTGTGCGCTAGCTTAGTACCACTTAGCAGTTAGTTGACGGGGTGGGGGTGGGGCGTGTTGCTCTAAAATAGTTATTGTATCAAGTGTTTACTTGTGTAGGTAAAGATAGATGTTTAACAACCTGTTAAAATACACCAGAATGCAGGAAATGGCATCTACTTTTTTAAATTATTTTCTGGAGGACTCCCAGACTCCACCCCCAACACACCAGCGTGTCCCACCCACATACAAATGCTTCTGTGTCACGGTCAGCGGTCCCCGCTGCCCCCCCATCTGCCTAGCCTCTG
>NC_056498.1:6589836-6613217 GCF_014905685.2 Nematolebias whitei
GAGTGTGCAGCATGACAGAGGAGCTGACAGAGAGCAGAGCTATGACAATGACAGTTTAATAAATTATGGCCTGGAAAATAAATGGATTGCTACAAGCTGCATATTCTCCAGAGACAGACATACTGGAAAGCTTGAAATAAATAAAATGTGTAAAACCTCCATGCAAAACAGAAGATGGCAAACAAAAAGATGATTGGAACTGATCGGATAACTGGGATGAAACTGTTATAGCATGTTTGACTTCACAGGAATAATTTCAGGAGATGCGTTACATTTAGAGCTCGGCATGAGGTCACCCATAATTTAAAGCTGTGTGAGTGTTTCAGCACTGCGCAAGTTTATGTAAAAACTGATAAAACAACAAAATGTCACTTAAGATCTCATTACAAAATAGGTTAAGCTAAAACTGCATGTGAAATCTAAATTGTAAACTTTCAGGATGTTTTTAGAATCAAAGTCAAAATAATCTTTATTGTCAAAATTGCAATATGTACAGGACATACACAGGATTGAAATTACATTACTCTCAGACCCCTGGTACAACAATAACCATTAAACATTAAAAAATTTAATAAACATAAGCATAAAATTAAATAATAAAAGTATGATACTGTCCTAAATTGTACAAATTAGTATAGCAGTATAATATAGTATATCAAGTTGGAAAGCTGAAAACAAAAGCAAGAGTTATTCAGAGGAGAAGCTGAAAGTGGGGTAAATTGTAGAAACTCAAATATTTAAATGGATAGACTGGTGATTTTTGAAGTGACGGTCTGTCAAATACTCATGAGTAGTCAAAGTCTTTAGTTACATAAAGTTAGAGGCCAGACTGAGATGGTTTGGACATGAGGGACAGTGGTTATATTGGTATTAGGATGTTAGAAAAGCAGCTGCCAGGAAAAGACAAAGAGGAGATATATGGATGCAGTTAGAGAGGACATGGAGGTAGTTGGAGTGAGGACAGAGGATGCAGAGGACAGAGTGAGATGGAGGAGGAGGACTCTCTGTGGAGACCCCTGAAGAGGGAACAGGTGGAAGAGAAAAAAAGAAGAAATCATTGGTCATAGAGCAAGGAGTGTAGAGAAAGAGGCAGAAGTCTTTTTCTGGCTAGGCTAATGGCTAGCCAAACAAGCACCCTTTTCATTTTTTCAGGCTCATAAAACTGTTTTAAATTTATTGTGAAACAACACTAGATTAGCTAAATAATACTAGTTAAATACTATTTAACTGTGAGACACCATAAATGGTAAATGGACTGTACTCATACAGCACCTTTCTATCTGATCAAGATACTCAAAGCTTTACAACAAAATCTGTGCCTCATTTACCTCCAACACACACATTCATACAACATTCTATCTATACAACAATAATCTGAATCTGTAGAGACTAATCAGAGCTTTAGATCACACTTATACATTGATGGCACACACATCAGAGACAATGAGGGGTTCAGAGTCTTGCCCAGGGACACTTCAACATGTGACTGCTGGTGGAATCGAACTCCCTTGGATTTTTACGCTTTGACACAAAAAACATGGTTACTGACCACACCAAATTAAATATCCATCCATCCATCCATTATCTTTACCCGTTTATTCCATTTTGGGTCACGGGGGTCGCCGGTGCCCATGTCCAGCAATCACTGTGCAAGGGGCGGGGTACACCCTGGACGGGTCGCAAGTCCATCACAGGGACACATAGAGACAAACGAGACAACCAACCATTCACTCTCTCACTCACACCTAGGGACAATTTAGAGTTACCAATCAGCCTAACATGCATGTTTTTGGTCTGTGGGAGGAAACCGGAGTACCCGGAGAAAACCCACGCATGCACGGAGAGAACATGCAAACTCCACCCAGAAAGGCCCCTTGACCGGGGTTTGAACCAAGGACCTGCTCGCTGAGAGGCAGCAGCTCTACCAGTTGCACCACCATGCTGCCCAAATTAAATAAAAATTAAATTAAATTTAAAAAAAAAATACAGGCAAAAACTAATGTGTGACTAATTTTCCACCAAAAGGCAATACAAGTTATATAAAAGGTCTGACTAACTGTAATAAAGCCAAACAGCCCGTCTGCCAGCCGAGCCTCTTGCTACTAATAAGAGTCAGTTTGGCACAGCAGTGCTCAAAGCTCAGCATCTGAAAACCCTTGTGTTCACAGTAAAAGTTGGCTTCAGAGCTGCACAGACCCAAAGAAAGGCAGATAGAAATTGAGGGAAGGGGACACCAAAAGAACATCCAGTACCCAGGCAGTGAGTCAAGCACCAGCAAAGGAAGGAGCTGAAATACAGATAAAAAGCAGAAGTCAAAGAAATGACTGCAGAATGGAAAAAAGGAGTCTCTAACTGAACAAACTTTGAGCAGCTGGCATGTGTCAACAAAGAGGCAAACAATGTGAGGAAATAGCTCATATTTCAGAAGAAAGAGACCTTTTGTTTATCTTTAAGCCCATAGTGCATGTCAGAGAGGTCCTAATTCATCAAATACCAGTTTCTGAAACTACGGAAACCCTGAACCAGTATTCAGCTGTCCCTAACATGTTAGTTTGTACTTCTGCTCTGATACTGGGAAATATTTAGCGTCTTATCAACTACTCTAATACAAAATAGAGTTGAACAGAAGGGAGAAGCAAAAATGGAAACAAAAATGGAAAAAATGTCTCAAGTATTTGCTAGAAATTTCTCACTTTAACCCAGACAATAACACAAGTTGAAGATAATGTCAATGTTGCCTCTCAGCGAGAAGGTTGCCAGATCAAATCTCGGCTGGGGAGAGGGTGTGTCTTTCTGGGTGGAGTTTGTATGTTCTCTCCGTCAAAATCAAAAATCCAAGATGGCCACCCAAGCAAAAAAGGAAAAATACTATAAAACAGTCAGTTTTAGTGATATTAAGCTGAAACTTGGCATGGTGATAGCCGAGAATATTTCCTATTAAATGCTGTATCAAAATCAAAAATCCAAGATGGCCTCCAACGCTACATTTAAATGGCTTTAACTCAGCCATTTCACACGTACAGAGCTGAGATTTGGTGAGGTTATAGCTGAGGACGTTCTCTATCGTGTACTGAATCCAAATCAAAAATCCAAGATGGCCACCTTAGCTAAAAGATAAAAAAAATACCATAACTCGGCCATTGTTAAAGCTACTCAGCTGAAATTTGGCGTATTTGTACCTGACAACAATCCCTAATAGACTCTGACTGAAAATCAAAAATCCAAGATGGCCGCCTCAACTAAAAGAGAAAAAAATACCACAACTCAACCATTTTTAGAGCGATTCAGCTGAAATTTGGTATAGTTGTAGCTGAGAGCGAACACCAACAGTACTTTCAAATCAGAATTTTAAATCAGCAGCAGCCTGGCAGTCCCCATCAAATTTTCTCCAGGAACTTTCTAGTTTGTTTATCTTGTTTTCTCTTTGTTCATTTCTGTTGCTGTCTGAGTTTGTTTCCTCTAGTTCAGATTCTGATAAGTTCTGGTTCTCCCCTGTGTTTTCTGTGACTCATCATGTTTCTGCTTCTCGACACAGGCCACGCCCACTTCTCATCTGCTCCTGTCATTGCTCTCAGCTGTTCATTGGTCTGTTCCATATATTACCCTTGTGTCGGTTCCTGAGTCAGTCCAGTGTTAGTCATTATTCTGATGCCATCTGAGTCTTTTTTTCCCTTAAATATAATTCTCTGTGCCTTCCTCAAGGTCATGTATGTTTTGCTACCTTGTCAGCATTTTGTTTTATCATTAAAAAAAAACGTTCTTGAGAATGCTGAACTTCTGCAGCTTACAGATTTATATATAATATATTTTAATAAAGCCTGCTACGTTTTGGTAGCAGACTGACAGATTTTATTTCCAAAAGGTATATTCATTCATTTTAGTTTGTTCAGCTGCTCTCCTCTGTGAACTTGCATAAATGGTAAATTGTAAATGATCTGTTCTTATATAGCACCTTTCTATCTGTTCAAGATACTCAAAGTGCTTTACAACACAATCTGTGCCCTAATTTACCCATTCATACATCACTCTACTATATCTCTATAAAGCTAATTGAACAAATCATTCTAAAGAGACTAATCATAGCTTTATCACATTCATACACCAATGGGACACACATCGGAGGCAATGAGAGGTTCAGTGTCTTGCCCAGGGACACTTCAGCATGTGACTGCTGGTGGATTCGAACCCCCAAATTTTGATTTGGAGGACGACTGCTCTAAGCACTCAGCCACAGCCGCCAAATGAATTACTTGGTAATTGTTTTACACCTGAGATGGTTGAACGTGGACCCTCCTCAGGCATCATACTGAAAGAACTGCCATTCACAAATGTAGAAGGTGTTTGTCAGGTTCAGCCCCCTTGCCTTGTGCTAGCAGAATGCTCACTCGACTGCAAAGTTTATTCCTGGGCTGGTGTTCATTGGAACATGCAGGCGGCATGCGGAAGCAGACATTTTATACATGCTGGAACAACTGTATAAGTTCACCATCACCAGAACTGAGTTGAGTGGTGCAGGTAGAAGAGAGAAGCATTTATAGCTGGAATCCTCACTGCTGACTCGGCTATTGGCTCACTGTTCTGTTTAGATGTGTCTTCTGTCAATGCTGTTAATATTGTCGCCATCAAGCGGCATGGGAATGAGTTGCAACATGAGCTCCCTGTGATTCTTCAACTGTTGGATAAACAAGGACATTGTACCCAGATAGGCAAAACTGTCAAAGACATTGTTCTTATTCTGAACTCTCGTAGTTAAGAGCTAATTGAGATCTCCAAGACCATTGCCAATTTGAAGCCAGTGGTACAATTTGATTTTTCCCGCCCACTTGATCACCATGTTGTTATCTGACATGCTTGTCATGCCATGTCAACACTGATGGAATTTGTGGACTTGAAACAGTGTCAAAGGACTCCAAGATACCACTTTTACCTCACATAGCCAAATCATTACAGCCCATGCAGAAATAATTGGAACACCCTAGCAAGATCTGCTACCGTAGCCTATGATCAACATGACACCTCAACCTGAGTTGATGTGGATAACAGTCCCTGAGGGTGCTATAGTCCATATTGATGAGGTAGCACTTTATTACCTAAACCCAGATCAGTATGAGACAAACTTTAAAATCTCTAATTATTGAACATAAATCTAAAAAAGTTAAGTCAGGTCCTCTGGACGGGTCCTCTTGAACCCATCCAGAGGACCTAACTTTTTTTAGAGTTTTCTACCTGGATTATTGAGCATGCTTCAGGATATATTGAACATGAACCTTGATATTTTGAAACACTTTGGCCATGGCTACTTC
Source organism: Nematolebias whitei (assembly GCF_014905685.2). NCBI lineage: Eukaryota > Metazoa > Chordata > Actinopteri > Cyprinodontiformes > Rivulidae > Nematolebias > Nematolebias whitei. The sequence continues at coordinate 6,595,140 of NC_056498.1, forward strand.
AGACGAGTCGGCGGGAGAGAGGGTGGACTCCAGAAAACATCTTAGCACCATCAAACTGGTTGACCCACTATTTTGTGGCTCCTCGGACTGATGGAAGTCTTTTGGATGAAAGATGAAACGTTTTAACAAAAAAAGAAACTGCACAGAGGACCTGACTTAACTTTGTTGGATTTTTTTACCTGGATTATTGAGCATGAACTTTAATGGTTAAAATCCCTGGTTTCTTTCTGAACTTCATCTTGGAACTAAATACAAACACAATTGAACAAATCCAGTCCGAAGGCACTAAATTATTGACATAGTAGTAGACCAAGTATTAAAGGCAATTGTCACACACTAGAACGCCTGTCCAAACCTTAACCTTCACTTGTTTTTTTTTCCTCACTCATCCTTGAGAAGGATGGATGCTTTTTCTTCCCTCTCCTGCCTTCCTCCTGCTTTTTGCTCTCTGTTCTGTGTATCGGAGCTTCTATTTACACATCTTCTGAATTGTAAATTACTGTTATGGATTTGGTCAGCTGGACTTTCAATACAATTGATAAAAATGTTTCAAGCAAGCGACAGGGTGCTGGAAAACCCTCATGCCCTGGTGAGATGCACACGGCTGGTTATATCATGGATCCATGGAGAGAGTGGAAGATAATGTGCCTGTTTGTGTTGTCTCTGGAGGATGATGAATATTTTTATATCATTAGATTTATGATAGTAGGGTTTCTGCTTTTTGGCACCGGTGGATACCTATGTGATTGACTATTAAGAAAGACAGCGGCAGCAGTTTCGGCCATGGCAAAGCTGCCTACCTTATATGAAAGATTAGCTTGTGCTTCGAGCTCTCAGGCTCACCTGATTTACGAGATCAACCGTAAGATGGAAGCGGTTTATGAGAATCGTAGGCCACTTGCAGCTTCTGGAACTCGCCAGCATGTTGGAATCGATCTTGAAGAAGGCTAATAAGCACTGACCAGCGGAAAGCCGACAAATCTGGCCATTTTGGATAATCGAGAGTACCAGCAGAACTCAAGAGAAAAACTGTCTGCCTGCACAAAAACAACTGTGGCTTATCTGAATTTGGCCTCCCCGCTCGGCCTTGAATAGGCCAACTTATCAAATTGCTCCTGGGGATGTGTAAACTAAGAAGGCTATGCTCTATCCACCCCTGCATCCCCAAAGAACTTCTGTGAACATTTATCAGAGCTGTACCGGCTGACACATCAACATCTTATCAGGACTATGGTGCTATGGTGCTATGGTAACACCACCACATGCACTTTCATCCGTTAGCCCACTACTGTACAAACTGTACACATAATCTACTATCTACTGTTCATAAGTACTCACATACTTATATATATATTTTTTCTTTTATATAGCTGTTTATACCCCTTCATATTATAACCTGTTCATAGTCTGTACACTCACAGCCTGAATATATTTATACCTATAGCATATTCAAAGCAACTTACTGTATATTGCACTATATATATCTACCAATTTATTTTTCTTGCTAAGCACTTCTGGATAGATGCAAACTGCATTTCGTTGCTTTGTACCTGTGACATGTGCAATGACAATAAAGTTGAATTCTATTCTATTCTATTCTATCTGGAAGTGTTTTGTAGACAAATCTCACCATCTTGCCGTCAAATGCATATGTAATGTATCTATAAATGTGCTTGATGGTAGATTTTTTTTAATGTCAAGGACAAGGTGTGAAGAGATCTTTTTTTTTAATGCCCACTATTCTCATGGTCTTTCCCCTTTTCTGTTTAAAGAATAAGGGGCCATGCTCCTAGGAGCTGCAGCCAAGTATACTTCGCCTATCTTTTGGACAACTGTACGGAATATAATCTTGCTGTACTTCGATGCAATGATGATAATAAAGCTTATTCTGATTCTGATTCACCGCTGACACTCTGATGTTGGCTTAGGTTCTTCTAGGATATCTCACAACTGCAAAACTAAAAGGGGAGGAAGGATACCTCACCACTGCAGGTAGTGCATGCCTCTATTTCTGCCATACTAGATCCCTACAAGGCCAAATAGACAAATGAACCACGTGATTAACCCGAGTAGTCAGACACAAATGAACCAAACCCATCCAGAATGTCTCCAAGCTTGTCAATCTGGATGACAAAACCAACTTATGAGAACCACCTGTCTCTTATGCCCCTGAAGTGTTGGAACTTGCCATTGACCCATAGTTCCAATCTTCCAATTTTGTTCCTTTCTCTTTCACCTAAATTCTCATTTGAATGCTTTCCTCCCTTTATTATTCTTCATTAGCTTATACACCCCTTGTCCACTTGTGCTTGTATAGTCAGTGGTGTTAGAATCACCACTATTTAATTTAGTATACATGCCTTGGCCCACATAGATTAATCCACAATTATTTGTGGAAACTATAAGCAATATACTAAAGTAATATACAATAAACTAGAAAGCATAATTTCTGTTGCTCACAAGGTTTGCATATATACATACAGCTATATTGAATTTTGACTTGGAAAACCAGTTTTCGAAAGAAACCTTTATTAACTCCTAGATATAGCCACGCACCAAAATGGAAGTTCATAATTAACTTTGTTTTCCACATGATCATGTTCTCAACATGCATATATATCCACCAATATCTCCTGTCTTATTGGTGTTTTGATTTGTTTCCCCGTAGAGGACATTGAACAATGTAATGGCCACCTTTGCCACAATAAATACACTTTCCAGTCTTTAAACATGGTTGTCTCTCCTCCGGGGACAACCATGTGCAACCTATCTGCATAGGTTCCGGTTCATCCTCTGGGGTTTGTTTGGGTTTATACTGAAAACTCGGGGTCGAGCGGAACCTGGAAATGGATGGCCGCTGGGGGTTGTAGTTGCTCACTTTGTCTTTCATTAAGGCGATTATCAACTCTAATTGCCAAAGTGATCAGTTCCTCAAGGGATTGGGGTTTGTCTCTAAGAGCAAGTTGTTTTTTTAACTCTTTCTGATAATGAATTTAAGAAGGTACCTCTGATAGCGAGATCGCCTCAGCCCGTCTGTGTAGCCATGATGCGGAAACATAGTGCATGCTCTGACATAGACCTCCTTCCTTGTCGTAGGTTCAACAGATGTTTCACTGCCTCCTCCTGCTGCAATGGGTGGTCGAATATTAGCTAAAAGTCTGAGGAAATCAGAAAAAGTTAGTGATTCGAGAGAGTGTGAAGATAGGTGTGCATTAGCCCAACTAAGAGCGTCACCCTTTAAATGGCTGATAATAAAAGAAATCTTGGCTGCATCAGTGGTGTAGATACGAGAAGCTTTAGAAAATGCTAGGCGGCATTGAAGAATAAATCCGCCATAGTGGTCAGGATCACCACTAAAAAACTCTGAAGGTCTGAAAACAGGTTCGTTTGAAAAGGTTGTTACCTCAGCCATGGTACTGACAGTGGGGGGTTCATGTTGGTTGGCCTGTGGGACAGGAAGAAGTTGTGAAAGTTTCTGATTTGCAGTGAACATCATACCCCCAAGTTCTCTTAGAGTGGACTGGTTAGATTGTTCCTGGATCAATATTTGTTGTAGTGTGGATTCCAATTCATCAATACGTGCAATTTGGGGATCTAAGGCATTCTGAGAGTATTCTCACTCAGTCACGTTCTGGGTATGTTTGTATGGCTGAAGCATTCTGTCACAACGGAGGCAGTTCCCCAGAGTAACGGACTGAAGGATTACAGACTCAGAAAAAGGATTAAACAATCATTTATTTACAGTAATAAACAGTCAGTCTATTTACAGGTGGCTCTCACTGGGGGTTCCTGGTAGGGATGGGGCCAATTTGATTCGGTATCGGCCTCCGATACCAGCAAAATTTACGTATCGGATTTTCCGATCCACCTGCCGATATTTCCGATCCATGATGCATGTCTGTGGTTGCGCTGCATGTTGGCTTCAAACTATGGAATGGATTTCTTGAACGGCGGCGTGTCTCATGAACCCAGAGTAATAAGACCCACCTCACATTCAGGAAATACAGTTCATAGTTTGCAGCCAGCTACAACGTGAGGACTGAGTTAGTAGCATTGTGGCTAACAGCTAACCAACTTTTCATCGAAACATGTCAGCTGTGTGGAAGTATTTTACACTAAACACCACAAAACAAGACAGCAACGTGCAATGTCTGCAGAGCCATAGCACCACATTAAACCACGTTAAAGTTAGTTTTACGATGGACATTCGAGCTCCGTGGCTTTAGCGGGGCGCTGCTCTTTGCTCAACCCAAAACAAGCGACTCGACACTGGCCAGCCGCGTACAATCTGCCCCACTCAGTCTGCCCGTCTCCGAGGAGGGACAGACTGAGTGCGGCTGCTTGCTTCGGATTGAACAAGAAGTAGACATCGCTGAAACCACGGAGCTCAAACGTTTACTGAGAAGTTGCTAAACTTCATCATGATTCATGACCAACCACTATCAGTTGTAGAAAACGAATGATTTCACAGCTTGATACTTGCAGTCAAGATATAGTTTACCCTCCAGGAGATATTTATCAGTGCAACAGTAGACAATCATAAAAAACATATGGTTTGAAAATTATATTAAAAACTAAAACAGCTACATTATAAAGTGATGTAAAATACTAAAAACAAGAACATGTCTGTTGGTTTATGCCATGAACTTAGCAGATGTTTAAAGCCATTTAACATTTAATTTAATTTAATTCATTTATTCATTCATTTAAATGAAACAAATTTTTTTTTAAATCGTCAAAAAGAAAATATTGAATGAAAAGAGTGCAGGAAGAAGAAAAAATTATTATATCTGCCCCTTATAAAATATAAAACAACTTTAAACAATCACTTAAATTAATCATTTTAATATCCACTTTAAAGCTAGGAATAAAAAGAAACATGTTTTGTGTTAGCAGAATTTAATTCTAACTTTAAAACTTATCCAACATTAATAAAACTTACCTCAAGTTGCCTATTTGGACATGCATGCATATATTTGTACAAATTGTACTTGAGAGGAGATTATTACAGCCTCAGCCTCATATAAAATCTATGATGATCACGATATCGGAACTAGATCGGTATCGGACGATACTCAGATCTAGGTATCGAGATTGGATCGGAAGTAAAAAAAAGTGGATCTGTGCATCCCAGTTCCTGGAAGGGAAAAGGAAATGGTCAGAGACATGATAAAGGTGTGAGGATTGTAAATTGGAGTATTAAGTCTTACAGTGAGGGGAGGTGAGGTGGCTCTGTGAGAGATGATCAGGGTCAGGTCCAAGGAGTTCACAGGTGGGACATGGGTGGAGCATGGAGACAGGTAAGGTCAGTGGAGGAATAGCGGGGGAGGCCCACAAGGTAAAGTAATTGTATCCAGGTAAGTTCAGCATAAGAGTTTCACAGGAGAGCCAGGAGAATCCAGGACATGATGCGCAGGAGGACCAGGGTCTGAAGAAGCACGAGGAGAAATTCACAAGGTAAGTATAAACAAGATCATAACAAAACACTAAGAGGCTGAGAGCACAGGTACCATGAAGTAGATAGTACTTCAGCACTGAATGAAGCAAGCCAGCAGCCTCATATAGTCCATGGGGGTGATTAGTGGAGATGGCTGTCAGCTGTGACTCGTTAACTCTGCCTCAGGAGCCAAGGACCTGCGAAAAGAAGGGAGCTGGAAACCCCACAAAGGGAAGGCAATGATGTTGTAGAATATAATGTAAAAGCAATAGGGATAACCACACCCTGGAGAGGATGGTGAAACAAAACCCATTCCAAAATGTGGGGAAGATTCTCAAAGAGTGGACTGCAGCTGGAGTCAGTGCTTCAAGAACCACCACGCACAGATGTATGCCAGACATGGGTTTCAGTTGTCGCATTTCATGTGTGAAGCCATCTAGTCTAGAACAAGAGACAGAAGTGTCTCGCCTGGGCTAAAGACAAAAAGGACTGGACTGTTGCTGAGTGGTCCAAAGTTATTTTCTCTGATGAAAGTAAATTGAACGGGCAGCACGGTGGCACAACTGGTAGAGCCGCTGCCTCTCAGCAAGCAGGTCCCTGGTTCAAATCCCGGTCCGGAAACCTTTCTGAGTTGAGTTTGCATGTTCTCTCTGTGCATGCATGGGTTTTCTCCGGGTAGTCCGGTTTCCTCCCACAGATCAAAAACATGCATGTTAGGCTGATTGGTAACTCTAAATTGCCCCTAGGTGTGAGTGAGAGAGTGAATGATTGTTTGTCTCATTTGTCTCTATGTGACCCTGTGATGGACTTGCGATCCATCCAGGGTGTACCCTGCCCCTCGCACAGTGATTTCTGGACATGGGCACCAGTGACCCCCATGACTCAAAATGGAAGAAGTGGGTAAAAGTGAATGGATGGATGGATGGATGGATGGAAAGTAAATTGAGCATTTCCTTTGGAAATTAAGGTTCCAGAGTCTGGAGGAAGAGAGGAGAGGCACAGAATCCACATTGTTTGAGGTCCAGTGTCAAGTTTCCACAGTCAGTGATGGTTTTTGTTGATGTTTCATCTACTGGTGTTGGTCCACTGTGTATTCTGAGGTCTAAGGTCAAACAGCCGTCTACCAGTTTTAAGTAAGTAAAGTAAAGTTTATTTATAGAGCGCTTATCACAGACATAAAATCACAAAGCGCTGTACAATGAAAATTAACGCTAAAATATACAAAGAATAAAACAAGCATAAGAATTTCAAGAAGCACAATAAAATCATGACATAAAAGCCTGGGAGAATAAAATGTTTTCAGTTGCTTTTCAAAAACCTCAACAGAGTCAGCAGAACCAAGTTGCAGGGGCAAACTGTTCCACAGCCTTGGAGCCACTGACTGAAAGGCCCTGTCCCCTTTAGTTTTCAGCCGCATACGTGGAACATCCAAGAGGTTCTGTGCTGGGAATGAAGGCCACGAGCAGCAGAGTATTTGGTTAAAAGCTGACAAAGATACACAGGAGCCTGGCCATTTAAAGCTCTGTATGTCAGCACAAGAACTTTGAAACGGATTCTAAACTCCACTGGGAGCCAGTGTAGTGAATATAGAACCAGGGTGATGTGACAGTATTTGCTGGATTTGGTGAGAAGTCTGGCAGCTGTGTTCTGTATTACTTGTAGACGTGAAACAGAAGACTTGTCCAGGCAGATAAAAAAGGGCATTACAGTAGTCCAGACGCGAAGACACAAAAGTGTGAATAATTTTCTCTAGGTCAACTCTGGTGACCATAGGTCATATTTTAGAAACGTTTCTTAAATGAAAGAAACAGGAACGAGAAATAGCCCTAATGTGAGACTCAAAGCCTAATGATGAGTAAAATGTGACTCCTAAATTTTTTACTTTTGATTTGGCTACTGGGCAGAAAGAGTTCAAAAAAACATCCAATACAAAAGCAACTGGACTTTATTTGTAACAGAAGACTTGAATTGAGAAAGCTTCTCGGATGAGGAGCGAAACGTCTTCTGTTAAAAATAAAGTCCAGTTGCTTTTGTATTGAACGTTTTTTGAATTTATCATGTCCTGGATGACTGAGAATCTTCACCAGCATGGGCAGAAAGAGGCAATTTTCATTCAAACATTTGAACTATATCAGTCTGTGTGTAATGAATGTGTCACAATCCTCAGTGTTTAGACCCATTTGCAGGCAGGCGAGCGAGGCAGGAGTTTGAACTGGACATCAGAGTAAACAGGCAGAGCAGATCATCAGGTGGACGAAAACAGACAGGACAAAGGAGGACTGAGATGTCTGTGAATACAGAACAATGACCGGACGAGGAGTGGAGGAGAGAAAGGCTTTTTATAAGACAGAGGGAGAGTGAGTAATGAGAGCACCTAGGCAGGTGGCTGATGAGGGAAAGGTGAGAACGATAAAGACTGAGGACTGGAGAGGCAGACTAAGGAGACATTGGCTGAGAGCACGAGCGAGAAGAGAGAAGGCGGTAAGGCACGGCCAGGCTGTGAATGGTTGGAAGGATGTCAGAGGGAACGGAGTTGTCAGGAAGTGATTTTGCAGAAATGGAAGAGGGAGGGGATGGCGTAGAAAAGGACGGGATATGGCAGACTCAAAAATCTAAACATAAAAGGAAAAAAGCAAGACACCATATAGAATCGTCTGTTTCTGTAGCTGAAGAAGAAACAGATATGGTGGCGGAGTTTAAAATTATCTTGAAGTTTGATAAAGACGGAATGTCCTTTGGCATGTGGAATCTGATAAAACTGACTAAAGAAATCAACTCACTGATGGGAAAGGTGAAATTTGTGAAAGTGATAAGAGATGGATCCTTATTGATAATCTGTAATGATGTTAAACAAAAAGAAAGAGTACTAAAAATAAAAAGAGTCCTAGGTGAGAATGTGAGTGGGAGGTTGTTAGGTGGCAAAAAGTATGTACGAAGAGTCATCTCGGGTATTCCACCTAATGTACTAGTTGAGGAGATTAAGAATAATGTTTCAGGAGGGAAAGTAATTGAAGCCAAACGATTGACAAGATATAAAAATGGAGAAAGGAGTGATAGTTTTTTGATAATGTTAAAATTTGAAAAGTCTACCAGATAAAGTGTTTGTGGGGTATATTAGTTATAATGTCCGACCATTTATTCCACCACCGTTGCGTTGCTTTAAATGCCAGAAATTTGGGCACGTTGCAGCAATATGTAAGGGAAAACAGAAATGTGGGAAGTGTGCTGGGGATCATGAGTATGGAAAGTGTGAAAAAGGAGCCGCGTTGAAATGCTGTAATTGTGGAGGGGAACATAGTTCAGGATTTAGGGGTTGTGTAGCTAGTAAAAGAGCTGAGGAAATTCAGAAAATTAAAATCACTACAGGAATTACTTATGCAGAAGCCATAAAAAAAGTCCCCATGAATCCAATAATTCATCCAAAGAAATTGCTGGAGGAAGAAAAAATGGGATCTAACTGTATGAACAACTGCAAGGTAAAAGAAGACACTTTACTCATGACAAAGGAAGATTTTGTAATGTTCATGGTAGAGGTTGTTAATTGCACAGCTCAAACACAAAGAAAAACTGAAAAAATCCAAATAATTGTGAAGGCAGCACAAAAGTATTTAGACTGTAAAAATGTTAGCTGGGAATCAATTAAAGAAAAACTGAATGAGACGCAATCTTCTCAACCTCAATCATGTGGGGGAGGACATTCTGCTTCATGTTAACTTTAATTCAATGGAATGCAAGAAGTCTAATAAGTAATGGTTTAGAGTTTAAAAAATACATTTCGGATTTGATAGTTAAGCCTCAACTGATATGCATTAAAGAAACCTGGCTTAAGCCCCAATTGGATTTCATAATACCTGGATATATATCAATTAGAAATGATAGGGTGGGAAGACAAGGTGGGGGAGTGGCAACTTTTGTACAAAATGGACAAAGATATGAAGTGGAAGCAATTAGCAAGAAACATGAAGCAATAGTAATTAAAATCTGGATAAGAAACGGTCAGATTTCAGTGGTAAATTTATACAACACTAACAAAAAGTTGTCCATTCAAGAGCTTATTGAAATAAATGTACAGAGTGACGGTAAAACTTTATGGTGTGGTGATTTCAACTCAAATAATACTCTATGGGGGAGTATAAGTACAGACATGAAAGGATTGATAATTGAAGAGTTTCTAGAATTACAGTCACTGGTGTGCATTAATAATGTTAGTCCTACTAGATATGATTGTAATAGGAATTTAGAAAGCGTGTTAGACCTAACATTAGTATCAAATTCAATAGCTGGAATTACATCTTGGGAGGTGCTGAATGATTTTCCTATGGGTAGTGATCACTTTCCTATTAGAATATCAGTTGGTTCTGAAGTAATAAAAGAAGAAGAAGGGCAGAGTCCAAGATGGAAACTGAATAGAGCTAATTGGGATCTTTTTAAAAATTTAGTTGATATTCAATTTAATAAACTAGATGAGAACTTGTTTTGTAATGTGGATATGTGTCATTCAAAAATAGTGTCTATCATTATTAATGCAGCTGAAACTTCAATTTCTAAAACAAATGATAGAAGAAATAAAAAATCTGTTCCTTGGTGGAATGAACAATGTAATATTGCCATAAGAGAAAGAAATAAAGCATTTAAATTGATAAGAAAGTACCACACTATTGTAGAGGAACATATACATGTGATATATTCATAAATTAAACGGATTCTTTCATTTTTCTGGACTGAATAATATCGTGCATTGAAATTAAATGTAACGTGAGACGTTAATTTTCTTTGACCCATCAAATGAATGCGGTCATTTATTAACAGAATCAAAGTTTAACATCAAACATTTACATTAATTTGGCAAATTGATTTCAACAACAACATAATTAATTAGCAAGCTTTACGATTAGGAAACCATACGGCCATGATTTCCCTTGCAACTTTAACCCAACAGACATTTCTGAAAATATCTGGATGAATTACTAGCAAGATAGAAGAGTTTTAAAGATGGAAAATGAAGTTTATCTTGAGAGAGATGGGTGAGGGAATTTGTCTGTTATAACCAGAACAACACGCTCCTTCTGGACCCAGCTTAACCAACGGTACACTTTGCGGTTGAAGATCGACTCTTTTACCTTTGCAGACGATAGTTTGGCCTCGGTGTAGAGTTCTCTTCAAACGCTTTCCAGCGTCTCCGTAAGGATAGTAGGGAACCGTTCGGAGTCATGAGGTCATCCCAGAACAGACTTCTTCATAGTTCCTCTGAACTTCTCTCGTTCAGCTTAGTTGCTGTGGTTCTCCAGCATTCTGAACTCTGTATTCTCTCTCCGCACACTGGATTCTCTATTCCAGCATACTCCCACACTCTCACAGTGTTCTCCCAGCGTTCTACCTGCGTTCTAGGAAGTGTTGAACCCTTTAAGGAGTTCTGTTTCCGGTTCATTTTGAGAACTTCCTGATTGGTCGATCGACCGAACAGGGGGTGGTTTTAGTAATGTAAGAGGTTATTAAAAGTCAAGGAAAAAGATTAAGTTTGTTTAAGAACAGACAGAAAATGTTTTGAAGGACCCAGACTTCGTGGAGTCAATTCTCTCATATCTGCCTGAAAAAGTTAAACATGACATTACTTTTCCAGTAAACTTGCAGTTGACCGAAACTTGACCTTTGACCAACTTACACTGGTGTTTCAGACAGAAGATCAAGAAAAATGAATAATTACTCTGTAACAGACCTTAACTTGATTTCTACTTTGAATGAGGATTAAAAATTCATTAATACTGTTTCACAGTTGATTTAAAATGAGTAGTTCACTTCAACATTTAAAATGGTTTGAACTAACACACTTTGATTATCAAGACATTTGTAAGATAGTAATGATAATAGAAAAAAAGAGTGTTCTTTCAATTGATCAGTGCAGGGCAATTAGAAAGTCTCTGGATGGACTTGATTTTGTGTTTCTGGACTCAAATCAATGAAATACAGTTCTTGTCCCAGGAAGGCCCTCAAGGTCAGGATTTGACCTGAGGCTTAGTTCACTACACTATAGAGACATTAATTAAATATAAAAAAGCACAAGCTATAGTTAGGAAGACTATTAGAGCAGCTAAAAAGGCATGTTGGAGAAAGTATTGTAATTCTATTGGAAGAGAAACCAAGTTAGCGGAAGTATGGAGAATTATTAAGAAAATGAATGGGGTTAGGAAAACTTCTTCCTTACCTGTTTTAGAATTAAATGGGAAAATAGCGGGTAATAATAAAGAAAAGGCAGAATTGTTAGCAAAATCATTAATTAAAGTACACAGTTCAGAAAATTTATCTGAAGATATGAAAAAGAATAAAGAAAAGTTATTGTATGAAAACCCAGAAGTTAATATCAAGGAAATAGTTTCAGATCAAGAATTAGATATGCCTTTCACCAAATATGAATTCATCCATCCATCCATCCATCCATCCATTTTCTGCAAAAAGCAGACACGCAATCCTAAGGCCACCAAAACAGATCCCCTTAACACCTTGGCTGCGCCTAGAAATTCTGTCCATAAAACTTATGAACAGAATTGGTGACAAAGGGCAACCTTGGCGGAGTCCAACTCTCACTGGGAACAAGCCTGACTTACTGCCGGCGATGCGGACCAGGCTCTGACACCGGTCATACAGGGACCTAACAGCCCATATCAAAGGGCCCGGTACCCCATACTCCCAGAGTACCCCCACAGGGTTCCCCGAGGGAACTCCGGGTGAATCTCATCCACCCCTGGGGCCCTGCCACCGAGGAGCTTTTTAACCACCTCGGTGACCTCAGCACCAGAGATTGGAGGGCCCGACCCAGAGTCCCCAGGCTCCGCTTCCTCAGTGGAAGATGTGCCGGTGGGATTGAGGAGGTCTTCAAAGTATTCCGCCCACCGACCCACAACTTCCCAAGTTGAGGTCAGCAGCACACCACTCCCACTATAAACAGTGTTGGTGGCGTACCGCTTTCCCCCCCCTGAGACGCCGTATGGTAGACCAGAATCGCCTCGAAGCCGTGCGGAAGTCATTCTCCATGGCCTCTCCAAACTCCTCCCATGCCCAAGTTTTTGCCTCAGCGACCACCCGAGCCGCATGTCGCTTGGACTGCCGATACCCATCAGCTGCTTTCGGGGTTCCACATGCCTTAAATGCCCAATAGGACTCCTTCTTCAGCCTGACAGCATCCCTCACCGACGGTGTCTACCATCGGGTTCGAGGGTTGCCGCTGCGACAGGCACCAACAACCTTGCGGCCGCAGCTCCGGCAAGCTGCCTCAACAATAGAGGCACGAAACATGGTCCACTCGGACTCAATGTCCCCCACCTCCCTGGGAACATGTTCGAAGTTCTCCCGGAGGTGAGAGTTAAAACTCCGTCTCACAGGAGACTCTGCCAGACGTTCCCAGCAAACCCTCACAATATGTTTGGGTCTGCCAGGTCTGACCGGCATCCTCCCCCACCATCGGAGCCAACTTACCACCAGGTAGTGATCAGTGGACAGCTCCGCCCCTCTCTTCACCCGAGTGTCCAAGACATATAGCCACAGATCAGATGAAACGATGACAAAGTCGATCATCAAACTGCGGCCTAGGGTGTCCTGGTACCAAGAGCACATATGGACACCCTTATGCCTGAACAAGGTGTTCGTTATTGACAATCCATGCCGAGCACAGAAGTTCAACAATAGAACACCACTCTGGTTCAGATCATGGGGGCCGTTCCTCCCAACCACACCCCTCCAGGTCTCAATATCATTGCCCACATGAGCATTGAAGTCCCCCAGCAGAACAAGGGAATCCCCAGGAGGTGCACTTTCCAGTACCCCCTCCAAGGACTCCAGAAAGGGTGGATAATCTTAACTGCCGTTTGGTGCATAAGCACAAACGACAGCCAGAACCCATCCCCCCAAAATTAGGCAGAGGGAGGCCACCCTCTCATTTACCGGGGTGAACCCCAACACATAGGCACCAAGTTGGGGGGCAATAAGTATGCCCACTCCTGCTCGGGGCCTCTCACCAGGGGCAACTCCAGAGTGGAAGAGTGTCCATCCCCTCTCAAGGAAACTGGTTCCAGAGCCAGAGCCATGCGTAGAGGTGAGTCCGACTATTTCTAGCCGGAACCTCTCAGCCTCACACACCAGCTCAGGCTCCTTCCCCACCAGTGAGGTGACATTCCATGTCCCAATAGCCAGCTTCTGTAGTCGAGGATCAGACCGCCAGGGTCCCTGCCCTCGGCCACCACCCATCCCACATTGCACCCAACCCCTTTGGCCCCTCCCACAGGTGGTGAGCCCATGGGAAGGGGGACCCACATCTCCTCTTCGGGCTGTGCCTGGCCGAGCTCCATGGGTAAAAGCCCGGCCACCAGGCGCTCGCCCGTGTGCCCCACCTCCACGCCTGGCTCCAGAGTGGGGCCCCGGTGACCCACGTCTGGGCAAGGGAACATTAGGCCCGTTTATTTTTCTCATCATCTGGGTTTTTGGGCTGCACTTTGTCTGGTCCCTCACCTAGGACCTGTCTGCCATGGGTGACCCTACTAGGGGCGTAAAGCCCCTGACAGCATAGCTCCTAGGGTCATTGGGACACTCAAACCCCTCCACCACGGTAAGGTGGCAGCCCAGGGAGGGGCAAATATGAATTGGAAAAAGTTATTAATAATACTAGGCAATCAACACCGGGTAAGGATGGGATATGTTATATAATGCTAAAACATTTAGAAAATTAATCTCTTGTTGTTTTATTAAAGTTGTTCAATTTGATTTGGATGACTGGCAGTATACCTGCGGAATGGAAACAGTCAGTTATAATTCCGGTATTAAAACCAGGTAAAAAGGCAAATGACCCATCCAATTATAGACCGATTGTACTTACATCACAATTAGGGAAAATAATAGAAAGGCTAGTTACAGATAGACTAACATATATTATTGAAAGTAAAAATAAATTCTGTCCGTTTCAAAGTGGTTTTCGTAAAGGAAGAAATACGATGGACGCGTTACTATGTTTGGAGTCAGAAAAAAGAGAAGCTCAAACAAATAAAGAATTAGTGATAGCCGTGTTCTTTGATATAGAGAAAGCGTACGATATGTTATGGAAAGAAGGATTATTGATTAAATTAAGGAACCTTGGTATAGGAGGTAAGATGTATAATTGGGTTTTGAATTTTTTGTCTGGTAGAGAAATAGAAGTTAGGGTGGGGACGAAATTTTCTACCAAGTACTCAGTTGAGAATGGTACCCCACAAGGTAGTGTGTGTAGCCCAATTCTGTTTAATATCTTGATAAATTATATATTTGATGGGATAGATAGGAAAATAGGTAAATCCTTATATGCAGATGATGGGGCTCTGTGAGTGCGGGGACATCCATCCATCCATCCATTATCTTTACCCGCTTATTCCATTTTGGGTCACGGGGGTCGCCGGTGCCCATGTCCAGCAAACACTGTGCGAGGGGCGGGGTACACCCTGGACGGGTCGCAGTCCATCACAGGGCCACATAGAGACACACGAGACAAACAAACATTTACTCTCTCACTCACACCTAGGGACAATTTAGAGTTACCAATCAGCCTAACATGCATGTTTTTGGTCTGTGGGAGGAAACCGGAGTAACCGGAGAAAACCCACGCATGCACGGAGAGAACATGCTAACCCCACCCAGAAAGGCCCCTGGACCGGGGTTTGAACCAGGGACCTGCTCGCTGAGAGGCAGCAGCTCTACCAGTTGCGCCACCGTGCTGCCCGTGCGGGGACATAATATTGCATATTTGCAGAAAAGGATGCAGGAGGCCATTTTGAAAGTAGAAGGATGGGCAAACAAATGGGGAGTTAGGATGCCAATTGAAAAGACTCAAGTTATCTGTTTTTATAAAAGGCATAAGGACGTCAATTTTTACCTTTATAAGCAAAAACGTTGGTTACGTACTGTAACCCCAGAGTATAGGCGTAGCCCTTTAAGGTTGTTGCTTAGTGGGTTTATCCCAATATGCAAAGCATCGCACTGAAAAATTTAGTCCACGCCCACCTGCTGTGTGGGCCCCACCCGGTCCATATAAATTACGTTGAGAGGGAAATCGGCTCCCAAAAATAGCTTTTTCTTCAGCCATTTAGGAGCCATTGAGGCCCGACGCTTAAAGGGCTACGGCTATACTCATAGAATCTGGGGTTACAGTACGTAACCAACGTTCTATTTCGTGTAGGCTTCGCCCTTTAAGGCTGTCGCTTAGTGGGTTAAGGGCGAAGCGGATGTTGTCCTCGCCTCACTGGGTCCATTCGAACACCGTATGAAGCAGAAGCTTGCCCAAAAAACATCAAGAAAAGAGCCATGTCACTCAGCTCCCCATGTGTGTAATTACGCATTGCGTAATTATGTGTGCCATGCACAGAAGCATGCTGTGTAACTATGCATTCTGAATGCATGAACGCCCCGGAAAACTTCAACGGGGAGGGAAAAAAGCTGAAAAGAGCCATGAACCAACCGGTTTACGGCTGAACCGTATGAACAGATTAATAATAACAGGAGAGCTGATTATTAATCAAATGAACTGATTGGTAACAATAGTCGTGAACTGATTAGTGACAATAGAACCAAAATAACAATCACAACTTGTGACTGATAACATCTCACACTGTAATGCATGCAGACAGATGTGAGTAAAACGGAGTTCCATGAAACAACAATATTCATTCTGTAAAACACTAAAGACAGAATGTGTCATGGAACGAGCCGTCACATTATGTAGATAAAAGCGAATAAATGAGCAGGGTGTTGACCACGCGGCCGCAGTGCAAAATGTCCTGCATTGCCATACCATTATGCAAAGCAGTCGAAGATGCGATACCCTTGATTGAGTGTGCTCTGAGGTTGACAGGAGGCTCTAAATCTGATGCTCTGTAGGCTTCAGAAATGGCCTCACACAGCCAATGTGACAAGCGCTGTGTGGATTACAGTTGACCTGTAGATGCATCTCTATAATGCACAAACAAATGTTGACCCATTGCAGCTGTGCACGCTATGTAACACATCAACGCCCGCACCGGACAGAGGAAATGAAAAGACGCTACTTCTTCTGATCTGTGTGTGTGTGTGTGTGTGTGGGGGGGGGGGGTGACGGGAGGGAACCCCTCCAACGATATCGCTCTTGATTTAAAAGAGCTCGTGATGTTTTAGGCATAAAAGCTGGGTTTGGTCTTAAATCAGCTGAGCTGCCGTCAGCCTGAATTCTGAGACATGACGGAGTGACAGAGAGGGCAGATAAACCACTCACTCTCTTAGCGGACGTTAAAGCCAGCAGCAGGGCTGTTTAAAGAGACAAGAATTTAAGTGGAACCTGATCCAAAGACTCAAATGGAGCTTTGATCAGGACCTGCTGGACCAGTATTAAATCCCACTGTGGAACAAGTGGGTGTGAAAACAGGCCTGCGTCTCTGTACACCTTTTAGAAAACGCTTCATCAGCGGATGATTAAAAACCTGTTCTGTCTCCGAAACCTTTAGTGGCAGGAAGAGATGGCTGCAGCGTACGTTTTAATCGTGCTGGACGCCAAATTTCTGTCCATCAGCTGCTGCAGAAAGGACAGCATGCCACCTAATGGACTTGAGGTGGCCTCTACACCCTTCTCTGTACACCAGCGCTGAAAAGCTGTCCGCTTTGATGTGTACAGCGCTGTGGTAGATGCAGCACGTGAAAACAGAATTGTGCGCACTACATCCTGTGGATGACCCATCCTCTCTAAGCGGATCCATTCAGCGGCCAGACCCACAGGTGCTGGCCTATTTCTGGGTAACTCCTGGTCGCTCCTCCTGCCTGGAGGAGAGCGTCCTCCCTCCACGGCAGTTTCCACGGGCACCCCGACAGCAGGCGTTGCAGGACTGGGAACCATGGTGCGCTCACGCGTTCGGGGGCTACCAGGAGAGCTGTCAATCCCTCCTCCTGAACTCGGTTCAAGAACCGTAAAATCAGAGGAGGTGGAGGAAAACGCGTACAGAAGCATTTTGGGCCATGGGCTGTGGGCAAACGCATCCACCCCCAGCTGTGGTTAATCTCGTGGGCTCAGAGAAAACCATAATTGACACTGAGCGTTTCTCGTGTTACAAACAGGCCCACAGCTGCTATTTCAATCTGAGTCAAAATACTCCGTCAGTGTCACAATCCTCACAGTTGGAACCCATTTGCAGGGAGGCGAGCGAGGCAGGAGTTTAAATAAAAATAATTTATTTAAACAACAAAACAAAAAGGCTGTCGGTGCAGCAAAACTTACTTTGGCAAAACAGGATCAAAAACAAGGCTGAACAGGACATAAGAGTACACAGGCAGAGCAGATCATCAGGTGGACAAAAACAGACAGGACAGAGGAGGACTGAGATGTCTGTGAATACAGAACAATGACCGGACCAGGAGTGGAGGAGAGAAAGGCTTTTTATAAGACAGAGGGAGAGTGAGTAATGAGAGCACCTGGGCAGGTGGCTGATGAGGGACAGGTGTGAATGATAAAGACTGAGGAGTGGAGAGGCAGACTGAGGAGTGAGTGGAAAACAGGACCAGATACACAGGAACAGAAACCACACAAAGAGCAGAACTACAAGAGCACAAAAAGCAGAGTGGGGAACACAGACACAAACAGAAACAGCAAATGGTACCATCCTTAC
>NC_056498.1:6613317-6620738 GCF_014905685.2 Nematolebias whitei
AGTGGGTCATTTATTAACAGAATCAAGTTTAACACATCACACATTTACATTAATTTGGCAGAATATGAAAACAACAACATAATTAATCAGCTTTTACAACCAGGAAACCATACGGCCATGGTTTTCCGTTGTTACACCACAGACATTAATGAAAACATCTGGATTAATTTTCTAGCAGATAGGAGAGTTAAAGACGGAAAGATGAAGTTTATCTGAGAGAGATGTATGAGGGAATTTGTCTGTTTTAACCAGAACAGCACGCTCCATTGAAATCAGCTTGGGCCAACGGTACGCTTGGTCGAAATAGAACTTTTACCTTGCAGACGATAGCTTCAGCGTCGGTGTAGAGCTCTTCTTTTGACTCTTTTCAGCGTCTCCGTGAGGACAGCTAAAAACCTTAGGAGTCGTGTGAGGTTATCCAAACAGAAGTTATAATTCCCAAAATAGTCTCTGGTTCAGCTTGTTTGGTTTAGCAGCATCCATGAATGCCTGCGGTTGCATTCACGGACTCCCAAACTCCCTGTACTCTGGATTCCACAACTCTTGAACTCTCCTGCTCTACTTGAACTGCTGCTCCATCTTCAAGACTGAGCTTGCAGCAGCTTCAAGACTGAGCTGAACTCTCTGTCAGAACTCTTCTGGAACTCTTCTCCAGAACTCTCTGAACTCTACTGTTGAACTGGGAAGTTGCCACATTTAAACGGGCTATACTTCCGGTTCATTTGAGAGCCTCTGATTGGTGGATGGACCAGAACAGAGGTGTGGTTTGTGATGTAAGGTGTTATGGAAAGTCAAAGATAGAGATTAAGATTGTTTAAGAACAGACAGAAAGATTGTTGGAGAAAACCAGTCTTAGTGGCGTCTCTACTCAGTATCTTGCTGTAAAAGTTAAACATGACATTTCTTTTCAGTAAACTTCTTAGTTGACCGAAACCTGAACTCTAACACACTTACAAACTTGCTCACTTTCAAAGCAGACGATCAAGAAATTGAATCATTACTCTGTAATGTACTCTAACTTGATTTCACTTTGAATTGAGGAATAAAAATCATTACTACTGTTTAAGTAAATAAAAATGAGTAGTTCACTTCAACATGTAAACATTGTTTGAACTAACACAATTTGATTATCAAAACATTTATAAAATAGTAATGATCATAGAGAAATGTCTTTTCCACTTGATTAATTCAAGACAGAAAGTCTCAGGATGGGTCAAACTGTATTTCTGGATTCAAATCAATGAAATGACAGTTTCTGTCCATCTGGTCAGTTTTGACATCAGGCTTAGTCCACTACATTATTAATGAATCATGTATTCTCAAGGTTTGGACTTCCCCTCAGGGTGAACTCAGACCAAGGTACACACTTCACAGGTGAAGTAATGAAGGAACTGTGGAAGACGCTAGGCGTCAAAGCCAACTTCCATATTGGCTACCACCCACAGGCTTCAGGCCAGGTTGAGAGAGCAAACAGGACTGTGGTGAGTATTTTGAAAAAATACGTAGCCGCAAACCACAAGGACTGGGACGTGAAACTCCCTCTGGTCCTCATGGCCATAAGGGCCACTCCACACACATCGACTGGCATCTCTCCTTTCGAGATGATGACGGGTCGACAAATGACTCTCCCTCTACACCTGTTGTACCAACCAGGCGATGCTGCCATGGTAACAGCCTACACTACGCAACAATACATGAAAGACTTGATAAAACACCTTAAAAACACTTTTGCTTTCGCACAGAAAAACCTGGAAAAATCAGCTGAAGGACGCAAAGCGTACTACGACCAAAAGGCCTCTCACGAGGAACTCCAAGTGGGAGACAGGGTCTGGTACTACACGTTTGCCCCCACAACTGGGAGAAGAGAGTCCGGGACCGGAACTCTCGCCCGTAAACTGATGCCCAGATGGACTGGATCCCATCTGATAACAGACAAACTGTCTCCAGTTGTCTATCAGATAAAAATCAGTAAAGGCCAAAAAGAGCCAACTGTTAAATGGGTACATCGAAACCAGGTTAAACCACACAAGGCGTGCAATAACTCCTCAGGAGACAAAGATCTCACAAAATCTGACCTCGTGGGAATAAGGGTCATCCAAGCAGAAGATAACTAATGGATAATAAACTTAACCATAGTTTAAACTCACAGGACCTACCCTTGACGATTACGAAGCTAAGACCTATCTCTTTGTGTTTCCATAGGACAATGATGGTACCACTCCTGGTAATCGTCACCCTCTTGGGTGCCATCCACGAAGGGCAAGCCGAGATCGTAACCCTTGGGCCCACCTCAGGCATCGCTCTGAGGGACCAGCCGGGACTGCTCATCACAGATTGCCGCCTATACACTCGAAAGGTCTTCGTCCGCTTCGACCCCCAAACCGTGATCAGACAACACATTAACCTTAAAAACGAGTGGCTAAACAAGACATGGTATACGGTATCCCTAGAGAGTGCAAAAGGAGAGATCCGGCACGTCCTAAAGCAACTACATAAGTTCACTTACACCCAACAAGAGTTGGGCGGAACAGGTAGAAGGCAAAAGCGCAGCATCGGCGGGCTTTTGCTTGCTGCGTCGTCACTACGATCACTGTTTAGCCTAGGTTTGTCCGCATTCAACACTGTCAGTATAGCGCCTTTAAAACAACACGTGTCTGAAGTAGAGAGTGAGGTCCCAAAGATCCGAGCACTAATGGACCTTCAACAAACACAACTGAGACAAGTGACTGAAACCGTGAAAGATACTGTTCTAGTGCTGAATACTCACACCCAAGAAATCAAAGCCCTCGTACATGCGGTAAATGAGTTAACCCTTAAGGTTGAAATGGATTACGCTGTCGCACACCTGATGGATAGGATCTTCGCTGACATGCTTAGAGATATCAGCTCGTCGGTTGATACACTAGTCACCGGTAGGATTCCACCGTATCTAGTCTCGCTACAGATGGTGGACGACATCCTCAACTCCGCTACGCGCGAAAAAGTTACGCAAACGCAGGCTCACCTGGCTTACACTCTAGGTAGCGCAATCCCAATCTACGTCAATCACAAGACGTTTGAAATGGCGTTCATTATCAACCTACCGATAATTCCCTCAAATGGCATATACAGACTCTGTTTCCAAAGGGTTAAAGCATTGCTACAATGGAATTACCAACAACATTATGGAATTATCATCAACACAATGGAATTACCAAGAACATTGTGGAATTACCTTTGACTTTTGTTTTCCTTGCTGGATTACTTTTGACTTTTGTTTTCCTTGCTGGATTACTTTTGACATTTGTTTTCCTTGCTGGATTACATCAAGCTCAAGGACATTCGAAGGCGTAAGTTCATGTTTGGAATTCATCCCCATGGACAGGCGATGATTTCCAAAGGGGGGACTGTAGTGAACTAGGCCTGATGTCAAAACCTTGACCTAAGGACCATATGGGACAGAACTTGTCATTTCATTGATTTGCATCCAGAAATACAGGTGGACCCATCCTGAGACTTTCTTTCTTGAGTTAATCAAGTGAAAGAAGACTGTTCTCTATTATCATTACTATTTTACAAATGTTTGATAATCAAATTGTGTTAGTTCAAACAATGTTTGAATGTTGAAGTGAACTACTCATTTTAATTAATTGTGAAACAGTAATAATGATTCTTAATCCTCATTCAAAGTGAAAATCAAGTTGGAATACGTTACAGAGTAATGATTCAATTTCTTGATTGTCTGTTTGAAGTGAGCAAGTGATGGAAGTTGGTCAAAGTTCAAGTTTCGGTCAACTGCAAGTTTACTGAAAAGAAATGTCATGTTTAACTTTTACAACAAGATACTAGAGAATTGACTCCACGAAGTCTGAAGTTTCTCATGAAATCTTTTGTCTGTTCTTAAACAATCTTAATCTTTTCCTTGACTTTTCATAACACCTTACATCACAAACACACCTCTGTTTGGTCCATTCGACCAATCAGAAAGTTCTCAAATGAACCGGAAGTGACCCTTCTTAAAAGGTGCAGCACTTCCTAGTTTCAGCAGTTCCAGAGTTCATGAAGGCTGGAATTCAGGATGCTGCTGAAAGAGAATCAAACTGAACCAGAGAAGATCTGGGAATTATGAAAGTCTGTTGTGGACGATCTCACGACTCCCGAGGTCTAGCTGTTCTTACGGAGACGCTGAAAAGTGGCTCGAAGTGGAACTTTACGCCGGAACTGACATATCTTCAGAAAGGTAAAAGTCGATCTTCAACCAAAGTGTACCGTTGGGATAAGCTGGTCCAAAAGAGCGTGCTGTTCTGGTTAAAACAGACAAATTCCCTCACACATCTCTCTGTAGATAAACTTCATCTTTCCATCTTTAAAATTCTTCTATCTGCTAAAAATATACAGATATTTTTAGAAATGTCTGAAGCAAAGTTTTTCAATCTCGCTCTGTGGTTAATAATCTGTTGTACTACTGGAAGTGAGAACAATCGCCGTGTTGTTTACTTCCTGTAAAACTGATTAATAAGCTGTCGTTATTCTCAATTCTTGCCAATTAATGTAAATGTGTGATTGTTAAACTTGATTATGTTAATAAATGACCCACTGTCTTGGTGAGTCAAAGATAATTAACGTTTCCATCCACATTTTATTAATTCAGATGCACGTCATTATACAGTCCAGAAAAATGAAAGAATCCGTTTTAACAGTATGAATATATATCAGTATATGTACATACTACAGCTGTAGCATACGATAATCGTGCTGGACACCAGATTTCTGTCCATTGACTGCTGCAGAAAAGGACAGCATGTCGTACAGTGGACATGAAGTGGCCTCTACGCCTTTCTCTGTACCACAGTGCTGAAAAAACTGACCACTTGATGTGAACAGTGCTGTGGTGGTTGTAGCACGTGAATCCTAAATCGTACGCACTACATCTTGAGAGAGATCCATCCTCTCAAAAAGATCCGCACAGCGGCCAGACCACAGGTGCTGGCCTAATCTGATTAACTCCTGATTGTTCCTCCCGCCTGGAGGAGAGCGTCCTCCCTCCACGGCAGGTTCCACGAGCGCCCTGATAACAAGTGTCGTAGGCCTGGGAACCATGATGCGTTCACGCACTTGGGGCAGTCCCTCCTCCTGAGATCGGTTCAGAAAACCGTGATACCAGAGGGAGAGAGGAAGGTGAAAAAGCATTACGACCACAGGCTGTGAGCAGGCATGTCGATCCCAGCTGTGGATCGTTCCGTGGCTCCACAATAATTATAGTTGACATTGAGCGTTCTCTCTTGTTGCTACACGTCCACAGGCACTGGCAGGATTTCTGCCATGTCTGAGCCATAGCTCTGGGTGGAAGGTCCCAGGTCCCCGTGCCGCAAAGGACCGTCTTTGGACATCACATCCGCCCCCTTTTCGGAATACATGAGATGTACCCTACTCCAATGGAGAGCAGATTGGGTGTGCCCCACACAGCATCTGTCTCACAATGTGGCACATGGGTTGAGCGCATACACCTCCTGCCGGTATGTATGCAACAGTCACTACTGTCTGTGTGAATCAAAAACCCTGATGATTCTGTAGTTCAAGGTCAGTGTTGAGTCACATTCAAAGAACCCGTGCGACACTCCAAAAACATTTAAATGAGCTGCTGTATGGAGAACCACAGCGCCTCCACAGCTCGTTAAATGTGTGTGCCTCTGTGAAAACTGACATGTGTGATATAGGTCTGCTGATGGAAAACAGCTGATATCACTCAACCGGTTCACGTGAGTTGCACTGCTGCCACCTGTCTGTACCAACTGCTCAGCATCAGCAGGTGTCCAGATAAAGCAGAATTAGAACGGCTCAGGCGCATAATGGAGTGTTGTTTCTCACAGTTCAAAAAATTGACAAATCTAGAATAAATCTCATCTTTCCAGTTCGTTGGGACCAGGAAGTGATGAGAGAGGGACCTTGCGTTTTCCTGTGCTTCTGAGACTCTAGAAATTACATTTAAAACAGAATTTCCTGAACTTCTGCGAGAGGGGACGAGATCTGTTCAGAAATGACAGAAAACATCACAGAATTCCTCCACACTGGGGTTTGAGCTGTACTGCAGCATGAATCCCCGGATGAAAACGGTTCACCCATTCGTCTGGAGCGCGCGCTCATTGCTACTCGTTTATAAGTTATAAAGCGGGCACGCATTTATGCTGTGAAACTCACATGCATGCTGATATGAGCTGGTGCGCGCTGAGTGAGAAAGAAAACACGCGCGCCCCCAAGCATGCAAATCGTTGTGCGTTTGTTGCGGGACGCAGCTCATGTGTTGTGCTCAAGTTGTGTGCAGCTGATCCGTGTAAACGTTCGGGGAGCGGGTGCACGTATGAGCCGACGTGCCCTGAAGAGTCGTGTGTGCGCGTCCTCATTCATGCGACGTCTAAAGCCAGGATTGCCGCGGGAGCGCGCGTTGACACTGGTGCGGTCAGGAAGTAGCGCGCGGCATCGGTGGGGTGAGGTTTCCACTGGAAACTAAACAGCCACTGGCCAAAAGGATGGCCCAGCACAGAAGATCAACATCATCGGGCCAGGATTCTGCGGTCTACACTCATTTCCAGGCCAGCGGTCACTCTTTCAGGGATGAAGATGTTCACATCCTGGATAGAGAGGAACGATGGTTTGAGAGAGGTGTAAAAGAGGCCATCTTTGTGAAAAGAAATCGTCCATCATTAAACAGGGGTGGAGGCCTCCGGGTTCAACTGTTCCCCTCTTACAATGCTGTGATTGCTAGTATCACTCAACCCCCTGTGAATAGTAAAAAGCCATCAGTGTGCTAATGATCCATTGTTAAGCTGATGGTCCTTCTTGACCATGTGATCAGCTGGTTTTGGTTGTCAGCAGCAAACTGGTTGATCCACTCTGAGAAGGTGCTATTTAAGAGACTGGGCTGAATACAGCACCTCAGACTGAGGAAGTCTCTTGGATGAGAGACGAAACGTTTCTACATTTTTTTTGCTTTGTTTTTTGTTTTTTTGTTTTCTTGTTTTTTGAATGTCCAAAGGACCAGATTGAACTTTTTTGGATTGTTGAAAGGAGTTAAATTTTCTCTAACATACCTGAAGACCACACTCCAGTCTGGTAGGTGGCGGTAAATGCACCGTAAGATGGATGCCAACCGCCAATAAAAGTCAAAAAATAAGAAAAAGAAGAAGAGGCAGACTGAGGAGTGAGTGGAAAATAACAATCAGATATATAGGAACAGAAATCACACAAAGAGCAGAACAACACAAGTGCAAAGAGCAGAGCGGGGAACACAAATAAATATAAAGATAACAGACAGGGACAGAGCCTGTCAGAATGTGTATAATATACAAGTTTAATTTAAATTTAAATTGTATGACCATCACCTGTATATGTATGTGTTTTTATATATACTGTATATATATATATATATATATATATATATATAT
>NC_056498.1:6620838-6632618 GCF_014905685.2 Nematolebias whitei
TGTGTGTGTGTGTGTGTGTGTGTGTGTGTGTGTGTGTGTACATGTATGTAGACAGACAGACGGTGGCGCAGTTGGTTGAGCTGCCACCTCCCAGTGAGAATGTTGCTGGTTCACATCCTGGCCAGGGTGTCTTTCTGGGTGGAGTTTGCATGTTCTCTCCATGCATGTGTGGGTTTTCTCTGAGTACTCCAGTTTCCTCGCAGAGACTAAAAATTTTGGTAATGTACTGTAACCCCAAATTCTATAAATATGAGCTTTGCCCTTTAAGGCTGCACTGATGGGTCTCACACCAACACTGAAAAAAACTCTAGTCCACACTCAACCACTGTTTGGGCCCCACCTCTAGACCATATGAATTGCGTACAGGTCCGTAGATCTGCTCCCAAATAGTCTACTTTTCTTCAGCCACTTGGGAGTCAGTAAAGCCCAGATCTTAAAGGGCTGCACCCAGACTCATAGAATCTGGGGTTACAGTATCCAACGTTCTATTTCATATGGGCTTTGCCCTTTAAGGCTGCATTGATGGGATGAAGTGAAAAGCAGGATCTAATCTATGTAGTCACTGGGTCCATCCAAAACCATGAGCACACAAACAAAAAAACTGCCTAACACACACTCTGACTGTCCATTCAAGCGTAATTACGCATTGTTGATCCAAGCACCTGGTGCGCACTGGTAGCAGATGTGCATCCTCTGTGCTGGACCGAAGCTGAGCATTCAGCTTACTTACACACTTGACAACAAGAGGGAGCAGGGATGGAGCTTCTGTACAGAGCAAGTGTTGTAATGAGGAGTTACCCAAGTGAACAGACTGAGAGGAAAACAGAACCAAACTCAAACGTAATTGAAAAAGTTTATTTTACAGAGAGAGGAAAAATTTACAAAACAGGATCTGAGTCTGTGAAGACAGAGGAGGAGGATTACTTATTGATGAGGAGATGATCCAATAACGGAATACTCAGGTCTTTGAGAAGCTTACAGTGAAGGTTGTTTGTATGGCTGTTGGACAGGCTGAGGGTTTTTCTCCTTCCAGGATGATGACCAGGTGGACTGCAAAGGCAAGTGGTAGTGATGTTCCCTCTAACACCGAAGCTTCAAAGCACGCTTCAAACTCGATAGGGTAGTTATGGTGAAGCATTGGGCCGGAGCTCGCTTCATGTGACGTCACTGATGACGTGTGAACCACTTCACTGCTTCATTCAGACCGAGTCAGCTGACTGCTTCGAGTTGACAGGCGGAGTTTCAAACATTTGGCGCGATTCAGTGTATTTAAGATGCTCAAGCCCCGATTCACATCCCCGTTCTTCACGTATTATACGTTACAAACAGCTCTTGTTTTTTATATTCAGACAGTGGTTCATTTGAGTCGGATCCTGTCAGAACAAGATCCTGGAACTCTATAATTTTGACCGCTCGGATCCACCAACTCCGCCCCTAAAAGTCCAAAGTCATTGCGCATTTTTATTTTGATTATTTATTAAAAGTACAACGAGTGGATGTTCTGTCCGCGCCACGCTCCTGCCAGCAGAGACACGGACTGCATGTCCTGCAGGGAGCGTCTTCATCCTCTTCCAGCTGTGCGCCCTGAGACAGGTGTTTAATGCACAGCGTCTCCAGACAGCTCTGCAGGACGCGCGCACAACTGCTGTGTCGGAACTCCTGCATACATTACAGTGCATAACATTTCAGACAGAATAAATAAGCTTAAAGTATAAAAAAAAAAGAGTGAAATGTTTAATGTGTATTACATCAAGTATCAAAACAACAGCACTAATTAGTCAAAGCGACCAAAATTTTGAAAAGACAATTTATCTAAAATAAATGGATGGATGGCAGTGAGATTGGAGCAGAACACACAGGACTGAATTCAGCTGAGAAGAGTTCAGGTCGGCTGTGTGTGTGTGTGTGTGGGGGGGGGGGGGGGGGCGTTAGGACACCTGACAGACTGTCAAGGTCATGCATTCATACACAGGCTTGTTAATTGTTGCTCTCTAAAATAGTCATTTCAATTCAACCTTTATTTATACAGGTTTAGCCTTGAGCCTCGTCAAGAGAGACCTCTTTTGAACCAGTTTATTCAAATGTTTAACAACCTGTTAAAATACACCAAAATGCAGGAAATGGCATCTCTTTTATTCCAATTTTTCTGGGGGAGGACACACGGACCCTATATTTAAATATACATAAATATATACTATATTTCACCACTAGATGTCACTGAAATGAACCTTTGAATGAATGAACCCAAGTTCAATACAATTGGCAAAGTGGTTCAATACTGCTTTATTGCTTCATTTGGCCATCACTAGCAAGTGGTGGAAGGCGTGTGCAGGCAGCTGAGCACCAGGAAATACAGGTAAGTATATCCTCAGGGACCTCTTCAATACTTCAAAAACAGGACAGGATCCAGGACATCATGACTCTGAAAATGTGGACACAAAACAAGGTAAGTCTTCACAATCTTTGAACACTATACAGGGCTGGAGGCATATGTACCGGCAGGTAGAACAATGCTCCAGCACTGACTGGAGCTCAACTGGAGCCTTAAGTATTCCTGGCATCAATTAGGGAAACTGGTCTCAGCTGCGGCTGCTCATCAGCGCCGCCCCTGACTTCAGGAACCTGGTGGAACGAAAATGTCAAAACCCTACAGCAAGTTCCCCTGCTTGAACATCAGACAGGAAAAAAAAACATCTCATAAGAAGAGTGAGCAGTTGAGAAGAAATAACTGAGTGAAGACGACTGTGACATCACTCAGACAGGACTCTGAGAACCAAATGTGTCAGAGACAAATTAGAGACATCACACAGGTAAAAACAGAGGAAAGGAGTTGGTGATGACCAGGAAGCCACAGAAAAAATGTCCTGTACAGATACACCTCCGTGCAGCACCACTGAGGTTGAAATCCCTGCGGATATTTTCTGGATTGTTAATATAAAAGTTTGATATGTTTACGCAATTTACAGTTTACTTTAAAATGATAATTAAAGTGTTTGCCTGCAGTTTAGCTCTGAGTCTCAGAAAGGATCAGTACTTTGTGGAAATGAAAACATTGATACCAGTTTATTTTGTTCATCAATTTTATCATTTCTCTTATTAGTCATTTACATTATATCACACTCTGTTAAAGCTTATCTAAAACTGTAGCAGCTAAACCCCTTTAACATCAGTGTGTGAAACATTCTAATTTCCGTTTCTCAAACCCAGCTCCAGAACCAGTCACTGACCACAAACGTACTGTCTGTTTTTACTCTGATAAGATTGCAAATGAGCGCCTGTTGTGTCAAAACCTGTTACGTGTGAAGGTGTATAAATGAAGCTGTACTGCTCATGTTTTTTGGAGAACACACAAGAACTCTTGGGCTGTGTTTTCGTTCATGTGTTCTCCCTTCTGCAGAAGAGAAATAAACTTTGTTACGTGTTTTTTTAACAAAGTTCTCAGTGTGCTAAATTTTATTGAACAACAAAGTTTGATAAAACTCCACAATTTGGCGTCACGAACAGGTTTCTTCGTTGGTCTGTCCGCTCGGTGGACCCAGGATGGTGGCTGATCACCAGGAATCGCAGGATTCTTCCTCTAAACCTCTCCTAGGACATTAAGAGTGAGAGGACGTTCTGGTCTTCCATCGGGAGGATTCGACCTCGACAGAATTCGAAACAGACTGAGAACTTTTGGCTGAGACAACAAAAACAACTACTTAAGGTAAACTGAAAAATTTTTAATATATAACAAAGCAGGTTTTAAAAATAAAACCGAGGTAGATTTTGTATAAAATCGAGGTAGGTCCCTCTAAAAGGACTGAGAAATAAAATAGTGACAAAGTAGGTTTTAATAATTTAAAACTGAGGTAGATTTGTGAAACCAAATCGAGGTAAGTCTCAATAGAAAGAGACTGAGCAATAAAACGTAAGAAAATGGGTTCAGGAAATAGTAAAACAGAGGATTACATTCCTTGTGGTCCAGAAGCTGACCGGATGCGCAGACTGCATGGTGATTCAAGTCTCAATTTTGTCTCACGGTGGCATTCCAAATTTAATTTTCCAAAAAATGGTTCTTTTGACCCCAAAGAAATAAAAAAATTAGAAGAACAGTTGTTAAGACAGAAACAAAAAATGTGTAATAAGAAGAAAATACCACAGGATATTTTTGTAGCAATGCACAATCATGAACAGACATTTAAGTTGTGGAAAAACCAGTCCAAATCCCTAACACAAGAAACAGCGTCCAGGACCTATCAAATGATTCAAAAAGTTGAAAAAGCAACCAAACTGGATCCAAAGAACGAGACAATGACAAATTCACAAAATACTCCAGAAGCTAGGTCAGGAAAAGAAACTAGATCGTTAAAGGACAAATTAAACATTTCTCTCTCCTCTCTCTCTTTTTCTTCACATAAACCGGAGTCCTGTGGACCTCTGTCTCCCGTGGCACCACTGTACCCCTCTCTGGCTGGTTTCACTGACCCACCATCGTACGCCCCACCTGTAACGGCAAAGAAAAAGAAGGAAAAATCACAAGAACTACCCATTAAAGGTCAAGCTCAGCTGCTCCCACCACCAAAACCCACTTGGACTCTCGACTCTGATGATGATTTTCAAGGATGCGCACCAGCATCTGATTCAGAGGAAGAAGATGATGAAACCCCACCAGTGTCCTCGCTGAAGACCCCAGCTGATACTAAAGGTCTTGTCGCTGGAACAAGTACTAAAGTCGTCACAAGACAAATGGGAAAAATTAAGGCCCTTAAAGAAAAGGCTGAAGCTATAAAAAAGGAAATTGACAACATTAAACAGCAAGGCCTAAAGAAAAAACAAACAAAAAAACGCAGATCATCATTATCTGACCTTCCCCAAGCTGCAGATGGAATGGACGACCCTGCAGACCTGCTCACCAACCCGATGCTGGAGGTTAGAGGACCGACTAGCCCACAACTGGTGTACCGTACATGGCCAAAGGCGACCCTGATTGAGATGGCGAGCCAGCACTTGCCTGACCTGGCACAAGGAGGAGCTGCTGTAGCTGCTGCTATGATAAATATGATAGAAGTGGTCCGGCCCACACTAGCTGAACTCAAAATGATACTGGCTTCTGTATATGGGATTGAGTTCATCAGCACCATCGGAGCCCAACTATTTGATGTATGTGATAGACATCGAATTGTCAACGTCCAGGCAGATCACAAGGACAACCAACAGTTCTTCACACACGTGGAAAGGATCACAGAACATATCAACTGCTTGATGAAGCCCCACAAGACTATGCTAACAGACTGCTGCCCATCTTCAGAACCCACTCTGGTATTCCCATCAATAATGATGACTGGCGAGAAGCCCCTAAAGTAACTTCTTTTGAGATTATTTTCTGCCAATCTCTGATGACTGGATTTCTCCCACCTATCCGTAAAGCTGTTCAATCCACCTACATTGGGTGGAAAACTGGTGTCCGGCTGAATGAGCTTCTCAGACACGCCAGGCACGCCTGGGATCAGCACACAGCTGACCAAAACTCCACCCAGAAGAAAAAACAGAGACAAACTGAAGAGGCCCAGCTCACACTGCTACAAGCAGCCACACAGATGACACTTAATAGTGCTGCCGCTAAATTACCTCACCCACCAACACCCCAGCAGCAACCTGTCCAGCCTTATCAACAGCAGACTGACCCAGCTGAACCTCATCCTTGTTTCCTGTGTGGAGGTCTTGACCATTGGGTCCGCAACTGCACCCACAAAAGAAATCAGTGGCATGGAAGAGGACGTCCACATTATCATTCAAGACCAGAAGTACCAACAGTTCGGGCCAAATCAAACACACCCACAAAATGAACAGACTTTTTACCCAAGCCCACATCGACGCGGTGGACGTGGCTTTGGGTATCCAGGGGGCAGAGGCCTGAGAGGAGGTTACTCCACCTGACTAGTGCCGGGAGACCAGGACCCAGGACTCCAAACTGCAAGTATCAACACACACACACCTGTTTTTCTGTCAGACACAGGCGAGATTATTCTTACATATTACATACACATCACTGCAGCGTATCCTCAGACCCCAAGCTTCACCACCATCACAGACACTGTTCAGAGACAGACTCCCACCCACAACTTGTTTCATGTCTTAGTTTATTTTTGCTAATGTTGTTGTTTGCTGCAACTTGAGTAGGAGTGTAACGCAATTTCAATTTCTATGTATGTCCTGTTCATATTCAGAATTGACAATAAAATCAATCAATCAATCAATCAATCAATCAATCAAACAACGCCTCCACTGCACTGCTCATGTAACTTCAGAGCCCGCTGATCATTTAGGAGACTCATTTCTGATGACAATGACACACAACTTACCACTTTGTCCCTCTGCTGGACACATGACTATTGTTTTGTTTTGCTGACCCTCAATGACAAGGTGACACCCCAAACACCCTATTTCACAGTGACTGACTCTTTTCCCAACATTTCACTGGCAAAACCACCTGATTCACAGTGGCATTCTCTGGGCCCCTTGGCACTCAGAGCACACACTGCCTCAGATTGGGAACCACGTGACAGCTGTTTTTTCTCACCCTCTCTCAACATGTACAAACAAGATTTTTTTGTCACATGTTGACAGCTTGACCTACAAAGGAAGTGATTGACAATACTGCATGACTATCAATGTCCATGTTGTCTCTGGACAGTCCTGAATTGGCAGCCGTCCCTCCACATCTGTGGGCCCAAACTAAGTATGATGTAGGACTAATTAAAGGCCAGGAGCCCCTTGAAATCACACCAAAATCCTCTTACAGGCCTAGAATACCTCAATACCCACTCAAACCTGATGCAGAAAAGGGAATTACTCCTGTTTTTCACTCTTTGCTGGAAGCTGGAGTAATTGTCCCCTGCCCATCATTACCTGTCAGAACACCTATTTTTCCTGTGAATAAAATCAGACCCAAGCCTCCAGATGAATGGCGTTTTGTTCAAGATTTAAGAGCTGTGAACTCTGTGGTACAGGCTCGTGCCCCATTGTTCCAAATCCTTATGTAATTTTGTCACAAATCCCATCTGGCTCCATCCATTTCTCTGTCATTGACCTGGCCAATGCATTTTTTAGTGTGCCCGTCCATCCAGACAACCAATTTTGGTTTGCTTTTCAATTTCAAGGAAAGTCTTACACTTTCACCCGCTTATGTCAAGGTTACTGTGAGTCACCCACTATTTTTCATCAAGCACTGAATGACAGTCTTGCTGGTTTTACACTTCCTTCTGATTGTGCTTTGTTACAATACGTGGATGACCTTCTGTTAGCAACGCCCTCAGAACAGTCTTGTAGAGAAAATACTGTCCGTCTGCTCCAACACTTGGCTGAGCAGGGACACAAAGCATCATTGTCTAAGTTGCAGTTTGTGCAAACTACTGTGACATTTCTGGGCCATAGAATCTCAGTAGCAGGTAGGAAAATTGCAGACACTCGCGTTAAAGCAATAGTGAAACTGCCACTTCTTGAGACTAAGAAGCAGTTGATGTCCTTTTTAGGACTTTGTGGTTACTGTAGATATTTTATTCCAAACTATGCTGAAATGGAGACTCTTCTATGTGTCATCTGTCATGAAAAAGGCCTACTGATGAGCTCTAAATTGACATGGTCTAATGAGGCTCTGCAGGCCTTCGAAGCGCTGAAAAAAACAACTGCAGCAAGCCCCAACTCTTGGAATTCCAGATCCTACATGCCCCTTTATCCAGGCTGTAGATGAGCGGAGTGGCTGTATGACTTCTGTTTTGCTCCAAAAACATGGTGACAGATTGAAACCAGTCGCCTATTTTTCTGCTAAATTGGACTCAGTAGCAGCAGGCTTGCCTTTTTGTTTGTGCGCTGTGGTAGCTGCTGATAAGGCGGTCCTAGCTAGTCGTGATATTGTGGGATATTCTGATCTGACCCTCCTCGTTCACCACGCTGTCACACAAATTTTAAATGAACAGAAAACTGCACATCTCTCAACAGCATCTTGGTTAAAGTACCACACAACTCTGTTGGACATGCCCAACATAACCATACAACATTGTAATGTTCTAAACCCAGTCACACTCTTGCCAACAACTGAAGATGGCACCCCGCATGACTGTATGGCTGAGTTGGAAATTGTTTGTACCCCCAGGCCTGATTTGTAACAACACCCTTTGGACAGTCCAGATTGGGATCTGTTTGTCGATGGCTCTGTATCACGTGACCCAGTTTCAGGCCAGATAAGAAGTGGTTATACTGTTGTAATACACACACACAGTTGAAGATGCTCCCGTGCCATCATGTTCTGTACAGGCCTGTGAACGGATTGCTCTCACACGTGCTTGTGTTTTGTCTGAAGGGAAAAAAGTAAATATTTACACTGATAGCAGGTACGCATTTGGTGTTGTTCATGATTTTGGAGCTCTGTGGAAACACAGACGGTTCCTGCGCTCAGATAGACAACCCATTTTGAATCATAAATTGGTGTCTGACCTCTTGACCTCTATCATCTAACCAACACAAATTGTTGTCATAAAATGTACCACACACACTTCCAACACTGACTCTGTCTCGAGAGGAAATGCTCTGGCTGATGAAGCTGCTAAAGCTGCAGCCTGCACACTTCTCACACAACCTCTCACTCTGACTCAGACACACACACAACCCGATGTGCCATTCTCTGTTTCTGACATACAAAGGTTTGCTCCTGCCAGTGAAAAAGCTGAATGGAAAAAACACGGCTGTGTTTTTTCTGAAAACATCAGGATTGGCCCAAATGGTAACCCATGCTTACCAAAACATTTTTTCCCCTCTTTTGCTGTTTTGACACATTCTTTGGCTCATGTGTCAAAGGGAGGGATGTTGAGACAAAATAATGCTGATTGGATTACTGTAAATTTTTCAAAAACAGCGGCCCAACATTGTGACTCCTGCCTCGTGTGTGTGCCACTCACAATGTTTCAAAAACAATTAAAAAAACAGCTCCAGGAGCCCACAAAACTGTTACAGCACCATTTCAACATTTGATGATTGACATTATTGAACTAACACCAGTTCAAAACAAAAACTACTGTCTGGTCATAGTGGACATGTTTTCCAAATGGGTTGAAGCTTTCCCCACAAAACATGCCACAGCCAGCACAGTTGCAAAAATTCTGTTGCAAGAAGTGGTGTCAAGGTGGGGTATCCCACAAAGAATTTTCAGTGACAACGGTCCACATTTTGCTAATCAGATACTTGAAGGTGTCCACCACACTGAACTTTGACCTGACTAAACATTGCGCATACCACCCACAAAGTAGAGGTGCAGTAGAAAGAGAGAATGGAACATTGAAAAACAAACTGACAAAAATCTGTGACGAGACAAAACTCAACTGGGTTACATGTTTACCCATCGCACTGATGTACATGTGCATGCGCAGAAGGGCTAAACATAACCTTAGCCCTTTTGAAATTTTATTTGTAGCTCCACCCAACTTGGGAGTGAGACCTGTGACCAGCCCAGCTAATGACCTGAAACACTGTGATCATAACATGCTTGCCTACTGCATTGAATTGACTAACCATTTAAAATCCCTCAGGTCTCAGGTCCAAGGAGGGCTTCCCAGCCCAGCTCAAGAACAACTGCATGACATAACCCCTGGAGACTTTGTTATGATTAAATCTTTCAGGAGGAAAAGGTGGAACTCCCCCAGGTGGACAGGTCCATTCCAGGTGCTATTGACGACCCACACAGCTAGTGGCTGAGCGAGCTACCTGGATCCACGCATCCCACTGCAAGCTGTTCAGAGGAACTAATTCTCCATCAGAGGGAGGACCAAAGAGAGGACCAGTAAAACCAATTGCCTAAAGTCACTCAGTAGACAACTGAGGCAGCGTTCACTAGATCCAGTCCGAATCATAGACTTTTTACAGTTACTCTCTCAGAAGAACCAAGATGGGCCTGCCATCACATCCATGGAAGACCACCCTAGCCATGGGTGTGGTGATCCTTCTAGCCGGTGGTATCATTTTCCTATGCAAACACTTTTGTTTGTTTCCAGGTGAAGGGCCCTGTACAAAAAATCCTGGTGCAAAAAGAGAAATACAAAAACACACCTGCCCACACTGGAAAATAGGCATCTCTATCGATTATGAAAAAAACACAACCACGTCTTTTCAGTTTGACTTATGTGATGTGATTGATTGTGGTACCAATAAACAATACTACCGTAGTGCAGACCTTTACCTATGTGTAGACACAATCATGACTTCAGCAGCTCGACCCGCTTGTGAAAGTCAGTCACCCATATTTACTCAGAACATTCAAGGCTCCTGATCCCATAGCCAATGGCGAGGCTCTCGCACTTGGACCCCTAGTTGTCAGTGGCAAGAGACCACTTTATACAGGATTATGGACCCACACCCGCTCGTACCTAGACGAAGGCACAAAATCATGGTGGGATAAGGTCACTTTTCAGAGAGATTACAACCCGTCCAGTAATCCTGTAACCTTATCTTTGAATAATTTAGCTGAACCTCCTAAACATCTTGCGGCACCTGGTCACTCAAATCCGTCTCATTACATTTACCTGATCCATGCTGACGTTAACGGTAAAGACCCAATGGGATTCATCACCATTAAATTCAAACCTCCAACTAAACCCCTCGAGTCACCAACCTCTACTCCATCTCAAAATGCTCCATCCACTCCTCCTCCCTCAGGAAAATTATGGGGAGAAGTACCAATCGTGTCAGTTGATTATAAAAAAGTAAAACCTGAACAGCTAATAGAACGCGCAACTGGCCATGGGGATGACAATATGTGGCTCTCATGGCTAGTTGAAGCAGCAAGAGAAACCCAACTTAGCAACTACGTCGCCTGTGCTGCAGCCAGACCAAAATTAGTCACCCAACCCGCCCCACTGTTTCCCAAAGATGCATGGGGATACAACTGTATGCTAAATTTAACTAGACAAAACCCTGTGATAAATTGCACAACTCTGACCGACATCTACCCACCTATTCATAACAAAACAAACCCCGGATCATTTAGACCTAACCAAATACTAGGCGGCTACCACTGTTTTAATTTTACATCTAACAACCCCAATCTAAACTATGGAGAGATACAACAAGATTGGTGTAACCTAACTTTAGCTGTGAATACTGACAAAGAAGAAGATCAAACAATTTGATCCTGGGCCAGAGCTGGCCTGTATTATTACTGTGGTGGTCAGAGATTATCTGTTAAAATTCCCACTAAAACTAAAGGACTCTGTGCCTTGGTCCGCCTTGCAGCTCCCCTCACCCTAGTAGGACATAGCTTAGCTCCCAGCACTCTCAGAAGAAGACGGCGTTCCACTGATTTTGACCAAAAAGACTTAAAAACCTACATAGATGCAATTGGTGTTCCTAGAGGCGTTCCTGATGAGTACAAATTAGCCAATCCTATAGCAGCAGGTTTTGAATCTTTGATTCCCTACGTAACAGTAAACAAAAATGTAGCCAGAATAAATTTTGTCCATTACAATGTTTTGCGTCTGACCAACCTAACTCGTGATGCTGTAAAAGGCATAGCTGACCAACTTCGCCCCACATCCAAAATGGCTGTACAAAATAGAATTGCCCTGGACATGCTTTTAGCTAAACAAGGAGGTGCTTGTCACATGATTGGTGATGAATGCTGTACCTTCATACCCAACAACACTGCCCCTGATGGTAAAATAGCCCGTGCTTTAAAAGGACAAAAAGATCTCTCTGTAGAAATGTAAGTGTAATGACTAGCGGAACCCAGATTGGTACAAGACCAGAACGAAGCA
>NC_056498.1:6632628-6638299 GCF_014905685.2 Nematolebias whitei
CAGGACTGCAGCCTTAAGTAGAGGTGTTCCTCATCAGGTGGATGGCCGTCAGCTGGTGTTAATTAACGGCCATCTTGGAGGAAGGCTGCAGACATTGGGACTCCTACAGTAAGATGCATCAGGCATAAATGACCCAATATCAAACTGGTTTACTAAAATGTTTGGACAATGGAAAGGTGTAATCATGTCCCTAGTAATTTCCATAGGCGTCTGTTTGGCCATTTTAGTTGTGTGTGGCTGCTGCTATGTCCAATGCCTCTGCACACTATCAACACGCATTATCTCGACAGCCTTGACCCCTGAACGCTTAGCTGAATCTTATGCTCTCCTCTTAAAGGATGGAGCCCAAGACTCAGGTGAATTAACCTTAACTGAAACCGAACACACCACTGCTTTTGTCCTGACTAACATGAAGACAACCATCATGTAAAGTTCACAAGTTTTGTTTTGCTAATTTTTTGCTTTACATCATTTTATTGTTTTTTTTCATAATCTTTTTGCTTGCCCATTCCATAAGGGATCTGTCCCCCACAAAAACAGCCTTAGCAACATTTCTAACTGATGTTTATGATAGCCATATGTTAACCATACTGTGTATGCCACATGTGCCTTGATGTTTCTTCTATCAGTGTCTGATCTTCTGTCTGCAAATACTTGTTTTATTGTAGTTGTTCCTGAAGGAACAAAAGGGAGGAATTGTTGATATTTTCTGGGTTGTTAATATAAAAGTTTGATATGATTACACAATTTACAGTTTACTTTAAAATGATAATTAAAGTGTTTGCCTGCAGTTTAGCTCTGAGTCTCAGAAAGGATCAGTACTTTGTGGAAATGAAAACATTGATACCAGTTTATTTTGTTCATCAATTTTATCATCACTCTTATTAGTCATTTACTTTATATCACACTCTGTTAAAGCTTATCTAAAACTGTAGCAGCTAAACCCCTTCAACATCAGTGTGTGAAACCTTCTAATTTCCGTTTTCAAACCCAGCTCCAGAACCAGTCACTGACCACAAACATACTGTCTGTTTTTACTCTGATAAGATTGCAAATGAGCGCCTGTTGTGTCAAAACATGTTACGTGTGAAGGTGTATAAATGAAGCCGTACTGCTCATATTTTTTGGAGAACACACAAGAACTCTTGGGCTGCGTTTTTGTTCATGTGTTCTCCCTTCTGCAGAAGAGAAATAAACTTTGCTATGTGTTTTTTAACAAAGTTCTCAGTCTGCTAAATTTTATTGAACAACAAAGTTTGATAAAACTCCACATCCTTCTGGTGGAATGAGCCCTGAGTCCATCAGGAGGGGGAAAACCAGTCTCAGTATAGGCTAGAAATATATTTTTACATAGCCAGTGAGACAAGCGCTGAGGAGATAAAGGTTGACCTTTTGACTGACCTCTAAAATGAATGAACAGCCTTTCAGATTTACGCAAAGCGGCTGTACCTTAAGTAACAGTAACAGTAAAGTGCATGAACATGAACAGGACAGAGGAGGTGAGATTGTGCCTCCTCCAGAGTTATGTGAAGGGAGAAAAAACTCATCCAGTGTTACAACTCTGGATCTTAAAGAACTCGTGATGCTTTTAGGTGTAAAAGACGGATTTCGTTGAAGCACTACTGAGTTCTCGTTGCCTTGGATTCTGAGATAGGAGAGGGTGACCGACGGGACTGAGAGGTTGCTCACTCTCTTCGCTGATGTCAGAGCTAACAGCTAATCTTTCTTAAAAGACAGAAATTTCAGCATTATTTGATCCAAAATTTCGAACAGTTCCTTAGACTGTGCACAGAGTACGAGTACTAAGTTCCATTGTGGAAGTAATGCGTGTGACACCAGCCTGTGTCTGCTCATACCCTTCAGAAAACATTTAATCAGAGGGTGATTAAAAACTGTTCTGTCGTTAAAACCCTCATGACAGGAGGAAATGGCTGCAACATATGTTTTAATCGTGCTGATGGCCAGGTTTCTGTCCATCAGCAGTTGCAGAAAGGATAATATGCAACTTAAGGGGTATGAGATCGGGTCCACATCTTTTTCCATGCACCATTTCTGAAAAGCCGTCAACTTGGATGTGTTGCAAGCTGTAGTGGAAGTGCATGCACCCTGGATCATGCAAACCACATCCTGAGAGAGACCCAATCTCTCTAAACGTTTCCATTCTGTGGCCAGGCCCAGATGCACTGACCTATAACTGGGGGACTCCTGATTGCTCCTCCCGACCGTAAGAGAGCATCCTGTTGACACGGTAGTTTCCACGGTTTGCTCATCAGCTGTTGAAGAACTGGGAACCACGGAGCTCCCGTGCATTCTGGAGCAATCAGAATCACCCTCAATCGCTCCCCTCGAATCTGCTTCAACAGCTGTGCTATTAGCGGAGTCGGAAGAAAAACATAAAACAACATCTGAAGCCATGGTTTGTGCGCAAACACGTTCACCCCCAGCGGTGGTACATCCAGTGGGTTTAGAGAGAAAAACAGTTTGCACTGGGTGTTTTCCCAGGTGGCCATCAGATTCACGTCCGCTTTCTCGAACCTGTTCCAAATCTGGAGGATTTTGTCCGGATTGAGGCTCCAATCCATGTCTTGGGGGCCCTCTCTGGACATAATATCTGCTCCTTTGTTTAGCACGCCTGGGATGTAAACTGCTCTGATGAACGTAGATGTGTGTGTGTCCAGCAGAGCAGGTCTCTGGCCGCGCCAAGAGCTAAGCTGAGTGAACACCCACTTGGCAATTTATGTTAGCTACAGCGGTTCTGTTGTCCATATGGACCATCACGTGATGACCCTGACGCAGCGGGACAAAGTGTCTGATCACTTTCACCACAGTAAGAAGTTCCAACATGTTTATGTGGAAAGACATGTGGGGTAGCCACCTCCTCCCTGCCATCTGGGACAGACATGTCCTCCCCCATCCTGAGAGGGATGTGTCAGTGAACACGGAGGTGAATTATGTCACTTTGCCCAGGAGGACCACTCCCACCAGGATTTGTGGGTTTCCCCAGTGACTCAGGTCCACCCCTAGGGAATGTTAACCATGCGGTGCTTGTAGCAAGAGGGGTCGAGGTGCTGGCGGTTGAACCACCTCTGCAGTTTCCTAATGTGGACTAAACCTAGCGAAACGACAACATGAACTGATGACATCGTTCGTAGTAAACGCATGACCATCAGCACCATCATCGACCTGTGAACCCTGACTCATTGAAGCAATTCTCTCCTCTGTTGTGACTGGGCTGTCATGGTGAACGAGTTTAGGTCCACCCCCAGAAAAAAGATGAGCTGAGCGGGAACCATTGAGTTCTTCTCCCAGTTTATTGTGAAACCCAGATGAGATAGATGTGACACCAGAGACCTCATCTGGATTTCTACTTGTTCTCTGGACTGGGTCAGGAGGAGAAGGTCATCCAGATAAAAGAGGACCCTCATGTCAGCTGTGCGCAGTGGCTGTAATGCCGTTTCCACACATTTTGAGAATGTGAGCAGGGCAAGCGAGTAACCAAAAAGGAGATGGTTGTATTAGTACTGAACTCCCTAGAAGGAAAAATGCAAGAACCTCCTTTGTTTCTTTATTATTGGGATATGAAAGTAGGTATCTTTCAGATCCACTGAGACAAACCAATCCCTCTACCTGACACATTCAAGCACTCATTTTGTCATCAACATATGAAATGATCATTCCATAATTTGTTTGTTGAAAGAGGACAGGTCCAGAATGGACCTCAAACCTCCTGTCTTTTTCTGAACCAGGAAGTACCAGGAGTAAAAGCCGGCCTCTTCCTCTCCGAGAGGAACCTTAGAAATCATGTCTTTCATCAGGAGCTCATCTAATTTGGTTTGTAAAATCAGACCCTGTTCTGGAGATGTTAATCGAGTTTCTAACATTCTGTTGAACCTTGGGGGTGCTCCTGTGAACTGCAGTGTGTAACCTCTGGTGATTAAATGGTACATCCATTTGCTCATTTTGCATGTATGCCGCCACGCCGAGCTTCGCTGTGAAAGTGGCCGCGCATGGACGATTTGTGTCATGCGTGGGAAATGACAAGCAAAAGGGCTGCCTGTCATTTTCACACCACCCCACAACCGCGTCTGGGTGGGGGGGTTGTATGGGTTGAGCAGACGAATAAAACGAGTGTTGCTTAGGAGGAGGCTCATCTCCAGCACTCCCCTGCACCTGTAGGTGAGGAAGAGGGGCTGACAAGTGAGGAGGAGAACCCCCGAGTAGGGCAGGTGTTTCTACTGCGGGTTCATATTCTGGGTATGTGGAGATCATGGGGTTCGGGTGTTTTTCAACAACAATAACAAAGATTGCCTTTCCACCAAGGGTGTCCGAGTCCTCAACACCCATCTTCACCCTCAGGTGAATGGACTGTAAATGGTAAATGGACTGTACTTATATAGCACCTTTCTATCTTATTTCAAGATACTCAAAGCACTTTACACTAAAATCTGTGCCCTCATTTACCCATTCATACAGCACTCTACTAGATCTCTACAAAGATAAGTGAACAAATCATCCTAAAGAGACTAATCAGAGCTTTATCACATTCATACACCAATGGGACATACATCAGAGGCTATGAGGGGTTCAGTGTCTTGCCCAGGGACACTTCAGCATGTGACTGCTGGTGGATTAGAACCCCCAACTCTCGTATTGAAGGATGACTGCTCTAACCACTCAGCCACAGCCACCCCAAGGTGAGAAGAAAAGACTGAAGGAGGAGAAAAATGAGGAAAAATGTCTGCATGGGGAGCGTGCACTTTCACCATAGGCTCTTATGGTTTTTATATGGGAGGAGTGGAAATTTGGTGTCTTTTAAACATTTATTTAAAATTTATCTTTCTACTCAGAGTGGAGGATGCTTGTAAAAGAGGAGCGACAGGGGGGTTCTGCCTGTCTGAATAGAGGATTCTGCTCTTTGAGTGAAGTTTGTATTTTATTTCAAAACTTTGACATATGAAATTACACTCATCTCGCCCAATCTGTCACTTTTTCTGCTGTCTTTTCTGCGTGTCTTGGGGTGGGTTGGACCAGTGACATGCCAGCTGATGGCTCTGCTGGCTCTGGCTCGCTGTGGGGACCGTGGAGGCTGTCCTCTGGGAAAGGTGGCGGCTGGGGGCCCCAAAGACGTAGCTGTGGCCATGGAGCATCTCTGCAGCTGGCGCTGGTGTCTGCACTCCTGCCAGCATTCAGCCATTTGAGGGGAGTGGGGGCGAGGTCGGGTCACATATTATCTGACTTGTTCCAAGGCGTCCAAGGAGGACTGCAGCTGGTCCAGGACCGACTGAAATTGAGAGCTGAATAGTCCGTTCGGACTAATCGGACCCTCCAACAGCTCATTTTTAATCTCATCTGGGATGGATGAAGAGAGTTTCAGCCACATATGCCTTTGTAGCACTGTCGCCCAGGCTGAGATGTGGGCAGAGCAGACTGCCTGTGCAGCGCATAGATTCTTGATGGTGTCAGCCACGATGCAGAGCTTGTTTAGGTCTTCAGAGGAGAGATTTGTCTCCTTGACCCTTCTGGAGGGTCTAGCATTGCCACATTGTTTATTACTTTCAAAAAACGTTCAATACAAAAACAACTGGACTTTATTTGTAACTGAAGACGTTTCGCTCCTCATCCGAGGAGCTTTCTCAATTCAATGAGCAGTAAGTGAGAGATTCAGGTTATA
>NC_056498.1:6638399-6644358 GCF_014905685.2 Nematolebias whitei
TACACACACATATATATATATATATATATATATATATGTGTGTGTATGTATGTATATATTGTATGGAAATTGAATTAAATTAACTTTTGTCAGATTTTCAATGGACTGTTCTGTCTGCAGGAAACCATGAGATCTTCTACTCTACAGAACATTGTGTAATTGGTTTAGAGTTGTTGTTGTTGTTGTTTCAGTTTTTAAGATTCAATAGAACCTGATTCAGTTCAGAGTCGGTGGGTTTGACGCACAAGGTCCAGCAGCGATGAGATTATCCCGTCATGTGACCACTCAGCAGGGTCTGAAAGAGACTCTTTATCAGAGTTGGTTCAGTTCTCTCACGATCGGGTTCAGGGAAGAGACTCACCAGCTCCTCTTCAGCTCAGTAAGTCCCACTAAAACAAACATTTAATAAATTCCGATTTTAACTCATGGTTCAATGACTTTAGTCTAAATCTCTGGCCGGAGGTGGCAGGGGACTTGCATTTCTTCTAGGAATGCTACGAACAAATCATTTTTCTGGAGTATCAGAATGCAGTGGACCTTGTTTTGTTTTTGACTTTAGGAACAAGCTCCCCAAATTCCCTGATTTAATATTTATAATACTAATTACTATTATTATATTAATAAATTAATAATATTTTTTGGTTGAAGATGTGGAGCCAGTCATTTTAAAGGCATATTTCAGACATTTAAAGTGGGATTCTGTGTAAACGTTATGAACAATTTAATGTCTTAGTATTTATAGCTAGCTCTCTGAATACTCTCAGGTTGGAGAAATAGAGTTGTATCACAGGATTGACAGGCTAAAAGCGAGTCAAAATACAGCCAAGACCAAAATGGACCACTACATTATAACAAGTCATTTGTTCTGGTATTTGATCTAGTTCTTCAGCTGATTAATGCTGATTTTATTGCTGATTTTAATGCTGATTTTAATTTTTATATAGGCTATCTTTGTACTTACCAGAGTACTTCTGTACAGTATATCCATCCATCCATTATCTTTTACCCGCTTATTCCATTTTGGGTCACGGGGGTTGCGGGTGCCCATGTTCGGCAATCATTGTGCGAGGGGCGGGGTACACCCTGGATGGGTCGCAAGTCCATCACAGGGACACATAGAGACAAACAACCATTCACTCTCTCACTCACACCTAAGGACAATTTAGAGTTACCAATCAGCCTAAAACGTGCATGTTTTTGGTCTGTGGGAGGAAACCGGA
The DNA here is from genome assembly GCF_014905685.2 of Nematolebias whitei. Classification (NCBI taxonomy): domain Eukaryota; kingdom Metazoa; phylum Chordata; class Actinopteri; order Cyprinodontiformes; family Rivulidae; genus Nematolebias; species Nematolebias whitei. Next base: position 6,639,620 of record NC_056498.1, read on the forward strand.
GTACCCGGAGAAAACCCACGCATGCATGGAGAGAACATGCAAACTCCACCCAGAAAGGCCCCTGGACCGGGATTTGAACCAGGGACCTTCGCACTGAGAGGCAGCAGCTCTACCAGTTGTGCCACCGTGCTGCCCTACTTCTGTATAGTTTGTACTATTTTACTCATTTATCCCAAACATTTAGCTCATTCAGGATGGGTGTGCTATGACTTTAAAGTTTTGTTTTGTTTGTATTTTTCAAGATATTTAACTATAGTAATTGGCATGTTCCACATAGGAATACATTATATCTTTAAGCTTAGCTGTTAGCTAGCCTTTTGCTATATTTATCTTACTCTTTGCTACTTTTAGCTTTTTTAGACATTTTTAGCTTTTAATTAGCATTTTGGAATTTTGCCTCACATTTTGCTTAATTTACCATTTACAGTAACTAGCATTTTGAGAGTTTCCCTAGTGGCATGGAGGCTGCACAGCTGCAGAAATAAAAGCTTTGCAGAGAGTGGTGAAGGCTGCACAGAAGTCTGTTGGAGTCAGTCTCCCCACCATCACAGACATCTACACCTCCAAATGCAGAAAGAGGGCCACCTGCATCATGAAGGACCCCACTCACCCAGCACACACACTTTTTGCCCCGCTCCCCTCAGGAAGGAGGTTGAGGAGCATTAAGTGTAGAACCACTAGACTGAGGAACAGCTTCTACCCTGAGGCTGTTAGACTCATGTTCGTTCTGCTGTTCAGCGTAATGTTTTTATACTACTAGTGCTTAGTTGATGTTTTTCTTAGTTCATATTTTAGATGTTATTACTGTTTTTCTTTTACATTTTAGTGTTGGATGTAACTGGGACCCTGTGTACATAATTTTGTTCCACCACATGCACCAAGGGGTGCAAATGACATAAAGAACCTGGAATCCTTGAATCCTTGAATGTGGTTTTGGGGGGTTTATATATAGCCCAACAAAGTTAAGTGGGGTCATCTTTTTTTTTGTTGAGATGTTTCGTCCTTCATCCAAAGGACTTCTTCAGTCTGAGGAGCCACAATAAACTCAGTCCCACAAGCAGCACACTCACATAGTGGGTCAACTAGTTTGATGGTGATAAAATGGTTTCTGGAGTCCGCCCTCTCCCCTGTCGACTTCTCTGAGGCAGCCATAGCCAAAGTGGTTTAAAACATCAAAGTTCATGCTCATTAATCCAGGTAAAAAAAAATCCAACAAAGTTAAGTAAAAAAAAAAAAAAAACGTCCAGAGGACCTAATTTAACTTGGTTGGATATTTTACCTGGATTATTGAGCATGGACTTTGATGTTTATAGATAGCATTTCTCTTCTTTTAGCTTTTAGCTAGCATTTTCTTACTTATAGCTTTTGGTAAGCAATGTGGTATTTTAGGATTTTAGCAACAATAGTTTTACTTTTAGCCAGCATTGTGCTACTTGTAGCTTTAAGCTAGCTTTTTGGTATCATGGGGCTTTTGCTAGCATTTTGAACTTTTAGGTAGAATTGCACATTTTTAGCTTTTAGCTTTCATTGAACTAATTTTAACTTTTAGCTATAATTTTTGCATTTTGGGGGTTTAGCTAGCGTTTTACTTTTTTTTAGTTAGCCTTTGACTTATTTTATCTTTAAGCTGGCATTTAGTATTTTAGGGTTTAAGCTAGCATTTTGCCTAGGGGCCTTGGTGGTTCAGTGGTCCTGTAGTCCTGAGGTTCCAGGTTGAGTTAGGAAGAACCTTAGATTTGTTCACTGTGGTGACCTCATGAGGAGGAAGCAACCGAAAGAACAAAAGCTAGCATATTGGTTTTTTTTTATCTTTTAGCTAGTGTTCTGCTTCTTTTAACTTAAACACCTTAGCTCCATCATCATCTTTAGCAGAGTCATTCGGTGTTCTCTCTGTCTTAACAGAAGAGTGATGTCTCTAGTTTGTCAGTTTGAGTTGTTCCTCATCTATCGGATGTCTGCTAACCGTGAACTAATCTGACTCTGGTTCAGGTTCTGGTCATGACATAACTGTCCTCTGTCGTTCCTCTGGAGGAGCAGCAAGCCATCCAAATCTGGGCTTTGGGTCATGGATCATCAGACCACGGGTCAGCACAGTCAAGCCTCCAAGTTTCAGTGGCTTTCGTTTGCTTATCAGGGCCTTACAGAGATTCCATATGACGCCATCTTCAAACAGATGGACACGCTGGAGGTTCTGGACCTGAGCTACAACCTGCTCTCTGAGTATCCTTTACTCTTTGAAGTGAAGCTAAAACCAGTAGCTGTAAAACAGAACGTGTGTTTTAGGGTTTTGGCTTTGATGACAAGAACAATGGTGGCCTTGACCACCATAGATTAATCTTTGGCCATCACAATTATTTGACGAAACTATACTTTTAATCAATATAAAAACTAGAAATCATATATCCAACAAAGTTAAGTCAGGTCCTCGGGACTTTTTTTTTTTTTTTTTGTTGAAACGTTTCGTCTTTCATCCAAAAGAATTCATCAGCCCGAGGAGCCACAACAAACTCAGATTTATAAATAGCACCTTCAGATAGTGGGTCAACCAGTTTGATGGTGCACAGATGGTTTCTGGAGTCCGCCCTCTCCCCCACACATAACTTGTTTGAGGCAGTCAAACAAACAAATCCAAATTTGCGTTGTGCATCTTTTTAATAATTTCACATCTTTTTTCTGTATAATTAGAACCTGCTACTGAATGCCTCAAATTTCCCCACTGGGGATTAATAAAGCATCTATCTGTCATGGCCAAAGTGGTTCAAAACATCCTGATTCATGCTCGGTAATCCAGGTAGAAAAATCCAACAAGTTAAGTCAGGTCTTCTGGACGGTTTCTTTTTTGTTGAAACGTTTCGTTTCTCATCCAAAAGACTACACAGTGTATACAGACAAATTCAGTCTATTTATAAGACTGAGTTTGTTGCTGCTCCTCAGACTGATGAAGTCTTTTGGATGAAAGACAAAACATTTCAACAATGACAACAAAAAAATGTCCAGAGGACCTGATTTAACTTTGATGGATTATTCTACCTGGATTATTGAGCATGAAGTTTCCTCAAATGATAGGGGTGAGCAGTTTACATATGTTTATGGTGGTGGCCATCTTGAGTTTTGACATGGCAAACTTATTTTTGATGGTAATCGTTCTTATGTTTAGATGCAGCCACACACCAACACTGAAGTTGTTACCTTGCTCATTTCTCAAGCTATGCTCACAAGGGTGATGGAAGTACGGAGGGTATTTCCAGTTCTTTCTTCAATCAGCAATGGGTACAAAAAACTAATTTCCAGTGGCCTAATACAGTTAAAACACAAAGGATTGGAAAAAAGTTAATTTTTAAAACCAATTCTTTAAAAAATGCAATCAGAACAGTCCTGTATCTTGAGTAAACCATCTGGAGTGAGTGTGTTCTCCTTCATTCAGTCCTTTTTGAAACCCGGCTCTGTTGGGGTGTCTGGAGAAGCTCAGCACTCTGATTCTGGACTGCAACAACTACACGTCTCACGTGAAGTTCCCCTACATGCCGAGCATCACGGCTGTGTGCATCAACAAGAACAAGGTCAACAACTTGCCTGTGTTTGTGGAGGAGACCAGGAAAAAGTTCCCCAACATCAAGTAAGCTGTTCTGTTACTTCAGTAAGCAGCTGAGGACGATTTATCTTTTCATGACTGTTCTATGAAGCTTTCCTCTGTCGTGACCTGTAGGATTCTCAGCATGATGAACAATGAGGCGGCGCCGAGCTACTTCAACGGAGGAAATCTGACCCAGTACAAAGATTACAGGTGGGGCTTTTCATTTTCACTCCGTCACATTGACGCATCAGGAATTACATGAACATTTCATTCATCTGAATAACAGCCAGAGACAAAACTTTACATTGATTTTTCGTGGAATGTTTGTTTCAGAAAGACATTGGTGCTCTGCTTGAACAAAAATGATAAACAAATGCTTCAAACTGGATGACGGATCTATAGAAACATTGATGCCCATTATCCAGGCTAACTCCTTGCTAATTTTAGCTTCTCTTTTGTTATTTTCAGGTTTTAGTTAGCAATTTTCATTGAGAAGGTTGCCGGTTCAGAGCCTTTCTAGGAGGAGTTTGCATGTTCTCTCTGTGCATGAGTGGGTTTTCTCCAGGTACTCCAGTTTCCTCCCACAGACATAAAAACATGCATGTTAGACTGATTGGTAACTCTAAATTGTCCCTAGGTGTGAGTGAGAGAGTGAATGGTTGTTTGTCTCGTTTGTCTCTATGTGTCCTTGTGATGGACTGGAGACCTGTCCAGGGTGTCCCCTGACTCTCACACAGTGACTGCTGGATATGGACACCAGTGACCCCCGTGACCTGAAATGGAAGAAGCGAGTAAAAGATTATAGAGGTTTGGGAAGGTGGGCCTGTGATCGGATGGTCACCAGTTCAACTCCCTGGACCGACAATATTTTAAAAAATGTGGGTGAGAGAGGTGTTACACCCACACCTGTCTCCACCCTCATTTGTCCCATTCTGGGCCCTTGAGCAAGGCCTTTAACCCCCACGCTCTGCTGCCCTGGGTGCCCTTGGTAGCAGCTCTCTTCTCCACAAAGAGGGCTGTGGTAGCTCAGTGGCCTGTGGTTGTGTCAGGAAGTACATCTGGCGTAAAAACATTTACCAAGTCTTCCTGCAAGTTAGTTCGCTGTGGTGACCCCTGAAAAAGGGAGCAGCCGAAAAAAAAAAAAAAAAAAAAAAAAAAAAAAAAA
>NC_056498.1:6644458-6650147 GCF_014905685.2 Nematolebias whitei
TATATATATATATATATATATATATATATATGTATACACATGTATATATGTATACACATGTTTATATGTATACACGTATACACATGTATATATGTATACACGTATACACATGTATATATGTATATACGTATACACATGTATATGTATATATGTATACACATGTATATGTACTCATTTACAAGAGAGACCTGATTTTAACAAAGAATGATGACAGCAGTGGACAATAATAACAGAAAGCATATAAATTGAAAAATAAATGAAAGAAAATTATGTTTTAAAACAAGGTCGAGAGCTTCAAATCTTTTTGCAAGATATTCCAGGAAACAGGAGCGGAGTAGGAGAAGGACCTTTTGCCAAGTTCAGTCCTCACTGAGGGAACACTGCAGGTAATAATGTCCTGAGAGCGCACGCTGTAGCTGCACTCACGCAGAGACATGTAGGAGGAGCTGTATGAAGGCAGCAGACCAAACAGGTGAAATTTTAACAGTGCAATAAATGTTTCAGACCTAAAATGTATTCTTGTCAAACAAGCAGCAGAGGGTGCTAAAAGTCTGAAAGCTTATTGTTAGTTTATATGTTTTATGTTACTGACCAATAAAATCAGAATTAAATATAATCATTGAACAGCTGCGCCCTCCTGTGGTGAAATTACTGCAACAACACAAATCATAAACCAACTTGTCTTTTTCATTTCCTAGTCTTCTCTTTGACAGAGCTTCTCATTTATTCATATGCGTTCATTTTTTGAAATAAAAATAAAAGGCCTCATATTCTTGGAAAAAAAAAAGCCAATTCACAGAAGAGTGTTAAAATAACTCCATCTTATGATGCAAAGCTTTTTGATCAAACTTTGGTACTAATCTCGTGGAACATCTTATAAGATGTATTAGTGCTCAGGATGTGTGTTAAGGATGACTCTCAGCTACTATCACTACAATTTGAGCTTAATGCCAAAACATTCATGTGTTTTCTTATGTCAGTTGGCTGTAGCAGCCATCTTGAATTCCACAAGTTAACTGTTTTTATTATCCATCCAATAAGTACTTTATGAAGGTTTCATTTAAATCTGTCCTGTGTGTCATGAGATATGTTGCTAACAGAGTTGACTCCAATAGATGTAACCCTGAACTTGTGATCAGTATAAGATTAGAGTATGATTTCAGCTGCTACACCACCAACTCTTCAATCAAAATCTATGAAATTTTCTGAGTTATACCGTAATTTCCGGACTATTGAGCGCACCTGAATATAAACTGCCCCCAGTAAATTTATTTATTTTTTCCCTTTGTCCTGTCCGGCATTGTGACACTTAGAATTATGTCTGAGTGTCAAAGTGATGCTCAACAGATTTACTTTCACAAGCAGAGCATTATGGCTGGCCTTAATGCTCCACTTGATACATAAATTAAATTTTATTAGAATATGCTTTGGGTTTGTTCCAGATGTAATGGACATGGGGACGGAAAACAAAGAAGATAACAAAGCAGAAAAGTGAGAGAAGAGTTAAAATGTAAAGAATGAGATAGGAATAGAGGAGAGAGAGAGGGATAAAGAGAGCACAAATCAACACCATTGAAGTCTGCCTCTAGACCTGCGGAAAGAAAAAAACAAACAAAAAAAAAAACCGAGAAACCACAACAACAAACAACATATATAATGATACTTATAATATCATTAGAAAGTATTTTATACAGTACATGGTAATATAATATATATTTGATGGCCACCACAACCCAACTGAGTGTGTATCTGATAAACACCTGAATCTAAACACCTGTGTGAGCATGCTTATCATTATAAGGTTTCTCATAAAAATGTTCAATAGTGGATGTGGGGACCCATAAACCCGTCCCCACAGGACACAAAATAGGTAACACAGGGAAGACCGGAACCACAGACACACAGCGGTCCCCAAGCCTGAAACTCAGGAAGTACCCCAACAGGGACACCCGCGCCCCCCAGAGAGAGAAGCAAAGGGAAGCCCCGGGCGATCCCCAGCAACCACAATGCAGAAACCCCAGGAGGCTGCAGCGACGAGTCCGCAGGCCCCGCCAGCAACCCGCCCCTCCAGAGTGGATCGGGCCATGGACACCAAGCCCCGAGTCCCGAGGTCATACCACCCCCCAACAGAGGCCCGACAGAGCCAGGGCATCCAGGCCCCCGCAGGCAGCCACAAGGGCGGGCCCGCACACACCCGACCACCCAGCCCCAGCTGCTGAGAGCCGCCAATGCACTGGCACCCAGTAAATTTAAAAAGAAAAACATTTTTGTACATACAGTATAAGCTGTGGGTGTCCACGTTGTAACATGAGATATTTACAGACATCTTTTTAAACTTTTAATTAAATAAGTACCGGTAACATACAGAAATACATACAGTAAATGTTTATTTTCTGAGCAGTGCCTGTAACATGACTGGTTAAAAATAAAATACAGTAGCCTACCAGGAAGCCATTGATCACTATCTTCATCTCCTACAGAGGATATTTTTATCCTGCTCTGCTGTCAGGATCCACCTGCAGGCTTGAGCAAAAGTTGCTCTTCGCATGCAACCAGTTTTTGTCTACAGTCTCTCACCGCCAGTCTTCCAAGTTTCCCACCGAGCTCGGAGTGCCACATTAATGCAAAACTCACACTTATTTCGAGTGGCTGCAAATACTTTGTACTTTGTTGTGCCCCCAGGGAGGGGAGGAAACAATGGGTGGTCCAATGAAACCAAGTATGAAAAAGAAACCAAGTTTCATTGGTCCACTGGGACCTGTTCGGTAATTTCACTGGTCAGATTTTTTTAACCTTTATTTATTCAGGTAGTCATTGAGTCACAAGGACCCACCCCTCAAAAGAGACATGTATTGGGCAGCTCTGTGAGTCCCTGGGTGTGACGAGGCTAAATGTTTTGGCAGCATCAAGCTCATTAGCCCATCAAAAAAAATTCCATAAATTAGCCGCCACATTGAATAAGCTGCGGTGTTCAAAACATGTTAAAAAAAGTAGTGGCTTATAGTCTGCTAATTATGGTAGTTTGTCTTGTGTTAGCTTTGATACAGACCAAGACTTGGACTGTGGATTTTGTGTGTCCTCAGTCCACTAGATGTTTATGCAGTGGGGAACTCTCAGCACCTTCAATGCCTTCAAAAGCCCAAAATTGAACACAGGTGACATGTTACATTAAAAGTTTTAATGTATTATTTATTTTATATAAAATAATAGTGGTGTAACGGTACATGTTGGTGTATTGAACCATTTCGGTACAGCATGTTCAGTTCGGTCCATGTGCGTACCGTTTCGGTTATTTTTTCATTAAATTTTATTAACAAGAGATTATGCGCCGTGGAATTAAAGTTCCTAAGCGTTTTTCAGCAGGGCGCTATTAATTGTTGCATATCCTTGCAGCACGCGTAGCATTAGCAGCCTAGCAGGAGACCCTTTCATCTCGTTGCAGTCTTCTGTTTGGGAACATTATAACTTTCTTGTTAAAACTCAACAATGGGATAAGACAAATGCAACTCCAAAGCTGTGTGTCGACGTTTCACGGAGATTTGATCTGCAGCAGCAACACGTCTAAGCTTGTTTAACACACTTGAAACAACATCGTCTGAACGTGAACGTCTCTTCTACAGAATAGTAGCTTGGTTGTTGCAAAGACCGATAACAGCAGCATTTAAACAACCTTTATCAGGTAATTCAGATCGGTTCAAAGCAATAAAACAAGCTGTAGGAGTTTTTAAAGCTCTGGATCTACGTCCGTATTCTGTTGTTGATGCGCTGGCATTAAGTATATGATTATAGTTCTTGAGCCTCGCTGCCTACAACATCCCATCACGTCAACATTTCAGCCAAAATGTCGTAGCAGCACTTTATGAAAAAGCTAAAACTGATATTGTCAACAAGCCCGACCCCAGATTTAAAGTCCTGCCCTGATGATGATGAGCAAGAGATTCAACCACCTCATAACAAAAATGATGACTGTGCAAAAAGAGGTATTGTTATTGTATTATTGTAATCTAATTAACTTTTTTAATTTAAAATTATAATATTATTAACTCAATTTTTTTTACCTCTTTGTGTTTGCAATCTGAGGATGTCACCGAGAGCTGAGCAGCTCAGTCTTCTCCGCTTCAGGGAATTTTTTTATTTATTTTTATACAAACTTATTGTTTACTTGGCACATTTTCAAAATAAACATTTTGTAAGTCTTTGTTTTGGCCTTTTTTTTACCGAAAATTAACTGAACCGAGCCCTCCTTGAAAATGAACCGAATGGAAAGTGATTTTAGCGTACTGTTACACCCCTAAAAAATAAATATTTTTAATGTAGTGTATTTATTTATTTATTTGCTAATTTCTCTTATTGTCTGTGATCTACTTTGCAACTGGGCAGGATTGTTAATTTTTTAATTTATGAAAATAATTATTGAATCTATGAGAATGGTGCCCTCTTGTGGCGTGTTCTGTCCCTGCACTCCCTGGTGTCCCATTTATTAATTCAACCTTCCCTGTGTCACCTGCATGTCCTGTCCAGGTGTTTATGGTTATGTCTCATCAGTCTCTGTATATATGCTTGTGTCTGTCTGTTATTTGTTGTCTCGGCATTGTCTGGTGATATTTCATCTGCCTCCTCGTGTTTTCTATGCATTTCCTGGAAAAAGTGAGTTTTGCTGCCACGTCAGCCCTTTTTGCTGTTTATTTAAAGTATTTCTTATTTTACCTCCTGGGTTTCTGAGTCCTGCCTGCATTTGAGTTTAACCACCGCACTGTATTGTGATAGCCCTGACCAAAATACAAACCCAGCAGTTAGATGACTTGGGCCGAGCACTTGGCCCAAGAAGTGGCTCGGACAGCCCGATGGGAGCAAGCACAGAGGAAGGAGTCTTTCATCTGGTAGAGCAGGTTTCGGACCAAACCTGTCAAGAGACAGAGCATAGCCCAGAGTTGGAGATCCTGCTGTCACGTCTTCTAGTGGAGGAAGAGGAAAAGAGGAGGTTTCAGCTCCAGGGGAGCCACCTGGCTTTCAGGCCCAGTTTTCCCTCTTCTCTGACACTTCACTCTTCTTTTGAGTTTTTTGAATGGACATCTGAGGAGGACGCTGAGCCAGAGGATAAGCTCTGGTTCGTTCCTGCTCCTAGCTCACGCCACTGCCACTGGAGGGTCCGAAGACGGACCCAGAACCGGTACACTGAACTTTCGCCGGCATCTTCTGCACCCCCAACATTTCCCACTCAGCCCAATGAGGCTGAACTTCACGATCCACCTGTTCCCAGTGTTTCAATGGGTGCTGGCTACGATGACCCACCTCCCTTCAGTGTCTCAGTTGGTGTCGCCCAAAATGACCCACTTCCCTTCAGCGTTTCAGTGGGTGTTGGCCACAATGACCCACCTCCCCTCAGTGTCTCAGTGGGTGTCGGCCGTGACAGCCCACCACCCTTCAAAGTCCCAGTGGGTGTTAACTGCAATTACCTACCTGCTCTCCGTGTCTCTAAGAGGGTCCAGGAGGACGCTTCTCACCTTTCCTACAAAAGTGTCCAGGGAGACGCTTCTCACCTTTTCTATGAGAAGGTCTAGGACAGGGCTATTTAACTGGTGGCCCGTGAGCCGGAACTTCAATCCGGCACACTTCGTAGAAAAAGAAGAAAAAATTTTATATGGACCCTCTTAGAGACACGGACGCTTCTCACCTTTTTCTACGAAGT
>NC_056498.1:6650247-6656736 GCF_014905685.2 Nematolebias whitei
TTATGTAGGCTTTATATGTAGATATATAGATATGTATGTGAGTGTATATTCATGTGTATGTATGTATGTATGTATGTATATAGGCGTAGGTATGGGTATATATATTTATTGAAACTTACTGCAAAGCCATGAATATTTTAAGTTCTTTATACATATGTATTTTGTTGCTGTGTTTTGTCATGTTCTTTGCAGGTGAACAGACAGTGGCCGGGTGTTTTGAAGTGTGCTCTATTTGTATATATTTCTTATATTTTGGAGTCTTACTTTGTCTTTTCTTTTTTTCTATCCTATTAAAAAAAAAAACAAAAAAAAAAAAAAAAAAAAAAAAACCCTACACTAGAATGTCACTATAATAAATATTTAATAATAATGGTGTGGAGAGGATGGCTGTAAGGGGAGAAGGGAGGCCATCTAGAAAAAAAAAAAAAAAAAAAAAAAAAAAAAAAAAAAAAAAAAAGATCTGTAATATAAGATGGAGCTAGGTTGATGAGAGCTTTGTAGGTTAGAAGTAAGATTTTAAATTAAATTCTGGATTTGACAAGGAGCCAATGGAGAGAAACTAAAACTGGAGAGAGAGGATCTCTCCTAGTAACTCCAGTTAAGACTCTGGCAGCAGCATTTTGGATCAAATGAAGACGTTTTAAAGAAGTATTTGGACATCCAGATAATAAACCATTGCAATAGTCCAGTCTAGATGTGACAAATGCATGAACCAGTTTTTCTGCATCATTTTTAGATAAGATGTTTCTAATTTTAGTGATATTACGCAGGTGGAAGAAGGCGGTTCTAGTAACGTTTTTAATGTGGGGGATAAAAGACATGTCCTGATCAAAAATAACACCAAGATTTTTAACATTAGAGCTGGAGGACAGATTAATGCCATCTAAGGAGGGAGAAAGACTGAAAAATCAATTCCTAAGGTGCTCAGATCCAAAAACCAAAACCTCAGTCTTGTCTGTGTTCAACAGGAGAAAATTAAGGGTCATCCAGGTTTTTTTTCAGCCTCTGTAGTAAAATATTGTTATCAAATGTATCAAATGCAGCACTGAGGTCTAACAAGACCAGTATAGACACAAGTCCATTGTCAGAGGCCATGAGAATATCATCAGTAACTTTCACCAGAGCTGTGCTATGATGAGCTCTAAACTCTGACTGAAACTCTTCAAACAGATTATTCTGTTCAGATGTTTATATTTTCAGCTGATTCTTCAAAATGATACTTAAAATAAAAATATCCATGATTTATTGCAATCAACACAGTCTTTTGCAATATTGTTACTGTGCTTGTTAACTTTAAAATTACAGTACATGTTTGATTTATTGTGCATCCATTCTTAGCATGCAAACTCCAACACAACACATTTTACACATGCCCTGGCACAACTTCCATATACTGACTCAGGATGCAGCTACATACTAAAATAATACAGAACATTTGCTGATGCTACCACTGTGGACATTATAGCCATCAAAGCGTAGGCATGAAACCAGTTTGGCCAGTCCTGCTTTTAATTCTCAATAACTAAGCCACACCAATGCACCCTTGCCCCATGTCTTCATCATGCTTCCACCATGCTCCCCAATATGTGCCTGGAATTTTGTTTTACCGTTAAATACAGAAACTTCAACATCTAAATATGTGTAATATAATATATATAATGTAAAGGTTTGTAGTTGATAACTGATTGAATCTTGTGTATTACCTTCAGATGGTGGTAGTGCACATAGAACCAGTTCCAGACCAGCCACCTAAAGAAGTTCCTGGTTCTAGTCGATATCTTGTGCTCAAAGAAACAGAAGTGGCCTTTATTACACGGCAGCAGCTCCACTTTGTAGACCAGGAGTCTCCCGACAGTGAGCTCACATACACAGTTACTACTCCACCTTTTTTCACTGGTCATCACAGGTCAGTATATACTCACATTCATTTAAGACGATTAAGAAAGCATGTCTTCTGAAGTTTGGGTCGCTGTCTTACCAAGCAGCAGTCCAGACGCAGGGAGGTTATTTCTTGTTGACAGCATACCCAAATTTACCAAGGACTCCAGTGCACCAGTTTTGAGGCTCTTTACACAAGTAAATCTCTTTATTCTTTTTTACTCATTAGTATATGTGGTATTGTTCATTAAAATATTTTTTCTTTTGCTCTGTTTCAGCATGCAGTGAACTTCATGAAAGTAGCCTACATGCCTCCAGTCATAGACATTGGTCCTAACCCTAAATATATCCAGTTTGTTCTGTCTGTAACCAATCATCTGGGTAAAACAGTCACTGGGATCTGCTTTAACATCACTATAGTCCCAGTGGACAACCAGCCACCACAAGTAGAAAGCACCATCACCTTTTCCCCGTCTCATTTATTCTTTGTGTGAATATGCAAAAAAAAAAGATAATGTGTTTTGTTTCAGGTCATCACCAACTCTTTGACTGTAAACGAAGGAGGGGAATGCTTGCTGAGCCCTGAACACTTGCATGTGTCAGATGTGGACTCTGTACAAGAGGCCTTGCAAGTGGAGCTTCATAAAGAACCGGCTCATGGAGTTCTACACCTTGGTGGCTATCCACTTACAGCAGGGCAGACATTTGATCTGCAAGACCTGGAAAGACTTAAAGTTAGGTCAGACATGCAGCTTGATTCCTTTATTGAAAACATTGAAGGTTTTAGTTTTAAAATCAAAAAAAGCTAAGAAGACAAAATTGTCTGGACTGTGCTCCCTTAACCCTTGGAAGACCTTATGAGGCTTTCTAAACATTTGGTGAGGTTTAGGAAAAATTGAGGATTTGTTAAATTCCCAAAACTAAGACGAATCACATTGCTGGCTTTACTGAAATGTAACTTATCCTGCAAATTATTTAGGATCCTAGATAAACCATGTCTTAATACTACAGTAATTAATTGTTTGTTTTGACTGTTTGTTTATCCAGGTATAGCCATGACAACTCGGAAACTACAGAAGACATCATTGAATTTACGATAACCGATGGCACCAATTCAGCTTGTTTTACTGTGCCAGTAAATGTAAGTACAATTTGAGGAAATGACCACTAAAACAATATTAAAAGGTAATAGGGGTGTAAAGGTAGATGTATTCATACCAAACTGTTTTGATACAGATATTTTGGACAGATTCAGTGAACTAGGATGAAAATGTTAATCATTGGTGATCACCACCCTCAATGAGAAGCTGGCACATTTTATTTAGCTGCCTTTTGCTAACAGCAATAACAGAAAATAAGCAGAGAAAGGTTCAGATAAATGCACAGAATCTAAATGACTCAGTTTGATTCAAATCAACTGTGTGGAAAAGTTTCCTCGTTATGATCTGCAGCAGCAGTGGATGAAGACACAAGGCATTTGCAATGCAAGCTACGTGTGTTTTCAACATTTTATAGCATGCCATTTGCTCCTGTAAGACACCATTTACACTTTCGTTTGGATGGAAAAGACAGTAGAACATGCCATTTTTGCTTTTAATTTTATACCTAAGTTACCAGCTGACAAATCATAGCTTGCTATACATAATCATGAACGTTGATGTCCTGCCACTTACAATAGTAGTTTATTTTTGCTCTTATCAATGCTAAAAATTGTACAATCAAAAAGCTTCTTTTTCTTCTTCTTCTTTCAGCTTTTTGCTCTTCAGGGGTCTCCACAGAGAGTCATCGTCCTCCATCTCACTCTGTCCTCTGTATTCTCTCCTCACTCCAACTACCTCCATGTCCTCTTTAACTGCATCCATATATCTCCTCTTTGGAGTTTCTCTTTGGCTTTTTCCTGGCAGTTACATTTCTATCATCCTTCTACAAGTGTACCCACTGTCCCTCCTCTGGACATGTCCAAACCACTGTCCCTCCTCTGGACATTTCCAAACCACTGTCCCTCCTCTGGACATGTCCAAACCATCTTAGTCTGGCCTCTCTAACTTTATCTCCCAGTTGTTAAACCTGTGCTGTACCTCTGATGATCTCGTTCCTAATCTTATCCATCCGTGTCACTCCTAAGGAGAACCTCAACATCTTCATTTCTGCCACTTCCAGTTCTTTCTCCTGTCTTTTTGTCCATATTTCTGTCTCCAGACCATACAACATAGCTGGTCTCACCACCACTGTCTTGTGATCTTTTCCTTTGACCGTTGTTGCAAATCACTCCTGAAACTTTTCTCCATCCACTCCATCCTGCCTGGACTCTCTTTTTCACTTCTTTACCACATTCCCCATTTTCCTGGACAATGGACCCCAAGTACTTGAAGTCCTGCAACTTTGTGACTTCTGCTCCTTGTAGCCTCACTGTTCCACCTGTCTCCCGCTCATTCACACACATGTGTTTATTCATACTCATCTGCTCACACAGATTCATGTTAGTGTTGGTGTTGTTCGACACATTGTTTTTGCACCAAGTTTTTAGCATATTTCTTAGTTCATATTTTAGATCTTATTACTGTTTTCTTTTACAATTTATACTTTTGTTGGATGTAACTGGGACCCATCCATCCATCCATCCATTATCTTTTACCCGCTTCTTCCATTTTTTGGGTCACAGGGGTCGCCGGTGCCCATGTCCAGCAATCACTGTGCGTCGGGCAGGGTACACCCTGGACAGGTCTCCAGTCCATCACAGAGACACATAAAGACAAATGAGATAAACAACCATTCACTCTCTCATTCACACCTAGGGACAATTTAGAGTTACCAACCAGTCTAACATGCATGTTTTTGGTCTGTGGGAGGAAACTGGAGTACCCGTAAAAAAAAACACGTATTTTCTTAACCTCAAATATACCATTAAATCTAAGTCAAAAACCTCACTGCCATCTCTCTCTCCAAGACATTTCCAAAGCTCCACTGGTAAGTTGTCAGGTCCTATTGCCTTCCCCTTAATTTAATTTTTTTCAGAGCTTTTTGGACTTCATCCTCACTCCACATGATATTGAGTTCATTGTTTGTTAAATGAATATATTGCTAAATTTCCAGTATGCTTTGTTTTTTTTTTAACCCTCCTTCTGCCTTAGATAGTGAAAATGACCCAAAAGCCCCAAGACTAAGGTGTTGTGGGTTATTTTGACCTAATGGCAGCAGGAGGGTTGGGTTAAGACATTAGTCGTCCAATCCAACAAACAAGAGTCAGTAGCAGAATAGGCTAGTTGTCACTCGCAGAGAAAATCTTGCAAGCTCTTTTTGCGTGCGACCCACACATGTAACTGATCAACCCAAAAATGCATTTTTCTTTCTAATGTAACTCTATTTCAAGGGAAATAAATTTGCCTTTAAATGGCATAGGGAAGCGTTTTTCAAAGTATAGGGCACACCTCCCTTTGGGGGTGCCATAGTTCTCCAAAGGGAGTGCTACGTAAGGGAAAAAAAATTAACCAGGAAAAGTAAGAGAAAAGAAGAAAAGAGATTGAGATGATGTGAGCTGTTAAAAAAAAACATTTTAAATGTGTTTATTTTAAAGCACATATATTTAAAACGTGTAAAAAATATGTTTATAAAAGCACAGATGTGTAAAAGAAAAAAGTAACATTATGTAAAACAAACATTTTTTTAAGTATACATGGAGTATTAAGTATAGTGACACAAAACATTGTAACAGAAATAATAGCAATAATGTAGTTGGGGGGGTGGGGATCGCTGTTGTTTAAGTGTGTGAGAACTACCTCTCCCACACTTTGAAAACCCCTGGTATAGGGTTTATTACCAAGATGTATTGTTGCAACAAAATAAATAATCAATCAAACACAACTGTCCTTACATTTTGTGCAAAGCTTACATAAAATTTTAACTGAGCTCAATACTTGTGCAGTACTTGTTTTGTTTTATACTAACCCCCACCGATTTTCACCAAGATAAATTAATACATTTTCAGGTAATACCCATCAACGATGAGGTTCCAGTGATGATTGCTGGTTTGAAACCAGTGCTCAGGTGTGCAGAAGGACAGGAAATGATCATCACTGCTGAGTATATCTATGCCACTGACGCTGACAGTGACAACAGCAGCCTGACATTCTTAATTGCCCGCCAACCGTTTTATGGTGTGGTGCTGAGAAATGGTGAGGTGGTCGATCGCTTCATCCAAGCAGACGTCACTACAGGGATCATCTCTTACAGACACACAGGTAAACATGTGAAAGTAGACTAAGTTAACCTTATTTGGGCTAGGTAGACCAGGTCTACAAAACACTGTTTCATTTCAATTTAAATAACTACCTAACGGACACATTAGTTAGCTTGTTCTTCTTTGTCTCCTTCCCAAGTGATTATTGCATCTGAGCGTCCATCACTTCAGCCCTCTCTAACCATGAATAGAATTTGTTTATATCAGCAGTATCTTTTGACAATGATGAAGAATGACAAGGCTAGGTTCCTGTAGGTCTGACAAATTTTAGACTTGCATAAGAACTTTTACCTGATAGTTAAAACTTGGAAAACTCTGACTGCCATCTACTGAAAAATGAGGACCCAAGGTGCCATATCTATCTATCTGTCTGT
>NC_056498.1:6656836-6660958 GCF_014905685.2 Nematolebias whitei
TATATATATAGATATATAGATATATAGATATATAGATATATAGATATTTGCTATATGTTCACTGTCAGGATCAGGTGGACAGGAACGAACCCAGTTGTGCAGACAGGACTCAACTCGGCAGATTATAAAAAACTAAATACTTTAATGACGAAATAAAAGGTAACAAAACAATAAGCTGACGTGGCAGCAAAACTTACATGGACTAGAAGACTCAGGGAGAAACTCACAAGGACTCAGGAAGCTCAGGGAAAATTCAGGAGACGCAGGAAACATGAAGACCCAACGAATACGACCCGACAAAGGAACAACACAGAACAGGAGGCTTATATACAAGGACAAGACAAGACGTGATTACAACAGGTGTGACGAGACAAAGGTGGCAACAATTAAACTGACGAGGAAACACTAGGGAAACACAGACACAAACAGAAACAGCAAATGGTACCATCCTTACATTCACAGTATGTTTATAATATAAACATATTCTGAACATTAAATACAAACCAGTAGAATTTGTCTTTAAAAGTGGTCTCTGAATTTTGATTGTTTTAGGACTGGAGATTGGACTCACTCCTCGTCAAGACACCATCACTTTTGTCATTTCTGATGGTGAGACGGAAACATCCACTTTATGCTGTAGTAGAGGAAACCCTGGGAGTGAGGGTGTGTCTCTGCTTCGGGGCAACCTGCCCATATACGACCTCCACATAACAGTGTTTCCTGTTGATAGCCAACCTCCTTCATTGAAAACAGGTGGGCTAAGAACAACTAGAGGGGAAATCCATTTATCTTTTGTATATGATTTTGTGTGATGAGGTATTTGTGTATTGGAGGGTTTCCTTATGGATCAAAATGGATAAAATAATTGGCTAATATACCTTGTTTGACATTAAAATATCCATCCATCCATCCAGCCAGCCATCCATTATCTTCCGCTTTTTCTGAAGTTGGGTCTCGGGGGCAACAGCTTGAGCAGGAAGGCCCAGACATCTCTTTCCACAGCTCCTCTGGAAGGCCCCCAAGGTGTTCCCAGGCCAACCGAAAGGCGTAGTCTGTCCAGCGTGTCCTGGGTCTTCCTTGGGGTCTCCTTCCAGTCGGACTGTGCTTGGACATGCTCGAAACGCCTCCCTAGGGAGTCACACAGAAAGCCTTTACCAGATGCCCAAACAAACTCAACTAGCTCCTCTCCTGGATAACTGAACTTCTCACCCTATCTTTAAGGGAGAGTCCAGCTACCCTGCAGAGGAAACTCATTTCAACCGCCTTTATCCATGATTTCATTTTCTCAGTCACAACTCAAAACTTGTGACCGTAGGTGAGTGTAGGAATGTAGACTGACTAGTAGAGAGCTTTGCCTTACAGCTCAGCTCCCTCTTCACCACAATGGACCGGTACAGAGCCCGTAATACTGCAGACACTGCACCAATCCATCTGTCAATCTCACGTTCCATTCTTCCCTCACTAGTGAAAAAAACCCTGAGATACTTGAACTCCTCCACTTGAGGCAGAACCTCACCCTCGACCCAAAGAGAAAAATCCACCCTTTTCCGGTTGAGAATCATTATTAAAATGATCACTATAAAAACACAGTAAAATATGACATTCGTTAACTGTTCAGTGTTTGAATTAAGTACAATAAATGGGCATGATAAGGAGGATAGATTATTTGTTCCTTCTTTTTCTCAGGTGACATTTTTTTGGTAAACGAAGGTGGGACTGCCCCAATAACAGCGTCTCACTTGAAGGCCTCTGACACAGACACAGTATTAGATGAGCTTGTGGTCAATCTGATTTCTCCTCCTCAGTTTGGCTACATAGAAAACATCCTCCCAAGTCCTGGCTTTGAAAAAAGCAACACAGGTGTCAGCATAGGTGAGAATGATCATTGTACATCAATGTGAAAGCAGGTGAAAGAAATAGTTTCACATATTGTCTCTGTTCTTTTTCCACAGCTTCGTTTTTATACAAAAACATTATTGAGGGTCACATTAACTATGTACAATCCAGACACCAGAAGATGGAGCCCACAGCTGATCAGTTCCTGCTCTGTGTATCAGACGGCAAGCACAGCTCTGCCCATGTACCATTTTACATCATAATCAATCCGACAAATGATGAATCCCCAGAATTTTGGGCTCACAACATCACAGTAAGTTGTTACGATGTTGGTCTCACTCCAGAAGGTTGCCACAACTCTGAGACATTCTGCTCAGATTTTGTTCTCGTAGCATATGTGGACATAAACTGACTGGGTTCCCTGTGTCAAGAGGTACAAGAAGGAAAAATGAAGAAGCTGGACCTGTCTGTGCTCCGTGCACTTGATCTGGACGTCCCCAAGAATGTCTTGCTTTTCACCATAGTCCACCCTCCTCAACACGGCAGCATCCTCCACCGTGTTGATGGAAGACTCACAAAGAGACGAGAAGCCAATCTACAAGCTTCAGTACTTGACTTTACCATGGCAGATCTTACAAATGGTAATATGTACTCAATTTTAAAATAACTCAAAAGGCACTTTTTATTTTCTGGAGAGAAATAATTTAGCTAAAGTTCACATACTTCATTCTTGTCTCATAGTTTGTATTTAGCCTTCTCTGAAGGAAGAAAACAAAGAAAGAGAGCAGAGTGATATTCTCCAAATTATTATCCTTTATTATTTGTGTTGTTCAATTTGTGTATTATTGTTGATGATTCTTAGTTTAATTAATTATTTTTGTAATAAAATGTCAGACAGATTTGGTCTCATTTGAATGAATAGCCATTTGTTATGGTATAAAATTCCTTGTAACTAATGGATTTTACTTCAGTGACTGACTCTGATTATTAAAGGGTGAATGCATTAATTAAGTTGTTGTTGGTTAGTAAACTGACCAGCTTGCGCCCCACTTTAACGAGTGCAAAACAAGTAATAAAAGTGTAGCAAAGAGAGGAGCAAGTTCTTTCTCCATTCACTCATACAGTATATGCTACACCCATTGTACCACAGGTATGGATCTAGTGTATCTGCATGATGACTCTGAAAACATGGAGGATAGTTTTACCATTCAGTTGACCGATGGCCAACACCAGCTCCAGAGACAGGTAATGGTTGAAGTGGTGCCAGTGAATGACGAAGGGCCCTGTGTCATCAGGTTAGACCAACATCTTCATTGTTTAGGTTTAAAGTAAGTTATCACCAGGGACTGTTGAAAAACTATGACCTGTATGTCACTATTGATGGCTTTCAGGAATAACGGACTGGAGGTGGAGCCAGGAGAGGTCAGGATCATATCCAGTGTTGCATTGTATTCTGAGGACAGAGACACTCCATCCTCAGAGTTGATGTACATATTTGAGAGTGTTCCGATGCAAGGTCTACTTCAGATTAAGGTTGGTGCAGGGTGATGTTGTTTCAAAGCTGCAGACCAAATATTTAAAATTATATTGTATTTTAGTTTAGCTTTTAAATAAAAACATAATGCAAAGTCATCAGTTTCTACTCAAAATATAAAGGAAGTCAGATATTACTACAGTAGTGTCAATGGAAAGTATAATTTGGTTAGGTTTGCATATTCCATCCATCCATCCATCTATAAATCCATCCATCCATCATCCATCCATCCATCTATAAATCCATCCATCTATAAATCCATTCATCCATCCATCCAGCCAGCCAGCCAGACAGACAGACAGACAGCCAGCCAGCCATCCAGCCATTATTCAGTTCCCCAAATTCCTGATTTTTTCTATCTTCGTAAAAATATGGACCAAGAGACATCCAGAAAGTGGATGAACAGAGGGATGGATAGACCCATTTAAACCAGTAAATGGATGGATTCATGAACTGTGAACAGTGAAATTGTTATGACGGTAATTAAATAGATGACAAGATGACAATCTAGTCCTCAAAAATACAAAGATGAATTGATTAATCTTCTTTTGTTGGATGGATTGATGGATGGAAAAATAAAAGACAGATAAACAGAGATTGATGAAAATAAATGGATGGATGGATGGATGGATGGATGGATGGATGATATATAAATAAAGGATGGATGGATGAATATGGATGGATGGACAGATTGGTGGATGGATGGATGGATGGATGGATGAATATAGGATGGATGGATGGATGGATAAAGG
>NC_056498.1:6661058-6664683 GCF_014905685.2 Nematolebias whitei
ATTAAGGATGAATGAATGGATGCATAAAGGATGGATGGATGTATAAGTTAAGAATGGATGGATGATGGATGATGGGTGGATGCATAAAGGATGGATGGATGGATAAGTTAAGGATGGATGGATGGATGAATAAGTTAAGGATGGCTGGGTGGATAAATGGACTGCTGGATTGATTGATAGATATATTGGATGAATGGTTAGAGAGATGTTGTTGATTTTGTTGTTTTATCTTATTATTTAACCTTCCATAGAAAAACCATCTTATGGTAATGAAGCTATAATAAATAAAACACATTTAATTTCTATAAAGCAGATTTTATGCACTTAAACTTGACTTCTTCATTATGTTATTTTGCCTTGATAACATAGCCTAAAAAAGTGTTGTTTTTAATTTTTCAACAAATTATTAGTTATTACTACTTTGACATGGACAAATATGAACAAATCTAGCTGCAATTTTTTTTTATTAAAACATATATTTCTAGCATTTTTAGAAATGATTTCAGGCAAATAATTATTTCCCATCAACCTTTTATTTAGTGAGATGTAAACTAAATGTGAAAATTTTATAATTGGGTTAGGTTTAATGACAGACAAAGATGGAATGTGTTTAGCTGGTACTTTTCTTGTCTCAGGAAGGCCAGAAGTGGGAGACACTGACAGGTGGAATGAACTGCAGCCAGGACATGGTGGACATGAACCTTTTGCGTTATGTTCACACAAACCTTCTTGTTACTAAAACACAAGACTTCTTCATCTTCCACTTGCTGGATGGAAAGAATAAATCCCCTCCACAGCATTTCCAGATCTCTGTCAAAGATTTAGAAAAAGGTACTTGTCAATAATTTTGTCAAATATACTGTTGATTTGGATCAAATGTGCTTAACAATTGAAATTGGTTTTATTCATATCTTTGTGAAAGAAGGTTCGTTGTTAAAATTGATGATCTCTAATCAGAGGATTTAGACCTCACAAAATGTCTCAGCTGCAGATATCTAAAAAACTGTGATTGTGAATGTTAAACTTCTGTACCAGCTGTTCAAAAGAGGAAAGTCCACCATCAACATAGAGATAACAGTGAATGCACTCCCCTCAAGACCCAGGTGTTAAAAGCTGTATCAGCTACTGAGGGAGTAAACATGTGATTATATGACACAGGTGGCAGAAACAGTAACTCTGTAGAGTTAAATGCCCTCCTGAACAGATTTCATATTTTAACCATCCAGATCACAATTGGGTTAGAAATGTAGGTTGATATTGATTGTCTAAAGGGCAGCCGAGAGCAGAGTAATGCAGAAGGAGGAAGCATCCATGATTTAATATTCAAAATAGAATTAAGTGTGTCAGTTAGTCCAGTGTCATCAGGAGACAGCATAGAACAACATAGAGCTGAGTATCATCAGCATAACTGTAAACAAAGATTTCATGTCTCCTGATGAATTTGCCCAGAAGCAACATTTACAAATTAAAAAGAAGGGGTCCTAAAATCAATTCTTGTAGTACACCACAAGTAATGTCATAGTCTTTGGATTGTTTTCCTTTTTTTTGGAATGCAGGTTTGATACCAAGGGCGCCCTTAGCAAAATTTATACACTGCTCAGCTCATACATGAATCCAGTTTGGACTCCCTTAAACTGAAATGGTAAGCTGACTTGAAGGAATCCATATCAGACTCAATCTGGAGATGGCTCATTAAGAACATTTACTCATCTTCAATCTGTCTGAGACATGCTGTGAATTCTAGGTAGTGCACAGGCTGCACTGGTCCAAAGACAAGCTGGCCAAGATAAAAGCCAATATGGACCCCGCATGCAATCATTGCAAACAAACTCCAGCTACACTCCTGCATACATTCTGGACTTGTCCCAAACTGCAGACTTTTTGGCAATCTACTTTTCATACATTCTCTGGAATATGTGGCAAAATGTTCACCCATCACCTTCATCTCACTGTTCGGGGTGGTCCCGGTGGATATGTCCTAAAGTTGGACTAAAGTTGGTCCCCCTTCCAACCAAATTCGGTGTTCAGTGACTCAGAGAGCCAGACGGGACCGTCCAAAAATATATTTTGGTCCAGGACCGACCGCTCCCACCCCACTGGTCACTCTGAGCGCACCCTGCCGGCCAAGTGACCCCTCGAGCTGGGGAGTCGTCACACGAAGGTCCGGTGTTTTTTTTCTCTCTCTCTCTGGACCTCAACGAACTTCTCATCTGGACTTTTGTGGTTCTACCTGGTTCCGACAAGAATCGCCGGGTGGTATTTTGCTGGTTTTCTGTTGGACTGGCCCTCGTGGTGTCTTCATTGGTGTGGGGGAAGTGTACCTGTGTCCCCCGAACTGGACCAGAACCGAACCGAGTTGACTGTGGGGGACTTAGTCTTTAACAGAGCCAGTCTCAGCTTCAGTGAGCAGCCCGTTACCTTTTAACGAAAGACTGTTCACCTACGTGGAATCGCTGTGTTTGCCTGGAGGAGAAGCTCTAATGCTTTGCAGCGCTACCGGAACCAGACCAGAGCAGAATTGGGCCAGGGACAACTTCAGCCTCTTCGCCTCTCGTGCTATGGAGCGCCGGAGCCGGACTGGAGCAGAACCGGACCGGACCAGTGACGACTTCAGCCTCAGCCTCTCCGATCAGTCTCGTAGTTTTCATCAGGGATGCATCTCGTGCTGTCGGGTGCGGAGGTGTCGTGCAGAGAAGCAGCATGAATGAGCAGCGTGAAGGAGCATGGCTGCGTGGTGCTCGAGAGAAGTTCAGAGTTTGCATCGGAGTTGCTGCAGGCCTCCATCCAAACTCACCTGGATAATAATTAATTTTATTCCGGATCACGCTGTTGGCCCCTGTTGACCTGAAACGAGCTAGGATCATGCCTTTCATTTCAGGAGGATTTTCTGAGAGCTCTCTCTGCTATTTGCTGCAAATGATCTGTTTCTGCCTGTTGGTTCTGGACCCAGCTTCTGTTTCCCATGGGAGCATCCATCCATATTCGCAGGGGGGCCGGAGCCCCCCTCAGCCCAACTCAAACTAAAGTTATGCCACTTCGTCGGATTTGTTGGCCCATTTGATTTGAGACAATTTATGGTCTGAGACTTTTCTGCACCATTCATATTATTGTCATTATTTTCAGATCTCAGACTATCTGGAGTCACTGAATCTTGTTAATACATCTGGATCTGCCCATCACTGCAACTTTCACTGTTTTTGGGTTCTGAATGATCGCGTCTTCATGAATGTTTCTCATGGTTCAATTATGGGGGCTAATTTTCACACTGTTAACTCCTGTAATTACACATCCGTCACAAAGAATTCAAGAAAAGATCTGATAATAATGTTGTAACTGCTCTCAGGGATTCAGCCTAACCCTGGGCCCCCCACTAATTATAGCACACCAAATGACTTTAAAAACATGTCAGGACTTCATTTTCTGCATGTAAACTGTGTGGTGTACGTGAAAAAAAACCTACAAATCTTCTGAGAAAACTTGATGCCTTGAAAATTCTGGTCAGTTCTTCTGGGGCAGATGTAATCTTCATCTCTGAAAAACAAATCTGTACTGAATAATGACCTGGTAATCAATGGATTTAACATTGTGATCGTCAAAAAAAAAAAAGGGGGGGGGGGGGGGGGGG
>NC_056498.1:6664783-6665477 GCF_014905685.2 Nematolebias whitei
GGGGGGGGGGGGGGTGGAGTCGCTATTTACATCAGAGATTCTCTGGTTTCTAGTCTTGTGTCTGCTAAAACAATTCCAAACCAGTTTGATGCCTTAACTGTAAACATCACTTTGAATGGAGGCCAGATTTTATCTGTAGTGGGTTGTTATCGTCCCCCTTCAGCAACACCCGAGGCTCTGTCTGCCCTGATAGAATTCCTTGGTTATTTGAAATTCAAAGAGATCTTTTTGGCAGATTTCAACATTGACTGGGATAAGTTGACCCCCCTCTGTGATAAATTCAAGGAATGTTGCCTGTCTCTCAATCTAACCCAACTCATTGACTCTCCCACTAGAACAAACAAAAACCGTCCTGAAAAGTCCTCCATCTTAGACCTGTTTCTAACTAATATGCCTCACAAATTTCCTGGTACAGGTGTATTCACTAACATTTTGAGTGATCACTGTGTGACAGCGACTCTGAGAGATATTAAACTTCCACCTTCTAAGCCCAGATTAATTAAAAAAAGGGATCTGAAACGTTTTTGTGAACAGTCATTCCTCTGGGATCTGTCTCACTTTGACTGGCATCGTATTCTATTAATTGATGACGTGAACTCTGCTTAGAACTATTTTCATAATAGTTTCATTTATTTTGTGAACAAACATGCTCCTTTTCGTCAGTTCAGAATAAAGGGACGAGACAGCCCCTGGA
>NC_056498.1:6665577-6683619 GCF_014905685.2 Nematolebias whitei
CCCCCCCCCCCCCCCCCCCCCAGGAATCGCCTCTTGGCGATCTAAGTCTCTTTTCGGGGTGAGCTTTGAAGAAGGATGAGATGAGTCCGGGATCCAGGATCTGAGATCTAGGGATCCATGATCATTCCTCCGGACCGTAACCCTCCCAATCCACCAGGTATTGGACTCTCCGACCACGACGCTGTACGTCCAAAACCCGTCGGACCGAGAAGGCCAGTTCGTTGTCTATGAAACGGGGGGGAGGAGGGAGGTTGGTCGGAGGGTGTAGAGGGCTGGTGGTTACCGGTTTGATGTGAGATACGTGAAAGGTAGGGTGTATCTTCATGGCAGGCGGGAGCTGTAGACGTACCGCCGACCGGTTAATCACCTTTATCACAGGAAACGGCCCGAAGAACCTGGGGGAGAGTTTCCTGGGGGTGTCTTTTAAGGTCATGTCCTTGGTAGACAGCCATACCTTTTGACCGACCTTGTAGTCAGGAGCCTTGGATCGACGTCTGTCAGCGAAGCGTCTGTTCTGCTCCGAAGATCTGGACAGAGCTGCTCTCGTCTGCCGCCAGATCCGACGGCAGCATTTAATGTGAAGTTGGACCGAGAGGATGCCCACATCAGGCTCCTATGAGGGGAACAGCGGAGGAGCGAAGCCCATAGCAACCTCGAAAGGAGATTTTCCAGTGGCTGCAGAGGTTTGTGAGTTGTGGGCATACTCAATCCAAGGCAGATGTTGACTCCATGATGAGGGATTGCTGTCAATTACGCACCTCAGAGCTGTTTCCAGGTCCTGGTTGCAACGTTCTGTTTGGCCGTTGGATTGAGGGTAGTATCCAGATGTGAGGCTGGTAGTTGCTCCCAAAGCTTGACAAAATCCCCTCTACACTTGAGAAACAAATTGTGGTCCACGGTCGGAGACAATGTCCTGAGGGATGCTGTGAAGGCGAAAGACATTTTCCGTGACAATCTGAGCAGTCTCGAGAGCAGAGGGAAGTTTAGGTAAAGGAATGAAATGTGCAGACTTGGAAAAACGGTCAACAATGGTGCAGATAACAGTGTTACCATCAGAGACAGGGAGACCAGTGACGAAGTCCAAGGCGATGTGTGACCCGGGACGGCTGGGGATGGGAAGAGGTAGCAGCAGGAGGCTGGTTGCTGTGCTTGTTCCGAGCACAAGTGGGACAGGCTGAAATGAAATCCTTAACATCTTTACTAAGGTTAGGCCACCAAAAGGATGCTTTAACAAGGTGCAGCATGCGTCTAACACCAGGGTGGCAGGAAAACCTAGCTGTATGGATCCACTTCAACACTTTACCCTCCATGACCGTAGGAACAAACATTTTTCCCGGAGGGCTGGTACCGAGATCAGGCTCAGTCTGCTGGGCCTCCAGGATGTCATTCTCAATAGGCCAAGTCATTACACCCACCTTACAGGAGGAAGGAAGGATGTTCTCAGGGGTGTCCGGACCCTCAGCTGTAGAGAATTGTCGTGAGAGAGTATCCGGTTTTACATTGCGGGACCCTGGAATATATGTGATGGAAAAATTAAATCTAGCAAAAAACAACGACCATCTGGCCTGTCGGGCGTTAAGTCTCTTAGCCCCCTGGAGGTAGGCTAGGTTCTTGGGGTCAGTCCAAATTATGAAGGGGAGTTCAGCTCCCTCTAGCCAATGTCTCCACTCTTCCAATGCTAGCTTGATGGCCAATAGCTCACGGTCGCCAACATCATAGTTCATCTCAGCAGCAGACAAACGACGTGAGAAGAAGGCACATGGGTGAAGTTTTCCATCGTCAGATGCTCTTTGTGATAACACGGCCCCCACTCCTGAATCAGAAGCGTCGACCTCCATGATAAACTGCCTCTTGGTATCAGGATGTGATAAAATGGGGGCTGTAGAGAAAAGGTGTTTGAGGTTATTAAAAGCAGTGTCAGCTTCGAGTGTCCAGTTGAACTTTTTGAGGGAAGAGGTGAGCTGGGTCAGAGGAGTGGAGACTTTGCTATAGTTTTTAATAAACCGTCGGTAAAAGTTATCAAACCCCAGGAACCGTTGTAATTGTTTTCTATTGCTGGGTGTAGGCCACTCCACTACAGCCTTGGTCTTTTCAGGGTTGGATCAAACCTGTACTCTCTCAAAAATGAACCCTAGAAATGTCACGGTGGTAGCGTGAAATTCACATTTCTCTGCCTTGACAAAAAGCTGGTTTTCTAATAACCTATGGAGAACAGCTTTCACATGTTGAGTATATTGCTCTTCGTCTTTGGAATAGATGAGTATATCGTCTAAGTACACAAAAACAAAAGATGTTGAGGAAATCCCGAAGAACGTCATTAACGAGAGCTTGGAAAACTGCTGGGGCGTTAGTTAACCCAAACGGCATAACAAGGTACTCGAAATGTCCCAAAGGTGTCTTAAAAGCTGTCTTCCATTCGTCTCCTTTGCGAATTCTCACTAAATGATACGCATTACGTAGATCAAATTTAGTAAAAATGGTTGCCCCCTGGAGCTGCTCGTAGACAGAGTCGATTAAAGGAAGAGGACATTTGTTCTTAATAGTAATTTGATTAAGTCCTCTATAATCAATGCATGGTCTTAGAGTCTTATCTTTCTTTGAAACAAAGAAGAAACCGGCCCATACTGGAGAGGTAGAAGGACGGATGATGCCTGATTTTAAAGAGTCATCAATATACTCTTTCATAGAAATTTTTTCAGGCCCAGATAAGTTATATAGTCTACTTGTGGGTAATGGAGCTCCAGGAAGTAAGTCGATAGCGCAATCATATGGACGGTGTGGCGGTAGGGATAAAGCCTTCTGTTTGCTGAAGACTGGCGCCATCGTGTGGTAATTTGAAGGTATTGTTGAAAGATTGATGTCTTCAATTTTTTGTTTAGGAGGTGAACCTGAAGAGATGGCTGAGCAGAGGCATCTCAAAGAACAATTTTCTCCCCATTTTTCAACTCTATTTTTGGCCCAGTTAATTTGAGGATTGTGTAATTTGAGCCAGGGATGACCCAAGATGAGTTGTGGTGTAGGAGAGTCAAAAACAAAAAACTCACCCGTCTCTCTGTGATTTCCAGACACTACAAACATTACTTTTAATGTCTTTAATGAGATGGAAGAGATGGTTTGCCCAGTGAGAGCAGAGATGGTGATAGCTGGTGTTAAGTTGATAGTGGGGATATGTAGTTCCTCCACCAAGTTTCTGCTGATTAGGTTCTGTTCAGCACCGGTATCTATAACGCCTGGATAGGAAAATTTACAGAGTTAATGCAAATGATTGCTGAAAGACTTAGGTTCTTTTCAGGAGACAAAGAAGTGGTACCCACCAGTATCTCCTGTACTACTGGTGGGCCTTGTCTTTTACCCGTAGTTTGCAGGCAGCAATCACATGATCCTTTTTCCCACAGTACATGCAGGCGTTGGCCTTGATGTGGCGTTGTCGCTCCTCAGGAGAAAGTCAAGTCATACCAATCTGCATAGGTTCGGGTTCAGAGGTGGAATCCGCGGTTGCAGAGTCATTACTTCCGGGAAAAGGAAGTTTATGGGACTTGTAGTCTTCTTCTAAGAGGCTTTCCCGAACCTTGTTGTCTATTTGAATGGCCAGAGAAATTACATCGTCCAAATCCGAAGGGATGTCCCGGGTGACTAGTTGATCTTTAATCTGTCGATTTAAAGCATTAATAAATGCACTACGTAACGCTATCTCACCCCAGCCGGACTCCTCGGCGATGATGCGGAAGTGGATGGTGAATTTGGACACCGTCTCTTTCCCCTGACGTAACGTAAAAAGTTTTTGGGCTGCCTCCTCCTGCTGCAAAGGGTGGTCAAAGACCCGAAGAAAATCCTTCAAGAAGGTAACAAATGTCAGAGTTTCTATGGGGCGTCTATGAAGGTAAGCATGTGCCCACTGAAGTGCTTCTCCTTTAAAGCACTAACCACATAAGTTATGCGGGCAGAATCGGATGAATAGCTAATGGGAGCACGATTAAATGCCAAACTACACTGGAGAACGAAGCCACCATATTTGCGTGTTACCTTCGAACATCTCAGAAGGTCGAATGTCTGGTTCCTTGGGGCATGGATTGTTCATCCTAATTGTAGGTTCCAGAGGGATGGGCTGAGTCGAAGATGAAGCTTGGCCCGCCATTTGTTTTTGAAGAGAGAGCACCATACCTCCCAACTCCCATAAATTGTCCTGAGTTGTTTGTTGCTACACAAAAATCCGCTGTAAAGTTAAGTGGAGAGGGTCAGTGTTTACTTTTGGTTCTAACTGAGTCTTTACCTCCTCAGTCTTGCTCGGGGGGTCCATTGGCTGGGACATACTATCAGGTTTTTATCAACGTCGACCCCCACGTGAGCAGACTGATTCAATAAAGACAGAGCCAGAACTACAAAAGGTAAGTGAACTTTTATTTACAGGTGATCATGTCGTCGCAGCTGTAAGGGAGAAGAGGAATAGGTGAGTATGGGTTCTGGTGGTCTCTTTGAATGTTTTGATTCTTGAATAGAGAGAAATGACTCCTTACTGTTTGTGCTGTAGGTGGAGTCCGAGAAGAGGAGAGGTCCTGGGTTTTTGTAGGAGATCCAGTCCTGAGGTATTTTGTGATGGAGAGAGGAGCAGGTTGACCCAGTTGAGAATGCTTAATGGTGGTTGTTGAAGGGACACCGTTGATCTACAGGTGGAGTCCAGTGGAGCGATGAGATCCTAGGGAGGATCTGAAGAGGCAGGCCGTGGAAGGTCCTGGAGGAGTCAGAGTTGGTGAGAACCAGCTGTAACAAAGGTTAGTTGGCTGTACACGAGTTACCATTTGGTAGAAGATGTCCCAGCACTGAAGAGGTGTCTGGCAGGTGCTTAAATACCCCATCAGGCAGTCCTCCTCAGAGCAGCAGCAGCAGGTGGAGTGAGTTGAGGTTAATTGGCTGTGGAAGGAAGAGTGAGTGACAGACAAAAAAAACAGGAATCCCACATATATAAGTACAGTCACTTTACCATATCCATTTATATGTGGCCCTGTGATGGACTTGCGACCTGTCCAGGGTGTACAATGCCCCTCGCACTGTGATTGCTGGATATTGGCACCGGTGACCACTATGACCCAAAATGGAAGAAGCGGGTAAAAGATAATGGATGGATGGATGGAGATCTAGTAGAGTGCTGTATGAATGGGTAAATGAGGGCACTGATTGTAGTGTAAAGCGCTTTGAGTATCTTGATCAGATACAAAGGCGCTATATAAGTACAGTACAGTACATTTACCCCTGAGGTCTCCTCGGTGGCTGTGCTTCCTGTGTACTTAGTGACAGTTGTAACCTTTCTGGTCTCAACAACAGCCACAGCTTTCCTGGTCTCAAAAACAGCTTCAGTCTCCCAGGTCTCTATGACAGCTGCAGCTTCCTGGTTGGTCTCAATGACAGCCACAGCCTCCCAGGTCTCTATGCCAGCTGCAGAACTCCTGGGTCTTCCACTTCTCTTTTCCTGTGCTGGGTGGTCGGTGTCTTTCAAGGTGTCCATCTCCATCAGCTCTCCACTTGAACTGCTGCCACATGCTGGACGGCCTCCCAGCTGCCCACCCGAACTGCTGCCACATGATGGACAGGCTCCCAGCCATTCCTCGGAGATGTGGTCTCTTGTTGGACAGTACTCTGACCACCTACCAGACCTTCTTTAGAGTCTACCCTTCTTGTGTTTAGTCCCCAGGTTCCTTCCATTTGATTTTTGGCCCTCCATTCTCGCGGTTTCCCCCTCCTCCCACCCGAGTTTTGGGCTGTGGGTTTTAGGATGTCAGCAAATGTCTTTGGGGGTGGGGGGGTACTGTGAGGATGGTGCTCTCTTGTGGTGTGTTCTGCCCCTGCACTCACTGGTGTTCCATTTAGTAATTAGACCTCTCTGTGCCACCTGCATATCCTGTCCAGGTTTTTGTGGTTATGTCTCGTCAGTCTTTGTATATAAGTTTGTGTCTGTCTGTTATTCTTTGTTTGGGAATTGTCTAGTAATGTCTCATATGCCTCCTCACCTTTTCTATGTGTTAGGGAGTTTTGCTGCCACGTCAGCTCTTTTTGTTGTTTAATTAATGTTTTTCCTACCTGCATTTCAGTTCAACCACCCAACCATATCGTGACAGAATCCGATTGAAAAAAGTTTTTTGCCACCTGGCAGAGACAGAAGGAGCTGTATTTGTTAGAACTTCATTATCAGGAGAGAAGGCTGAGCTCAGGCAGTCTCTGCAGGAGGAACTGATTAATAATTGACAAGAAAGTTAACCAAACAGCATGCTAATGTAAAGTAGGTGGGACCAAAACACCGGACTCAGGACTTTTTCAGGTTCTGTTTTGAGATGGGTTGTCCATGTTGGTTGTTCTGGTTGGTGTCTGGTTGGCATTTATGTTCAGGTTTTTGTTAGTCAGAAGCCAATTCCATTACTGAGAATTTAATTAAATAAAAATTAAAATGATGAAATCTAACAACGACTCAATAGAGTTCGTTGGCATTAGCTTTGAGTGAGATGTCATGATGATGACATCGTTCATGCTCAATCATCCAGGTACCAAATCCAATAATTCTCAGTCGGGTCATCTGGACAGTTTCTTTTTTATAGATGTTTCGCCCTCTATCCGGATGGCTTCATCAGTCAGAGGAGTTCCAGTAAACTGTTTCCCCACAAAGCAGTAAACTCCTTAAGTGGACCAACCAGTTTGCTGGAGCTAAGATGGTTTCTGGGGGCTGTCCTGACTCCTCCCAGGCAGGCAGCCACAGCCAAAGTGGTTCAAGCCGACAAAGTTCATGCACAATCATACAGGTACCAAATCCAATAATTCTCAGTCGGGTCTTTGTAATGATGTTACATCTTAAATAAAGGCGTCACAACAATTATATGTGAAGGGGATTTGTCTCCCTCCCACAATTAAAAATTATTCATTTGGAACCCCCCATCCCTCCCCCCCACACACACATTTACCATGAAATATTCTTTCACCCAGCACTATTTCTATTTCTTTGTGAACAAATCCATTTCACTTGATTAATAGGAGAATACTCCAACCACTAAAAGTCCACTCCGGGTTTTCCTGGTTACCCACAACAACCCCACACTGCATGCAGTGTTTCTCCTCAGTCATCTGGCTTGTTGGTAGAGCACTCATGGGAGGGAGACACCTCTGTTTTGTGTGCTAACTTAGCGCCACGTTAATGCTGGCAGTTGTTGATGGGGGTGGGGCGTTACGATGTGTGAGAGAAGTGGAGCGCTACATCTGTAGCATCTTAGCTAATGCGTCTGTATTGCACGCTGTTAACTTAGTGCTATGCTAATTCTGACAGTTTTTGACATGATCTGGGGGGTGTTATTGAATCGTTTATTTATGTATTTAAACATCTACCAGTATGTTTAACTACCTGTTAAAATACACCAGAATGCAGGAAATGGCATCTACTTTATTCAAAGTTTTTTGGGGGGGACCCCCCCAGACACCCTCGCCCTACACTAGTGTGCCCCCCACCCCATTCCATATTACAAATGCTTCTGACGCTGATGATCCTAACTGAATGCCTAGCACTTATAGGCTGCTGTATTTATATCCTCGCCAGTCTGGCCCACTTTGACCATCATCACTCTGTTTTTCTTTAGGCTATATGTGATCAGTCAGATCCCAAGCCTGGAGATTCTGGATGACACAGAAGTTCTGGAGGAGGAGAGAGTCCAGGCCAGGAAGACGTACCATCTGCAGCAGAGCCATCTAAGCAGCAGCAGGAGGAGGGAGGACTCATCCAGGAATCAGACCCACCAAAAACAAAACTTCATCATAAGAAAATGAGCTGCCTTTAACTATCTGTTTTTTATTTTTATGATTTTATCATAAAAATATATTAGCTTTGTTTTATGCCGCTTTTGTCACCAAATATAGACATTTGTGACACTGGAGCATTTTTCCACTGGAAATCGACCACAGCAAGTAACAAAACCTCCACTCTGAGCAAAAAGCATTGTTACATTTTTATTTGCTCATTCCTGACTGAAGAAGAGCTACAACATAAATGTATGCAGGTGATAAAACAAGAAAGAAAGACATCTAAATAGAAATTATGTTGCACTTGTGTTTATAGCCATCACTTTGTTTCTGACAACTATGTGGGAATCAGGATATCGCCTATTTTTAACTTTAGCTCATGTTTTGCTACTAAATTGTCTCTAGGTGTGAGTAAGAATTTGAATGGTTGTTTGTTTCATTGGTCTCTGTGTCCCTGTGGTAGACTGGGCTGCCCCACTATGAGACAGTGCTATTTATAAGACTGACTTTATTGTGGCTCCTCAGTCTGATGAAGTTTTTTGGATGAAAAACAAAACATTTCAACAAAAAGAAACCGTCCAGAGGACCTGACTGAACTTTGTTACATTTTTCTACCTGGATTATTGAGCACAAATATGTTAGTGCTTCATGAATATGTTAATGCTGTTTTGCTTTGTTTTGTGTATTTTATATGTAGATATATGCTGCAACTTCTGGTTGCATAAGTTTAGTCTTTGTTTTGATCAGTTAAAACTCAACTGATTTTGCACAAATTATTTAAAAAGTAATTAAAAAATAGTTGTGTAATGTAAAATTTACTCTCTTACATACAGAATTTCAGAGTGAATTCTTGCCCTGTGTCACTCTACAGCATGAAAATATCTACTACAGTAACTATTAACAAATAAATAAATAAATTATTAGTATCTTTAAATTTTTTCCTGACTTCTTTGGCTTAAAATTTTCTGATAAGGCAAAAATGCCTTAGGTAATGCTGTGAGCTTCACTACCTCCTCCATTTAGTTTGTCAGCGGTTAGCTCACCCTGATCTAAGTATACATGCGGGTGGAGCAATCTTACCATTCGCAACATGTCAGTTAGTCTGTCCATACATCAATAGTTATCTTCCGCTTGTTCTGAAGTCAGGTCTCGTGGGCAGCATCTTGAGCAGGGAGGTCCAGACATCTCTTTCCATAGCCCCCTCTTCCAGCTCTTCTGGGAGGACTCCAAGGAGTTCTCAGGCCAACCAAGAGACAGTCTGTCCAGTGTGTCCTGGGTCTTCCTCGGGGTCTCGTCCCAGTCGGACATGCCCGAAGCACCTCCTTAGGGAGGAGTCCAGGGAACATCCTTACCAGACACCTGAACCACCTCAAGTGGCTCCTCTAGATAAATGGTAAATGGACTGTACTTATATAGCGCCTTTCTATCTAATTTCAAGATACTCAAAGCGCTTTACACTACAATCTGTGTCCTCATTTACCCATTCATACAGCACTCTACTAGATCTCTACAAAGCTAATTTAACAAATCATTCTAAAGAGACTAATCAGAGGGAGATGTGGAGGAGCAGCGGTTCTACTCTGAGTCTCTCCTGATAACTGAACTTCTCACCCTGTCTCTAAGAGAGAGTCCAGCTACCCTGCAGAGGAAACTAATTTCAACCGCCTGTATCCGCAATCTCATTCTTTCGGTCACTCCCCAGAGTTCATGACTAGGTGAGGGTAGGCACGTAGACTGACTGATAAACAGAGAGCTTCACCTTTCAACTCGGCTCCCTTTTCACCACAATGGACTGGCACAGAGTTTGCAACTCTGCAGACGCTGCACCAATCCGTCTGTCAATCTCACGCTCCATTCTTCCCTCACTTGTGAACAGAAGACTGAGATACTTGAACTCCTTCATTTGAGGCAGAATCTCACCCTCGACCTGAAGAGAGCAATCCACGCTTTTCTGACTGAGGACCATGGCCTCAGATTTAGAGGTGATTATTCTCATCCCAGCCGCTTCACACTCAGTTGCGAACTGCTCCAGTGAGAGCTGAAGATCATGGCACGATGACACCAACAGGACCACATCATCTTCAAAGAGCAGAGAAGGAATCCTGAGGCCACCAAACCTGAATCCCTCCATCCCTTGGCTACACCGAGAAATTCTGTCCATAAAAGTTATGACAGACCAAAAATATGCTTGTTAGGCTGCCTTCAGGCCTAGGCCTCCCTTGAAAAAGAGATCTGTGATCTCAATGGGATTTGCCTGGTTAAATAAAGGTTGATAAATAAATAAATAATATGAACAGAATCTGTGACAACAAGAAGCCCTGGCAGAGTCCAACTCCCACCCTGTAGGGGTCCAACTTACTATCAGCAATGTGAACCAAACTCTTGCACTACTTGTATAGAGACCAAACAACCCGTAACAACGGGCCCCCAATCCCATACTCTTGGAGCACCCCCCACATTGTACCTTGAGGAACATGGTTGAAAGCCTTCTACAAGTCCACAAAACACATGTAGACTGGATGGGTAAACTCCCAAGAGTCCTCGAGGACCCTAGTGAGAGAAAGAGCTGGTCCAGTGTTCCACAGCCTGGATGGAACCCGCATTGTTCCTCCTGGGTCTGAGGTTCGACCAACGATCTGACTCGTTTCTAGTAACCCTGAATAGACCTTACCAGGGAGGCTAAGAAGAGTGATGCCCCTATAAGTGGGGCACACTCTCCAGTCCTTCTTTTTGATGAGGGGAACCATCACCCCAGCCCGAGAATCCAGTGGCACTGCCCCAAAGTCCATGCAATGTTGCAAAGTCGTGTCAATCAAGACAGCCTCACAACATCCACAGCCTTAAGGAAATCAGGGTGAATCTCATCCACTCCCAGAGCCCTGCCGCCTCTGAGCTTTTTAACTACCTTGGCAACCTCAGCCACGGTTATGGACAGAGAAACCCTGAAGTCCACTGCCTCAACTTCCTTTGTGAACGATGTGCCGATGGGATTGAGAAGGTCTGAGAAGTATTCTTTCCAATTCCCAACAACATCAGTGGTTGAGATCAACAGCACCCCACCTTCACTGAACACAATGTAGCTCTGTCCTGATGCATGCTCAATAATCCAGGTAGAAAAATCTAAAAAAGTTAAGTCTGGTCCTCTGGACATTCAAAAAATAAATAAATAAAAAAAGTAGAAATGTTTT
This sequence comes from Nematolebias whitei, assembly GCF_014905685.2. Classification (NCBI taxonomy): domain Eukaryota; kingdom Metazoa; phylum Chordata; class Actinopteri; order Cyprinodontiformes; family Rivulidae; genus Nematolebias; species Nematolebias whitei. Next base: position 6,676,536 of record NC_056498.1, read on the forward strand.
GTCTCTCATCCGAAAGATTTATTAAGTCTGAGGTGCTGTATTCAGCTCACAAACATCAGTGTGTTAATGATCCATTGTTAGGCTGATGGTCCTTCTTGACCATGTGAGCAGCTGGTTTTGGTTGTCAGCAGCAAACTGGTTGATCCACTCTGAGAAGGTGCTATTTAAGAGACTGAACTGAATACAGCACCTCAGACTGAAGAAGTCTTTCGGATGAGAGATGAAACCTTTCTACTTTTTGTTTTGTTTTGTTGTGTTTTTTGAATGTCCAGAGTGTAGCTCTGTTTTATCCTCTTCATTGACACACAGAGAAAGGTGAATTAATTTAGGACTAACTTGTTTTGACTCATGTTGGGGGAGTGCCAATTACACACATGGAAGATGGACAAGAACAGGTCAAAGCCATCAGGTGTCCAGTTTAGGACAAACGGTAAAGAAGAGGAGGAGAAATGAGGAAAAGATAACGGTATGCAGCTGTGTCATCTCTTGGAGCATGAAAGCTGTTATGTTATGTAGTATAGCCTGTTACAAGATAGTCTTACTGTTAATAATAATATAAAACACTAACTGTTGTTTACAATTCAATTAAATAAATAATAAAAAATTAATTCCAAAGGGAAGTTAAATGTTGTTGTACCTCATCATCCTGGTTTCATTAGAGTTCTTCTAGATGCTGTGAGCAGGAAGGATCTCTTGTAGCGTCTGTCTTACAGCAGATCTGAAGAAGCCTCTGACTGAAGACACTCTGTTGTATGACATTCTGATGAAGAGGATGCTGAGGGTTGTCTATAATGTTCTTCATTTTATGAAGAATCCTTCTTTGTACAATCATCTCCAAAGGTTCTAGAGGAGTCCCCAGAACTGAGCCAGCCTTCTTTATGAGCTTGTTGATCTTTTTGAAGTCACTTGCTCTGGTGCTGCTCCCCCAGCAGATGGTGGCAGAAGAGATAGAACTCTCTACAAGAGACTTATACAAGATCTGCAGCATCTTGCTGCAAACACTGAAGGACTTCAGCTTCCTCAAGAAGTACAGTCTGCTCTGTCCCTTCTTGTAAACGGCTTCACTGTTGCATTTAGCTGCTTAGGACAACATATTTGGTTTTCAGCAGAAAATATTATCGTTTTAAAGATTGAAATTCTTCTAAAACAAAACTACATGTCAGTAGTAATATTAGGCTACTATAATTACTGAAGACAGTGATGTCCGTGTTATGCGATGTAGCTTGGTCCGTGTTAAATAACCAGAGGTGTTGATTTGTCTCCTATTCTGAAAACAGTATTTCACAAATTGGACATACATGTAGGCTACATCGATTTGTTTTGCGTTAGTTGTTAGCTGTTGGATATGTCAGTATGACAGTCCTTAGATCACTTCACTTGATAAAGTTATGTTAGCCTGCTGTAATTACTCAGTACTGCATTAAGCTACTTCTCAACAACAGTTTTATAGTCTATTAAATAACCATTGTGAGGCATAGAATTATAAATGTTTGATGATACAACTGATGTGTGATGTATCTGAGGTTTTATGTTTGGTATATTAATGCAAATTCAGGAAATATTTTGGAGCACCCTCAGCCACAGGCCAAGATGAGGAGCCATCCACTTCCTCAGCCACAAATGTGTCTCCACACGTCTGATCCTGAGAATGAACACCCATTTGCCTCTACCTCCCCACAGCAGGAATGTGTGTGTGGTGTTGGGGGGTGGGGTTGCATTACATTTAGCAAAAGTTTGAACGTGTTGTTCTTATGCACTTTAATCTGTATTTTATTTTTTTGATTTATCAATTTTTAATTTTGAACATATAAAACACAAAGAACATAAAACAAAACAAAAAAACTCCCCGTGAGTGCAGCTACAGCGTGTGCTCTCAGAACATTATTGTTCCCTGAGTGCAGACTGAACTAGACAACAGGTCCTTCTCCTACTCCGCTCCCGTTTCCTGGAATATCTTAGCAGAAAAAGATCTGAAGCTCTCGACCTTGACTTCTCTAAGTGACCTCAAACATCTGTTAAGTTCCTGGTAAAAAACAATGCAGACATGTTCCTGTTTTTAGTTTTCTTCAACGCCTTATAATCTAGCTGTTTTTTCACTATTTTTCATTTAAATTTTTAACTGAGACCTTCTTCCTCTGGACCCCCACCCCCAAAAAACACCACCACCACTTCTGTACATAGTATCAAAAAGTACAAGCCACAGTTTTGTTCTGTACTTTTAACATCTAATGAGATTTTCATTTACAACAAAGTTGAAGCACTTCTGCTGTGATAACGCTTAGAAACATGTACCGTGTAAAGAAAATATAAATTAAAATAATAAAATAATGTAAAATGAAAAAGTTCAAAGGGCGCTGGATCTTCTGATGCAGAATCTCTGGAAACAAATTAATTTGTTTCATTGGAATTATCCAACAGAAGTCCCTCTGAGATACACAAAACACTAAAAACTATCAGAGTCATTCACTTCACATACAGATGATCTTCTTAGTGGTAAAACTACATGAAGTGTAAACAAAGTTTTTTTTTTACTTGGTGGAGCAGGTTATATTATATATATAGTCAAACCACAGATCCTGCCGGTCCCCCATTAGTCCTGAGCATCTGGCCTAGAGACAACCCTCGGAAACGCTTCAGACTTTTACAGAACACACAAAGTGATGAGGTCTGCTGCTCCTGCAGTCTCTGATCTGCCACTTCGCTCTTCTCCACACCAGGACACACTTTCTGCTGCCTTTTGTTTTGGAGCGAGGAGGCATCTTTCTCCAGTTGGTGTAGCTTACGGGCTCACCACCTGCCCACTCCCACCGTCCTCGGCCCTCCCTGTCATTCAGACCTAAAACAACGAAGAGAAAATGTAATAAAAATGACCGGTATTTAAATTACATGGTACCACTTCCCAATAATTCCCACTTTATAAAGCATTAATTAGTGTATTATACTTTGCTCATGAGTTGAAAGATTGAAGCAGGATCAGTATTTGGCAATATCAAGCAATGTACTTTCATTCATTCAGGTAAATGCTACTCAGGTTGCTTTTTACTTTTTATACCCAGACAAACGTTATTTGTGCAAATGCTCAAAGTGTATACATGTAAGTAACTTTTTGCCCAATGTTTTACAGGAAGAAAATAAAAGCACATTTGACCTTGCCAACAGTGGCCAGCATGCTTCAAATTCATGTTGGTGTACAGAAGCTCCATTTCTGAATACACTGCCACCTGGTGGTGAACTGGGATTTTTAGAGCTGGGTCTTGAGCATGGACAAATAAGGATTCAAGGTTCTTTATTGTCATTTGCATCACATGTGGTACATGAGGTGGAACTAAATTGTGTACACAGTGTCCCAGTTACATCCAGCAATAGCAAAAATATAAAGTTTAAAAAGAAACAATAAACAAGGATCTAAGATATAAACTAACATATATGCTAAACAAATGTCCAACGGTACGCTAAAAGATCTAAGATATACACTAGTCACTGATAGTGCAAAACAATACACTTAACAACAGCAGCACGATTCACATAGGTTCTGTTCGGCTACAATTTAAACACTTAGTTTAGTTTATGTTGGTGCTCACATTAACATAAACTGGGATTTATTCAAAGCATGCAACAAAAATACAGAACCAAAGCACCAAACATGAAAAAGAAATAAATCTACAGCAGCTTGGTCCTATTGGCAGAGTGGTTCTGATGATAGTGAGGTTATCTTAGCAACATGGTCCAGTTAGCAGCATGATACTGTTAGCGGCGTGGTCATGTTAGCAGGTCCCTTCAGTAGCTTGATGATAATAAGGACCGCAGCAGCTGCCCTCCAGAACCGGGTCCAGCAGACAGAGAACATCCAGGGTTTCCACGCAGAACCGAACAGGTCTGTAGAGTTCGGTCCGTGAAGGCAGATGGAGGATCATGAAGACAGCTGCCATGACAGGCCTAAGCCCGAGGCTGGAAGGACTGAACCATGATGGCACGATGGCAAAGCAGCGACACAGAAAACTCCACAAGTGTGTCACGGTCATACCCTCATGTATAAGCAGTTATGCAATCTGTGCTCCTAATTACTTACAAAAAGGTTGTGCTAATACACATCATTTTATAGAAACACATGAAGGGTGAATTGCCTTCATGGTGCGTTCAAATACAACATGCAATTTTAATAATCCAGACTGAAATTTTAACTGTAACCCACAGAATGTTTTGTTTTTTGTCCAAAAGACTTCTTTCAGTCTGTTCGAAATATCCTGATGCATGTTCAATAATCCAGGTAGACTGAAGAAGTATTTCAGAAAAGACGAAACGTTTCAACAAAGAAGAATCTGTTCAGAGGACCTGACTTAACCTTGTTAGATGTATTTACCTGGATTATGGAGCAGCATCAGGATGTAACACACAGAAACTGCTTCTGTAAAATTCCATCTTGTAATGAAACCAAAATACAGCTGTGCTATTAAAATGATCAGTGTAAACCTAAATGAGATGTTTCAATTTCAGTGTGGACCTTTTAGTTTACAGGTTGTACTTGAATACATCATGAGGTCATGACAAATGGGTGTGTAAGTAGCATGAGTGCAGGGATCAAATGTATGCAGACACTTTGACTGGTCCTCATGGATGGAGTCAAACTGACCAGTTTATCTCCCTGTGGTGGTCCAAGAATCAATCTGAAGCTGAACAACCAAAACTGCACTTCAAAAACTCCTTATTTATCAGAACGAAAAACTGAGTTTATTTGAGCAGAAAACCAAAATCAGAGTTTGTGTGGTGTTCTGTATCTGGGAGATGAACTGAGTTTTCTTCAAACTCACTGAGATGGTCCACGACAAGATCTCCAAGAGGTCCTGTTTCCGTTCAAACTGAGCAAACTAAACAGGATAAAATGTCGCAGCATGCTGAGGCCGCTCTCAGAGACCTCTCTGGAGTCTTTTCTCTCATGTTATAGTGCTGCTATTGAAAAAAGACATTAACGAGGTGTTCAGCATCTGTTCTCCGGACCTACCAGACTCTGGCATGGCTCATGTAGCTCATGATCCACTTGCGTGTCTTGAAAACATTTTAACTTTAGTTTGGAGAAGTGAGCCTCTAAACTGACTTCATCAGAATAAACGATCCAGCAACGGCCCAGGGGATCTGTTCGTAGTGAAATGAGACAGGCAGCTAAAAAAAAAAAAGTTTTCCGATGGTTGTCTGAAAACCAATAAAAAAGACTAGTAGTAATAAATAAAAAAAACTTGTCCACAAATAGGGCTGATAAAGGTAGTTTCAAAATGCCTTTTTCCACATTTTATTTCCTGTCAGTTCCACTGCTGGAGTTTGTCTTCCTGTTTGGAAAATTATCTTGTTCTCTGTGAAAGATCACTTTGAAAAGGGTGATGCTAGCCACATTATTCATGTCCACCATAACTGCTTTAGACACAAATCTAAAAAACTAACTAACTAACACAAACTAACAATTACAGCAGGACACACAGGGGGCCTTCCTGAAGGCATAGGTCACACCCATCCTCCATTGTGATCATTTAATTTTCCTGCCAGGTGTTAAACAAACTCATCCTGGAGACTCTGACTGGCCTGAACTCTCTCTCCTGACATTGAAGTCCTAACCAACGAGAGTGTGTCAATTCAATTATTATTATTAACAACAATAATAATAATAATAATAATAATAATAATAATAATAATAATAATAATAATAATAATAATAACAAATTCAATTCAGTTTATAAATCACAACAAAGTTGTCTCAGGGCACTGAACAGAAACATTCATATACATACAAAAGACAATTAGTAAAGTTCTCTATGTAAGGAAGGATGTTTCTGCCAGGAGGCAAAAATTTACAAATATTAGATATCTATATTATATTTAATTAAAAGTTTATTTCTCAACTTATAGTTATTTAGAGAAAATAAGAGAAATCAGCAAAATATTTTTTTTATGTAATATTTCAGTTGTGCTGAATTCTTGGGCCTTCTCTGAGGAACTAGAAGACCCAGAGGGTCTTCCTCTGCTGCCACCACAAAAATAAACACATACCACTTCACAAAAATTGTTTTGTGAATGTTTTAAATGATTGTGGCTCTGAATGATCACATGCACTTACTACACCCCTGAGGAAACCACCAAGAAGTTCTGGCTGATTTATTAAACATCAGAGTGGGGTTGTTGTCCTGTGTGAAAGGTATCTAAATAATATTTTACCAGTCCTAAACTGAGGACCCTCACCTATCCAGAAGGGCTTTCTTCCACTGAAGTCCCACAGCCAGTCCATGTCACTTTTAGAGGAAACACTTGCAAGAGTTCCCTTGTATCTGATACCAGACAGAGAACAGAGAGCATTAGACAGTATTTTAAGTTGGTATATAACTCTGATGTTAACGGATGAGGTCAGGCAGGAATCCCCATGGACTATGATGTTTGCAGATGACATCGTGATCTGTGGTGAAAACAGGAAACAGGTGGAAGAGAACTTGAAGAGGTCGAGGTATGCACTTGAAAGAAGAGGAAGGAAAGTCAGCCATGGTAAGACAGAGTACATGTGTGTGAATGAGAGGGAGGAGGTGGAACAGTGAGGCTACAAGGAGCAGAGGTCACAAAGGTGCAGGACTTCAAAGACTTGGGGTCCACTGTCCAGGAAAATGGGGAATGTGGTAAAGAGGTGAAGAAGAGAGTCCAGACAGGATGGAGTGGATGGAGAAAAGTTTCAGGAGTGATTTGTGACAAAAGGGTGTCAGTAAATGTCAAAGGAAAAGTTTACAAGACAGTGGTGAGACCATCTATGTTGTATGGTCTGGAGACAGAGACATGGACAAAAAGACAGGAGACAGAACTGGAAGTGGCAAAAATGAAGATGTTGAGGTTCTCCTTAGGAGTGACACGGATGGAGAAGATTAAGACTGAGATCATCAGAGGTACAGCACAGGTTGAACTACTGGGAGATAAAGTTAGAGAGGACACACTGAGATGGTTTGGACATGTCTAGAGGAGGGACAGTGGTTTGGACATGTCCAGAGGAGGGACAGTGGTTTGGACTTGTTCAGAGGAGGGACAGTGGTTTGGACATGTCCAGAGGAGGGACAGTGGT
>NC_056498.1:6683629-6685267 GCF_014905685.2 Nematolebias whitei
CCAGAGGAGGGACAGTGGTTTGGACATGTCCAGAGGAGGGACAGTGGGTATATTGGTAGAAGGATGTTAGAAATGCAGTTGCCAGGAAAAAGACAAAGAGGAGATCTATGGATGCAGTTAGAGAGGACATGGAGGGGGTTGGAGTGAGGACAGAGGATGCATTAGACAGAGTGAGGTGGAGACTCTTGCTGTGGAGACCCCTGAAGAGGGAAAAGCTGAAAGATGGTATAACTCTAAAGTGAGACTGAATTAATTTCAGTTCAGTTCAATTCAGTTTATTTATATAGCGCCAAATCACAACAAAGTTGTCTCAGGGCACTGAACAGAAACATTCACATACACAGAAAAGCCACTTAGTACATTTCTCTATCTAAGGAAGCAGCAGACTTGTTGAATCTTGGCTTTATTGCAGTCTCCCATTCTGAGCAAGCACAATTAACACCATGCATTAAAATGTCTTGTTAAATCTTGTGTGTATGAGTTTGAAACTACCTCTCTCTGCAGTCCCTGTTAGCAGCGCTCCATGTGACCTTGTGCTCAGTACTGAGAATGTAACAATGTCTGCCATTAAAGGTCCAGCCCTGAGGACACAACTGAGCATCCAGCATCTGTGGAAACAGACATGTTGGCAAGTTGGTGATCTTTCATAAAGGTAATATGCTCCAACTGAGTCTCAAGTTAACATGCTGTATAAATAGTGAATTCAAAGACAATGAACCATCTTAGCAAATCTAGCAAGGTTAAGTCATTGTCATCTGGACAGATTCTTCTTTGTGGAAATGTTTCACATTTTATCCAAAAGACTTCTTCAGTTTGAAAGTCTGAAGTGTTTTGGATAAAAGACAACATGTTTCAACAAAGAAGAATCTGTCTAGATGACCTGACTCAAACGTGTTAGATTTATCTGCCTGGATTATTGAGCATGAATTAGGATATCTTAGCAAATATTTGGTACTGCTGTCTAATCTTAATAACAGTCAGTTATTTAATAATACTTTGCATGTTTTAATCAAGGCATATTTTGCTTCAGAGGTTAGTACCTGATCAGTCGCTTTCCACAATTTCCAGGACACACCATTGCAGTGAAAAAGTTGGCTGGTGGTTTTGTTGAAATGCAGAAGTCCCATCAGATTTGGTGCACATGGTTTAGGAAATGAGTTATCAGCTGCTGCCTTTAGGCCACAAAGCAAGAATACCAATTAATTTCTGCTGTTTCAACAAATTCTACCTGTTTTCTGGCACCTTGGCAGCTACCCCCACATTTATGAAATAATCTACTACAGTAAATAAAAGAAACATGCTTAGGAGAGCTATAAATAGGTTAAACCCATTTTTAATCAAATCTTATTTATCATCAGCATGGTGGATAAACTTCAACTTCAGTGAGCCTTATATACATATATACCTATACATGTACACATGTATACATATATACCTATACATGTACACATGTATACATATATACCTATACAGGTACATGTATAGGTCTATATGTATACATGTATAGGTACAAAGTATATATGTATACATGTGTATCGGTATTCATGTGTTCTATCTATCTATCTATCTATCTATCTATCTATCTATCTATCTACCTACCTACCTACCTACCTACCTACCTACCTACCTACCTACCTA
>NC_056498.1:6685277-6691933 GCF_014905685.2 Nematolebias whitei
CCTACCTACCTACCTACCTACCTACCTACCTACCTACCTACCTACCTGTCTATCTATCTATCTATCTATCTATCTATCTATCTATCTATCTATCTATCTATCTATCTATCTATCTATCTGTCTATCTGTCTATCCATCCATCCATTATCGTTTACCCGCTTCTTCCATTTTGGGTCACGGGGGTCGCCGGTGCCCATGTCCGGCAATCGTGCGAGGGGCGGGGTACACCCTGGACAGGTCTCCAGTCCATCACAGGGACACATAGAGACAAACAACCATTCACTCTCTCACAAACACATAGGGACAATTTAGAGTTACCAATTAGCCTAAGACGCATATTTTTGGGCTGTGGGAGGAAACTGGACTACCCGGAGAAAACCCACGCATGCACGGAGAGAACATGCAAACTCCACCCAGAAAGGCCCCCGGACCGAGATTTGAACCAGGGACCTGTTCGCTAAGAGGCAGCAGCTCTATCAGTTGCGCCACCATGCTGCCCATCTGAAAACATGTCAAAGAAGAATTTCTACCTTCTCACTGAAATTATTCTAGTAGAACTTATATTTATACTCACATGTTCTTTAACAACGCCATATTTTTGTTCTTTCAGAACTTTTAGTGGAGGATGAGACTTTTGGAGCTGTGCTCCCCTGCTAACCACCTGAATGTTCGCCTTCATGTTCTCTCTGGATGGGGAGGTGTCATCCTCTACATGTATTTGTGTAATTCCATGATACTGAAATAGAACAACCAATAAAATGAAGTAGTTTGTTTTTAACCATCAGAGTTGGAATTAGTTGCTGCAGCTGCTTACTGTGTAAATGATGTCTGTTCCATTGTGAAACACTGATGAAGGGGACACCTGAAAAATAAAACAGAATACTTTGATTTAAAGGCGATGGAGCAAAGTTACTAAGATATAAAAACTAACTAAAAATTAATTTACTTAGTGATACCTTAATACTTACAGATTTTGGATTGTTTAGAACTCGTAGCTTCTTCTTTGGGAGACTTTCTCCGGACGTGGGGATGCTGTCTCCTCGTGTCCAGACTACAGTTCCTGTGCCAAGGGGAAGCTTCTCGAGCTGAATGGATCCGTGCTGAGGGTACGTGTCTGGTCGAATTTCTTTTCCTCCGAGAACAGCCTGAGAATCCTGGTTTAGCCTGCACTGTCCTGAGGTTTTCATGTAGCAATAAGATATTCTGGTTGCAGAAATACTGTTTAACGAGTAAAAATACACGACTATATTACTTTTACTACTACCTGAGTCTCTGATGGTGATTGCAGCCCTGCGGATGCCTTTAATGACTGTGGCTTCAGGGGAGACTAGCTCAACCTCACAGCTTTCATCTGCCTCCTCGATGTGGTCCTGAATGATCTTCATTTGCCACCTCTGTTTTGCCACTCCTACACAGACAATAAAGTTGGACTGTATTGGACATTGTCTAGGAGATTATTTTATCCTTACAGAAAGAGTAAGATGAATAATGAATGTAATGGATATCTGCATTAGAAAATATTAATTCTTAATAAGTACAACCACATTTATGAAACAAGACATAAAACAAGTGATACAGTGATGATACAAGTATAGGGGAGACCGGGTGTGGTTGTAACACTTGTTGCTTCAGCTGTAGCTCATTGAATTTTTGAGCGAGGTGCTCAAACTTTTACACAAAGTGTTTGTCTTCTACAAATGGCACCGATTCAAACCTCTGCAAGATTATCACAGGCCTTGTGAGTTCATGTCAATACTCGGTTTTCCTTTGTTTGTAACACATGCTGTGGTAAGTTGTAACAGGACTGTGTGTGTTTGTATGTGTGTGTGTGTGTGGGGGGGGGGGGGTAAATGACTACTAGGACCAACTTCCTTAACGATATCAGTGGCATAGTCTACATTTTTGTAGTGGGTATACTGTACTTATAAGCCAAAGTACACTGGTTTCTACACTGTAATCGTCAATTTATTTTGATTTTTAAGCGTATTGAACATTTCCAAATTTCTCTGATGCTTATATTTGAATAAATGAACAACAAACGTTGTACAACTTTGTATTAATAACATGTTGTAGAATTTATAAAACAATATCAAAGCAAAACATGTTTAAGTAGTAAGTACAGAAATATACAATAATTTGCTGGATAAGCGATTGTAATGAAGGATTCAAGGATTCAAAGTTGTTTATTTGTCATTCGCACCCCATGTGGTACATGTGGTGGAACGAAATTGTGTACACGGGGTCCCAGTTACATCCAACAATAAAAAATGTAAATAAACAAGTGCTGCATTCAGATAGATTGTAACGGAAGCATTTAACTGCCATTTAATGTATCAATGACACGTACCTAATGATATGACATGTATCATTGGACAATTTTAAGTGGGTATACTGAAATTCTCAAGCTTTTCTTGTGGGTATTCTCCGTATACCCGTGTATCACGTGGACTAGACCACTGATATGTACGCTTAATAAACACTACTGTATCTGTGCAGAAAATATTAGGTCAAATAAATAACAATGTCAATGTGTGTGTGTGTGTGTGTGCACGTGTGTGTGTGTGCCCATATTCTTAATCAGAGTCACATTGGTGAACTTGGCATGAACTCACATGTGCTTCTTGCTTCAATTGTGGAATTGAAACTGAATTATAGAACTGAAAATGAAAGTAGTCAAACTGAATTTTCAAACCAACCAAGTACAGTTTCAGTGCAAATGAATTCAGTTTATTAAATTCAGTTTCAATTTAGTGAAATTCAGTTTCAACCACTGGATTTAATTTCAAATTACGTGAATACAGATTCAGTCTGAGCAATTTAAATTCAGTTTCTGGTGGTACAAGTTTCTGCCCATAGTTTTGGAACGAAGAACAAGGATGTCTGTTTTCCCCTACATTTTCTGATACATCAAGCTCCACCATAACTGGAAGCACATAACCTTATACAGCCTCGAGATAGTCCTTTCAGCAAAAACCAGGTCAAATAAACAGACCATACCTTGCATTTTAAAACAGATAATACAAACTTCTGGCTAATGAATACCTGGATCAAACTGAATGAGAGCTGAGGGGTTCATTAGGAAATCTTTTCCGGCAGTTGCAGTCCCCTCTTTGACCTGAACCAAAAAGGAAAGCCAGATTAAATGCCAGATTACTGAGGTACAATGAATCTGCCCAAAGTGCATTTCCAAGTGTGCAGGGATAAAGCTGCATACACTAGGTCATTCCAATTAGGGCTCATGCTCATTAGGTTCAATCAAAAATGATTTGTACACCTTAACAGTGACATATGATGACTCAGCTAAGTTCCCCTTTCGAATGATGTCCATTGAGATGGTCCCCTGCTCCTCACATGCTGAGATGTCAGGCTGAGAAAGCTCCACGCTGGACCACCTCATTTCAAGCCTGCATAGACAAGAAGAAAACAAAACTATTCACAATGAACAAAATAAATTGATAAATGTATCATTGTCTTGTCTCACGTGTGAGCTGGCCCTGAATTGCCCAGAGGATCAGAGACTCTGAACTCCAGGCTGTCTGAGAGTGACTCGCTGCCCAGGTTGATGATGTAGACAATAGTTTTTTTGTTAAGCTCCATCTGAGAGAAGCGCTGCGACACAAAACTTCCTGTAAGAGCAAAACAATGCATTTGGTCTTAATCCAGCCAAACTAAGATGCAGTAAAGGCTGAAATGTACACCAAAACCATCTTGACCTGTGGTAATGTTTTCAAGGTAGCCATAATAAGGTGGACGAACAATGGAAAGTGTTAGCTCCTCATCACTGCTGTCACTGTCTTCAGCCTTCAGCTCTCTGGAGGACAGGAAGATCCCATATCGGCCATCTTCTAAAAGCTTTGCTTTCCAAAGTGGGAGCAGCTTCTTAATTTCAGGAGGTGACTTTTCCAAATGCTTGATCTGAAATTACACACGGCTTGCTCAAAGACTCTATCAAAAATTGCTTTTTTGGTGAAAAGTGAGTGATATCACACAATGTGAAGTTTCCAGAAGAACAGTGAATAATACAGTAACTCAAACTGCACTCATGATCACCCACCTGAATAGTGAAAACCACAGGTTCTGTTTGTAGCTGTTCATCCAGCAGGAAGCCCCGACATGAACTGTCGGAGGCCGTGAAAGTAAACCGATCAATCTGCGACGGACCCCCGTTGTGTTTATATGTCAGCTTCAGCTCCTTTATGTCTCTCTGGGTGAAGTTTGAGCCAGCTGTTAATGTGGTGCCAGTTAAACATAAACTACCATATTGCGGAGGCTGGCGGAGGACAAAAGTCAGGGCACTGGGTGGAGTGTCCGGGTCTGACAAGGACAGGCAATCAGGACCAAGGATCATGGTAGAGCCTTGTGGGATTGTAAGGCCTTTGTTAGAGGCCAGGGACGGCAGGACACGGTCCACCATTTCCACTAGGACCTCAAAGCTTCCATTTCGGCTAGTTTTACCATTGCTGATAACAAACCTAAAAAAAATGCAACAGAAATTATGTCAGCTTACAGTATACAGTACATAGTATATACTATATACTATATAATAGTGTATACCATTTAATATTGTAATCCTAATTACTGATGACAACACCTGTTGTTAGGGATAAGATATGCATAGATAAATAGATTTTTAGGGGGAGTTAGTACATGAGAATTGATTCACCCTTATCACTATTCACCTTTAAATCTTTTGTTTCTGTCACAACTATAGATTCAGAAATCCTCCTGTTGCTTTACGAAAGCTACTCTGAAACACATGACTCAGTCAGGAATAATGTGCTATGACTTTAAAGTCCAAAATGCACAATTTTTTCACGTTACATATTGAGCTAAATAAGATAGAGATATAACAATCAAATAACTATGTTGTGTACTCAGTTGTAGCTGAGTGGTTAGAGCAGTCATCCTCTAATGCAAGAGTTGTGGGTTTGAATCCACCAGCAGTCACATGCCGAAGTGTCCTTGGGCAAGACACTGAACCCCTTGTTGTCTTCGATGTGTGTCCCATCAGTGTATGAATGTGATAAAGCTCTGATTAGTCTGATTATGTCTGAAATAATTGTTTTGAAAAAAGGGGCAGATATAATAAGATTTTTTCTTCTTTCTGCTGCCTTTCATTTAAAATCTTTTGTATCTTTTTTTATATTGTTATGGAATTGTTTTGTACTTTTTTAAAATGAATAAACTATATACCATACCATAACTATATACCATACCATTAGTCTCATCAGAATTTGTTCAATTATATTTGTATAGATCTAGTAGAGTGCTGTATGAATGGGTAAATGAGATACAGATTGTAGTGTAAAGTGCTTTGAGTATCATGATAAGATAGAAATGCGCTATATAAGTACAGTCCATTTACCATTCCATTTACCAAACGTTGAAACATAACACAACTGCTTTAAAAAGTTATTTTTTGTGGCTATTTCAAGCTGTTTCAGTCAGTGCTTCAGAAACAGTCTTATCACTTCCATATATGAGATGTGATGTCACGCCATGTATGCAATCATGTGCAACCGCCAGATTTCTATTACGTAAGGCTGGAGGCAGCTGCAAAACTGGGCAGTCTCACACCCCGATAAACAAACAAACAAACAACCCCCACCTTCTTTCTGACTGAGGCCCGAAACCAACAGGAAGAAGAAGGAAAGGACGTGGAAGTTGAATGAAATTTGGCTATGATAGACACACAGTGAGAGTGGGAGTGAGATCTGAGCAATTTGTGACATTTAACATGTTTGGATTTTTGAGTTGCGGTGTAGTGTTAGTTTTTGGTTTAGGCAATACAATGAGGCGACTGGTCCTCATTGGCAATTGGTGGCAGATGATGTGATCATGTTAGCGCCATCGTGCCGTGATCTTCAGTTGTCACTGGAGCGGTTCACAGCCGAGTGTAAAATGGCTGGGATGAGAATCAGCACCTCCAAATCTGAGGCCATGGTCCTCAGTCAGAAAAGGGTGGATTTCTCTCTTCAGGTTGAGGGTGAGATTCTGCCTCAAGTGGAGGAGTTCAAGTATCTTAGGGTTTTGTTTATCAGTGATGAAGAATGGAGCATGAGATTGACAGACGTATTGGTGCAGTTTCTGCAGTATTGCGGACTCTGTGCCGGTCCGTTGTGGTGAAGAGGGAGCTGAACTGTAAGGCAAAGTTACGTTCTAAAAAGCTACATCTACATCCCTACCCTCACCTATGGTCATGAGCTCTGGGTAGTGACTGAAAGAATAAGATTTTAGATACAGACGGTTGAAATGAGTTTCCCCTGCAAGGTGACTGGACTCTCCCTTAGAAGTTCAGTTATCGGGGAGAGACTCATAGTAGAACCGTTGCTCCTCGACATCTAGAGGAGTCAGTTGAGATGGTTCAGGCATCTGGTAAAGATGCTTCCTGGACACCTCCCTAGGAAGGTGCTTCAGACATGTCCGACTGGGAGGAGACCTCAAGGAAGACCAAGGACACGCTGGTGAGACTACATCTCTCAGATGGCCTGGGAACACCTTGGAGTCCTCCCAGAAGAGCTGGAAGAGGTGGCTGGAAAGAGATGTCTGGACCTCCCTGCTTAAGATGCTGCCCCAACACCTGACTTCAGAACAAGCGAACGATGGATAGATGGATGGATGGATGGATGGATGGATGGATGGATGGATGGATGGAT
>NC_056498.1:6711933-6717087 GCF_014905685.2 Nematolebias whitei
CATGAAGAGGACACGCCACCGACCACCCCCACACACCGCCAACAACCAAGCACGCACCCCCAGCCGACCGCCCGCCAGGCCCCGTCAGCCACCCCGGCCAGCGGGCCAACCATGGCACCCAAGAGCCAAGCTCAGGGGGTCCAAACAACCCCAGGGAGAGCACAGCGCCAGCACCGCCCACGGCAACCCCCAGACCCTGAACCCCCACATAGTCCTGGTCAACACCCGACGGCCTGCCCTTCTCCCGGACCCCACCCCCGGAATGGCAGTCAGGGAACTAGGTGGGTAGGAAGAGGAGAAAAAAAATAAAATAAAATAAATAAATAACTAAAAATAAGACCCCGACACATACACCCCCACCCCTAGATGTGCTGTTGATGTGTGTTGTTGTATAGTGCCATTAAAAAGGAAAGAAGAAGGAGCAAGGCTGGCATGGTGCCAGTTTCCCCTCCACCCCAACTCTATCCAAACCCTAGTGTCTAAATGCAACCGTTGTGAGCACAGGCACAGGGGGTGAGAGTAAGGTCATCCCACCACCCATAGCCATGTGCCCACCTCAAATTCCTATATATTACAGATCTTATTGTTCCATATTTTCCTAACAGAGCACTTCGCTCTCAGGCTGCAGGTTTACTTGTGGTTCCTACAATTTACAAAAACAGAATTGGAGGAAGAGCTTTCAGTTATCAGGCTCCTCTCTTGTGGAACCAACTTCCAGTTTCTGTCCGTGAGGCTGACACATTGTCCAGTTTTAAAACTAGGCTTAAGACTTTCCTTTTTGCTAAATCTTATAGTTAGGGTCGGCTTGGGTTTCCTGAGCTGTCCCTTAGTTATGCTGGTATAGGCTTAGACTGCTGGAGGACAAATTGACCACAATTTTCACTCTACTACTATCTTTACTTACTCTGCTCAACCTGTTTTGTATTTGTAATTATTTTTTTCTATCCTTAACATGTGGTTTTTTTTTTGTCTTTCAGGTACACCTGGACCTACCATTCTGTGTTCGTCTGTCTCTCCTTCCTGTCCTCTCAAACCAGCCGGTCAAAGCAGATGGCCGCTTGTCCTGAGCCTGGTTCTGCTGGAGGTTTCTTCCTTTTAAAAGGGAGTTTTTCCTTTCCACTGTTGCCACTGTGCTTGCTCAGGATGGGAGACTGCAACGAAGCCAAGATTCAACTTGTCTGCTGGATTCCTTAGAGAACTTTACTAATTGGCTTTTATGTGAATGTTCCTGTAAAGTGCCCTGAGACAACTTTGTTGTGATTTGGCGCTATATAAATAAATTGAATTGAATTGAAAATATGATATTTCAATTACAGGAATGGCGCTAAAATGGTTTAAATCATATTTATTTGATAGATTCCAGTTTGTAAATGTAAATAATGAATCTTCTTCATACTCCAAAGTTAGTCATGTAGTTCCTCAGTGTTCAGTGCTTGAACCAATGGACCAACTCTTTACTTTATATATGCTTCCATTATGTAAACTTGTTAAAAAGCATGGGATGGGGGGTTGAGATGGTGTAGAAATAGGGCAGCCGACTTGGGACCAGAAAGTCGTAGGTTCAACTCTCCGCCATGCCCACACGTCGTGATGTCCTTGAACAAGACACCCAATCCCTAAGTGCTCCCCGGGTACCTACATATCTGTCCACTGCTCCATCTGGGTGTATCTCACATGTGATGGGTCAAAAGCAGAGAAATAATTTTGCCATTGTATGGGAACATGTAATGATGACAACACATAGCACTTTACTAAATTTTCATTGTTATGCTGATGATACTCAGTTACATCCATGAAACTCAATAAATCACGTCAGTTACCCAGATTACAATCATGTCTTAAAGACAAAAACTGGATGACCCTTAATTTTCTGCTTTTAAACTGAAGACAGAGGTTTTGGTTTTTGGACCTGAGCATCTTAGGAATACATTTTGCAGTCTTTCACTTCCTCTGGATGGCATTAATTTGGCCTCTAGTTATAATTATAAAACCTTGGTGCTATTTTTGATCAGAATATGTATTTTAACCCCCACCTTAAAAAAGTTACCAGGACCACTTTCCTCCACCTGCGTAATATCACTAAAATAAAAAAAAACACCTTGTCCAAAAATGATGCAGAAAAAATAGTGCATGAATTTATCACATCTAGGCTGAACATTTGCAATTGTTTATTATCTGGGTGTCCAAAAAATAATTTAAAAAGTCTTCAGTTGATCAACAATGCTGCTGCCAGAGTTTTAGTGAGAGTTGAAATGAGATCATATTTCTCCAGTTTTAGCTTCTCTCCATTGGCTCCCTGTCTAATTCAGAAAAATTCCTGAGGCTCAGTGGGATTAACCTGTATAATTAAAGGTTAAATGAAAATTCAAAATCTTACTTCTAACATACAAAAATCCCAACAACATATCTCCATCTTTTATTACAGATGTTATTGTTCCATATTTTCCTAACAGAGCACTTTGTTCTCAGACTGCAGGTTTATTTGTGGTTCCTAGAGTTTCCAAAAGCAGAATGGGAGGAAGATCTTTCAGTTATCAGGCTCCTCGCTTGTGGAACCAACTTCCAGTTTATGTCCGTGAGGCTGACACATTGTCCAGTTTTAAGACTGGACTTAAGTCTTTCCTTTTTGATAAATCCTAGAAGTTTTACTAATCGGCTTTTTGTATGTATGAATGTATGTGAATGTGAATGTTTTTGTACAGAGCCCTGAGACAACTTCTGTTGTGACTTTGTGCTATATAAATAAACTGAATTGAATTGAATTGGCAGCACGGTGGCACAACTGGTAGAGCTGCTGCCTCTCAGCGAACAGGTCCCTGGTTCAAACCCCGGTCCAGGGGCCTTTCTGGGTGGAGTTTGCATGTTCTCTCTGTGCATGCGTGGGTTTTCTCCGGGTACTCCAGTTTCCTCCCACAGACCAAAAACATGCATGTTAGGCTGATTGGTAACTCTAAATTGTCCCTAGGTGTGAGTGAGAGAGTGAATGGTTGTTTGTCTCTATGTGTCCCTGTGATGGACTTGCGACCCGTCCAGGGTGTACCCCGCCCCTCGCACAGTGATTGCTGGACATGGGCACCAGCGACCCCCCGTGACCCAAAATGGAATAAGCGGGTAAAGATAATGGATGGATGGATGGAATTGAATTAATATATCTGGAAACTGCAACACACTCTTACTGGCCTTGACGCCATACCTTGTTTAGATGATAGTGATGAGGACACTGACTCATCACAATTGATATTGTTATTGCTTTGTTGCACAATAATATAACTTGTCATGACATTTTGTTCCCCTTTGTGTAAAAACAGGGGGATTTAGAATACATCCATCCATGCATGTTGTGAGCATAACCTGAAAAAGAAGTAAAATAATAATAAACAGACTTCCATTTTGGTGTGTGGCTGCATTTGGGCATAAAAAAAGTTCCTTTCAAAAACTGGGTTGCCCCATTAAAATCTATACTGCATCAGACAACCCCCCCCCCCCCCCCCCAAAAAAAAAAAAAAACAACTACCACTTCTCTCTTACATGGCGTACCTTCTACCCACTTGAATATATTGCAACAAAAAAGTTAAGGTTTACTTGCATTCCCTATTAAATTCTAGTCCAGAAAAACACTCATCTCAACAACTATAAATTTTCACTATTCTAATCCCTCAGCGACGGGAAACAATGGTGTACCACTTGTTAAATACTATATAGCACTCTAATGCTAACACTTAAAACTCTAAACTTCCTACATGTCCTTCCTGTTGTTTTGCTGTTACTCACTTGAGGTTCTGACAGGTTGGGGGGATCATGGAAATCAGACAGCACCACCTCGAAAGAGTCAGCAAACACTTCACTCCCAAAGTGTCTATAGTAAACTATAGACTGAGTGACGTCCTTCTGTAGAAAGTGGCCCACTGGGTAACCTATTTAAGACAAACATAAGCATGAGATGAGCAAAAACAGAAATTGACCACAGAGGACCAAAAAGGCCTATTTTCCTGACCTGCCAAGCCTGGTCCTGGCATTTTCATGATCTCTCCAGCCTGTGGAAGGCGGGTGATGTTAAAGAGGATGTAGTCATCACTGGAGTCCATGTCTGCAGCCTGGAGGATGGAGCCACTAAGTAAAGCAGTCTGTCCCTCTGAAACTTCCAACAACATGTTAGTTATGAGAACAGGAGGACTGTCATCTTTGGGGAGGATCTTGATGGGGAACTTGTGTCGGGTCTGATGGTGGCCATCAGTAATGCGAAAGATGATGAAGTCTTTGGTAGAGTCACTGTCGTCATGGAGATAACAGACCACACCAGCTTTTATGTCACTTACAGTGAACATGAAGCCCTTACCACCTATAGTTGACATAACAAAAAAATAATAAAAGTACATATGAAACAATCACTTCACAGCGTTAAATTCTGATTTAACACCAACTTTACAAATGTGTTCAATTTAAACAAGTACAGACTTGGTCCAGCACATTTTCTAACAGGTGGTAACACTGGTAAAGGTATTGTCTCAATGGGCTGCAACAGATGAGGACTTGTTGGCATCTCAAAAATTTGACTCAATACTGCGAAAAAATAGTTGAAGTCTGACTGAATTCTATTTACAATCAACCAATATTCAAGGATTCAAGGTTCTTTATTTGTCATTCAAACCACATGTGGTACATGTGTTGGAACAAAATTATGTACACAGGGTCCCAGTTACATCCAACAATAAAATGTAAAAAAAAAAAACAGTAATAAGATCTAAGATATGAACTAAGAAAAACATCAACTAAATATACACTAAGCACTAATAGCATAAAAACATTACGCCGAACAGCAGCATGAGCATGAGTCAGTGTGAGCAGATGTGCACGCATGAACACAGCAACATGAAACAGATCAGCAGCAACATGAAACAGATCAGCAGCAACGTGATGTGATTTTTCACAGTGATTATTCTGGTTAGAGATTCATGAGTCTAACAGCCTCAGGGTAGAAGCTGTTCCTCAGTCTAGTGGTTTTACACTTAATGCTCCTTAACTTCCTTCCTGAGGGGAGTGGGGAAAAAAGTGTGTGTGTTGGGTGAGTGGGGTAATTCATGACGCAGGTGGTCCTCTTCCTGCATCTAGAGGTGTAAATGTCTGTGATGGTGGGGAGACTGACTCCACTAGACT
>NC_056498.1:6717187-6717683 GCF_014905685.2 Nematolebias whitei
ATATATATATATATATATATATATGCCCTGTGTTATCATTGAAATAATTAGAAAGTCTTAGTTGTGCTTTTGTGTTTTAATTTTTAGACTGTAACTACCTCTACTGTTTTAAACCTCCCCTTTTTCATCTACAGTTAGTTTAACCCTCACCTACAAGACTTCTCACAAAGAACTTGTTTTGATCCCATATCACCCCTGTGCTCATCTCTCTACACTGGCTTCTTGTAAAATCAGTCTTCAGTTTTTACCATTTATTTTGGTTTCCAAAGTATCAAATAATCTGTCTTTAGTGTACTTTTACTCCTTACGCTTCTTCTCCATCTCTAAGGTCCTCTGATCAAGACCTCCTAGTTGTTCCTCACTCTCGTCTGAGAACAAGAAGAAATGTTCTCTGTCCATTGTCCCAGAATCTGGGACAGTGTCTATCACTTCAGCTTTAGCAGTACTTCCCCTTTTCTTGGTGTGTGTGTGTGTGTGGGGGGGGGGGGGGGGGGGG
>NC_056498.1:6717783-6728759 GCF_014905685.2 Nematolebias whitei
GGGGGGAGATCATCTGTTGCATGCTAGCTTAGGACTACCTTACTGTTGGGGGGGGGGCGGGTTGCATGAGACAAGCGGACTGCTACTTCAGTAGCATATTTCACTAGCGCATCTGTATTGCGCGCTGCTAGTTTTGCTCTAAATCAGTGCCGACAGTTGTCGAAGGGGGGGTAAAGAACATTTGGTAGGCAGGGCACTTGATTCTGTTGACAAGGTAGGGCACTCTCCTTGGATAACAGTAGGAGAAATACGGTACAGGCTTTAGGTCTGATTTTTACACTACTTTATTAGTATTACATTGTTTTATTGTTTTTGTTCTTTTATCCTATTAGTTGCTTTTATTTTTTTTTCTGATTCTGTTTTTGTCCCCCATTGCAAAGCAAAGAAGGTGAATGAGAAATACCCTTCATTTGTGCATACTGTGAGCAGGATAATTTGAAAAATAAGTGACATACTGACTTCCATTTTGGTGTGTCTACATCTAGGCTCAAGAAACATCACTATCAAAAACTGGGTTGCCAAGTCAAAATCTAAAATGATTATATTGGTTAAAAGTATGGTTTTCTCAAATGATTGTGGTGGCCCTTGAGGTGGCCATAGATTAATCTATGGTGGACAAGACCACCACTGGTCACTCCCTGGCTCTAGAACTGCACCTGGTAGTGGATAAATATGCTCCCTCTACTCTCAAGGATCCATCACTCTGATCTGCCTTGGATAAGAAGAAGAAATAAAAACCAACTTCCCTCTGCTCTTCTACACAGTTTAACTCCTACCCACTTGAATATATAGTACCAAAAATATTAAGGTTTACTTGTATTCACTGTTCACTTTAATCCAGAAAAGCACTCATCTCAAAAACTATAAACATTCACTACTCAAATACCTCAGCAACGGGGGACATTGGTACACTGCTTGTTACTGTATTATCATCATTGGCATCAGAAGCATTTGTAATGTAGGGGGACACAATGGTGTGTGTGTGTGTGTGTGTGTGTGTGTGTGTGTGTGTGTGTGTGTGTGTGTGTGTGTGTGTGTGTGTGTGCGTGCGTGCGTGTGTGTGTGTGTGTGTGTGTGTGTGTGGTGGAGGTGGGGGGGTCTGGGAGTCCTCCCTAGAATTTTTTTTAATTCAATTCAATTCATCCATCCATCCATTTTCTTTACCCGCTTGTTCCATTTTGGGTCACGGGAGTCGCCGGTGCTCATGTCCAGCAATCACTGTGCGAGGGGCGGGGTACACCCTGGACGGGTCGCAAGTCCATCACAGGGCCACATAGAGACAAACAAGACAAACAACCATTCAGTCTCTCACTCACACCTAGGGACAATTTAGAGTTACCAGTCAGCCTAACATGCATGTTTTTGGTCTGTGGGAGGAAACCGGAGTACCCGGAGAAAACCCACGCATGCACGGGGAGAACATGCAAACTCCACCCAGAAAGGTCCCCGGACCGGGGTTTGAACCAAGGACCTGCTCGCTGAGAGGCAGCAGCTCTACCAGTTGTGCCACCGTGCTGCCAATTCAGTTTATTTATATAGTGCCAAATCACAACAAAGTTGTCTCAGGGCACTTTACAGGAACATTCACATACATAAAAGCCAATTGGTAAACTTTTCTATCTAAGGAAGTAATTAAGTTAATAAAGTTGATGCCATATCCTGCATTCTGGTGTATTTTAATGGGTTGTTAAACATATACGTTTACCTACATAAGAAAGCAAAAGCATAAGTGGGCAAGACACTGAACCCCTCATTGCCTCCGATGTGTGTCCCATCGGTGTTTGAATGTGATAAAGCACTGATTAGTCTCTTTAGATTGATTTGTTCCATTAGCTTTGTAGAGATGTAGTAGAGTGCTATATGAATGGGTAAATGAGGACACAGATTGTAGTGGAAAGTGCTTTGAGTATCTTGATCAGATAGAAAGGTGCTATATACTGTAAGTACAGTCCATTTACCATTTAAATTCTTGATTGAATAACTATTTTAGAGAACATGGCACAACAAGAAGAGGTCTGACCAACAGCTCTCCTTGTGTGAATAAACACACTCCGCTTCTCTCACGCATCCTAGCCCCTACCCAACCCCGCGTCAAAAACTGCCAGAACGAATGTAGCATTAAGCTAGCGACAAGCAATACAGATTAGAGGATGACATTTTTTCGGGAGTATCGCCGGTCACGTGATTCCGGCCAGATTCCGGCGGGACTGGAGTCAACCTCATTATAACTCACGTGGCCGGGACATGACCAGACTGAAAGCTAACGGGAGCAGACAGGAGCGGGAACTGACCAATAACCAAAAAGGAAAATGAAAAAAAAAAAAAAAACACGGGCGCAGCTATTTTGTAGTTTTCTTTCAGTAAGCCTTCACTTTAACACAAGTCAAAAGAACTACATTTCCCAGGAGTCAACTGTTGAAGCCGTAGCTTTTCACTGAGAGGGGGAGGAGCAGCGAGCGAAGCGCCGAGTAACTGAAAATTGTTTGCAATACAAGGTAAAAAGTAACTGTCTGTCTATTAAACTCACAGAACAGGCAGGAAAGTGTCAAATAAACCTGAACTTCATAAGAGTTGTGTTGGTGCTGAGCTGCTTTAAACTTTAGTCTCAGCTGTGAGGAGCTGCTTTGTTTACCGTCAGTAAATGAACAGACTTAAACAGTGCATTTTTCTCCACCTTGTCCCTTTTAATTAAAAAATTATGCTCTGCTTTGTTATGTGGGTTTTTAGGTTAAAATCTTCATTATCTGTTGCTATTTGTAATGTAAAAAAAAAAAAACCCGAACTCTTCCTGGTTAAAGTGCACGCATTCTCCGGTAAAAATATCCCAGATTTTATATGAAAGGCTGGTTACATATACATTATAATAACTGTTATTGTAGGGGGGACATATTGGTGTGAGGTCTGTGGGTCCTCCTCCATAACTTTTTTAATAAAGTAGCTGCTATTTCTTGCATTCTGGTGTATTTTAACAGGTTTTAAAACATCTATGTTTACCTACATAAGTAAATCCTTTATTCAATAACTGTTTTATAAAGCATGGCACAAGAAGTAGCACTAAGCTTTTTGTTTGTCTTTAATTTAATTTAATTTTTCTACCTAACACAGGAAGCTGTTAGCTCTGGAAGCAAGCTGTTAAACAGCTTTGGACACAAAGATCCTTGTCACACACTTCAAAAGAGCAGGTAAGATACATATAATCTTGTAATCTCTGCCTGGTGAGGCTGCTTAAATAATTATAAAATATGATAAGTGAAATAAATAAAGAAAAATTGAGCTTCTGTAATTTATAATTGCAAATGTCACATTTTCTTAACTTAATTTCAATCGTAAATCTCTTGTTTTTGATAAAATATTTTTTTTCCAAAAGAAAGGGCAACAAATTGTAGTTTGTAATCACTGTAACCCTATTTTGACTCGTGCACTGTCGTCTTTCACTTTTAGGTTACACAAGGCTCTGGACTGGTCCAGCTGTGGAGAGATGAGGTGGAACACCAGACCTGCAATGCTCCAGTCTGTAAATGATGCTTTGAAGTCTGGGAAGATGCACGATATCCTGCTTCGCCCAAACAAGCTCGTTACCTCGACCACATAGACTGAACTTCTTGAGGACGTCGTCCAATGTATAATAATGCCTTTAAACATTTTTATTTGTTGAGTTCTCTGCTTGGTACATTATTTTTCTTTTTTTGTTTTTGTTTGTTTGTTTAAACAATTTAAAACATGACAGTAATGTCACTGTTTAAAGGAAACAATTGCTCAATAAATTAGTAAAATGCAACTTGTTATGTTTGTGTTCTTTCATCTAAGGTAGACATGGTGGGACACATGTACTGGTTTTGATTTTTGTTTTTACTGTAACTGACTTTCAAAAGAGCTAGAAACAGGGACTCAGCAGCTGATCCTCCGTAGAAAAATTATATGGACTGCAGGCCATGGATTATTTGTTTTATGATATTTAGTGAAGGTTTTTGTTTGGATTAAGTAAATAAATGTCTCTATTTCACCACAGATGAACTGTTCCTGTTGCCATATCATTTGAAATAAAACTGCACAACACAAAGTAATTTAAACAGGAATGGGTAGAAGATCAGATCAAATCAAATTCAATGTATTTCCTAAAAATTAAATGAAAAACAGGAGCAGGACAGGAGTGGGAGTGATTCTGAACAGGAGCAGGACAGGAACAGGAATCGTGTTACCAGGAGTGGGACAGGACAGGATTAATTTTTTTTTACTCTGGACCAGGATTGGGACAGGACAGGATTTTTTCTGTGGGACCAGGACAAGACAGGAGTGAAAATCCACTCCTGTGTCATCCTCTAATACAGATGTGTTAGCTAAGATGCTACAGACGTAGCGCTCTGCTTGTCTCACACATCCTAATCCCCACCCCCGTCAACAACGGCCAGCACTAACGTGGCGCTAAACTAGCACATAAAACGTTGGTTACGTACTGTAACTCCAGATTCTATGAGTATAGATGTAGCCCTTTAAGCTTAAAGGGCTACATCTATACTCATAGAATCTGGAGTTACAGTACGTAACCAACGTTGTAGGTAACCAGGAAAACCCAGAGTGGATTTAATTGGTTTCTGTATTCTCCTATTAATCAAGTGGAATGAATTAGTTCGCAAAGAAATACAGTAGAAACAGCGCTGGGTGAATTACTGTTTCATGGTAAATGTGGGGGGTTCAAATAAAAAAAAAAAAATTAATATGGGGAGACACATGTCCCCTTCACATATAGTTGTTGCAACGCCTATGATTAGCAACAAGCACTTTGTAACTTTGGTTTTGAAAGGTGCTATGTAATAAATTTGAACTCATTTTGACCAATTCATACTTGTTCTTTTCTTTGTAAGTAGGAGTCTGACTTACAGTACATACACCTTAAACTTTAAACTTGACTTCTGAGTTGTATCAGTTAACTCTTACACTCCGTTACTCATATACATGACTTCTTCATTGAACTTCTGTCTCTAACAATCCAGCCTTACTCTAGTTAATCACATTTGTTTTCTTTAAAGCAGAGCATGAGCATTCATTATATAGGTGAACATGGAAATACTGTATCTTAGTGTTTTGTAAAGTGAAATGGTGGGCGGTTTTTCAAAGAACAGTGATCTTTAATTACATTTGAATAATAAAGCTGTGAAGAAATGATGAAACATAAATTTTCTGTCTCGGTCAGTGGTGGTTGTGCTAGTACCTCTTACAGTGAGCTGTCCATGATGCAGCCCATCCACAATGATGATTCGAACAGCTTTCATGTTGTCGTTATCAACAATTTGGAGCTGGTCCCATGTTATTGGACGAGACTGACCCTCTAGGAGGCTCAGACCTGCACATTAAAAGGCGGTTAGGAAACGTGCACATATAAAGATTTTCTGTATTTTGTAAAACCATGGCTTGTTCTGGATTAAATAAAAAATGATTGAGCGCCAAATTTTAAAATGTTATGACATCTTTACATTAGGCCAGATTAATTTGTGTGTGTGTGCGTGCGCGCGCGCATGCATGTGTGTTTGTGTGTGTTTTAGCAAAACATCCATCCATCCATTATCTTTTACCCGATTCTTCCATTTTGGGTCACGGGGGTCGCCAGTGCCCATGTCCAGCAATCACTGTGCGAGAGGCGGGGTACACCCTGGACAAGTAGCAAGTCCATCACAGGGACACATAGAGACAAACGAGACAAACATTCACTCTCTCACTCACACCTAGGGACAATTTAGAGTTACCAATCAGTCTAGCATGCATGTTTTTGGTCTGTGGAAGGAAACTGGAGTACCCGGAGAAAACCCTCACATGCACGGAGAGAACATGCAAACTCCACCCAGAAAGGCCCCTGGACCGGGATTTGAACTGGGGACCTGCTCGCTGAGAGGCAGCAGCTCTACCAGTTGCGCCACCATGCTGTCCGTGTTTTAGCAAAACATCTCTTGAACAATTAGACAATTTCTATTAAAACGGTTTAAAAGCAATCAGTGGATATGTTTGACTTAACAGCTTTTGAAATCAACCCAAGTTAAGATGGCTGCCACCAGCCAATTGATCTTAATACACCCCCAAAATGTGTATTACTGAGTCCATTTTACAACTATTTAACTAAAATTGGGCTAAAATTTAAAATTTAACATTGTAGTAACTGTTATTAAGTCACAACACAAATTTTAGGTAGCCTAGGGGAACCTTTGGGCCTTCAGAGAAGACCTAAAAAATGAGTAAAAATAAAATGTTATATTAAAACTTTTTATATATTGTTTATTTTTTACTTTAAAATTTCAGTGCAGTTTTTCTTTTTTTTTCCTTTTTTCAAAAATTTCTAATTATTAATAATTAACTAATAATAGTAATCTAGTCATTGGAAGCCATGTAAGCTCCCTGAATATTATGTCACATGCTTGAAGTTATTCGAACGTACTGTAAAATGTTATTTGTTCATCTTTCCATCTCACAGATTTTTTTTTTCTCCTTTTGTAAAAGATACAGACAGTAAACTGTTCAAAGTATTTTTACAAAGTCTTGTGCTCAATGCTAAAATGGAGATGGATGGGTATGTCTGAGTTTTAAAAAATTGTAAACGTAATACAGCCAAACTAATAAGTCAGTGAAGCTCTGTGTGTGATTATATGTATTTTTTAACAGTATAAATTTATTCTTAATTCTAAAAAGCCATATAATCAATCAACATGAGCGAGCTGACTTACCCATGTTCCAGGAGACTCTTGGTGCATTTGTGTCTGCATTTCTTACAGAAGTGTGAACGGTCATTGATGGACTCCTCGCAAAGAAAAAATCATAAACCTCAAATTCCACCTGTTGGGAAAATACAGTTTTAAATATACTGGTGATATCACAAATTGAATAGTTAAAATATGGAGGAAAAAAGTTCACTAAAGAGATAGACTACCTCATAATTACTACGTTGAGTGTGTGAAGAATTTGGAGGTTGGTACCCAATGAGCATGTCATTGAGATCAAGCCATGTGAAGGAGAAAACTGGACGTGTGTGGTCAGAAAGATGGGTAATAAAGCCTTCCTTGGGGGGGTTGGTGATGTTAAAAACAAGAAGCTGTTTGGGAGTTTCCTCGTCTTCAGCATCCAGTGTAGCCGTGGAAAGTGGAGTGAGGATGAATTGATCTACTTCCAGGATAAACATGGACATGAAGGATGGTTTGGGGGGCTGGTTGGGCATTCCACCGCCAATCCTCACAGGAATCCAAGCCTGCTCGGACTAAAAAAAAATTCAGAATGAATGAAAAGTTTATAGAGTTACATAAAGTCTCAAAATCAGACCTAAAGCAAGTCAAAAGACTCAGTAATCCATCTATCCATCCATCCATCCATCCATTATCTTTTACCTGCTTCTTCCTTTTCGGGTTGTGGGGGTCACTGGTGCCCATATCCAGCAGTCACTGTGTGAGAGGTGGGGGACACCCTGGACAGGTCTCCAGTCCATCACAGGGACACATAGAGACAAATGAGACAAACAACCATTCACTCTCTCACTCACACCTAGGGACAATTTAAAGTTGCCAATCAGCCTAACATGCATGTTTATGGTATGTGGGAGGAAACTGGAGTACTTGGAGAAAACACACGCATGCACAAAGAGAACATGCAAACTCCACGCAGAAAGGTCCAAGGCCAGGATTTGTACTGGCGACCTTGTCACTGAGAGTCAACAGCTCTACCAAATGAGTCACCATGCCACCCTGACTCATTAAGATATAAGAACTAGAAAGTTCTAGGAGTAACTTTTATCTGGATTGCCATGTTAAGGCCATTTTCAAATTTGATTTGACTGTACTACATGTTGGAGTTCGCTCTAAGCTACCTCCAGACAAAATTTCAGCTCAATGTAAATGGAATGGTAAATGGACTCTACTTACTGTATATACCAACTTTCTATCTTATCAAGATACTCAAAGCTCTTTACAACACAATCTGTTCTCTCATTTACCCATTCATACAGCACTCTACCATACTTATACAAAGACTAATCAGTGCTTTATCACATGCATACACTGATGGGACACACATCAGATGTAATGAGGGGTTCAGTGTCTTGCCCATGGACACCTCAGCATGTGACTACTGGTGGAATCAAACCCCCAACTTCCCCATTGGAGGATGACTGCTCTAAACACTCAGCAAAACTGTGGTTCAGCCCAATATGTGTAGTAAGTTGTCTTCCATATTATTTGCCAAGAAAGTTCACCAGTGTTATTTTGGCAACCGTTTGCATTCCACTCTATGCTATTGCCAAGACTGCTTGTGATGTCATCAGCTCAGTGGTTGCTAAGCTACAGACACAATAACGTAGTGCGTTTGTGGCAATATTGGGTGATTTTAATCATGTCTCACTCTTTGCTACACTTCCGACATTCTAACAGTTTGTCAGCTGCTCTACCAGATAAAACAAAATGCTGGACTTGTTCTATGCAACTGTCAAGGATTCATACATCATTAAAGCAAGACCGCCTCTTGACAAATTGGATCACAATCTAGTGTTTCTCTGCTCAAACTATAAACCCCTTGTTCAGAGACAACCTGTAATAAAGAAAACAGTGAGACAATGGTCAATGGAAGTTGAAGAAGCCCTGTGGGGTTGTTTTGAGGCTACAGACTGAGATGCACTGTGCCAACCACATGGAGAGGACATCAATGCCATGACTGAGTGTGTGACCAACTATATAAACTTCTGTGTAAACAACACCATCCCCACCAGAACAGTGAGATGCTTCTCCAATAACAAACCCTGGATCACCACTGACCTGAAGGAATTGCTAAACCAGAAAAAAGAGCCTTCAGGGAGAGAAGCAGGGAATTATTGAGGAGTACACAGAAGCAACTAAAAGTCGAGACAGGAAACAGCAAGGAGGTGTATTAGAAGAAGCTGGAGAGCAAACTCAAGCAGAACAATATCAGAGAGTTGTGGTCAGGGATGAAAAAGATCACAAGCTTCAAGCAGAAGGAGGATCAGAAGGATGGAAGCCTGGACAGAGCCAATGAACTGAACACGTTCTTCAATAGGTTCAGTTCAGGAACAAGCTCAGCATCCTCCTCTCTTGCCCACAGCCAAACATACATACCACCCTCCTTTGACCCAAGGCTGTCCTGTCACACCTTAAATATTTTATTCACCACCTCATTCATGGACCCTTCTTCTTCTACATGTTGGTCTTCAATCAAATCAGAAGATGCTGATACCTCCTTTGCCTCCCCCCTCTGCGTCTCTAGAAGTCAGGGGAGGAAGCAGCTGGAAAGACTGAACCGAAATAAAGCTGCAGGTCTAGATGGTGTCAGTCCCAGAGTCCCGAAGGTCTGTGCAGAGCAGCTCTGTGGGGTTCTGCAGCACCTCTTCAACCTTAGCCTGACACAGGAGAAGGTTCCAGTGTAGTGGAAAACCTCCTGCCTTGTTCCAGTATCCAAGAAAACTCACCCATCAGTCCTCAATGACTATAGACCTGTTGCCCTGACATCCCATATCATGAAGGTCCTAATGTAGAGATGGTACTTTTCTGTGGCCCGGTTTGTGTCTGTGTTCCCTCGTGCTCCCTCATTAGTTCCATTGTTGCCACCCATGTCTCGTCCCAGCTGTTTGTTATCACGTCTCGTCTCTGTATATAAGCCGTCTGTTCTGTCTTGTTCGTTGTCGCGTCGTATTCATTGGGTCTCCTGTGTCTTCCCCTGAGTCTTCCTGGTTCCTCGAGTCCCCTGAGTCCTCCTGAGTTTCCCGTGCCTCCTTCCTATGTTCATGTAAGTTTTGCTGCCCCGTCAGCTTGTTATTTTGTACTTTCATTTATCATTAAATTCCTATTTTTGTATTTCTGCCGAGTTGAGTCCCTGTTCTGCACTCTGGGTTCGCTCCTGACCACAAATCCTAACATTATGACGCGACCAGACTAGAACCCAGCGGGCAGGGTCTCTCTCGGCAACACTCACCTTTTTTCTTTTTTCCTCCTCGAGCCAAGATGGACGAGCTCCACTCCGTCCCTGTCCTTCCGCCGTCCCACTGCCGCCGTAGTGGCAGAAGACTGTTCCGGAGGCAGTCTGCGGCGACCGGCCCGGTCTCGTCGGCCGAGCAGAACTTTAGAGCTGGTTCCGGTGTTTCTGTGGGAGCGGGGTCCACCGCCTCACCTTCCAGGTTTCCAGTGGGAGTGAGATCCAGCGTCCCGTGGGAGCTCCGGTCCACTCCTGTTCGGTTCGGTGAGTCCGGTCCAGTTGACGTTACAGGGGCGGGTTCCGTCGCCTCACCTTCCAGGTTCCTGGTGGGGGCGGAATCCGGCCTCTCACCGCCACTCCGCGCTGCGGCTGTTCGACCCAGCCTGGCCGTACCTCCGGAGCTTATTCCTAGTGACTCCGTGGGGGCGTGTTCCACCACCTCACCTTCCAGGTTTCCGGTGGGGGCGGCACCCGTCACCACACCTACACATAAAGACATTCCCTTTTTTCACTCCTTTTTACCTGAGGAGATTTTTCAAGTTAATCAGACCCTTTTTGATTTTTCTCCCCAGGTCGCCTCGTCTCCTGCTGCACACTCCAAGGTCCCCTCGTCTCCTGCTGCACACTCCAAGGTCCCCTCGTCTCCTGCTGCAACCTCCAAGTTCCCCTCGTCTCCTGCTGCAACCTCCAAGTTCCCCTCGTCTCCTGCTGCAACCTCCAAGTTCCCCTCGTCTCCTGCTGCAACCTCCAAGTTCCCCTTGTCACCTGCTGCAACCTCCAAGTTCCCCTCGTCGCCTGCTACAACCTCCAAGTTCCCCTCGTCGCCTGCTGCAACCTCCAAGTTCCCCTCGTCGCCTGCTGCAACCTCCAAGTTTCCCTCGTCGCCTGCTGCAGCTCTCCAGGCTTCCACGCAGTCTGCTGCAGCTCTCCAGGCTTCCACGCCGTCTGCTGCAGCTCTCCAGGCTTCCACGCCGTCTGCTGCAGCTCTCCAGGCTTCCACGCCGTCTGCTGCAGCTCTCCAGGCT
>NC_056498.1:6728769-6740671 GCF_014905685.2 Nematolebias whitei
GCTGCAGCTCTCCAGGCTCCCACGCCGTCCGCTGCAGCTCTCCAGGCTCCCACGCCGTCCGCTGCAGCTCTCCAGGCTACCACGCCGTCCGCTGCAGCTCTCCAGGCTTCCACGCCGTCCGCTGCAGCTCTCCAGGATCCCACGCCGTCCGCTGCAGCTCTCCAGGCTTCCACGCCATCCGCTGCAGCTTTCCAGGCTCCCACGCTGTCCGCTGCAGCTCTCCAGGCTCCTACGCCGCATGCTGCAACTTCCCAGGTCTCTCCGTTGCATGCTGCAGCTCCCCATGTCTCTCCGTCGCATGCTGCAGCTCCCCAGGTCTCCTTGACGCAAGCCGCGTTCCCTCTGTTTCTGTGTTTCGGACGGCCTCCCGGCCGCCCCCCTGACCTGGCCCGGTTTTATGGACAGCCTCCCGGCCGCCCGCCGGAACAATGACTCTTAGGGACGATCCCTTGACCCTCCAAATCCCTTGTGTGCCCTCGTGTTTTTTCTCTGGTCCTCATGTTTTTTCTCTGGTCCTCGTGTTTTTTCTCTGGTCCTCGCGTTTTCCTCGGGCCCTCCACCCTTGCAGTGCCGCCCTCCACCCGCCCAAGTCCTTCGGGAGGGGTTTTTTTTGGGGACGCCTGGAGGCGTCCTTGGGGGGGGGGGGGGGTACTGTAGGGATGGTACTTTTCTGTGGCCCGGTTTGTGTCTGTGTTCCCTCGTGCTCCCTCATTAGTTCCATTGTTGCCACCCATGTCTCGTCCCAGCTGTTCGTTATCACGTCTCGTCTCTGTATATAAGCCATCGGTTCTGTCTTGTTCGTTGTCGCGTCGTATTCGTTGGGTCTCCTGTGTCTTCCCCTGAGTCTTCCTGGTTCCTCGAGTCCCCCGTGTCCCCTGAGTCCTCCTGAGTTTCCCGTGCCTCCTTCCTATGTTCATGTAAGTTTTGCTGCCCCGTCAGCTTGTTATTTTGTACTTTCATTTATCATTAAATTCCTATTTTTGTATTTCTGCCAAGTTGAGTCCCTGTTCTGCACTCTGGGTTTGCTCCTGACCACAAATCCTAACACCTAGAGAGACTCATGTTGGCCCAACTGACTAATCAAACAAGCACATATCAGGACCCACTGCAGTTTGCTTATCAACGTGGACTTGGAGTGAAGATGCCATCATACACCTGCTTCAGCAAACTCACTGTCATCTAGAAAAGGCAGACCGCACTGTGACAGTCATGTTCTTTGATTTCTCCAGTGCATTTAACACAATCCAGCCTGATTTGCTTTGTCAGAAACTCCAGAAGACTCAGATGGAGGCTTCAACAATCACCTGGATCAAAGACTACCTGACAAACAGACCACAGTTTGTGAGACTGAAGGGTTGTGTGTCTAACCAGGTGGTCAGTAGCTTAGGAGCACCACATGGAACTGTACTCTCACCATTGCTTTTCACTCTGTACACCTCAGATTTCCAGTACAAAACAGATTCCTGTCATCTGAAGAAATATCCAGATGACTCTGCAGTGGTCAGGTTTATCAGAGATGGACAAGAAGCTGAGTACAGGGAACTGGTGGACCACTTTTTGGCATGGTGTGGAAACAATAATCTCATCTTGAATGTGAACAAAACAAAGGAGATGATTGTAGATTTCAGGAGAAACAGGAACAGGTCTAAGCCTATTTCCATCACGGGAGAAGAAGTGGAGGTGGTGGAGAAATATAAATACCTTGGGGTTCATCTGGACAACAGACTGGACTGGAAATGCAACAGTGAAGCCATCTACAAGAAGGGACAGAACAGACTATACCTCTTGAGGAAGCTGAAGTCCTTCAGTGTTTGCAGCAAGATGCTGCATATCTTCTATAAGTCTGTTGTAGAGAGTGCCATCTTTTCTGCCATCATCTGCTGGGGTAGCAGCACCAGAGCAAGTGACCAAAAGGATCAACAAGCTCATAAGGAAGGATGGCTCAGTTCTGGGGACTCCTATAGAAACTTTGGAGATGATTGTACAAAGAAGGATTCTTCATAAAATGAAGAACTTTATAGACAACCCTCAGCATCCTCTTCATCAGACTGTCATACAACAATAATGTCTTCAGTCAGAGGCTTCTTCAGATCTGCTGTAAGACAGACGCTACAAGAGATCCTTTCTGCCCACAGCATCAGCATCTATAACAACTCTTTAATGAATCCAGGATGATGAGTTGCAACAACATTTAATTTACCTTTGGGATTAATAAAGTATTTTTTAATTAAATCGAATTCAGCATGTGACTGCTGGTGGAATCGAACCCCCTGCTCTCGCATTAGAGGACAACTGCTCTAACCACTCAGCTGCACCAAAAATGAATGGAAGAATGGATGGATGGAAGGATGGTTTTATGAGAGGATGATGGAACTTGTCACCACAGTAGTGTCAATCTATTTAATTAAAGAGTTTTATCTCTGAAGTCCTAAAATGTCTCAGCTGAGTCTATAAAGCTGAAGTTGTGTTGTCTCCATGACGCAAGAATCCAGTTTACCTGGTAAATGCTGCCACTCCTGGTGTCCTTCAGGTCCAGTCTGATTGCAATGTAATCCACATCTGGAGATGGGGGATCCATGTGCTGATACTTTAACCCCATCAGCAAAAAGTCCTCACAGGAAATTTTGGAGAACTTGACAAGTTTCAGTCCCTTCAGGCAGTCCTCGGACTTACACATGGCCCTGGCCTTATTATCTAAAAATGAGAACACAATGCAGGGAAACCACCAGGTGGACATCACTTTTCATGTATTTCATATTCTGTTGGATATTCAGATAAAGTCTGATCAGCTTCCTGTTTGTCTATACAGTAGTCCCTCGCTACTTTGCAGTTTGTTTTTCGCGGATTTGCTGTATCACGGTTTTTCAAAGTAAGATTGGACATGACACAGTTGACTGATAGATGGATGTGCCATGGGTTGTTTATTTAAAATACATTTTTAAAAATGATTTGCACCATGTGTGCAGCCCACAAGTGCAAGATAAGCTCCCTCCTGCAGCTGATCAGCTGATCTCCTTCTCTGCCACGCACACACATTTCTCCTGATTCATCAGCTTCATGAAGGGTTAACTCTTTGCTGTCCAGATGCATCGATCGACTTTTGTCTTCCAACTTAAAATTCAAAGTATGTCACATTGTAAGATCGTCATAATCACAAAATATAAAAGTGTTGAAAGTTATTTTTAATTATTTTAGAACTTGTTCAGTTGTTTCAGTGTAATTGATCAAGAAGTACATTTCTGCTCCGTGCTGCAGAGCTGAAGCAGTGTGACATCCCGTTGATGTCCTGCTGCACTTCTCTACAATTTAAATTTAAATACTGTAATATTTTAAATGAACAATCCATGCTGCATGGATTGTTCATTTAAAATGTTACAGTATTTAAATTTAAACTGTTTATTTAAGGAGGGAGATTGGGAGTAACAGGTGATGAGTGATGTGATTACAGCCTGGCACGTTATGACAAAGTTTACTGAACTTGAACTCAACTTGAACTTGGACTGCTGTATCCCTGCTTCGCGATTTTTCACTTATCGCGGGGGGACGTGGTTCCTAAAACCCACGATAAATGAGGGGTTACTGTATTTACAACCAGTTAAACTACAGCTCTGTAATGTTGAAACTTTACAGGTGATTATCACTAGTTACCTAGTTGCTGACGCAGATAAATAAAACTCTCTGGCTCATCTCCTCTTTTAGAAGCTTTGTCTGGTTCGCCTGTGACCAGTTGACCATGGGCAGGCAGGTGGGAATCATGGTGACTGAGGTGGATACTGCATTTCAGAGTAGATCTCCTCTCATAGTGAAAGGACACCACATTACCATCAATGGCATCTGAGAGTCCATAAAACTCAGGGACCTCAAGTGATTTGGGCCCAAGCCTAATGATGCTGCATTCAGGCTCCATGATGTCCACATGGAGAGAAAAGTCCTCTATAGATGTATCCGTCTCTGTGAACCTGGTCAGCAACAAATAATGACATGAACACAGACCTTTTTCAAAAAGCAAATACCAACCATGCACACATCAATGCAACTAATGACCAGAGCATTTAAAATACGTTATTTAACAAATAAATTGGTGGAGTACCTGTAAAGACGAAGTTTGACCATATCTTCCTTCAGTAATGGACAGCCATTGTGGACATACTTGATCTCATCAGACAGGAAATGGCAATCAAATACCTACAAAAACAAAAACGTCAAGATTATTCAAGATGGCTGCCACAGAAAACCAGCTAAGGCAATCAAAAATGGCTATAATTCAGTCAATTCTTAAGAATTTTTTTCTTCTTCTTTCAGCTGTTCCCTTCTTCAGGGGTCACCACAGCAAACTAACTCGCACCAAGACATGGCAATAATTTTTACGCCGGATGTCCTTCCTGACACAACCACAGACCACCGAGCTACCACAGTCCTCTGTGTGGAGCAGAGAGCTGCTATCTATGGTGCCCGGGGGAGCAGATGATGGGGCTTAAGGGCCTTGTTCAAGAGTCCAGGGTGGAGCAAATGAGGGTGGAGTCAGTTCTTCAGATATTAAGTTAAAATTTGGAGAGGTAGTGACTGAAAGTCGTTCCAAATACACACTTTCAAGCTTTTAACTCATGGTGTCATTTGTTCCTCATTGCAGAGCAAAGAGGGAGAATTAGAAATACCCTCCCTCCGTCCATGTTGTGAGCAAGATAACTTGAAAAATAAAGTGAGGTACTGACTTCCATTTTGGAGTGTGGCTACATCCAGGCAAAAAATATTTCCTTTCCAAAATGGGGTTGCCACCTCAAAATGTCAGATGGCCACCACTATATTTCACAGCCACACAAAAAAAAGAGGTACAGCAACCGAAATTTCAAAGTGACCTGGGGGTAACAGCTGTTACTGTCGGTCGAGCAACATACATACTTGAATGTAAGTCTGGTATATGCAAAAGGCAATAGGTAGCTAGCAGGTAGCTAAATGTAGACACCACACACCTAATATCTACATGGAAATGTAGCAACTGTTAGATTTAATGAGTCTGCTGGCTTCCTTAGATAGAGAACTTTACTAATTGGCCTTTCTATGTACAGTATGTGAATGTTTCTGTAAAGTGCCCTGAGACAACTTTGTTGTGAATTGGTGCTATGTAAATAAACTGAATTGAATTGAATATCTCTTGAATTTAAATATTTTGCCGTTTGTAGCTAGAGTTATGTAGCTTAAAGTTTTATATTACTTTACCATCTTTACCATCTTACACTTCCGGTAAGATGGTGCCCGTGTACATGGCTTGCAATCCACCTCTGCTGATGGTGTTCGGATTATTCATGTTTTCTTCTTTTTTTATCTGGGACATAAACTCGCTGCTGGTGTATGACCGACAACAGCTTCTGAATCTTTGTTTTTCTGCCCCCGATGTCACTTATTTGGGCGAATATGAGTGCACTTCTGGACCCCCCCCCCCTCCCCCCCTGCTGGCAGACGTGCCAGCTTACCTCTGCTGCGCTCCTCACCTCCCTGCCCGGAGACATCGCTACAGATGCCGGGGAAAATGTGCTGGGTGGCTGGTAAAACTTAAAGCCGTGCGCGCTGCATCTTCCTCTTCAGCTGGTGGTCATGGTTTCCATCGCCAGCTTCCCACGTGCCCAGACCAGGTAAACAACGGGAGTTGTCAGCCGGTGCGCAGCTCGGACCGACCCGGAGGGGCTGTTATTGAAAACCTTAGGCCACTGATGCACGCGAACTTCACCACTGCTGGTTCCACTTCGGACAGTATCCGGATGTGTTTGATCAAAGCAAGATCTGTTACCAACAAAACTTTTATCCTCAGGGACTACTTCCAAGAGCTCGAGTTGGACTTTTTCTGCATCACAGAGACTTGGAAGTCTCCGGGTGAGTCCAGCGCCTTGACAAAATTATTGCCAGCAAACTGTCTGTATTTTAACGCCCCGCGGCCATCAGGCCGGCGCGGTGGTGGATTATTAACAATATTCAAATCAACTTTTGACTGTAAGCAACTGCCCATCCCAGTTTCCCATGCCAGCTTTGAGCTAAGCGTCTTTGAACTCGGCCACTCGCCTCCAATGTTATTTGCACTCGTCTACCGCCCACCTCGATCTAAGGATTTCATAAATGAGTTTTCTGGTTTCTTGGCTGAAATCACACCAAAATATAATCATGTTTTCATTATTGGGGACTTTAATTTGCATGTGTGCTGTCAGGAGAAGCCCTTGGTTAAGGACTTTTTAGATTTATTGGTCTCGTTTAATTTAACTCAGCATGTAAACGGTCCCACCCAAGAGTGCGGACATACACTGGACCTTGTTTTAACTCGTAATGTGACTGTTAGTAATCTTGAAATTGGTGATAATGTTTTTTCAGACCACATGCCAGTCCGGTTTGAGTTCGCCCTCCCCCATCTAACTCCTAAGCCGTGTGTTCCTGCATGTAGTAGCCGGGCCATTAACCATCTCACTGCTGCACGTTTCACAGATGTTTATAACTCTGAAATGATAATTCAGGCATCAGTGTTTTTCACCACCACTGAGGAGCTGACATCCCAGTTCAACTCTGTCTGCTTAAAGACTCTGGATCATGTTGCGCCTGTTAAAACCAAAAAATCAAAACTCAGAGCAGAACCTTGGCTGAGTGACGTCACCAAGGCTGCTAGGCAGCAATGTAGGAGGGCGGAACGAAAGTGGAGGAAAGACAGGCTGCAGGTCTCTTTCCAGATACTTAAAGAGAGTTTGGCGCTGTTATAAGAAAACAGTAAAAGCTACTAAATCAAAATTCTTCTGTGATATATCCTGATGCATGCTCAATAATCCAGGTAGAAAAATCCAAAAAAGTTCAATCTGGTCCTCTGGACGTTCAAAAAAACAAAAAGCAAAACAAAGCAAAAAAAAATCTAGAAACGTTTTGTCTCTCATCCAAGAGACTTCCTCAGTCTGAGGTGCTGTTTTCAGCTCAGTCTCTTAAATAGCACCTTCTCAGAGTGGATCAACCAGTTTGCTGCTGACAACCAAAACCAGCTGATCACATGCTCAAGAAGGACCATCAGCCTAACAATGGGTCATTAGCACACTGATGGCTGTTTACTACTCACAGAGGGCTGAGTGATACTAGCAATCACAGCATTGTAAGAGGGGGACAGTTGAACCCGGAGGCCTCCACCCCTGTTTAACGATGGACGGTGTCTTTTCACAAAGATGGCCTCAGTCTCTGATAGAGGACATTTGCAAACCGAGGTGTATCGCAAACCCACCCACACAGACCAGTATTTGCAGTTTGACTCCCATCACCCTTTGGAGCACAAGTTAGGAGTCATCAGGACTCTGTATCACAGAGCAGACAGCATCCCCACTAGCTTGGGAGCCAGGCAGAAGGAGAAATCCTACACAAAACAGGCTCTAGAGCAATGTGGATATCCTAACTGGGCCTTCCTGAAAGCAGAGAAGAAACCCAAACAGGACTCCAGTCAACCATCAGGTGAAAAGGAGGAACCCAGACCCAGACCAGTGGTCATTCCGTATGTTGAGGGGGTATCAGAGAAACTGAGACGTTTATTTTCTAAACATAACGTCCCAGTGGCTTTTAAACCCCAAAATACATTACGGCAAAGACTGGTTCATCCCAAAGATCCAGTCCCCCAGCACAAACAGAGTAATGTTGTGTATGCTGTTCAGTGTCAGGAGGGCTGTGATCAGTCTTACAGCGGGGAAACTAAACAGCCACTGGCCAAAAGGATGGCCCAGCACAGAAGATCAACATCATCAGGCCAGGATTCTGCGGTCTACACTCATCTCCAGGCCAGCGGTCACTCTTTCAAGGATGAAGATGTTCACATCCTGGACAGAGAGGAACAATGGTTTGAGAGAGGAGTAAAGGAGGCCATCTTTGTGAAAAGACATCGTCCATCGTTAAAGAGGGGTGGAGGCCTCCGGGTTCAACTGTCCCCCTCTTACAATGCTGTGATTGCTAGTATCACTCAGCCCTCTGTGAGTAGTAAACAGCCATCAGTGTGCTAATGACTCATTGTTAGGCTGATGGTCCTTCTTGAGCATGTGATCAGCTGGTTTTGGTTGTCAGCAGCAAACTGGTTGATCCACTCTGAGAAGGTGCTATTTAAGAGACTGAGCTGAAAACAGCACCTCAGACTGAGGAAGTCTCTTGGATGAGAGACAAAACGTTTCTAGATTTTTTTTTGCTTTGTTTTGCTTTTTGTTTTTTTGAATGTCCAGAGGACCAGATTGAACTTTTTTGGATCTTCTCTGATATAATTACCTCGAACTCTCACAACCCACGTGTCCTCTTCTCCACCCTAAACTTTGTTCTCCACCTCACTGAACCATCACCTCTGGAAGCCTCGACTGAGCTGTGCGAGAACTTCTTACATTTCTTTTTGGAAAAAATTGCGACCACTCGGGCTCTCATTTCCCCTCTAACTCATTACCCATCCATCCCACCTCTATCTGTAGCTCTATTTGACCATTTTGAAACCATCACTCTATTGTCTCTAGAGCAGGTCATGTGCAGCTTGAAACATTCTGGTTCCCCCTTTGATGTGGTCACCCCTCGAATACTAAAGGAGGTTTTTCCTACTCTAGGTCCATCCATTCTTGCCATTGTAAACAGTAGTTTATCCACTGGCGTGGTGCCAAAAACCTTTAAACATGCTGCTGTCCAGCCTCCTGAAAAAAAACAAACCATGACCCCTCAGTCGTTTCCAACTACCGGCCTGTCTCCAAACTCCCATTTGTTTAAAAAATACTGGAGAAAATAGTCGAGTCCCAGTTGAAGTGCTTCCTGGAGGGCCACGCCATCTTAGAGCTTTTCCAATCTGTCTTTAAACCTCTCCATAGCACTGAAACTGCCCTGCTCAAGGTCTTTAATGACATTTTCTTAACCACTGATACCGGTGATTCTGTGCTGCTTGTCCTATTGGACCTCACAGCTGCCTTTGACACCATCGACCACGAGATCCTCATTGCTAGGTTGGAGCAGTGGGTGGGCATCACAGGGTCAGCCCTCAATTGGTTCAGATCTTACCTCGATGACAGATCCCTTTGTGTCTCCATCAAGGAGTTTAGTTCTGCAGCGGCAGAGCTTAAATGGGGGGTTCCGCAGGGGTCCATCCTGGGTCCCCTCCAATTCTCTTTATACCTGCTGCTGCTTGGTGCTATTTTCAGGAAACACAACATGCCCTTCCACTTCTACGCCGATGACTGTCAAATTTACTTCCCACTAAGACACAATGGCACATGCTCTATTCAACCTCTGCTCGACTGCCTGGCTGACATCAGGGACTGGATGGCTTTAAATTTCTTAAGTTTCAATGAAAAGAAGTCTGAAGTCATGTTGTTCCCTCCCAACGACACAATCACATACCACTGTATCGACCTCTCTGCTCTAACCCTGTCAGAAAAACAAAGAGTCACTATTCTGGGAGTGATAATGGACCCTTCCCTGAAACTTAACAGTCACGTAAACATGATTGTTAAATCATGTTTCTTCCAACTGAGGCAGCTGTCTAAACTGAAGCCCATATTGTCCAAAAATAAACTGGAGACAGTAATACATGCATTTACTACATCTAGGCTTGATTACTGCAATTCACTCCTGTTTGGTATCAGTCAGACCTCCACTGCACGACTACAACTTGTCCAGAATGCAGCAGCTCGATTTTTAACCAGTACAGGCAAAAGAGAGCACATTACACCAGTTTTGGCCTCACTGCACTGGCTACCGGTTCACCTTCGAATCCAGTTCAAAATACTTCTGTATGTCTACAAATCGCTGAACAGTTTCGCCCCCCCATCTCACTGATCTGCTACAACCGTATGTCCCCCCACGTTCCCTGAGGTCAGCGGACCAGTTGCTCCTCACAGTTCCAGGAACTCGTCTTAAGTGTAGAGGGGACAGGGCCTTCTCTGTAGCAGGACCAAGACTTTGGAACGAGTTACCTCTGCTTGTCAGACTGGCCCCCTCCCTCTCGGTTTTCAAGTCCCGTTTAAAAATCCACTACTATTCGGTGGCTTTCAACACCAGATGATCTGTGTTTGAACCTGTATGCTCCCCACTGGTTAGTCGTGTAGTGAACTAAGCCTCAGGTCAAGTCCTGACCCTGAGGGCCTTCCTGGGACAAGAACTGTTATTTCATTGATTTGAGTCCAGAAACACAAAATTAAGTTCATCCAAAGACTTTCTAAGTGTGTCCTGCACTGATCAATTGAAAGAACACTCTCCTTTTTATTATCATTACTATTTTACAATGTCTTGATAATCAAAAGTGTGTTTAGTTCAAACCATTTTAAATGTTGAAGTGAACTACTCATTTTAAATCAACTGTGAAACAGTATTAATGATTTTTAATCCTCATTCAAAGTAGAAATCAAGTTAATGTCGGTTACAAGAGTAATGATGCATTTTTGATTCTCTGTCTGAAATGAGAAGGAGTAAGTAGGTCAAAAGTCAAGTTTCGGTCAAAAACATGTTTACTGGAAAGTGTAGATGAACATATTCTGTGATATATTCATAAATTAAACGGATTCATTCATTTTTCTGGACTGAATAATATCGTGTATTGAATCTAATAAATGTAACGTGAGACGTTAATTTCCTTTGACCCATCAAAATGAACGTGGTCATTTATTTACAGAATCAAAGTTTAACACATCACACATTTACATTAATTTGGCAAAATATGAAAAATAACAACAGCTTATTAATCAGCTTTACAAACAGGAAAACCATCCGGCCATGATTTCCCTTTGCTTCACAACAGACATTTCTGAAAATATCTGGAATGCTTTCTAGCAAAAGAAGAGTTTAAAGATGGAAAATGAAGTTTATCTTGAGAGAGATGGGTGAAGGAATTTGTCTGTTATAACCAGAACAACACGCTCCTTCTAGACCAGCTTAACCCACGGTACACTTTGGTTGAGATCGACTCTTTACCTTTGCAGATGATAGTTTCAGCGTTGGTGTAGAGCTTTCCTTTCAACTCTTCCAGCGTCTCCGTAAGAACAGCTAAACCTCAGGAGTCGTGAGATCATCCTAGAACAGACTTCTTCATAATTCCTCTGAACTTCTCTTGTTCAGCTTAGTCGCAGATGTCCTGAGCATTCTGGACTCTGCTGCTCTCGGAACCAACTCACAGCATTCTCTCAGCATTCTCCTCAGCGTTCTTCCCAGAACTGCCGAGAACTTCTCAGAACTTCCCAGAACTGCTGAGTTTCAGAACTCACAGTGAACTAGGAAGTGTTGCACCTTTTAAAAGAGGTCACTTCCGGTTCATTTGAGACCTTTCTGATTGGTCGGTGGACCAACAGAGGTGTGTTTTTGTGATGTAAGAGGTTATTAAAAGTCAAGGAAAAAAGATTTGATTGTTTAAGAACAGACAGAAGATTGTTATGAAGAACTCAGACTTCGTGGAGTCAACTCTCTCATATCTTTCTGTAAAAGTTAAACATGACATTTCTTTTTCAGTAAACTTGCAGTTGACCGAAACTTGACCTTTGACCAACTTACACAACTTGCTCATTGAAGACAGAAAATCAGACAATGCATCATTAACCTGATTTCTACTTTGAATGAGGATTAAAGTCATTATTACCGTTTCACAGTTGATTTAAAAATGAGTAGTTCACTTCAACATTTAAAAATGGTTTGAACTAAACACACTTTGATTATCAAAACATTTGTAAAATAGTAATGATAATAGAAAAAGAGAGTGTTCTTTCAATTGATCAGTGCAGGACACTTAGAAAGTCTCTGGATGAACTTAATCTTGTGTTTCTGGACTCAAATCAATGAAATACAGTTCTTGTTCCAGGCAGGCCATCAAGGCCAGATTTTGACCTGAGGCTTAGTTCACTAGAAAAGAAATGTCATGTTTAACTTTTTCAGACAGATAGAAGGAGAACTG
>NC_056498.1:6740771-6744598 GCF_014905685.2 Nematolebias whitei
CACATCCTGGACAGAGAGGAACGATGGTTTGAGAGAGGAGTAAAGGAGGCCATCTTTGTGAAAAGAAATCGTCCATCATTAAACAGGGGTGGAGGCCTCCGGGTTCAACTGTCCCCCTCTTACAATGCTGTGATTGCTAGTATCACTCAGCCCTCTGTGAACAGTAAACAGCCATCAGTGTGCTAATGACTCATTGTTAGGCTGATGGTCCTTCTTGAGCATGTGATCAGCTGGTTTTGGTTGTCAGCAGCAAACTGGTTGATCCACTCTAAAAAGGTGCTATTTAAGAGACTGAGCTGAAAACAGCACCTCAGACTGAGGAAGTCTCTTGGATGAGAGACGAAACGTTTCTAGATTTTTTTTGCTTTGTTTTTTTTTTTTTTTTTGAATGTCCAGAGGACCAGATTGAACTTTTTTGGATATGTCAGCTAAACTGTTCGAGGAGCTGAGGACAGCCGCTGCTGGTGTTAACAGGATAATACCTCACACAGAATGTGCTATAGAAATGCAGGGTCTCTCAGAGAAGAGGACAACCCTGACAGCTATAGCAATGGTTCACATGCAGATTGGCAGAATGACACTATACCATCCGGTACACGTGTCTCGTGTTGACTCATTCCCATTTCTGGTTGGCCAGGATTTTATAAATCGCTTCGACGCGATTATAGATTATGGTGATCAGACGATGTGGTTCCAAGGTGAGCAAACCACTGCCAATACAAATGCTTCCGGAGTGTAACACAGACTGCCTAACAGCAGGTACCGCAGAAGGCACAATGGACTCCTCAGCCGAGGACACGAGCCCGGTGAGTATTCCTCT
This sequence comes from Nematolebias whitei, assembly GCF_014905685.2. Classification (NCBI taxonomy): domain Eukaryota; kingdom Metazoa; phylum Chordata; class Actinopteri; order Cyprinodontiformes; family Rivulidae; genus Nematolebias; species Nematolebias whitei. The sequence goes on from NC_056498.1 coordinate 6,741,592, forward strand.
GACATCATGTGAAACCAAAGAGACCCACCCGGTGGTCCAAACTCTGACCCAACAAGACAGCCTCCTCTGTGAGCTGAAGCAGTCAGAGTCCACCAAACACTACCTACCACTGGTAGTTAAAGGTGTAGAGATCCAAGGATCCCACACCAACGATGCTGTTCTGTCTCTGTGGACAGATAAATCAGCAATTAACCGAGCTTTCTACGAAACCTTGGTTCACAAACACGTGGGTCTAGAACTAATTAAAAAAGCTTTCCGCTTTCCCTTAGTTCCCAATAGTTCACAGGTAATGACCGCTGAAGGAGTCATTAACCTATAACTAAACTGGAACCAACGAGAACTGGTTCACCCGTTTCTCGTGATCCAAAACTTACCACATGCAATCTACATAGGCTCTGACATTTTGGTAAGGTTGGGTGTCTACGTGGACACCATCAACAAGGTGCTGTGGTCCCTAAAACCAGCCACAAAGGATCCTCCTGTGCTAGACACAGCAAACCTTAAGGCTGGGCAGACCATTCCAGAGGCCTGCCAGGTTGCTAGCAACCAAACCACCACAGTACCACCTCAGGTGATTAACCTAATGGTGCGAACCCACATCATAGCTGGACAAGCTATTAGCCATAAACAGGCATATTTTCAACCTTCTCCTGCATTTTTCAACTTGGTACTGTCCGTGGAAGCCACGAACCAAGTGAGCCTTGACTCCAGGACCACATCTGTTGCTGTGTGTAACACAGGCACGGATGAGGTGATGATCCCAAAAAACACTATGCTAGGATGGTTGATTTCCACTGATTTTCATGATTTTGAACTAGGCGTTCCATTTCTGGGAGGAGTCCCAGATAACCTGGTACAGAGTCAAGAAGCTGGGCCAGTATGGTTCACAAAACCAACACAGGCCATAGCTCTTTCCTCAAACAATGACGTCGACCAAGGACCTCAAACCTATGGTGTCTTACCCATAGACAGGTCCGACGACTCTGAAAGAGATTCGTTGGAGCTCCCCAAAGAGCAAGAACCCTTATCAGTCTCATCACAGATTGAACAGGTGGTCGCCCAAGCCGACGCTCTGACATCTGATGAAGAAAGAGACAAACTTCGCCAAGTTCTTTTAAAATATGAAAAGTCATTTTCAACTGACCCAGACATCATCCAACTTCAGAAGTTGGATCCTGCAATTAACTCGATGATACTGTATCTGACTGACCCAGACGAATACACTCCATCGAAAGGCGAACTGGATTCCAATCCAGACCTTAAAGTCCTCTTTCAGCTGCGCAAACAGTTAAAACTACTCAAGGACAACCTAACTTTAGCTCATGGAGCGACGTCCTCACCCGTGTTCGCGGTCTCCCATGACCGAAGGGGGGTGACGCCAGTTAGGGTAATGTTACCAGACGCGATAACGTGATCAAATCTGACATTCAGAGTGAGTGGCGCACCGAAACGTTGTTTTCTAGTTGCTTAATCACTACTTTTGTCAATGTTGAAACGTTGTTTTACTGGTTGCTTAGTCACTGTTTTTGTCGATGTTGAGACATCGTTTAATTGGTTTTTGGTATTGTTTCTGAACACCCCAAGTAAGAATGAATTTTGTTGTGTAGTTAAGTTAGAGACTAAGAGGCCTTTAACCATGCCAACATGCAGTTCATTCGTTAAATTGCAATCTTTGCGAAGTCAATGTATATTATTGCTACCTTAAGTACCATAATCTACATTGGTCTCACAACGCTTAAGCCGAACCTACTCGAACAATTCTATTCGGGGAGATAGCTAATTCTTTTTGATGAGTCTCGCCATAGACTCCAAAAACGTTTATGGGGAAACCAAATACCCAATCTCAAGTCGTTCGTCTAAAAGACAAACAGACAATTGAACCAAACTATATTTTGCCATGTAAAGCTAACTTAAACCAAGTTAGGAATGGAAAAATAGTTTGGAATGCCCTTCTATAGGTATAAACCCCTATAGTTACCCTTTTCAGCATGTTCCACCCCTTAACTGGTAGCTGTAGCTGTTCCCAATCATAATAGCTTACACACCAGGTGCATATAGGTTAAGGCCTTATGTAAAATCCCCTTCATAAGCCCACCTTAAACCACATAATTGCATAACACATTGAACCAGAACGGCACCGACTGGACTTCCACCCAGCGACGACCTTCGCTGGAGGAGACCTGCAATCCTGACGTTGGTCTCCAATCTTCATCCAGTGGCCGCATCTTCAGTTCAATCGAAGGGAACCCCTCTGTATGCTGATCAATCAACACCTCCATTCGTTGTGGATTTACCGTTGTGGATTATATGACTTTTTCCAATGGATTCTAGACTTTGTTTCCAAGGGGTTAAAGCATTGCTACAATGGAATTACCAACAACATTATGGAATTACCAACAACACAATGGAATTACCATAAACATTGTGGGATTACCTCCTTTGACTTTTGTTTTCCTTGCTGGATTACATCAAGCTCAAGGACATTCGAAGGCGTAAGTTCATGTTGGAATTCATCACCATGGACAGGCAATGATTTCCAAAGGGGGGACTTTAGTGAACTAAGCCTCAGGTCAAGTCCTGACCCTGAGGGCCTTCCTGGGACAAGAACTGTTATTTCATTGATTTGAGTCCAGAAACACAAAATTAAGTTCATCCAGAGACTTTCTAAGTGTGTCCTGCACTGATCAATTGAAAGAACACTCTCCTTTTTATTATCATTACTATTTTACAATGTCTTGATAATCAAAAGTGTTTTTAGTTCAAACCATTTTAAATGTTGAAGTGAACTACTCATTTTAAATCAACTATGAAACAGTATTAATGATTTTTAATCCTCATTCAAAGTAGAAATCAAGTTAATGTCGGTTACAAGAGTAATGATGCATTTTTGATTCTCTGTCTGAAATGAGAAGGAGTAAGTCGGTCAAAAGTCAAGTTTCGGTCAAAAACATGTTTACTGGAAAGAAATGTCATGTTTAACTTTTTCAGACAGATAGAAGGAGAACTG
>NC_056498.1:6744698-6749682 GCF_014905685.2 Nematolebias whitei
GTGTGTGTGTGTGTGTGTGTGTGTGTTTAAAGATGATTCTCCAAGAGCAGCAACACTAAAAACTAAAAACAGGAACATGTCTGCATTGGTCCCTGCCAGGAGTCCAACAGATTCTTAAAGACACTTAGAGAGGTCAAGGTCGAGAGTTTCAAATTTTTTTGCAAGATATTCCAGGAAACAGGAGCGGAGTAGGAGAAGGACCTTTTGCCTAGTTCAGTCCTCATTGAGGGAACACTGCAGGTAATAATGTCCTGAGAGCGCATGCTGTAGCTGCACTCACGCAGAAACATGTAGGAGGAGATGTATGAAGGCAGCAGACCAAGAAGTGATTTAAAGGTGAAAATGTACCAGTGAGAGAGTCTGCGTGAAGTTAATGATGTCCAGTTAAGATGCCTGGGAGAGATGATTATGAAGCATCTCCAGCCTCTGTCCATAGTGGAAGATCAATGTTTCCAAGGATTTGTGAGAGCTCTTGACCCAAAATATAAATATTTTCATTTTATAGTAATTGTTGATAATTAAACAATATTTTATTTTAATAGTACAATAAATATTAAAATAAACAGCGTCCCTACTTCACAGTTTTTCACTTCTCACGGGGCAGGCTGGAACCTAACACCCGTTATAAAGAGGGACTGCTGTATTATTATTATTTTCCTTTTTTTAGTGTCTGAAACACCATTTTCACATATTTTATATAATTGTATCTAATTTTTCTGTTGTTGTATACACTTACCTATATTATTAGACTTCAGAGTTTTAAATAATAGTTACTTTGATGGCTTGTATTCTTTATGCAGCTTTGATTTGAACTACACTACTTCTTATAGGTTTACTTAGGAGTATTTGCTCAGAGTATCAGCATCAATACCACCTATACTGATCAGCATTTTACCCAGTTATTTTTCTCCAGTTATTGAACAACACCATTACAGACTTTATCTGTTCAACAAAATGACATAGAGAACACCACAGGTCTTCATGACAACTTCCTCCCTCACTCATGGTTACTTTACTGAATGACCCAACACAAACTAACACATAATGAACACACAAACTAACACATGATGAACACACAAACTAAGAAGAACAGACTAATCACTAAAAGAACAATGATAAACAGCTAACCAAAATGATTAACAATGAACATCAATTTTACCCATAATCCCTCTCTGAGGCCATGTGACCAGCAGTCAACCACAATGTTTTTGTAGAATCTGGTTCATCAGATTTAATTCAGTTTATATAGCACCAAGTCACAACAGAAGTCGTCTCAGGGCACTGAACAGAAACATTCATATTTAAAAATAATAATTTAACATTATATATCTGAGGAGCAGACTGCTTTGAGTTTAACTCATCGCAGAACTCTCACTCGGGGAACTAAAGATCATTAAAAGTTCATTAGCAGGATTTTGGATTCTGGACACACCTCCAGAACCCGTTCTAAAGTGCGGTGGAAATCCAGGCTGAGCAGAGCAGGGCTGAGTAGGAGCAGTGCAAAATGGGCAACTGTGTCATGAGGACCCGCCCCCTATAGAGGTGCATTGGGCAGCTATGTGAGTGTCCAGGTGTGACAAATGCTACTGTTAGCAAAAAGCTTGCTAACCCATCTAAAAGAACAAACAAACCATAAATTAGTTGCAGCATTGTACCGGGTTCAAAGCCTGTGAAAAAGTAGAAGCTTATACACCAGAAAATACTGTGCCAGAAAACATAGCTTTCTCAAAAGATTGGGGCTGATTTACTTGTATAAATGGTACTGTTTGAATTTGACTTGCAACCCAATTTGTTTTTACACCAAGATTCAGTCACACACTAAAATAAAAGTGCCTTACTTATTTTTCCAAATTATGCTCACAACATGCACAGACGAATGGACGGAGGGTATTTCCCTCTTTTCACTCTACGATGAGGAACAAAAAAGCTGTTTGTTATGAAAGACCATTTTAAGATGTTTTGTTCTTTTTTAAATCAAATTACAGCTATAAAGAGGCAACTTTGCCTTTGTTTTCAAGAAATAAAAATGTTTGTTTCTAGGCGTGTTTAATACAGCGATAAAAAGTTGTACAGTAATTCTGAATTTTGCATGTATAAAACACTTTATTCAGAATTTTTTTTTCCTTTCTTTCCCCAGATCTTAAGAACCATGTGATGCCATAACAGTTCTGAACTCATCATGCCACTAGAAGAGCATTTATCTTCAGGAAGATCTTCAGCTTTACTGCCTAACATGTGTATTTGAGAGAGACCCAGACGTTTTGTGGAGTTAATTGAAAACATCACAGGACAACAGTGATGGGTGTTCGGGGTCAAACTGTGGTCTTAACTTTGCTTCCCGTGCTCCTGCTGGGGTTGACCTGCTCGTCTCATGGCTCCTTTGTGAAATTCAACAAGGGTTTAAAGGTGAAACAAGGTCAGTCCGCCTACCTCCAACAAGGTGACCTGCAGTTCCACATTCCTGTTCACAAGGATGCATGCAAAGTGGAAGTGGTGCCTAATGAGCCCATAACTCAACGTGTGGGAAAACTCCTTCCTCAGGTAAAGAAAACCAGTCCGGCTCTAATAAAACATTATTCATTCAACCTTTATTTAGACAGGTATTATGTGTCCTTCTGGTTCTTTAGCATGACAAGTGAAATGGCTGCAAACTACTACAGTAATTTACGGTCTATAAGCCACTACTTTTTTCACACACTTTGAACCTTGTGACTTATACAGTTCTGTGGCTAATGTATGGATTTTTCCTTTGACGACCTAACAAACTTCCTGCTGCTGAAACATAAGGGTGCATTCACACCAGTCCTGTTGTCCCGAACTCTAGCCCGTTTTCCTAGGAAGTCCGGTTTGTTTGGAGAGGTGTGAATGCGCCATCAAACTCTGAAACGGAACAAAAAGGCAAACTCTGGCCCGGTCTAAAACCTAGGTCTTGGTCCGGTAGAAGAAAACTCGAGCGCAGTTCGAGTACAGTGTAAATGCAAATAGACCGGGCACCGCTCCCCAAGCAGGAAGTGGAGTACAACCCAGGGCAAACAAACATGCATTTCTCTTTCCTCATATGGAGCCATCAGATTGTCTTGTGTGAAAAACAGTATTCTTCATGGTCTTCTGCTTCATCTTCCGCTCATGCTGAGTCCATTTTTGAAAAATGACAAAATGTAACTCCTAAAACTGCTAAAACTTGATGCCACTCCGTTTTTGTTTTTATTTCCAGAAGAAGAAGTGTCTTCAGAGGTTTTTTGTGTCGTTTCTTTCAGTAGTTCTTGGTGCAGCGCCACCACAGGCGAGGGGGTAACAGGTTGGTTCAACAGGTTGACTGACTGCACAGTGCAGTGTGAATGCAAACACACCAGCTCAAATGTAAACAAAATGTCATGAATATTGGTCCCCAACCAAACCGAGTGTACCGGACTATCAGGTGTGAAAACAACTTCAGTCTCATCACACTCAGGCGCTCACATATCACATATCTGCCCAATACACATCTCTCTTAGGGAGTGGGTCCTCGTAACTCAATAAGCCTGTATAAATAAAGATTAAAAAATTTACCCGGACAATGAAATTGCCAAACAGGTCATAGTGGATCAATGAAAGTCATTGATCCACTGAGGAGGGAGAGAACCTAGGGAGAACCTAGTTTACCCCTCCCTGTAGTTTATGTGTTCACTATGTCCTTCCTTAGATAGAGAACTTTTCTAATTGGCTTTTCTATGTATGTGAATGTTCCTGTTCAGTGCCCTGAGACAACTTTGTTGTGAATTGGCGTTATATAAATAAACTGAATTGAATTAAGTGTTAAGTTTGTGTTATTCCTTTCAGTAAAGTAATCATGAGTGAAAGAGGTAATTGTCATGAAGACCTGTGGGATTCACTCTGTGTGTGTCTTAACAGTGATAATCTATTAAACACCATCTGATGGTTGATTCTTGATCTACAACAAGAGCTGAACATCTCTCAGTGTGCTACTGCGCTACAGTACTTAATTAAATGTTTAATAAAGTATTTTCATAAATATTGCATGTTACAGCATGAATACCCATAGCTTATTCATTCAACCTTTATTTATACAGGCTAATCCCATTGAGCCCCGAGGACTCATTTACAAGAGAGACCTGGTTTCAACAAAGAATGATGACAACATTGGACAACAGCTACAACAATAGACAATTATAAAAAGGCCTACAGATATTTTTTGCAAATAAGATGGCAAAAAAAGTAACAAAAACAGCTAGATTATAAGGCGAATGTAGAAAACTAAAAACAGGAACATGTCTGCATTGTAGATTGTAGAACAATGTCTGCATTATAGAAAACTGTGGCCTGCATACTGTATGTACTAAAGATGTTTTAGTTTCAAATTTAGTGGGTGTGGCTAATATTCAGGTGCGGTCAATAGTCCAGAAATTATGGTAGTTTAAGTTTGTGTTTTGTCTATTTACATGGTAAAGTTATGGAACAGAATGATAAAGATTACTATCTTTCATCAGTGCTTTTTCCTTTTCTAAGAAAAAACTGTGCTTGCAGTATGCAGGAAAAGGTGGGCTTTGCTTTTAGCTAAATATTACCATACCATACCATTTTGTTTATAGAGCACTTAAAACAGCGACAAGGCCAACCAAAGTGCTGTACAGACAGAACAACAGGTAACACACAAAGCAATATACAAAATGAAGTAAATCAGAAATATAGACATAAAAACGATGCAGATAATGACGACTGTAATGAACTATATCTGTTGATATTATTCATAAATTAAACGGATTCTTTCATTTTTCTGGACTGAGTACTATCGTGCCTTGAATGATTAAATGTGGACGGAAAAGTGTTTTAATTTCTGACTCACCAACAACAGTGAGCCGTTTAATTAAAACGATTTAACACATCACACATTTACAATAATTGGCAGATTGATTACAATAACACATAGCTTAATTAGCAAGCTTTACAATTAGAAAACCATACGGCCATGGTTTCCTCACAGCTT
>NC_056498.1:6749782-6753337 GCF_014905685.2 Nematolebias whitei
GCTTGCGATGACTCGTCATCGTTTGTGTGTGAGTTTACCCCCCCTTTTTCCGATGAGGGGTTGTTGGAGGCAACAACAACAATGTCTTGGTGTGTTCCACCGACATCTGTAATGTTGTCATTCGCGCCCTCAGATGTAATAGTGATTACATCACTGCATAGTGCTCCAGGTTGGTTTCCCGTGTCAGTGTGTTTCAAAGTTTCTAAAAACCTGCGTAGTTTCTCTGTCTCTTCCGAGCTCAGAGGTGTAGGGCCTTGTTTCTGGAACCTTTGTGATTTTTTCGCCTCGGTTCGTTTCGTCCGAGGTGGGGGACGGTTAGGTACGTCTTTTGGGGGTTCCTTTCCGGACTTCCCCTGATAATATGGGTCACTTTGGTTCCCATATATTTGCGTCCTACGCACACCCCATTTACGATAATCACGTTCATCCTCTGAAAGAGGAGCTTTTTGTCCCAGCGTGCACCTTCATGACGCGGTTCGTTAGTTTGAAAAAACTGCTTTTTCTCGCCTTTCTTAGGAGTGGGAGGCGTCATGCGCCGTCCTTCCAGTTCTAGGGAGTGGGGTTTAACCTTTACACCAGGAAACACCTCTATGGGCGTCTTAGCATGAGAACATGCCTCAAACACATTCACAGCACAGTTTAATCTCATTGATGGATTTTTCTCTGAAATTAGCCATCATCTGTACTGACGTTCGTATGTCAGTGTGGAGATTTTTGCTGAAAACAAATTTAAAACCTTCTTCCTCCTCCATTCCGGTTTCATTTCTGTTACCAAAATAAGCTTGGAAGATTCTTTTGTAATAAACCTTTGGATGTTCATGCTTACCTTGCGTGACCTTGTCAGCAGCCGGGAAACCAGCAGGTCCCGTGCAGGGGTCGTACTCCCTGATCAAAGCTTCACACAGAAGGTTGTAATCCCTTCTCGTGGCATCAGGTTGACGCTCGATGAAGGTGAACACCTCTCTGTCCGAAGTGAGCCTTATCAGACTGATTTTATCTTCAACCGTAGCATTAGGATAACCACTCAGTCTGAAATCAAGGTCGTTCAGATACGCTTTTGTTCCAGTTGAACCCATTGGGCCAGGTACAAAGCGTTGAACATATTTTGAGATTTTTTGCAAATCCGAAATTGAAAGAGGAAGTGTCAATGGTCTCTCTTGCCTGCTTGGTAGTGGAAACCTGTTCAGGTCTGTCCCTACTACTTCAGGTAAGGGTGGAGGTGTGTGTGATGTAAGGAGATTTGGGCCTGAATCCCAGTGTGTCCCCACATTCTGTCCATGCCTCTCACCATATTTCCTTTCTGCATGGCAAAGTTGTGTTTTAAGCACGTCCAACTCAGCTTTGCAGTGGTACAATCGTGTAACCGTTTCCTCGTACTCCTCTTTTAATGAAGAGTATGTCATGGAAACCTGTTCTTCGACTTTTCTGGCTTCAGTAAGTGATGCTGAAAGTGACTGTACTTGCTTGTTCAGTGAATCAATTTCTGCACGTGCGTCTTGCTTCAAACGTGTCATCTGTTCCAGATGTTCTTCAGTATGCTTGATGTGTTCATTTTGAAACCGAAGGAAGCGTCCTTCAAGGTCCTGAAACATCCCGATTTTCTCTGCATATTGTTTAGTCAGTACTTCATTGTGTTCAACCTGTTGATCCAATTTGTCTTTGAGAAGCAGAGAAATTTTTGCTAACCGTTCAAGGCTCAGCTTTTTATTCTCTGCCACTGTGGCATTTTCTGCTAAACTGTTAAGTACCGTAGTTTTCTGAATTTCATCCATCTGTTCTAACGGTGTGCCAATTATTGGGTTTGTTAAAATATTTAAAGCTCCCTGGATGATGTCATCTTGTTGACTGTCATCTTCTGACTGGGAGTCTGAAAGGTCAAAGTTTACCTCTTCTTTTTCCATTATCTCTTTATTTATTTTATTCAAATAAATAGACAGGAAGATGTTGTGTTTTTTAGGTGGTAAAATAAATCAGAAAAGTTTCCTTTTTCTGATATAATTACTCTTATTTAGTGTTCTAGCAATTAAACGTGTATTTTCCTTTTAGCAATTGAGTAAACTTATCAACTCTGTGATTATCTGGACTGTATCTTTAAAAAGTTCTTAATTTTTCAATATGCACCTCCTTCTGAGGATTTATCAGTGAATGAAAAATTTCTTAGTAAATGCCTTTCTGGGCATAAATACTTTAATCACTTTTTAAATGCAAGATAACAGTAATAACTCAACTTGAGGAACGTTTATTAACTCAAAAATGCTTATTTTAAAGAAATACGAGCGTTCAATTTCACCAAAATCCTAAAAACAAAATGAAACTGTGATTTCAAGTTTCCAACAGGAGGTGGCAGTATAACCTTATTTTATTTTAACCCTGACACTGTTAGTGGCGACCAGTAGGAGTCGCGATGACTTCCTGTAGCTTTGGTGACATCCGGTCGTTAGCCGTTAGCATAAGAATTTAGCATTGGCTAGCGTGGTCCAAAAACACCATTTAATGACGGATTTAAAACTTAAACGTGGCATTGTTTCAACAAGCACGACTTTTTTGCATGAAACATGAGTTTTGTGGGAACAGTGGCGGCTCCATTTAGCGATTTTAAACACAGTGGAGGCTTCGGTTGAACCGAGACTCATTTCCGGGGTCACGTGACTGAATCAACCAATGGTCAGAGACAACAGTGGGGGTGGGTTTTACAACCTGACATCAGAGGAAGTGACGACAGACACGTCACTCGTCTCTCAGCAAATCAGAGCTACCCAAACAGCGGTTTTCGACCAATTGCTGCTCGTTATTTCAGCTATCGTGTTAGCGATTAGCCTGAACATTCCGGTCAACTTTCTTTCATTAAAACTGTCAAAATGCACTATTTTAACTGTTACAGATGTAACGAAGCAATTTTCATAGTGGCCTGAGACAGATCCCAGATTCAAAACAGCAGTTTATCCATTTAAAACACGACTCGTTCGAACGAATCAGAACCGAGCCGGAACAGAACCCTCTTCTGTCACAGATTAAACAGAATCAAAGCGTTTTACCACAAACCCAGCCTCAGTTACACAACAGATGTACAAATTCAGCTTTAAAACAAAACACATTGACGTTATTTCAGCTCTAAAAACACCACAACTGTAAACTTTCTCTGAACCCCACAGCTGCAAAACGCTGCGTTTCACACAGCAATCTGCCCTCTTAAGCTAACTTCAGTTAAGATCAGATATGCCAACATGATAAATTCAATTGTTACACGAATAACAGTCCATTTTATGAACCCGTTACGGGCCACCAGTATGTAATGAACTATATCTGTTGATATTATTCATAAATTAAACGGATTCTTTCATTTTTCTGGACTGAGTACTATCGTGCCTTGAATGATTAAATGTGGACGGAAACGTGTTTTAATTTCTGACTCAACAACAACAGTGAGCCGTTTAATTAAAACGATTTAACACATCACACATTTACAATAATTGGCAGATTGATTACAATAACACATAGCTTAATTAGTAAGCTTTACAATTAGAAAACCATACGGCCATGGTTTCCTCACAGCTT
>NC_056498.1:6753437-6761542 GCF_014905685.2 Nematolebias whitei
ATATATATATATCACAGGAATAAAACAAATTATTGGCTACTATGCACTGAATGCTTAATCTTATTTAGATTCAACTGTGTATGTAGTCCCTCCAAAGAGCCTACAATTAGGGGATACAAACACTTCCTCCTTCATAATACTGGGTGACTCAAATTGAAATTGCCAGTTAAATTTTTAATTAAATAAATAAATGCCACAATAATTGCACAGTAATGGAAATAATATAAATTCAAATTGTAAATAATAGATGTTTTTAAGACTAATTTTTAATCCATATTTTCTACTACTGTATATATTTTTCAGAGTTCACCAAGCAAGGATGTTTTATCACCTTTGCTCTGTATAATTTGATGACACCTGGTCCATGTAATCCACTTTAAATTATCAATTCTTTAGGAAATATTGTTGTAAAATATTGTTTGCCCATGTGAGATTATCTCAGTGATAAACATATTATTACTCCAAACTAAACTCATGCAAACTGTTTGAGAATTAATTTATTGTGTTACTTATTTCATAAGCATATGCCACAGCTTTTTACAGTTTTTCCACAAACTTCACAAACAGGTTCTTGGTTGTTTTTGGAGCTGAAATAGCTCCACACATGACTTTGTGTACGTTCCGCCATTGTTTATGTTTACAGTCAGACTGACCACGACGAGCAGCGTGCCGCTCCGTTTACACACATTACACACCACTGGCAGAAGAAAAAGTAGTTCCCACCAACCGCACATCATTTAGACAAGATCTCAAGAGTTTACTTTCCACTACCTTTCTGTTAATGACATGCATTACCTGAAATGACTGAAGTATCAAAACTATCGATAGTTTTTATTTTATTTATTTATTTATTTTTTCCTGCTATTCTACGGTGGAACCAGACGTGTTTCCCCCCCACATGTATGTATGTATATGCACATGTGTGTATATATATGCTGAAGATGAACGTCACCTCTTATCTGGACAATGGCTGAGGGGGGGCTCTGGACTATGCTATGACTTTCCCTTAAAAATTCAATGTTTCCACCGCCTATATGTAAAATGTATAACGTCTGTTTATGTTGCTTTGCTGTGGTAGGTTTTTTTGATGCCTCAAATTGTGCCCTGTCTAGGACACGGTGTGAGAGATCTTTTTTTTATACCGTCTCTCCTCATGTTTTCTTTCCTTTTCTTATCTAAGCAAAATATTATTCTGAATAAGAATAAGAAGGCTGCGCTAATTATTTATAGCCGCAGCTTCGTGCACACGGCCCATCTTCGGACGACTGTACGTACATGTTCGCGTTGTATCTCGGTGCAATGCCAATAAAGTTTATTCTGATTCTTTCTGATTCTGAGTTTGAGTTAAGAATCGATTCTAGAGCAAAGCGCTCTGGTATCGATAGCATCAATATTTTGATATCGATCCGCACATCACTAGTCTGTAAAACTCCATCTGGTGGTTGATTCTTCTAGTTTAGGAGAGCAAAAAGATAAAACGTGTTCTTTGTAAGATATGCATCTTCCTTCTTTTATTCTGCTTTTTTTTTTGTTTATGCATCCTTTATGTCTTTTCATGTCTCCCAGTGCTTCCTCTATCACTGTGCCTTCAGTGTACATATTTTTGCTTTGTGGGTCTTATCTTAGTGCACTTCTTTTTTTCTCAACTAATATTAGAAGTTCTGCTATTACTCAATTCACCAAATGAGTAAAGTCACTCAGCACTTAGCTCTCGCTGTGTTTTTTCAGTAAATACAGATTTTTTAACTGTTTTTCTGTTTCCTGTCTCTGTTGCCATCTAGAATAAACAGGGTTTAAGCTTATCTCCGTCTGCTGAGGAAGTGTGGAGGAGCTGTTTTCTGTCTGAAAACAGGCTTCAGATGTCATCCTGCCACATTCTTTGCTGTGAACACCTTCCTCAGACCTCACACAGAAAGCACCCTGTAATCAGCCTTAGATGTGAGGAACGTGTTGAAGCCTGTTCCCACCAACAATGTGAGTGTTTGAGGAGTTGAAAAGATCATGTTAGACCTACTGAGAGCAAAAACAGGACGCTACATGGCACCAATGCACTCTCAAAAATAACACTTTTTCTTAAGCTGCTAGAAAATTGGTGCTGATTGAACTAAAATCAAACCTTTTAAGTGCCAGTTAAACCTAAAACAACAAATTCTGCTAGTCTGATTTGATCTGAGAGCACAACGTTGTGTTTTTAGAACATGAAACGCAAGAAGTTCAGCGTGGTAGAGAGTAAAATACACTGCCTGGCCAAAAAAAGTCACCACCACAAAAATGGTCACACACTAATATTTGGTTGGACCGCCTTTATCTTTGATCACAACATGCATTCACTGTGGCATTGTTTCAGTAAGCTTCTTCAATGTCACAAGATCAATTTCCATCCAGTGTTACATTAATTTTTCACCAAGATCTTGCATTGATGACTAGGCACTAGTCATGATGGGTGCATCACTTCACCTGCCTCTCTTCTTACCGTGATGCGCCCATCACTCTGGAACAGGGGAAATCTGGACTCATCAGACCACATGACTTTCATCCATTGCTCCAGAGTCCAATCTTTATGCTCCCTAGCAAACTGAAGCCTTTTTTTTCCAGTTCGTCTCACAGATTAGTGGTTTTCTTGAGGCTACACAGCTGTTCAGTCCCAGTCCCTTGAGTTCCTTCACATCATGCATGTGGAAATGCTCTTACTTTCACTATTAAACAGCCCTGAGTGCTACTGTTGTTGTTCTTCGATTTGATTTCACCAAACGTTTAAGTGATTGCCGATCATGATCATTCAGGATTTTTTTCAGGCCACATTTTTTCCTTGAAGACGATGGGTCCCCACTATCCTTCCAGTTTTTAATAATGTGTTGGACAGTTCTTAACACAATTTTAGTAGTTTCTGCATCCTCCTCAGATGTTTTCTCTGCTTGATGCCAATGATTTGACCCTTCTCAAACAGACTGACATCTTTTCCACGACCACGCATTGTGTCTTTGACATGGTTGTTTAAGAAATGAGAAGCAACTCATTGCACCAGTTGGGGTTAAATAACTTGTTGCAGCAGAAAGATAATCATCCATGCAGTAATTATCCAATAGGAGGCTCGTACCTATTTGCTTAGTTCAATCCAGGTGGCGACTTTTTTTTGGCCAGGCAGTTTATGTTCTGTGATCAAGATAGTGTTGGTTTCTGTTGCAGAGGTCTCTTTTCTGCTGATAATGGGTAAATGGATTGTACCTTTTTATCTTATCGAGATACTCAAAGCTATTTACAACAACCTGTGTCCTCATTTACCCATTCATACAGCACTCTACTAGATCTATACAAAGACTAATCAGAGATTTATCACATTCATTCACCGAAGGGACACACATCAGAGGCTATGAGGGGTTCAGCATCTTGCCCAGGGACACTTCAGCATGTGACTACTGGTGGAATCGAGCCCCAACTTTCCCAATGGAGGACGACTGCTCTAACCACTCAGCCACAGCTGTCCCATATTTTGTTTGCTTTTATTTTGCAAATTTAAACACGTGCATTTCAGGTTGACAGAACGTTTAATGAGCATTCAGTGGCCGGAGCAGAGCAGCAGAATCATGAAGCCCATAACATTTCCTGACATGTCAGCATAATGGCACACTGCAAACCTTACAGATGATCCAGATCCCACACAAGTCCATTTTATAAAGACATCTCATCGAGTTGATGTAAGAAATTTGCAACCATAGCCACAATTTTAAGTGCTACATCTTCAAATACCCATTATGGGGCTGAAGTTGGCGAAGCAAGTAGAATGTTCAGTGGAGGGTTGGGCTTCATGAGGACCCTGATTTCTCCTGTTCAATTGTTTCTTTGGTTGGTGTGTTCTTCTCAGTTTTCTTCAGTTTGGTTTTGTCGAAGATTGTGACCTCTTTCAGGTCAGGTTTGTCAGACATAGTTGCAGAGGTGCAAACGTTTACTCGGAGAAATCACACAGACAGGTTGTCTCGAAGCCGAAGGAGCTGAGTGGGGTTATGGGTTTACTGAAACCTTTCCACTCAAAACTCTAAACCAGGGCTTTTCAACTGGCGGCCCATCCGGCCCACTTCATTAACAAAAAACAACAACAACAAAAATGGGGGCGGGGGGTTCTGGCTTCTGTTTATTGCATTTACGATTCAATGCAATAAAATAAACAAATTTAAAAGGTAACAGATCATTGTAAACTTTGGTTAATTTACATAATGACTTTAATCGCTGGATGTCTCCCCCCCCCCACCCCACCCCAAGCTGCTGGCTTTCACTGTGGCTCCCTGAGCAGTTTACTTGAATAGCCCTGATCTAAACAGTCCCCAAGGGGTGAATCCTGTTTGAATTTTGTGTGTCAGAAAAATATCTCATGAACCAGTGGACATTTTCTAAGGAAACTTTCAGACAATAATCATTGGATATATGTCAACAACTTTGTAACTGATGGAGTCAACCCAATGAAAGAGGGACATAGCCAATAATTAACTTCAGGAAACACAAAAAAGGGTTTGCCTCAACTAATCTGTCAGACATTAAGCTATAATTTATAGGCTCAATGGGATTGTAGATGAACATATGCTGATATATATTCATAAATTAAACGGATTCTTTCATTTTTCTGGACTGGATAATATCGTGCATTGAATTATTAAACATGTAACGTGAGACGTTAATAATCTTTGACTCACCAACGACAGTGGGTCATTTATTAACAGAATCAAGTTTAACACATCACACATTTACATTAATTGGTAAAAATTGAAAATAACAACAGCTTATTTAGGCTAGTTTTACAAGGAGGAAAAAATACGGCGATTGTTTCCCTTGCTTCTGGATTAATTTGCTAGCAGATAGAAGAGTTTAAAGATTGAAGTTTAGAGGGAGGGAGATGGTGTGTGTGTGAGTGAAAAGTGTTGAACAGAACGGCACCCTCCATTCGACCCAGCTTTCCTCGGTACGCTCGGTAGTGAACTCGACTCATTACCTCTCTGACGATGAATCAGTGGAAGCGGAGCTCCAGTTAAGCTACTGGTCCAGCGTCTCCGTAGGATGGCAGAGAACCGTCCGGAGTGGTGGCGGGACTTCATCAACAACAGTTCACCTCACGAGTGGACTTCACATGAGTGGAGTCCTTCAGAAGTTCCACTCAGAGGTGGAAGATGTCATAATTCCCACAAGACTCGGAAGAGCTCTGGATTATGCTGGACTTCTGTTCTCCCAAACGACTGGAGCTGCAAACTCTCCACCCGACTCCAACTGGGTTGAACTAGGAAGTACCGACATTTAAAGAGCTCTGTTTCCGGTTCATTTGGGAGTTTCTGATTGGTTGATGGACCAAAACAGAGGTGTGTTTTGTGATGTAAGGTGTTATTAAAAAGTCAAGGAAAAAGATTAAGATTGTTTAAGAACAGACAGAAGATATTATGAAGAACTCAGACTTCGTGGAGTCAATTCTCTAGTATCTTGCTGTAAAAGTTAAACATGACATTTCTTTTTCAGTAAACTTGCAGTTGACCGAAACTTGAACTTTGACCAACTTACACAACTTGCTCATTTCAAACAGACGATCAAGAAATTGAATCATTACTCTGTAACATATTCCAACTTGATTTCCACTTTGAATGAGGATTAAAAATCGTTATTACTGTTTCACAGTTGATTTAAAAATGAGTAGTTCACTTCAACATTTAAACTGTAGTATGACATATATAGGGAAATATATATGCATACTTTTCACGAGTTCCTCATCTTTCTGACTGTGTAAATGTCGTGCATTGAATTTTAACAGAAACGTAACGAGAGACGTCATTTATCTTTGACCCATCAAATGAATGCGGTCATTTATTTTCAGAATCAAAGTTTAACATCAAACATTTACATTAATTTGGCAAAATATGAAAATAATAACAGACAAGTTTCACAAATAATGAACTTCAATCACACGGCGGTGATTGAGGACTTTGCTTCAGATATTTCTAAAATATCTGTACTGATTTTAAGAGAAAGCAGAGTTTAAGATGGAAATGGAGATTTATCTTACAGAGAGATTTGTGAGGGAATTAATCTGTTTGACCAGAAAACGTGCACGCTCCATCAGATCTCAGCTGGCCTCCGGTACACTTAGTCGAAAATAGAACCTTCTACCTGGTTGACGATGAAATCAGCGTCGGCGTAGGTTCCTTTCTGACTCTTTCAGCGTCTCCGTGAGAACTGCCAAACCCTTAGAGAGTCGTACGAGGTTGTTCAAACAGAAGTTATAATCCCAAAACGTCTCTGGATCATCCTGAACGCGTTTGCATCCAAGAACTCTGACTCCATCAATCTTCAACGTCTGGCTTCAGACTTCAGACTTTAGCACTCTCTTTGAACTCATTTCTGAGCGCAGCAAACTGCAGCAACTGCAAACTCCAGCAACTCAGCGTCTCAGCCTCTTGCAACTCTCCAACTCTCTATGAACTGGGAAGTTGCCACATTTTAAATGGGTCGACTTCCGGGTCATTTGAGAGCTTTCTGATTGGTCGATGGACAAGGAATAGAGGTGTGGTTTGTGATGTAAGATGTTATTAAAAGTCAAGGATTGTTTTAGTGACAAACAGAAAGATTATTGTAGGACTTCAGACTTCGTGGAGTCTCACTCTTATTATCTTCTGAAAAAGTTTAAACATGACATTTTTCTCGGTAAACATTTTAGTTGACCGAGAACCGACCTTTAACATACTTACATTGATTTACAACAACTGTAGTATGACATATAGGGAAATATATTCATACTTTTCACGAGTTCCTCATCTTTCTGACTGTGTAAATGTCGTGCATTGAATTTTAACAGAAATGTAACGAGAGACGTTATTTATGTTTGACCCATCAAATGAATGCGGTCATTTATTTTCAGAATCAAAGTTTAACATCAAACATTTACATTAATTTGGCAAAATATGAAAATAATAACAGACAAGTTTCACAGAAAATGGGCTTCAATCACACGGCGGTGATTGAGGACTTTGCTTCAGATATTTCTAAAATATCTGTACTGATTTTAAGAGAAAGCAGAGTTTAAGATGGAAATGGAGATTTATCTTACTAGAGAGATTTGTGAGGGAATTAATCTGTTTGACCAGAAAACGTGCACGCTCCATCAGATCTCAGCTGGCCTCCGGTACACTAGGTTGTCTAGGCCTAGAGTTCACTTTTGTCCACATTATTTGATCACCATAATCTATAATCGCGTTAAAGCGATTTATAAAATCCTGGCCAACCAAAAATGGGAATGAGTCAACATGGGTCACGTGTACCGGGTGGTACAGTGTCATATTGCCAATCTGCATGTGAACCATTGCTATAGCTGTCAGGGTTGTTTTCATTTCTGAGAGACCCTGCATTTCTATAGCACATTCAGAGAGAGGTATTATCCTGTTAACACTGGCAGCGGCCGTCCTCAGCTCCTCGAACAGTTTAGCTGACATAATTGTTATGTCTGCCCCACCGTCCAAGAGTGCTTCGTGTGTGAGGACACCTTCGAGTGTTACTGACAGGTACGCCTTTTTGGCGACCCCCTTTCTGATAAAGTTACACAGAAACCTTTTGGTTTTTTTCTGACGCTTCTTCACGCGTTCAGCCTTATCTGTGTAATCTTGGTTTGTCTGAACCGTTAGCACAGCAGAAGCTGTTTCTGAGTGTTCAGCCTGCGATGACTCGTCATCGTTTGTGTGTGTGTTTACCCCCCCTTCTTCTGATGAGGGGTTGTTTGGGGCAACAACAGTTATGTCTTGGTGTGTTCGACCGACATCTGTTATGTTGTCATTCGTGCCCTCAGATGTAATGGGAATTACATTACTGCATAGTGCTCCTGGATGGGTTCCCGTGTCAGTGTGTTTCAAAGTTTCTAACAACCTGCGTATTTTCTCTGTCTCTTCCGAGTTCAGAGGTGTAGGGCCTTGTTTCTGGAACTTTTGTGATTTTTTCGCCTCGGTTCGTTTCGTCCGAGGTGGGGGACGGTCAGGTACGTCTTCCGGGGGTTCCTTCACGTACTGCCCCTGATGATATGGTTTCCCATATCGTTGCGTCCTACGCTCACCCCTTTTACGATAATCACGTTCATCCTCTGAAAG
>NC_056498.1:6761642-6765374 GCF_014905685.2 Nematolebias whitei
TGGAGCCGTCAGCTGCCTTGTGTGGAAAAACAATATTCTCCATGGTCTTCTGTCTCATCTTCTGCTCATGCTAAGTCCATTTTTGAAAAATGACAAAATATAACTCCTAAAACTGCTAAAACTTGATGCCACTTCGTTTTTATTTTTATTTACAGAAGAAGAAGAAGAAAAAGAAGTGTCTTCAGAGGTTTTTGTGTCGTTTCTTTCAGTAGTTCTTGGTACAGCGCCCCCACAGGCGAGCGGGGGAATGTGTTGGTTCAACAGGTTGGCTCGACTGCACAGTGCAGTGTGAATGCAAACGCACCAGCTCAAATGTAAACAAAAGGTCATGAATATTGGTTCCGAACCGAGTCTACCGAACTATCAGGTGTGAAAACGACCTAAATGCACGTAGCCTTCTGAGAAAACTTGATGCCTTGAAAATTCTGGTCAGTTCTTCGGGGGCAGATGTCAATCAATCAATCAACCTTTATTTATACAGGTAAATCCCATTGAGCCTCGAGGACTCATTTACAAGAGAGACCTGATTTCAACAAAGAAAGATGACAACAATGGACAACAGCAACAACAATAAGCAGTTATAAAAACTCATACTAGTTTTTTTTTTTTTTTTTTTTTTTTTTTTTTTAACAAATAGGATGGCTAAAAGGAAAAAGGTAACAAAACAAAAAAAAACCAGCTAGATTCCAAGACAAATGTATAAAACTAAAAACAGGAACATGTCTGCATTGGTCCCTGCCAGGAGTCCAACAGATTCTTAAAGCCACTTAGAGAGGTCAAGGTCGAGAGCTTCAAATCTTTTTGTAAGATATTCCAGGAAACAGGAGCGGAGTAGGATAAGGCCCTTTTGCCTAGTTCAGTACTCACTGAGGGAACACTGCAGGTAATAATGTCCTGAGAGCGCACTCCGTAGCTGCACTCACGCAGAGACATGTAGGAGGAGATGTATGAAGGCAGCAGACCAAGAAGTGATTTAAAGATGAAAATGTACCAGTGAGAGAGTCTGCGTGAAGTTAATGATGTCCAGTTAACCAATGAATACAGGGTGCAGTGGTGGGTACGATAATCACAGCCAGTTATAGATGTAATCTTCATCTCTGAAACCTGGCTCAGCAAATCTGTACTGAATAATGACCTGGTATACTGAATAATGACCTGGTAATCAATGGATTTTACATCTATCGCTGTGATCGTCAAAAAAAGGGGAGGGGGGGGGTCGCTGTTTACATCAGAGATTCTTTGGTTGCTAGTCTTGTGTCTTCTAAAACAATTCCAAACCAGTTTGAAGCCTTAGCTGTAAACATCACTTTGAATGGAGGCCAGATTTTATCTGTAGTCTGTTGTTACCGTCCACCTTCAGCAACACCTGAGGCTCTGTCCTCCCTGATGGAATTCCTTGGTCATTTAAAATTCAAAGAGATCTTTTTGGCAGGAGACTTCAATATTGATTGGTGTAAGTCGAACCCCCTCTGTGATAAATTCAAGGAATGTTGCCTGTCTCTCAATCTTACCCAACTGATCAACTCTCCGACTAGATTAAACAAAAACTGTCCTGAAAAATCCTCCATCTTAGACCTATTTCTAACTAATATGCCTCACAAATTCCCTGGTACAGGTGTATTTGCCAATATCTTGAGTGATCATTGTGTGACAGCTGCTTTGAGAGATATTAAACTTCCACCTTCTAAGCCCAGATTAATTCAAAAAAGGGATCTGAAACGTTTTTGCGAACAGTCACTCCTCTGGGATCTGTCTCACTTTGACTGGCATCGTATTCTGTTAACTGATGACGTGAACTTCGCTTGGAACTATTTTCATAATAGTTTCATTTATTTTGTGAACATACATGCTCCTTTTCGTCAGTTCAGAATAAAGGGATTAGACAGCCCCTGGTTTACTCCAGAGCTAGCTGATCTCCTGTACAGGAGAGACCATCTTTGGGCCACAGCGAGAAAATCTGACTCAAGACACTGATTGGTTGAGTTTTCGACAGATGAGGAATAAATGCACAACTGTTGTCAAAGCAACAAAACGCAACTATTTCTTATCTCAGACCTCCAAAAATCTAAATGACCCCAACAGATTCTGGAAAACCATCAAATCTCTCTCAGGCACCCCCCAATCATCTGATCTCCCTTCACAACTTCTCGTTAACTCTGTTCCTGTGTCAAATAAGCACGAGATCCTGAACTGTCTCAACAAACATTTTGTTGCTTCTAGTTCTTTATTTGACACAGTTACTAATGGAAAATCAGCCACTTCACTTAATAACCAAACTTCTACAAATCAAATCCCTCCTACAAGTCAATCCTCAGTTAATCACACCTTCTCTTTTTCTCCATTTTCAGTCAGTGAGCTCAATAAACTGTTAAAAGATCTTGATCCTAAAAAATCTGCAGGACCAGATGAACTTCCACCTTATTTCTTAAGGCTGGCTGCTCATATCATCACAGTCCCTGTGACCCACATCTTTAATCTTTCCATAAGACAAAACTCCATCCCAGACGCTTGGAAAACAGCCTTTGTTCTTCCTTTGCTGAAGGGAGGAGACCCCACCTCACTGAACAACTATCGACCAATCTCTAAACTCTGTATTTTAGCCAAGGTTCTAGAAAAACTGATAAACTCTCAAATCAAAAATTACCTGGACTCCTTTAACATCTTACCTCACCATCAATCTGGTTTCAGGAAACAACACAGCACAACAACTGCTTCACTGAAGGTTCTTAATGACATTGTTGAAGCACTGGATGCTAAGGATTATTGTGCTGCACTTTTCTTAGACCTGTCCAAAGCTTTTGACACTGTGGATCATAACATCTTGTGTCATAAGCTCTCAGAAATCGGTTTCTCAGAACACACCATTGGTTGGTTCTCTAACTATCTCTCAGACCGGAGGCAATGTGTTTTAGAAACAGATCCTGTCTAACCCTGAATGCTAGGAAACGCCTTGTATCTGTGCCCTTCCTTCGCTCCATTGATTACGGTGACATTATTTACATGAACGCTCCTACAAGAACCCTGCAGATGTTGGATGCTGTCTATCATGGTGCACTAAGATTCATAACTGGCTGTGATTATCGTACCCACCACTGCACCCTGTATTCACTGGTTAACTGGTCATCATTAACTTCATGCAGACTCTCCCACTGGTACATTTTCATCTTTAAATCACTTCTTGGTCTGCTGCCTTCATATATCTCCTCCTACATGTCTCTGTGTGAGTGCAGCTACGGCGTGCGCTCTCAGGACATTATTACTAGTGTTCCCTAAATGAGGACTGAACTAGGCAAAAGGTCCTTCTCCTACTCCGCTCCTGTTTCCTGGAATATCTTACAAAAACATTTGAAGCTCTCGACCTTGACCGATCTAAGTGGCTTTAAGAATCTGTTGGACTCCTGGCAGGGACCAATGCAGACATGTTCCTGTTTTTAGTTTTCTACATTTGCCTTAGAAACTAGCTGTTTTTTGTTACCTTTTTTTTTTTAGCCATCCTATTTGTTTAAAAAAATATGTAGTATGACTTTTTATAACTGTTTATTGTTGTCGCTGTTGTCCATTGTTGTCATCATTCTTTGTTGAAATCAGGTCTCTCTTGTAAATGAGTCCTCGAGGCTCAATGGGATTTACCTGTCTAAATAAAGGTTGAATGAAAAACTACAAGATCTCAGTCCATCATACACTACAAGATCTCAGTTCATCATACACTACAAGATCTCTGTTCATCATACA
>NC_056498.1:6765474-6768695 GCF_014905685.2 Nematolebias whitei
GACCTGATCTATGAAAGGAGCTGAAACATGGAGTAGGATTGACCCTTGAAATGTGAGACAGCTGAGGAAGTTAACCAGTAAACAGACAAACCTGCTCCAGTTACAGAAATCTTACAGGAACTGACAATCACTCATCTGCAGTGACTGATTTAAAAGGTTGAACAAGAAAATATGAAGTTAAAGGAAACATTCCTTGTCCCAAGGCCAGTTTAACTATTATTATTATTATTTTGGTTACTTTATTTTTCTTTATTTATGAATTGATTGCAACTATTTTCACATTATTCAACAACCAAAATGAACTTTGTTTTTTTAATGTTATGACTAGGTATTAACAAACATTTAGCCCTCCCCACTACCCAGTTATGTTGCTCTTATTTTGAAATGTAACCAGAAGTTCTGTGTTAAAAGAGGTGGAAAGAGAAGGTATGGAGACGCCGCCATTGTCGAACCGGTTAACACCATAAACACAATATGTTTGTGGTTAACACAAACGCCTTGTTTTTTTTTTGTCCAGCCTTTTTTTTTGTCCAATCAGTTGTGGCCCCTCCGGATACGCCCATTTTTCTATTGTCCAATCAGATGTGGTCCTCCAGACATGCTCGTTTTTCTATCGTCCAATCAAATGTGCCCCCCTGGATACGCCTATTGTTTTATCGTCCAATCAGACGTGGCCCTCCAGATACGCCTTCCGTATTTGTCTGCAGATACCTACTTGGCTTGGTCTTCCGGGACCCTCATCAGAGCCTCTGCCAGTGTTGCCAGATTGGGCAGTTTTCATTCTGATTTTGCGGATAAAAATTGCTTTGGGTGTGTGGCGATAATTTGGGTGGATTTGGAGTCAGATCTGCGGTTTTTGAGTTAACCTATTAAACACATTTCAACCAATCATTCATCATAATTGGTTCATAGCAAAGCTCTCCTGACCTTTCTCCATCACTGATTGGCTATTGTCATCTGCCAGGGCGTTCACAACAGAGAACTGGTGAGGTGGCGCAATAAATTATGCTAGTTTTAGCAGACGCCTCGTTCAGTAGGCTGGCCCGTCGCAGCAGTACATCGCAGCGGCCGCGATATAGTTCCAAACAGCACCAGTTCCAACATTGAATGTAGTTCATTTTCTGTGTTTCGGAAGTGTTTTCTCTGGTAAGTTGATGAAAATACAACATTTTTTTGCCATTGTGAAGCATTAGCTGACTGTTCTGTACCACAATTTATCAACATTAATACTTCATGTCACCAGTTTTAGTTAATTCATTCAACCTTTATTTAGACATGTTAAATTGCAAGTTGTATTTTAACTGCAGCTAGCTATGCCATCATGATGGATTTAAACAGGTCTATTTCTATATAATTCAGCGTTTTAAAATATCCATTACAGCTTAAATTTTGATAGTTGATATATTTTTTTATTTTTATAATTCCAATTACTGAACTCTCAACTAGAAAATATTCAAGCCTTTTTTCTGAGAGACTGACGTGGTTAATTTGGTTCAAGTTACAGATCCTTTGTCAAAGACTGCAGCATAAATGGGGACATTATCATTAAAGAAAAATGTGCTCGTGGAGATGAGTAATTTTTTTAATGTTTTCCAGATAAACCACAGGAGAATGACTTCAGTAAACTGTTGAATGTTGCATTCAAAGTATCACAAGATCTAATTTTCTGTCCTCCCAAAACAATAATAGCTGAATCAAGATGTTTGAAAGAAATTACTTTAACACCATAACCTAGGGGTGGGCGATATGGCTCAAATATAATATTGTGATATTTCGGAGCATTCTGATGATAACGATAAATTTTGTGATATAACAAAAAAAAAAAAAAAAAAAAAAAAAAGACAGAAATCAGTTATTCATTTGAGAAAATTAACTTAACATGTTGCTTTGCAGTATTATATAAAAACAAAAAAAGGGTTAATTTTACTGAAATTACTTTATTTAGTAATTTAGTCTAAAAATATAAAATAAAAATGATCATTCTGTTATTTAGATTGAAAAAGTCTGCACAATATAAATCAATAAATCCACCACAAAAACTAAAGTGCAGGTGCAGTTTCCCAAAATAACTAAATAAAATGAAGCTTAAGATCCGTTGAGCATAAATGTGACATACAACAAAATATATGTTGCGTTTAAATGAGCTATAATTTCTAAAACTTGTAACAAGGTGATCAGCTGACCCTGAAGCTTGTAGTGTTTCAGCCTCCTCTGTTCCTGCAGGAATTATTCAATTTCTCTGATGTTCTGTCTTTAATCACCTGCCTCTGTTATTGGTCCATGGATTGTGGAACTCAAGAAACAGACCTGTGCATTTGTACCGATAATTTAGAGCAGGGGGGACCCACTGTGCCCGCACCGCAGCCCAGAGTGGGGTGGGGGGAGAGAGAAAAGTCGAGCAGCGCTAGTGGTGGGGAGGGACAGACAGTTGAGCTGTTACTGTCTGTACCCTTCTGTACACTTCACCACTTGCTCTTGCCGAGGTCGGACACTTTTCACCTCCTCTCCCTTTCCGCTTTGCTTTGCAAAGGTCTTGTCTGTGAAACTGCTTCTGAGCCTCTCTTGCATGTCTTCCGAACCATAATTATGGACTTTATTTGATCAGTTAGTCCTTCATCACAATTGATAACATTTCTTCAAAGAGAAGACGGGCTTGAGGCAAGCTGATTTGCCCTGTGGGCACGCAAATAGCTGGATATCTCATTGACTTGAAGACATGATGATGTGTCTATCTCTACTGCCAATTGTGGATTTTAAGGACACATACAGGTCCTTCTCAAAAAATTAGCATATTGTGATAAAGGTAATTATTTTCCATAATGTAATGATAAAAATTAAACTTTCATATATTTCAGATTCATTGCACACCAACTGAAATATTTCAGGTCTTTAATTGTTTTAATACTGATGAATATGGCATACAGCTCATGAAAACCCTGAACTGAGATCTTGTAGTGCATGATGAACTGAGATCCTGTAGTGTATGATGAACTTAGTTCTTGTAGTGTATGATGAACTGAAGATGAACAGAGATCTTGTAGTGTATGATGAACTGAGATCTTGTAGTGTATGATGAACAGAGATCTTGTAGTGTATGATGAACTGATGATGAACTGAGATCTTGTAGTGTATGATGAACCGAGATCCTGAAGTGTATGATGAACTGAGATCTTGTAGTGTATGATGAACAGAGATCTTTTAGTGTATGATGAACAGAGATC
>NC_056498.1:6768795-6770175 GCF_014905685.2 Nematolebias whitei
AATGTCAATATTTTATTCGTAATATAACATAGACGACAGATCAAAAGTTTAATCTGAGTAAATGTAACATTTTAAAGGAAAAATATGTTGATTCAAAATTTCAGTGTCAACAAATCCCAAAAAAGTTGGGACAAGTAGCAATAAGTGGCTGGCAAAAGGAAATTGAGCATATAACGAACAGCTGGAAGACCAATTAACACTAATTAGGTCAATTGAAAACATGATTGGGTATAAAAAGAGCTTCTCAGAGTGTCATTGTCTCTCAGAATCCAAGAAGGTAAGAGGATCACCAATTCCACCATTGTTGCACAGAAAGATAGTGCAGCAATACCAGAATGTTGTTACCCAGCGTAAAACAGCAAAGACTTTTAAGTTATCATCATCAACCGTGCATAACATCATCAAAAGATTCAGAGAATCTGGAACAATCGCTGTGTGTAAGGGTCAAGGCCGTAAATCTCTACTGGATGCTCGTGATCTCCGGGCCCTTAAACGTCACTGCACCTCAAACAGGAATGCCACTGTCAAGGAAATAACAGAATGGGCTCAGAAATACTTCCAGAAAGCATTGTCTGTGAACACAATCCACCGTGCCATACGCCGTTGCCAGCTGAAACTCTACAGTGCAAAGAGGAAGCCATTTCTAAGCAAGCTCCACAAGCTCAGGCGTTTGCACTAGGGATGGGGCCTATCCGATCCAGTATCGGCCTCCAATACCAGCATAATTTACGTATCGGATTTTCCGATCCTCCTGCCGATATTTCCGATCCATGATGCACGTTGGCTTCAAACTATGGAATGGATTTCCTGAACGGTGGCGTGTCTCATGAACCCAGAGTAATAAGACCCGCCTCACATGACGTAGCACGACGTATCACGTGAGGTGCTGGCAGACATCTTTAACACCTCACTTACCCTGGAAACAGTTCCCACCTGCCTGAAGACTGCCACCATCATCCCCATCCCAAAAAGCTCTACAGTGACTGGTCTGAATGACTATCGGCCAGTGGCCCTCACCCCGATAGTCGCTAAATGCTTCGAACACCTGGAGAGCTGGTGCAGAGAGAATAACCTTCACATCAATGTGAAGAAGACAAAGGAGATGATTGTGGACTTCAGAAGGAACAAAAACACCTACACCCCCCTGAACATAAGAGGATCTGCGGTGGAAGTGGTCTCCAGCTACAAGTACTTGGGTGTACACATGAATGACAACCTCAGCTGGAGCAACAACACCACCAGCCTGATCAAGAAAGCTCATCAGAGACTCTACTTCCTCAGACGGCTGAGGCGAGCTGGTCTGGGAAGCTCAGTCCTCACCTCCTTCTACAGGTGTGCAGTGGAGAGCATCCTGTGCTCCAACATCAACATGTGGCATGG
>NC_056498.1:6770275-6803217 GCF_014905685.2 Nematolebias whitei
AGATAGATAGATAGATAGATAGATAGATAGATAGATAGATAGATAGATAGATAGATAGATAGATAGATAGATAGATAGATAGATAGATAGATAGATAGATAGATAGATAGATAGATAGATAGATAGATAGATAGATAGATAGATAGATAGATAGATAGATAGATAGATAGATAGATAGATATCAGTGGCGGCTCATAAATAGGGGGCACTATGGTGCAGCCCCACCACTCAAACCACTCACATATTATCTTGAAGACAGAAAAAATAAAAATAAAATAATTAAATAAAAATGTTTCGAAATATATGTAGCTGTATTTTCGTTTCTGATTGATGACGCAGTTGTTTCTTTCAAAAACTTTGTCTCCGATTGGTGATGTATTTCCGCCCTTGGGTCGCAAAAATCTTTGCCCATAGACTCTTGCTAAAAATTGTTCATGCACAGTTATCTCCTCTTCATTACAAGAGACAGAAAGATTCTGGGCGCACCTCCTCTTTGAATTGAATATATTTGGATTTATGACAACATGTTTCCTGTTTTTGGAATAGTCTGGAACCTGTTTTATCAACATACAAAGAAGATGGCTAAAGCTATTTTGTCCCTCGTCAGGCTGCTGCTTATGTGAAGGTTGGTCCGTGCTTTGAGGACTCAAAATCAGCTGACTTACGAGCTAAACCGTAATTTGGAAGTGATTTGAATCACAGGCCACCTGCGGCTTTCGGACTCGTCAGCATGAAAATGACCTTGAAGAGGCTCGTAAGTACGGACCAGCAGAATGCACCCTAATCTAGCACCATATCTAAACTATGACTCCCCTGTTGGCCTCGAAACAGACCGACATGTCAATTTCTTCTGGAAAATGTGTAAACTAAGGAAAAGCTTCATCTATTGCCCTGTCCTGTTCACTCTGCTCACGTATGATTGTGCACCTACCCATCCAGGCTGTCATACTGTAAAGTTTGCAGATGATACAGTGGTGGTGGGATGCATCACAAACAACGAGGAGTCCAACTACAGGTAGGAGGTGGAACACCTGGAGAGCTGGTGCAAAGAGAATAACCGTCACATCAATGTGAAATAGACAAAGGAAATGGTCGTGGACTTCAGAAGGAACAAACACACCTACCGCCCCTGAACATAAGAGGATCTGTGGTGCAAGTGGTTTCCAGCTACAAGTACTTGAGTGTGCACCTGAATGACAACCTCAGCTGGGGCAACAACACCACCAGCCTGATCAAGAAAGCTCATCATAGACTCTATTTCCTCAGATGGCTGAAACAAGCTGGTCTGGGAAACTCAGTCCTCACCTCCTTCTACAGGTGTGCAGTGGAGAGCATCCTGTGCTCCAGCATCAACGTGTGGCATGAAGGCTGCACAGCTGCAGAAAGAAAAGCTTTGCAGAGAGTGGTGAAGGCTGCACAGAAGTCTGTTGGAGTCAGTCTCCCCACCATCACAGACATCTACACCTCCAAATGCAGGAAGAGGGCCACCTGCATCATGAAGGACCCCACTCACCCAGCACATACACTTTTTGTCCTGCTCCCCTCAGGAAGGAGTTTAAGGCGCATTGAGTGTAGAACAACTAGACTGAGGAACAGTTTCTAACCTGAGGTGGTTAGACTCGTGAATCTCTAACCAGAATAATCACTGTGAAAAAAATCACATCATGTTGCTGCTGATCTGTTTCATGTTGATGTGTTCATTTGTGCTAATCTGCTCACACAGACTCATGCTCATGTTTGTGCTGCTGTTCGACATAATGTTTTTATGCTATTAGTGCTTAGTGTATTTTTAGTTGATGTTTTTCTTAGTTCATATCTTAGATCTTATCGTTGTTTTTCTTTTACATTTTATTGTTGGATGTAACTGGGACCCTGTGCACATAATTTCACTCCACCACATGTACCGCATGTGATGTAAATGACAATAAAGAAACTTGAACCTTGAGATAAAAGAGTTTTAATCCTTGACTCATTAATTATTGTTTAGCTTGGTAATGTTTTATTAATTACTCTAATACTTTTCAAAACAAATTATTTCTCCAAATTATTATCCTTTACCATTCATGTTGTTTGATTTTGTTTATTATTTTTGATGATTCTTAGTTTGATTAATTATTTTTGTAATAAAACTTCAAACAATTTTGGTCTCCTCATTCAGATGAATATTCATTTGTTATGGTATAGAACGCCCTGTAATTAATGGATTCTACTTCAGTGACTGAGTTCTGATTAATAAAGGGTGAATATATTAATTAAGTCATTGCTGTTCAATAAGCTGATCAGATGGTGCCCAGCTTTAACGAGTGCAAAACAAATAATTAAATGTAGTATAGTGAGGAGCAAGTGTCAACCTTCTTGCTCCATCTCTCATATATGCTACACCCATCTGGCAACCCTGTTCAGCGGCTGCCATTTCCAGGAAAATGTAACATCTCTAGTTGATGTTCTGTAAATGTGTGAGTTTAAAAAGATCCTTCTGATCTCTGGCTTCATGCTGTAGGGTTTGTTTTGCTCTGGATTATTTGTGGTTGTGCACCAGAGTTGTTGTTGCTTGTTCAGAGTTGTGCAGCACCATGGTTCGGTACGTTGCACGGTGGAGTGTTTGTTGTAAAGAGAGAACATTCCTCAGCTTCAGACATGTTGGCCCTGACAGCTCCTGGGGTTCTTGTGTCTCAACAGAGCCTGCCCGGTGGGGCCCTGCAGAGGTCTGCAGCTAAACCTCTCTACCGTACCAGAGTTATCCAAGAATGATCCAAGGACTGTGTTTGGGAGTTTTCCATATTTTCATGGTCTGCTCCATTCAAGGCTTACTGATGGATCAGCATGGAGATGCAGAAAGTGACCAAGATCTCAACAAAGCCATTTTGGAAATGTTACATATTAAGAAAGTGTCGGCAAGTTATCAGGCTGAAGCTCACCCGTACATGAGGAGGATCTACCTGCATCTCGCCTCACCGGATGCTCCAGACCATACACGATCGGAGGGAACTTTGGTGCAGAGCTTTAAAAGTGTTGATAGTAAGAAACCGCCTCAATTTATGCCAGAATTTTAAATAAAATTATCATATGACCAAAGGGAATGGAGCTGTAGTTGTTAAAACCTTGTAAAAACCATCACATTCAACAGCATGCTTTAAAAAGTGAGAATGACAGACTCCGCTATTACTACATCTAAGTTTAGCTCAGTATCTGTGAAACTAACTGTTTTTAGATGCAGCAGAAATCTTGAGTTAGACTGACTCCAAGTATTGATCAGTTGTAGATCGACATCAAGCCATTCCTAAAAGTTTCATTAACCCTTAAAAGAAGTTGATTTTTCTCCATACGGCCATATGGGGAAAAAAATCTGCCACACATTTATTTTTGTCCATGTTTTTATTTAATTATTTATTTTTGTTGAGTCAATCTTTATTTAATAAGACTAAAAATACCCTCTACTGTTTTTATTTTTATTGTATCATAATTTTTCAGATGCTCTCATAACTTCACAGTAACTTTACTACACTCTTGTGTTTCTGGGGGGACAATCATCCACGTTAAAATACACTGAAAATACAACTTTTAATTTCATATTTATCACATCATAAAATAATGCATTCTTCTCAGTAATGGTTTATTTCTTTTTTGCCTTTGTTATTAACATTTATTGGGGCCGAGATAGTGTAGAGGCAGGGCAGCCAACTCAGGACCCGAAGGTCCCGGTTTCGATCCCTGGTCATTGCACATCTCATGGTGTTTCTGCAGGCCACCTCATCCCCAGTTGGTCCCCGGTGCCTCCAAAGGCCGCCCATCGCTCCACCTGGTAGTGGATGGGTTAAATGCAGAGAGCCAATTTCACCATTGTATGGGAACATAAAATTATGACAATACATTATTATTATTATTATTATTATTAACATGTGATTTTGGTATTAGCCCACTAGGTGTTGCTCTGCTTTTATACTTGAGAGCTTCTAAAAATCTTGAAAATCTTGCCTTATTTTAGGAAATGTCCCTACTGCTTTTAAACATGCTGTGGATAGGCCCCTTGTCAAAAAACCACACATTGACCCATCAGTTTGACCAAATTTTAGACCTATTTCTCATTTTCCTGTTTTTAGTTAAAGTTTTGAAAAGTTTTTTATGCAGCTACAACCTGTCTCAGAAAAACATAGCATTTATGAAAAATGTTAGTCTGGATTTAGATCTTGCCCCATACCATCAGCCCTGTTAAAAGTCCATAATGAGATTGCCATGTCCATGGATGCAAAGTGCCCTGTTGCTTTAGTGTTGCTGGACCTTACAGCTGTTTTTGACACAGTGGACCATGCTGTCCTTCTGTCTCTTCCTCAACACTGTTGGCATTTCTGGTTCAGCTTTCAAGTGGTTCCCTTCTACTTGACCAACAGAACTCTCTGTCATGATGGGAACTCTGGCTTCCACTAGTGCCTCTCTTTTTTTGTGGTGTACTGCAGGGCTGTATTCTTGGTCCTCTCCTCTTCTCTCTATGCGCTGCCACTTGGATCAGTTATTACCAGACCACTTTTCTTTTCACTGCTATGTGGACAAACTACAAATTTATTTACCTACAAAGCCTAACAGTAGTCATCCTCACATTTATTTTACTGATTGTATTGCCGACATTAAAAAGTGGCTCCACTTTAAATTTTGTTTTTTAAATGAAAAGTCAGTGTATCTTTCTTGGTGATGATCTGATAAATCTATAGCCTTTGGGCTCAAGGTCAGTTTTTTTCAGAAACAGTATGTCTTAACCAGAATCAAGCCTTTTTTTAAGTTGCCCTGACCTGAAATAGGCCATTCATGCTTTTATCAGCTCAAGGCTTGACAACTGTAAGATGAAACATGGAGCTTTTTTTAAAAACAAAACAGATTCTTTTTTTTATTATTATTATTTAAATGTGATGTTTTTATTTCAGGCTGTGAGAGCTCTAAAAGACTGACTAGAATTTTGTGAATCAAAAAATAGTATTTTTTATTTATTTGTTGGGTTTTTTAAGTGTTTTTTCCCCACTTGGAAACATTAACTGTCATAAAGATAAAGGGACTTCCAGGAGTTATAAGCCACTCATCTATTCATGAGATATTTTGCTAACTTTTTTCATGACTTGCTCTCGACGAAGACGGTCGCTCTTCTTCCCTCTCTCTGTTCCTGCTTTGCTCTTTGTCTTGTGAACCTTTTTCAGAGCCCCTTTTGCATACCTTTCGAACTATGAATTTGTTCAGCTGGTCTCTCAAAGCAATTGATCAAATTTTCTCAACAAGAAGACAGGGTGAAGGAGAGCCCTCTTATCTCTGAAACATAATTGGATTAATGATAACTGGATTCTGCTTTTTGGAGTTGGTGGAAATCTGGATTATCGACAAATTTGGAAAAGTCATCAGCTGTTTAAACTGTCTGGAATGTGCGTGCTGGGCTTGGCAACACTCAGTCTCTGAGCGAATTATATGTTACAGGAACGGCTCTAAATTAGTTTAAATCATATCTATCTGATAGATTCCAATTTGTAAATGTAAATAATGAATCTTCATCTTACACCAAAGTTAGTCATGGAGTTCCTCAAGTTTCAGTGCTTGGACCTGTTACAACAGGAGCTGGATGCAGGTCACAGTTCACTGCAGCAAGCTGTTGCTAGCTGGTGGGCCTTGGGCCTCCTCTCTGACCCAGGACCCACCTCCAGCCCACGCTGCTCGAACCTCCTTCAGAAACAGCAACTTACACAATTTAATAAATCAAGGAAACGTGAATTCAGTTTTACCAATTGTATTAAAATCAAGGCAGGAAAAGGTTACAGTTTACAGCGATGGCCTCTCCGGTACAGTTCAACGTGAGATTAGGAACCGGAAGGGGCGGATGTCCTGTGGCATTCCAGATTTATAGGGCCTAGTCTCCTCCTTCACAGAAGAGGAGCACAACCTGTCACGTGGATCAGGGGGAGTGACTAAGTGTGATCTCAATGGATCTTATGTGGTTTGACGTGTAAGGAAAAATTGAGACGGTTCTTCAAAAGCCTTTCTGCGTGATGTAGCAAGCAAAATGAATATTCAGACGGAAATCCATGCGGACCAGGAGATTTGTTTGTTTTAAGCTTTGAGATGGCATATGAGAGCTCCTATTCTGTGATATTAGCCACTATTCTTTGATTTTGATCATCTGACAAAACAGATATGTGAAGTTGTTCAAGGAATTGTTTGATTTGTTGTCCATCTTAAGTTTGGCTGTGTGCATAATAGTTTATAATAACTTTGAAAAGTTTGTTGGATTTCACTTTGTTTATACACACTCCTCTTAGAAGTTGTGTCCCTTATTTTATCTATTGTGTTGTCTGCTTGTTGTTTTTGTAATTTTCTCCCTAAGAGTTTGGCAAACTTGGCTCTCGATTCATAGTATTTTTGTTTGGTATAAATCATCTTTTTTTGTATTTCTTGTGAATATATAGCATTAAGTTTGTTTCTTAATATTTTAAGCTTCACACTATGTTCTGGTTTTAGTTCTTTCTTATGTTTTGTCTCAACCTCTTTTAATTCTTTGTTCAATTCTGACAGTTTTAATTGGTTTGATCTCTTTTTCTGGACACAAAAATGTTGTTGTAGCTCCTGCTGGATCGCATTCACTGGGGGGTGGATGATGGTCACTGGGAGTCCCCGTTCTGCCATATCTGATGTCACCTCCACTGCTGTCTGGTACACGCAGGTCTCTTCTTCGTAGAACGCGAATAGTTTTGCAGGATTGGAACTTAATTTTATCCTCCTTCAGCATCTTCTTTACTTGATGGTACTCTGCACGTTTCTTGAGAATTTCTGGTGGATATTTTAAAGATGCTCTTATCTGCTGTGCTGTATTGATTGGTGTATCACAACTGTATCTTGTCCTTTATCTGTATCTGCTTGGCTTTTGGATCTGCTTGCCTTTTGGTATCAACAAGTACAGATTGAACTAAGTCAGAGAATGTATTTGAGTTTGTTGTGTACGGGACATGAACTAACAGGGAGCTGCTGGTGTGTGTCCCACCTGATGACAAGATCACCAGTAAACTGGAACAGCAGAAGAAAATAATAAAACAACTCCATAAAAGGACTTCCAAGAAATGAAGACATCAGTTTGAACTAGTTTAGACAAAGAACTGTAAGAATGTTGTGACACGTCTCTGGGTGGAGCTTTTGTGTTTAAATACAGAAGAAGCTGAAAGCTCCGGTCAGACGCATCTTGGTTTTTTGTTGTATCTCTGTTGGTTTGGGGTAAGAGCGTCTCCTTTCAGCTGAAAGCTTTAATAAATGTTGGTAATACTTTTTAACTTGAATCTCTCTGACTGATTATTGTGTCTTTTCTCCATGTATCTCCGAACCAATGAGAGGAACAGGTGAATAGGCTAAAAAGTCTGAGTTGTTGTGTTGATTTTCCTCGACAATATCTTTATGCATGCTCAATAATCCAGGTAGAAAAATCAAAAAAAGTTAAACCTGGTCCTCTGGACATTCAAAAAACAAAACAAAGCAAAACAACAACAAAAAAAAGTAGAAACTTTTTGTCTTTCATCCGAAAGACTTCCTCAGTCTGAGGTGCTGTATTCAGCTCAGTCTTATAAATAGCACCTTCTCAGAGTGGATCAGCCGGTTTTGCTGCTGATAACCAAAACCAGCTGCTCATATGATCAAGAAGGACAATCAGCCTAACGATGGTCCTTACGATTAACGATTAGCACAATGATGGCTGTTTACTATTCACAGGAGGCTGAGTGATACTAGCAATAACAGCATTGTAAGAGGGGGACAGTTGAACACGGAGGCCTCCACCCCTGTTTAATGATGGATGGTTTCTTTTCACAAAGATGGCCTCCTTTACTCCTCTTTCAAATCATTGTTCCTCTCTGTCCAGGATGTGAACATCTTCATCCCTGAAAGAGTGACCGCTCGCCTGGAGATGAGTATAGACCACAGACTCCTGGCCTGATGTTGTTGCTCTTCTGTGCTTGGCCATCCTTTTGGCCAGTGGCTGTTTAGTTTCCCCGATATAAGACTGATCACCCTCCTGACACTGAACAGCATACACAATATTACTCTGTTTGTGCCGGGGGACTGAATCTTTGGGATGAACCAGTCTTTGCCGTAATGCATTTTGGGGTTTAAAAGCCACTGGGACGTTATGTTTAGAAAATAAACGTCTCAGTTTTTCTGATACTCGCTCAACTTAAGGAATGACCACTGGTCTGGGTTCCTCCTTTTCACCTGATGGCTGACTGGAGTCCTGTTTGGGTTTCCTCTCTGCTTTCAGGAAGGTCCAGTTAGGATATCCGCATTGTTCTAGAGCCTGTCTTGTGTGTGATTTCTCCTTCTGCCTGGCTCCTGAGTTAGTGGGGCCACTGTCTGCTCTGTGGTACAGAGTCCTGATGACTCCTAACTTGTGCTCCATAGGGTGATGGGAGTCAAACTGCAAATACTGGTCTGTGTGGGTGGGTTTGTGGTAAACCTCGGTTTGCAAATGTCCTCTATCAGAGACTGAGACCTCACAGTCCAAGAAAGCCAACCTGCCATATTTTACATTTTATCATGTGAACTTGTATTTATCCACAGAATTGATGTCAGTAAAATGTTGGACTTCCTGAAATTTAATTTTAACCCAGGTGTAATCAACATACCTGAAACAATGACTTGGTGGTGTCCCTGAAAAGGATGTCAAGGCTCTGTAGTGTGTCAAGGACAACTTTGCTGTGAACATACGGTCCCACCAAATGTGTCATTTAAAACACGTACGGTCCCACCAAATGTGTTATTTAAAACACGTATGGTCCCACCAAATGTAGTAAAGGTTGGGGACAGCTTAACTGTACCTTCACTACTAATTATTTAAATATAGCGGGTTCTTTCTTTTTCGAGTTAAATTAATGCCATGTGATGAGGTAACTGTGAGGATTGTTTAATCAGTGACAAGAGACGTTAATTTTCCTTTGACCCATCAGAATAAATGCGGTCATTTATTTAACAGAATCAAAATTTAACATCAAAACATGTACACTTGATTAGCTGATCTGGTTCTGATTAATAAAACTTGGCACGCTTTACTAATAAGACAACAAGACATTTCTGAAGGCATCTAGATTACTGGCAAAATAGAAGAGTTTAAAGGAAGGAATGAAGGAGTTTAAAGAAGAGATGGATAAAGGGAGGTGTATGTTTGGATTGACCAGAATTGGCACGCTTCTTTCAATCACCAGCTCAAACCTCAGGTACACTTAGCGCGTGACGACTCGTTACCTTCGCAGGAGATAAATCAGCTCCGGTACTGGGTCCATTTCAATGCTACCTTCCAGCGTCTCCGGTTAGAGTGGCTGGTCATTGTCAGAAGTCGTGTCGATTTACTCCGTTCAACAAACAGGCTCAGCTCCCTTCGAAGTTGGAGGCGTTACGCCCGGGTGGATTCACAGCCAGTCGCTGTGACTCCGTCAGAGATCCCACTCAGGAGTGGAAGACTCCAGAAGGCTTGAGAAGACTCCATCAAGAGAACTCCAAGAGTAGACTCAGTAGACTGAGTAGACTGAATAGTTCCAGGAAGTGTGGACTTTTAAAGAGTTCTCACTTCCGGTCACTTCAGGACTTCCTGATTGGTTGAAACAATCAACAGGGGGTGGCTCTAGTGATATCAGAGGGTTATTAAAAGTCAACAAAGGGTTCAGGAATGTTTAGGAACATTTTAGTACAGAGAGAAATGTTATGGCGAAGTGAGACAACGCAGATGCCAGTGTTTCTCTTTTTACCGTCTGCTAGGTTTAAAAACAATACAGCCCATTCTAATAACTTCTTTTCTGACTGTCTCTGACTTTTGACCGACATCACTGACTTCTCATTTGACAGAAAATCAAATGCATAATTACTTTGTAAATAGACATTTAACTTGATTTCTAATTTAAATGAGGTTTAAAAAATCATTAATACTGTTTCACAGTTGATTTAAAATGAGTGGTTCACTTCAACATTAGAAAAGATATGAACTAAACACACTTTTTGATTATCAAGATATTGTAAAATAGTAATGATAATATAAAAAGAAGAGTGTTATTTCAATTGATTACTTCAGGATACAATTAGACATTCTCTGGATGAGCTAATTTGTATTTCTGGATTCAAATCAATGAAATAACAGTTCCTGTCCCAAGAAGGTCTTCAGAGGCAGGTTTTGGTCGGAGGCCGAGTTCACTACAGCTCTCTTTTCTACCACCTCCATGTACAGGTTGGCCACAATATGAGAAACTGGAGACCTCATAGCACACCCATGTTTCTGCCTATAATATTGCTCCCCAAACTAACTTCACATATGGGGAGCTTTATTTTGGTAATTTTTTAAAATCTAAAAACAGGTATTGAGATTTACTGTTTTTTAATAAATATTGTAAATCTTGAACAGTGTCTCTTGCTTATTGCAATTACGTACCTGTGATTTCCTGGTTGAGAATCCAGGTGACGTTGTTGGCAACAAATTCAAATCTTATTGTGTATTGGTCACATTTGGCGGTGGGCACGTAGGGCATTTTTGCAATTGCAAGAGAGACGGAGTTTCAAGTATTTTATTTTATTTAATTTTTGTTTTAATTGTGTTCCCTTTTCTTCTCAGGCAAAGCAGCAGCTGGTTAAGTGGTGGAATTAAAAAAAAAGTTTCCTAATTTGGAGTCCTGTTTAATTGTGTCAAGGAAAATCTACACAACAACTCGGACTTTTCAGCCTATTCACCTGTTCCTCTCATTGGTTCAGAGATACATGGAGAAAAGACACAATAATCAGTCAGAGAGATTCAAGTTAAAAAGTATTACCAACATTTATTAAAGCTTTCAGCTGAAAGGAGACGCTCTTACCCCAAACCAACAGAGATACAACAAAAACCCAGGACGCGTCTGACCGAAGCTTTCAGCTTCTTCTGTATTTAAACACAAAAGCTCCACCCAGAGACATGTCACACATTCTTACAGTTCTTTGTCTAAACTAGTTCAAACTGATGTCTTCTTTTTCTGAAAGTCCTTTTATGGAGTTGTTTTATTATTTTCTTCTGCTGTTCCAGTTTGCTGGTGATCTTGTCATCAGGTGGGACACACACCAGCAGCTCCCTGTTAGTTCATGTTCCGTACACAAAAAACTCAAATATATTTTCTGACTTAGTTTAAGCTGTACTTGTTGATACCAAAAGGCAAGCAGATCCAAAAGCCAAGCAGATACAGATAAAGGACAAGATATAGTTGTGATACATCGAGCAATACAGCACAGCAGATATGCGCGTCTTTACAATTGTGAGGTACCTTTTATGGGTCAGGGCTCAGTTATGGAGGCAGAAATGCAGGCTCTGAAGAGCTTAATAATTCATTTGAGAGCTGAAAATGAGAAGCTGTGCCAAGAGCAGGTGGTAGCTGGGCCTGGACCTAGTGCTACACAGCATACAACAGAGTCACCTTTTTGCTACAAGTCCCTCGGTAACAGAGGTTTGTTTTCGTAACACGTGATTAAAAAATGTCCCATGTTTAGGGGGAAAAGAGGTATTGGGTTAACTGAGTGGCTTGAGGAGGTACAGCCATTTGTGGAGCATGTGTTTGATGGGGCCCTTCGTCATGAGCTGAAGCAGTTTGTGCATGGGAAGCCAACAGCCACCTTGCTCGAGGTTAGAGCAGAGGCATTTCGTTGGTAGCGTGAGGTGTGGCCAAGTAATATACTCTGTCTATGATCTTCTAGCCCTTCAACATTTGGGTGTCATTATGGGGTGCAGAGTTGTTCTCAAGGGGCAGTTGGTTCACACAAAGCCTCTGAATTGCGCCAGTTGAGGAATATGTTCCAGCAACAGCAATTACAGCTTAACCAATTTACCCAGAGCATAGCTCGTTTGCAGAAGACCAATCAGCGGGGTCGTTCTCGTGACCCTATTGTTTGTAGGCATTGTTAGAAACCCGGCCATTTTGCCAGGGATTGTGATAGGATTCGAGTCCAGAAACATGCCCCTGCTCAATCATCACCTCAGGCATCAGAAAACGAATTCCCGCCGAGTTGTTGAGCCACGATTCGGACAGGGCAGTTATTGGCTCTAGAGTTGGTGTTTCTCAGGAAGGTTCTAATCTGGTGTCATCCTGCCCACATTTGGTGGTGAGCATGGTGGTGTCGAGGTTCCTTGTTTAATAGACACTGAATCCATGATGTCTACCATTAAAGAGAGTTTATTTACTGAGAGAAGATAAATTGCAGTCCTGTCATTAGCTTCAGCTCAGAGCTGCCAATGGCCTTGCCATTCCCTACATTGGCTATTTAGAATTGGATATTGAACTCTGTGACAAGATCATGCCCCAGTGTGGGGTGTTGGTGGTCAAAGATCCCCTTACTGGTGTGTCATTGAAGGCGCCAGGTGTTTCGGAGATGAATGTGATTAGTCGCCGTTATGGTGAGCTTTTTAAACATCATGGTTCAACTTTAACTCACCTGCTGTTTCTACTGCTCCAGAGTTCATTAGACAGGCTTTCCACTGATGCCATCATACCACAACTCAACCTCCAGATGACATCATCGGTGGTGTAAAAGTGTGTGGTAAGGAGGTTCACCGTATTCCTGGTGGCACACTGAAGACTGTGCCAGCCACATGTTCTGAGAGGTACTCAGATAAAGTTGTTTTGTTTGAATCTTTGAACTCCAGCCTTCTGTCTGGACTCCTTATTTCACCTGCTCTGATTCAGATCACAAGGGGAACTGCCTACATCCCCATTGTGAATGTGGGCACTACTGATGTGGTGCTACATCCTCATACCCAAATTGGTACGCTGAGTTCTGTTCACGTTGTCAGCTTGTCTTCAGGTGTCCAAGCAGTACTATCAGACATGGCCTTCAGGGGAGAGCAAGTGGCTGCATACTCTGTCCAGGACCAGATAGATGCATTGGATGTGACTGGTTTGTCAACTGAAGAGCAAGGTGAGGTAAGGGTGTTGCTTAAGACATATAGTTTTGTCTTTTCAGCACATGATGGCGATTTGGGATGTACTAATTTGGGCACCCATGATATCTCCCTCATGGATGATATACCTGTGAAACAATGTTACCGGCGCATACCTCCTTCTGAGTATGAGGCCGCTAAAGAACATATCTACAAATTACTTGAGGCAGACGTAATTAAGGAAAGCAACAACCCTTACGCTAGTCCCATTGTATTAGTTAAGAAGAAGGATGGGACTTTGCGTATGTGTGTTGATTACAGGCACCTAAATGTTAAAACTAGAAATGATGCCTTTCCCCTCCCTCATATAGAGGAGTCCCTGGATGCACTAGGGGGCGCACGCTGGTTTTCCACTTTGGATTTGGTAAGTGGGTATAACCAGGTGCCAGTAACAGAGGCCGACCGGCCTAAAACTGCAATTTGCACTCCATTCGGTCTCTTTGAGTGGAATCGCATGCCCTTTGTGCCTTGTAATGCACCCAGAACCTTCCAAAGGTTGATGCAGCGGCTGTTTGGTGATCAGCAGTGCAAAAGTCTTTTGTTGTACCTGGATGACATTGTTGTGTTTTCCTCCACAGCTCAGCAACATCTAGAGAGGTTGGAAGTGGTTTTGAGTCGGCTTCAAGGGGAAGGCCTCAAAGTAAAGCTAAATAAATGTGCCTTCTTTAAACCTGAGGTGAGCTATCTGGGAGATGCTATTTCTGCTGAAGGTGTTGCCACTGACCCCAGTAAGACTGAGGTAGTAGCTAATTGGCAGCCCCCCACTACAGTTTCTGAGCTACGATCCTTTCTTGGGTTTGCTAGTTATTACCGTCGCTTTGTAAAGGGCTTTACAAAATTAGCTGTTCCTCTACACAGGCTGGTTGCAGAACTAGGGGGCACCAGGTTGAAGAGACGGCCAGATCAGAATGTCATCCAAGGCTGGACAAAGGAGTGCCAGAACAGTTTTGAGGAACTGAAAACCAGACTGACAACTGCACCAGTGTTGGGTTATGCAGATTTTTCATGTCCTTTTATTTTAGAGGTGGATGCAAATTATGGTGGTTTGGGGGCTGTGCTCTCACAGGAGCAAGGAGGTAAGGTGAGACCCATTGCTTATGCAAGCCATGGCTTGAGGCCCACAGAGCGTAATATGTAGAATAGCTCCATGAAACTGGAATTTTTGGCACTGAAGTGGGCAATGACCAAAAAATTTGGGACTACCTGTTGGACCATAAGTGTATTGTCTTTACTG
The DNA here is from genome assembly GCF_014905685.2 of Nematolebias whitei. NCBI lineage: Eukaryota > Metazoa > Chordata > Actinopteri > Cyprinodontiformes > Rivulidae > Nematolebias > Nematolebias whitei. The sequence goes on from NC_056498.1 coordinate 6,784,456, forward strand.
ACAATAATCCATTGAGCCATTTGGCTTCAGACAATTTGGGCTCAACTGAACAACGCTGGGCTGCCCAGCTTCCACTGTTTGACTTTGAAATCAAATACCGTTCTGGCAGAGCCAACCAGAATGCTGATGCCTTGTCAAGGTAGCATCCTGTTGGTGCACAGGATTTGGACATTATGGTCCCTGGTACATCCCTTCCTGAACCCTTGAGGGAGGTTTTTCAGGGGAAGCAAAGGGAGGTTAGCCAAGTGGCTGCTATGGCCTTGCCTAACCATAGCATCTCTGAAATTGGTACTTTTCAGCAGGTTGACTCATCCATCCAGGAGTTCTTGGTTTTTTGGAGGCGAAAACAGCGTCCCACTGCTGAAGAGCATCAGCAGGTATCTCAGCCCATTCTGGTGTTACTCTGGCAGTGGGACAAATTGTTTGAGGAGAATGATGTTCTATACCACCAAGTGTTTAAACCTGCTAGTAGTGAGTTACTTTTACAACTGGTGTTGCCAACATCCTTAAGGGAGGAAACCTTGAAAAACGTTCACCACGAGCATGGCCATCAAGGTGTGGAACAAACATTAGAGCTCCTACGCCAACATTGTTATTGGCTGGGCATGGCTGCAGAGGTGGCCCAGTGGTGTCAGAACTGCGAGAGATGCCAAGTGGCAAAAGAGTCTCAGCTGCAAGCCTATACGTTTATGGGGCACTTGTTGGCTTCACAGCCTAATGAGATTTTGGCCATTGATTTTACCTTGTTGGAACCTACTCATAATGGACTTGAAAATGTACTTGTTATGACTGATGTGTTTAGTAAATACACACTTGCTTTTCCCACCAGAGATCAGCGTGCTTCTACCGTAGCACAGGTTTTGGTGAATGAGTGGTTTTTAAAGTTTGGTATACCTGTCCAAATACATTTGGATCAGGGTCGCAGCTTTGAGAGTTCTCTCACTCAACAGTTATGCCAGTTGTATGGCGTTGAAAAATCACACACCACACCGTACCATCCAGCTGGCAATGGTCAGTATGAACGGTTTAACCAAACCCTTCATGACCCACTGCGAACATTGCTGTCTTCTCGGAAAAGGGATTGGAGCTCTTGTTTACCACGTGTTTTGTACTTTTATAACACTACACCCCATCAAGCAACTGTTGAATCACCATTCTTTTTGATGTTTGGATAGGAGCCTCAGCTGCCAGTTGATTTCCTTTTAGGAAGAGTTCAGGAGCCTGTGGCTGGAAGTATTCATGACTGGATCCAGGAGCACCAGGCCCGCTTGCAGGTAGCTGTGGAGGATGCTTGTGGTTAAGAGTTGCAGCGGAGAGCCATAAGAACCACAATGATCAGAGAATCCAGGTGGTGTTGTTGGCAACAAATTAAAATCTTATTGTGTATTGTTTGCCATTTTGTCACATGTTCATGAACAATATCACCATCTTGTCTACCCCCCACCCCACCCACCCAACCACCTGCAAAATGTATTATGTCTATGTTGCTTTTGCGCTAAGGTAATTGTTTTTGCTGCCTTACACTGTGCCCTGTGTCTAAGGACATGGTGTGAGAGATCTATTTTTTTTTTTATTCTTTCTCTCCTCATACTCCTTGAATTCCTCATGTTTTCTTCCCCTTTTCTTATCTAAGACATTTTTATTATTTTTATTTATCTATTTTTATTCCGGATCACACTGTTGTCCCCTGTTGACCTGAAAAGAGCTAGGACCATGCCTTTCATTTCAGGAGGATTTTCTGGCAGCTCACTTTGCTAATTGCTACAAATTATCTGTTTCTGCCTGTTGATTCTGGACCCAGCTTCTGTTTCCCATGGGAGCATCCATCTTCGCAGGGGGGCCGGAGCCCCCCTCAGCCCAACTCAAATTAAAGTTATGCCACCTCGTCGGATTTGTTGGCCCATTTGATTTGAGACAATTTATGGTCTGAGACTTTTCTGCACCATTCATATTATTGTCATTATTTTCAGATCTCAGACTATCTGGAGTCACTGAATCTTGTTAATACATCTGGATCTGCCCATCACTGCAACTTTCACTGTTTTTGGGTTCTGAATGATCGCGTCTTCATTAATGGTTCTCATGGTTCAATTATGGGGGCTAATTGTCACACTACTAACTCCTGTAATTACAAATCAGTCACGAAAAACTCTAGAAAATTTCTGAAAATAATGTTGTTATTGCTCTCAGGGATTCAGCCCAACCCTGGAACCCCCACCAATTACAGCACACCAAATTACTTTAAAAAAATGCCAGGACTTCATTTTCTGCATGTAAACACACATAGCCTTCTGAGAAAACTTGATGCCTTGAAAATTCTGGTCAATTCTTCTGGGGCAGATGTAATCTTCATCTCTGAAACCTGGCTCAACAAATCTGTACTGAATAATGACTGGATAATCAATGGATTTAACATCTATCACTGTGATTGTCAAGGGGGGGGGGGGGGGGTATTTACATCAGAGATTCTCTGGTTTCTAGTCTTGTGTCTGCTAAAACAATCCCAAACCAGTTTGAGGCCTTAGCTGTAAACATCACCTTTTGAATGGAGGCCAGATATTATCTGTAGTGGGTTGTTATTGTCCCCCCTCAGCAACATCTGAGGCTCTGTCCTCCCTGATTGAATTCCTTGGAAACTTAAAATTCAAAGAGATTTTTCTGGCAGGAGATTTCAACATTGACTGGGATAAGTCGACCCCCCTCTGTGATAAATTCAAGGAATGTTGCCTATCTCTTAATCTAACCAAACTGATCAACTTTCCCACTGGACCAAACAAAAACTGTCCTGAAAAATCTTCCATCTTAGACCTGTTTCTAACAAATTTGCCTCACAAACTCCTTGGTACAGGTGTATTCGCTGACATTTTGAATGATCATTGTATAATAGAGGGTCTCAGAGATATTAAACTTCCACCTTGTAAGCCCAGAATAATTCAAAAAAGGGATTTGAAAAGTTTTTGTGAACAGTCATTCCTCTGGAACCTATCCCACTTTGACTGGCATCATACTCTACTAACTGACGGCATGAACACCACTTGGAACTATTTTCATAATAGTTTCATTTATTTTGTGACTAAACATGCTCCTTTTCGTTAGTTCAGAATAAAGGGACAAGACAGCCCCTGGTTGACTCCAGAGCTAGCTGACCTCCTACACAGGAGAGAACATCTTTGGGCCGCAGCGAGAAAATCTGACTCAGACACTGATTGGTTGAGTTTTCGGCAGATGAGAAATAAATGCACAACTGCCATCAAAGCTGCCAAACGTAACTATTTCTTATCTCAGACCTCCAAAATCTAAATGACCTTAAAAGATTGTGGAAAACCAACAAATCTCTCTCAGGAAGCTCTCAATCATCTGACCTCCCATCACAACTTCTCGTTAACTCTGTTCCTGTGTCAAATAAGCACGAGATCCTGAACTGTTTCAACAAACATTTTGTTGCTTCTAGTTCTTTATTTGACACAGATACTAATGGAAAAAATTCAATTCAATTCAATTCAGTTTATTTATATAGCGCCAAATCACAACAAAGATGTCTCAGGGCACTTTACAGAAACATTCACATACATAAAAGCCAATTAGTAGTTCTCCATCTAAGGAATCCAGCAGACAAGATGAATCTTGGCTTTGATGCAGTCTCCCATCCTGAGCAAGCACAGTGGCAACAGTGGAAAGGAAAAACACCCTTTTAAAAGGAAGAAACCTCCAGCAGAACCAGGCTCAGGACAAGCGGTCATCTGCTTTGACTGGCTGGTTGAGAGGACAGGGAGGAGAGACAGACGAACACAGAATGGTAGGTCCAGGTATAGGTCCAGGTGTATCTGAAAGAAAAAAAACACATGTTAAGGATAGAAAAAATAATTACAAATACAAAACAGGTTGAGCAGAGTAAGTAAAGACAGAAGTAGAGTGAAAATTGTGGTCAGTTTGTCGTCCAGCAGTTTAAGCCTATAGCAGCATAACTAAGGGACAGCTCAGGAAACCCAAGCCGACCCTAACTATAGAATTTAGCAAAAAGGAAAGTCTTAAGCCTAGTTTTAAAACTGGATAATGTGTCAGCCTCACGGACAGAGATTGGCAGTTGGTTCCACAAGAGAGGAGCCTGATAACTGAAAGATCTTCCTCCCATTCTGTTTTTGTAAATTCTAGGAACCATAAGTAAACCTGCAGTCTGAGAGCGAAGCACTCTGTTAGGAAAATATGGAACAATAAGATCTGTAATATAAGATGGAGCCAGGTTGTTGAGAGCTTTGTAGGTTAGAAGTAAGATTTTGAAATCTATTCTGGATTTGACAGGGAGGGAAAATCAGCCACTTCACTTAACCAAACTTTGGCAAATCAAATCTCTCCTATAAGTCAATCCTCAGTTAAACAGCTTCTCTTTTTCTCCGTTCTCAGAGAGGTAAATAAACTGTTAAAAGATCTTGATCCTAAAAAATCTGCAGGACCAGATGAACTTCCACCTTATTTCTTAAGGCTGGCTGCTCATATCATCGCAGTTCCTGTGACCCACATCTTCAATATCTCTATAAGCCAAAACTCCATTCCAGATGCTTGGAAAACAGCCTTTGCTGTTTGGAGGTGACCCCACCTCAATGAACAACTATCGGCCAATCTCTAAACTCTGCATTTTAGCCAAGGTTCTAGAAAAACTGATAAACTCTCAAATCAAAAATTACCTGGACTCATTTAACATCTTACCTCAACTTCAATCTGGTTTCAGGAAACAACACAGCACAACCACTGCTTCACTGAAGGTTCATAATGACGCTGTTGAAGCATTGGATGCTAAGGATTATTGTGCTGCACTTTTCTTAGACCTGTCTAACACTTTTGACACTGTGGATCATAACATCTTGTGTCATAAGCTCTCAGAAACTGGTTTCTCAGATCACACCATTGGTTTGTTCTCTAACTATCTCTCAGATCGGAAGCAATGTGTTCAACATAATGGTACTTCCTCCAGCTATTTAACAGTCAACAATAGTGTACCACAAGGCTCAGTCTTAGGACCCACCCTCTTTACAATCTACATAGGTAATGTAGGTCATAGCATCGCTAATGGATCCTTACATTTTTATGCGGATGACACAATTGTTTATTGTCGTGCTAAAACAGTTGATAAGGCTTTCCAGCTTTTGCAATATGCATTTGACATCATCCAGTCAGATTTGTTCCGCCTCAAACTTGTCTTAAATGCCAATAAAACCAAAGGGATGCTGTTTTCCAAACAGGAAGTCGGTCCCAGCAGTTCTTCCTCTGATTTTATCCTCAAATGATGTCCCCACTGAGTTTGTTGATTTCTATAAATATTTGGGTATCTTGGTCGACTCACATCTCTCTTTTAAGCTCCACGTGGAAAACCTAGGCCCTATTTACACAGACACGATGGGGGGGGGGGGGGGACGTAGGTTTTTTTCGTATGTTAATTATAGGAAAAGATTTGCGTTGACATGGTCGCATTTTGGGTTTACACGCATCCGGAGGATTCCCCCCCACCCTCCCGAATCCGCTGTAGTTACTATGCCGGGTCATTAGATGGAGCTGTGAATTTTGTACCTTCACCTAATGTGCATGCGTGTTGCCTCGGCATGCTGTTTTCCTCTGGGCTAACCAGCTAACAACAACGTAACCTAACAACAAGTTAAAGCTGGATTCTGGCTGGATTTTGGATGAGAGTCGACAGATTTGACGCCAAGCGGGATCGCTTCATCTAACAGCTCTACACCGGTCGCTGAGTGGACCAGAACCGAGTCGACGATGTCGGACTTTACTCCGTGATAATCAGTAGCTGTTTTACTGCAGGTAAATCAACGTTCTTAATAATGTTAGTTTGTGTTTACTTTGGTTACAAAACAACCAACTGACTTTTTATTTTTCCTGAAAGAAGAAGGAGCTGTCCTCCCACCAGGCGGACCGGTTCTGAATGAGGCTCGGCCCAGATGAACTGTAGGAGGACGTCGAAGAGAGATGTGGATGAACTATTTATTTAAAATTCCCCTCATTTCTTTTATTCATTCCATTCAAGTTCAGTTAATGTGTTTTAATAGTGTGTTCAGTTTAATTATCAGTGTTTATGTGACATACAGTTTGTGGTGTTGAATAAATAAATAAAAATTAAACCTGATGTCTTCATTTTCAACTTTAGTGTTCACGCTATATGTTTAGCATCATTTTGAATTTGAATTACATAATGGCCAGATAGCTTCATTTAGCTCAGAGCTTCATTATATCTCGCACACTAACATAAATACTGTTTATTATTATTAAACTTATTATTTAGCACATTTAGATGTTATAGTGCAGCGTGACGTGTGCAAGTGCCTCGTTCTATAAAGAGCGATATTAGAACTGGATCAGATTGTGTCTCTTCCAACACAGATGTTGGTCACAGCACCTGGAATCTAACGTAGATTAACTATGAGATTAAAAATATATTCCATCAGTCGTAGTTCAGAAAGCAGTGTGTCTGCCGCCATGTTGATAGAAATATAGCGTTGGTCCGCGCGTGCATGTGCGCATGTGGTTTAACACAAAGCCTCAGCGGGAGATGTTTACATTATCAGCGGGGGGTCAGCGAAAAACCTCCACTCTGGAAGGTGGGTTCAGAAACCTCCGGATTCAAAGAGGGGGCCACTGGTGTCGTGTAAATGATCAGCAGAACCGCAGAGAGAAACCTGCGGATGCACTCAAAATATATGCCGTGTAAACGGCCCCCTAGTAAAGAAAATGAAAGTTAAACTGGGTTTCTTTTTCAGAAACAGATCCCGTCTCACTCTGAATGCTAGGAAACTCCTTGTATCTGTGACTTTCCTTCCCTCCATTGATTACGGTGAAATTATTTACATGAACGCTCCTACAAGAACCCTGCAGATGTTGGATGCTGTCTATCATGGTGCACTAAGATTCATAACTGGCTGTGATTATCGTACCCACCACTGCACCCTGTATTCACTGATTAACTGGGCATCATTAACTTCATGTAGACTCTCTCACTGGTACATTTTCATCTTTAAATTACTTCTTGGTCTGTTGTCTTCATACATCTCCTCCTACATTTCTCTGCGTGAGTGCAGCTACAGCGTGCGCTCTCAGGACATTGTTACCTGCAGTGTTCCCTCAGTGTGGACTGAACTTGGCAAAAGGTCCTTCTCCTACTCTGCTCCTGTTTCCTGGAATATCATATATTTATATAATATAAAATATTATATAATATAAAATTATATAATATAAAATAATATTTATATAATATAAAAAAGACCTGAAACTCTCGACCCTGACCTCTCTAATTGACTTTAAGAATCTGTTGGACTCCTGGCAAGGACCAATGCAGACATGTTCTTGTTTTTAGTTTTCTACATTCGCCTTATAATCTAGCTGTTTTTGTTACTTTTTTGGCCATCATATGTATTTAAAAAAATTGTATGCCATTTTATAACTGTCTACTGTTGTCCATGTTGTCATCATTCTTTGTTGAAATCAGGTCTCTCTTGTTCATGAGTCCTCGAGGCTCAGTGGGATTAACCTGTCTAAATAAAGGTTGAATGAAAAAAAAGCAATAACGGCAGCATTTCATAGAAGCTGCAGCCCTGGTACACTTCTGTCTACCCTTCAGAGTGCTGTACGGAATGTAATTTTGCTGTATTTAACTGTACAACGACAATAAAGCTGGTTCTGATTCTAACAGACAACGTTGACTTCAAATACTGCACTTAATGACAAAGTTTTAAAGAAAGATCTTGCACAATCTGTGTTCAAAATATCTGTTAGAGATCAGTCTCAGCTACTACCACTCCAAACGTAGCTCAATCTCTGTAAATTAAATTATAGCGATTTTGTGTGTTGTTGTTTTATTTTTTTAATTTAACTCCTAATTAGCTGATAAATCAGACAAGTGTTTATCTGAAAGCAACATTCTGCTAAAGTTGAAACTGATTCCATTATTTTTTTATTTTTTTGGACCACCCAGCTCCACTGGATGCTCCTGCTGGATGGATCTGGTTTAATGTCAGAAGCCTGAACCCGTCCATGCTGGGTGCAGAATTGGTTCTGTTCAGGAAGACCCTCCACCCACGTCCCCTCAGTGTTACCGTCACCCTGCACGGCGTCATCACTCCACAGGACCCTCTGGATGATAGCCCCACCCTCCAGGAGAGGCAACTGATGCTGGATCAGCGGCCCTCCTCCGGGTATGACGTGTTCGACGTATCCAAGATACTGGTTGCGAGGCCTCTGGAGGTGGTGGGCTTTCAGCTGCACTACACAGATGAGAACGGGAGTCTGGTCCTCCATGAGGCATTAACCCAGAGTCTGTACTGCCTGGACAGCAGCTGTCTGAGGGAGCCGCTGCTGGTGCTCTACCAGGACCGTCCTCCTCAGCTCTGACTCTGTCATCACCACCAAGGGCGATAATGTTTCTGCTCGTGTGTGTGCGTGTGTGTTTGACTGAATTTTAATGAAACTTACAAAAAGTAAACATTGGATTGACAACTGACTCAACTTCATTCAAGATGGCTGCCACAGCAACGTGACCCTTGCAACACACAACAACGATTTAAACTCAGTCAGTTTGACAGATGGTGAGAGAAAACGGGGTGTGGTAGTAAATGGACTGTACTTATATAGCCCCTTTCTGTCGAATTAAGATATTCAAAGCTCTTTACAACACAATCTGTGCCTCATTTACCTCCAACACACATTCATAAAGCACTCTAATACAGCTCTACAACAGAGGCGTGGAACATGGCCCACTCAGACTCAATGTCCCCCGCCTCCCCCGGAACGTGTTCAAAGCTGTCCCGGAGGTGGGATTTAAAGCGCCGTCTCACGGGAGACTCTGCCAGATGTTCCCAGCAGACCCTCACAATACGTTTGGGTTTGCCAGGTCTGACCAGCATCCTCCCCCACCATTGGAGTCAACTCACCACAAGGTAGTGGTCAGTGGACAGCTCCACCCCTCTCTTGATCCGAGTGTCCAAGATATGTGTTCGCAGATCAGATGAGCCGACAAAAAAGTCGATCATCGAACTGCAGCCTAAGGTGTCTTGGTGCCAAGAGCACATATGGACACCCTTATGCTTGAACATGGTGTTTGTTATGGACAATCCATGACAAGCACAGAAGTCCAATAACAGAACATTGCTTGGGTTCAGATCAGGGAGGGCGTTCTTCCCACCCACACCCCTCCAGGTCTCACTGTCATTGCCCACGTGAGCGTTGAAGTCCTCCAGTACAACAAGGGAGTCCCCAGGAGACGCACTCTCTAGTACCCCCTCCAAGGACTCCAAAAAGGGTGGGTAATCTGAGCTGCTGTTTGGTGCATAAGCACAAACAACAGTCAGAACCCGTCCCCCAATACGTAGGCAGAGGGAGGCCACCCTCTCGTTCACCGGGGTGAACCCCAATGTACAGGCACCAAGATGGGGGCAACAATTATGCCCACTCTTGCTCGGCGCCTCTCACCAGGGGCAACTCCAGAGTGGAAGAGTGTCCAACCCCTCTCCAGGAAACTGGTTCCAGAGCCAGAGCCATGCGTAGAGGTGAGTCAGACTATTTCTAGCTGGAACCTCTCAACCTCACACACAAGCTCAGGCTCCTTCTCCAGCAGAGAGGTGACATTCCACGTCCCAATAGCCAGCTTCTGTAACCAAGGGTCACTGCCAGGGTCCCCGCCTTCGGCCACCACCCATCCCACATTGCACCCAACCCCTTTGGCCCCTCCCACAGGTGGTGAGCCCATGGGAAGGGGGACCCACGTCTCCTCTTCGGGTTGTGGGCTTCTTTAATATATATATATATATATTGTCTTGAGTTCAGTTTGACTTTCCTCAGATTTTTAAAGTTGTTTTGTGGACCTACCATTCTGTGTTCGTTTGTCTCTCCTTCCTGTCCTCTCAAACCAGCCGGTCAAAGCAGATGGCTGCTTGTCCTGAGCCTGGTTCTGCTGGAGGTTTCTTCCTTTTAAAAGGGAGTTTTTTCTTTCCACTGTCTCCTTTGTGCTTGCTCAGGATGGGAGACTGCAACGAAGCCAAGATTCAACTTGTCTGCTGCTTCCTTAGATAGAAAACTTTACTAATTGGCTTTTCTGTGTATGTGAATGTTCCTGTTCAGTGCCCTGAGACAACTTTGTTGTGATTTGGCGCTTTATAAATAAACTGAATTGAATTGTTTCTTTATTTGAGTTTGTTTTTAATCTATTCAAGTTTGTGTCATTTTCTGAATCTATTTTTACTGTTGGTTGTTTAAACCAGCTTCGAACAGTGTCAGCTCCTGAGCAAAAATATTAGTTGGTCAGACGTTAACTTCCAGAAAATGGTTACAAATCGTTACATTTCCTCTGGGAAAAAAAAGAGAGAGATATGCTACTTAATGTTTATTTTATAGTTTTTGTTTTTGTTTATGCATCTACAAAGGGAGTGGTGGCGCAGAGGTTAGAGAAGGTGGGCCTGTGATCGGAAGGGCGATGTTTAAGTTTCAATTTTGTTTAATGAAGTAAAATGGTTCACAAAAATAGTCAGAATCCTGACGTAAGAAACTACACACAAAAAAAAAAAAAAAAACTAGCAACCAACAAAATGGCAGCCAACAAGCCTGGAGCTTCCGCCTCCAGATCTTTTAAAGTTTTGCCGTCAGCTCTGTAAAAAGGACCGGTTAGCTGAGCGGACATCTCTTTCATAAAATAACAGACGTAACGCTGTGAAAGATGAGCAGTGGGAGAACTGCTTGTGAAGCTTATCTCTTTCAGTTCGTCTTGTTTTTTTTTTCTTATGACGCACTCAGGTTTGTTTTCAGTGATTTGTTACAGGCAGGAAGGTTCTGCCCATCAAAGATTCACAATCTGAGGTTTGTTGTTCTGTAGCTGAAATATCAGTTTTGTTTTGATGCAAAAAGTAGAAACTTGTTGGCAAGTGAAATATAATTTTATCAGATAATATATTAACTTAATGAAATATCTAGATATATGTATCCCGTTTTGTTATTTAGAATGATATTGTGTTAAAACACGATCTGATTCAGTTTCCGGTAGAAAATGTAGTTTTAGTTACATGCCTACAATTCCCAACATTCACGCACGCACCATTATAGAACACAAGATGGCGAGATATTATTGGTTGAGAGCTGGGTCACATGATAGAGTAGGGCTTCCCATTCATCCAAGTAGGTATCTCCAAGTAGGTATCTCTGCAGGCAAATTCGGAAGGCGTATCTGGGCGATCATATCTGATTGGACTATAGGAAAGTGGGCGTATCTAGACGGTCATATCTGATTGGACTATATGAAAATGGGCGTGTCTGGTCGGCCGGATCTGATTGGACGATAGAAAAATGGGCATGTCTGGTCGGCCACATCTGATTGGACGATAGAAAAAAAGGCTGAACGATAAAATGCCGTAACCACAGACATATGATGTCTAAAAACAAGGCGTTATTGGCAGATTGTGTTAACCACAGGCATATTATGTCTATGGTGTTAACCGGTTCGACATTAGCGGCGTCTCAGGTTCAACACTGGCGGCGTCTCGGTTCTACATTGCTCCAGTATACTGCCGCGGCGTCTCCATAACTTCTTTTTTTGCGTCTCTTAACACAGAACTTCCGGTTACATTTCAAAATAAGAGCAGCATAACTGGGTATTGGGGAGAGCTAAATGTTAGGGTTTTTTTATACCTAGCCATAACATTAAAAAACAAATTCCATTTTGGTTGTTGAAAAATGTGAAAAAAGTTACAATCGATTCATAAAGAAAGAAAAATATTAATGATACTTAAACTGGCCTTGGGACAAAGAATGTTTCCTTTAACTTCACATTTTCTTGTTCAACTTGCAGTCACTGCAGATGAGTGATTTGTCAGTTTCTGTCAGATTTCTGCAACTGGAGCAGGTATTTCCGTTTACTGGTTAACTTCCTCAGCTGTCTCACATTTTAAAGGTCAACCCTACTCCATGTTTCAGTAGAAAACAAGCACATTTAGGAGCCAGTACATAACCAGACTTTTGGCCTTCACACCTATACCCAGTTGCTTATGCTGCATGATGAGATCAGATTTATCCATATTTTAGAAATTAAATTTAGCTTAGTCGACAAAACAATACAAATGAAGACTGTCTGTCTTAAAAAAAACTCTTGGTTTTGCAGTAAGCAGCCTGATTTCAAACTGACATCTTGGCCAAAGGTAAAATAAAAACCTTTGTGTTCTCAGAAAAGTTGTTTCAGGATCTCCAATAAACTTATGTACACATCAAAAGCACACAAGACAGATTCAGGAATTCTCTTTGTTTTCTAGATTTTACATTTGTTATTACCTTAAACATACTCAGACAACATTTGATGCATCATTGAATTTTTTTTATTGTGTTTATTGGGACATCCATTTTTAGAAGTCATCGTAGCATCTGTTGGAAACACAGAACATAGTACAGTTAGGGTGTTGCTAGTTGTTACTTATTGTAATGTGTGGGAATCACAGTACAAAAGCTGGACTACTAACCCTGCATCCATGGCACAAAAGTGGGTGCAGTACCCAGGAGTAATGGCTTCACTGTAGAAGGCCCTCAGCTCTCCTCTTTTGCCACTGCCCCAGAAACCTGCACCACAATCTTTAAATTCTTCTCCACAGACAGAAATTACATAAGGCTTTCTGTGCTGAGCCTGAAATTCTTCAGAATATTTCCTCCAGTTCACAACTAATTAACTCAAAACACCTGCAAAGGCCTTTAAATGGTCTCTCAGTCTAGTTTTGTAGGCTACACAATCATGGGGAAGACTGCTGACTTGACAGTTGTCCAGAAGATGACTACTGACACCTTGCACAAGGGGGGCAAGACACAAAAGGTCATTGCTAAAGAGGCTGGCTTTTCACAGAGCTCTGTGTCCAAGCACATTAATAGAGAGGCAAAGGAAAAGATGTGGTAGAAAAAAAGTGTACAAGCAATAGGGATAACCACACCCTGAAGAGGATTGTGAAACAAAATCAATTCCAAAATGTGGGGGAGATTCACAGAGTGGACTACAGCTAGAGTCAATGCTTCAAGAACCACAACACACAGACATATGCAAGACAAGGGTTTCAACTGTTGCATTCCTTTTGTCAAGCCACTCTTGAACAGCAGAGACAGCATCAGAAGCATCTTGCCAGGGCTAAAGACAAAAGGGACTGGACTGCTGCTGAATGGTCTGAAGTTATGTTCTTTGATGAAAGTAAATTTTGCATTTCCTTTGGAAATCAAGGTCCCAGAGTCTGTAGGAAGAGAGAAGAGACACAGAATCCATGTTGCTTGAGGTCCAGTGTCAAGTTTCCACAGTCGGTGATGGTTTGGGATGCCATGTCATCTGCTGGTGTTGGTCCACTGTGTTTTCTGAGGTCCAAGGTCAACGCAGCCGTCTACCAGGAAGTTTTAGAGCACTTTGTGCTTCCTGCTGCTGACCAACTTTATGGAGATGCAGATTTCGTTTTCTAATAGAACTTGGCACCTGCACACAGTGCCAAAGCTACAAGTATCTGGTTTAAGGACCATGGTATCCCTGTTCTTTATTGGCCAGCAAACTTGCTTGACCTTATGGGGTATTGTGAAGAGGAAGATGTGATACGCCAGACGCAACAATTCAGGAGAGCTGAAGGCCACTGTCAGAGCAACCTGGGCTCTCATAACACCTGAGCAGTGCCACAGACTGATCGACTCCATGCCACGCCGCATTGCTGCAGTAATCCACGCAAAAAGAGCCCCAACTAAGTATTGAGTGCTATACATGCTCATACTTTTCAGATGGCCAACATTTCTAAAAATTCTGTTTTGTATTGGTCTAAATATTCTAATTTACTGACATACTGAATTTGGGGTTTTCATTAGTTGTCAGTTATAATTATCAACATTAAAAGAAATAAACATTTGAAATATATCAGTATGTGTGTAATGAATTAATACAATATACAAGTTTCACTTTTTGAATGGAATTACTGAAATAAATCAACTTTTTATGACATTCTAATTATATGACCAGCACCTGTATATGGGGTGTATGATGGTTATCTGAAATTCAATCAGGGTTACTTTGGATAAGGTGGTTTCTTCAACAGAGTATGGTCGTACCTTCAAAGAGCAGGTCTGGAGAATCAAATCCTTGCCAGTAGGGCTGAACAATTAATTGCATTTGCGATAATATTGCCATATGACAAAAAATAAATAAAATTCTAATTGCGAAAGCTGAGATTTGACTGGTCATGTATATCTGGTTATGTGACTTGCGAGTGAGGAGTGGAGCAAAGCAGAACAGGGAGTGGGAGAAGTCAACACTGTGCTTTAACCGGTTGTACAATGGTGTCAGGCTTGACAGAAGCTGATATATCTGAAAGTTTGGTACCAAAGAGGGGCAGCACGTCCATTGTTTGGATTTATTTTGGCTATAAAAAAGACAATTCTGCGCAATGACATGTACTGTGCATAACCTGCCTCACTGCTGTACCTACCTCTCGAGGTAAGATCGCAAATCTTTATCAACACTTTAAAAAAACACCACTAAGTCATTTACGATAGTTGCATGGCTAGAATGCCAACGACCAGTGCTTCAACTTCAAGTAAGCAAATTACCAGCCGACAGGGATCACTGACCTAACTGGTCTAAAGGTACTATTGCGTATGAACATAATTCAAAACGGTACGTGGAAATAACTTGAGCAATGGCGAAAGACATGATGCCAATTAATATACCAAGTATATATAGTAGTGACCAAGCCTGGGTTTACGGCTTTGGTAAACACAATGGATAAGCGGTACAAAATGCCCTCGCACACGCATTTTAGCAGAGTTGCTATCCTGGAGCTATACAAAAAAAATGCAGTAACAGTTGCAGCAGAGCTGAAAACAGTAGTTTATTGCAACTGAAACAGATTGATTTGTTAATTGTGTTGGTTGAAAAATACATGAGAAGAAGACGTTGAAAAATAATCGCATATTAAAATGACAATTGCAATATGGAGGTAAAAAAAATAATCGCAATTGGAATTTTTTCCAAAATCGTTCAGCCCTACTTGCCAGCATGATTTGTCAATAATCTTAGTTTCTTGAACAGTGTGACAGATATTAAAGAGATGTCCGCTCCTGTATCAAGAAGAACATCATGAGACAGGACATGTTCCAGGGTCAGTGAAAGGTAAAACTTGCTTGCTACCCCTTTCTCGGTCAGGTTGCACAAAAATTTGTGTACCGGAGGTTTTATTTGGATCCTGGAGTAATTGTTTTCAAACGAAGGATCCTCAGCAGTCGTTTGGACTGTTAAAACAGCACTTTGTATGTTTGACTGGTCAGTTTCTGTTTCTGGAACAGACATGTCAACATATGAGGTCTCTATATCAGCCACAGGAGAGGAGTCACAATCAGCAGCCACATATTGAGGCTTCAACTCCTTAGCTTGTTGTTCCAACGGCTGGATGGTAACATTTCAGTTTCAGGAGCAAAAGATACTATAGACAGGAGATCAGCCTTCGTAGATGACTCTTGTTTATGCATCTCCTCCAAAATTAGTCTAATCATTTCCATTTCTTTGGAAGTGAAACCTTTACAGTCTTCATCTTGTTGAGGCTTTGACTCTTTCATTTTTTCAGAACATCTTTGACTTGGTGAAAGTGGTTCTCTTTCAGGTCGGAAGCGATGGTTGCCTTCAAGGTTGATCATAATCTGAAAATTTGCAATTACACTTGGGAGAGTGTCTACCCCCTGATAATCTTCGTTGTGCTTTCGGTAGTTAGAGCTTGGATAACCGTGGTCTCTCCAAGAGTCTGAGTACCTGTTAGGGTTTTTACCCTGATAAGGGTTTTCAGGCTGAAAATGTTGTGGCGTCCTCTTGGACTTGGGTGATGGAGGGGCAGGTTTGACTGGAGTGAGTCAGAATTTGCTCTCACTCCTTCAAGTTCCAGTGGTAGAGAACATGTGTTTACAGGTAGGACTGTTGGCTCAGTAGGTCTGGACTGTTTCACTTTTTGGAAGGCTAAAAAGGCCCACTCGTGCAACTGTTGGATTGAGGCTGTTCATGGGTTAGCTATTACGCCTAGTTGACTGCTAACCGAATGATGGAGATTTTGGATAAAGAGGGTTTGAAAATTAACATTATTTTCCATTTGCGAGTAAATTATTTGGACCAAAAATAAGCATTTAGGAGTCTGTAATTGTAGTTGATCGGTAGATCTTTTCTATCTTGTTTTGTATTTAAAGCTGAAGTCAGGCTGGACTGTACTGCATGGTCATAAAACTATCTCTCTAGAGCAGAGGTCTCATTCTCGTGGCCTGCGGGCCAACAGCGGCCTGCAGGATGACGTCTTGTGTCCCCCACCGTGATATGAAAGTATAATATTAGTGCGGCCCACAGGGTGAGCGGACCTCTGAAGGAAGTCCCGCCCGCCGTTCCTCGTCATGGCTGACATTCGGTGCTAGACTAAGGCTCTATTTACACGGGCACGATGGGGGGAAACGTAGGTTTTGTCATATGTTAATTAGAGGAAAAGATCTGCTTTGACACTGTCGTATTTTGGGTTTACATGCATGCGCAGGATTCCCCCTGCCCTCCCGAATCCTCTGTAGTTACCATGCTGGGTCATTAGATGGCGCTGTGAATTTTGTACCTTCACCTAATGCGCATGCGTGCTGCCTCGGCACACTGTTTCCTATGAGCTAAAAAGCTCTGCTAACAACAACAAAGTCCATGCTCAATTTAACAACAAGTTAAAGCTGGATTCTGGCTGGATTGTGGATAAAAGAGTCGACAGATTTGACGCCAAGCAGGACCGCTTCATCTAACAGCTCCACATCAGTCGCTGAGTGGACCAGAACTGAGTCGACGATGTCGATGTACCTTCCAGCATCTCCGGTAAGAGCGGCTGGCCATGTCAGGAGTCGTGCCGCTTACTTTGTTCAACAAACACGCTCATCTCCCGGGTGGATACACAGCAAGCTGTCCGTCCGGCAGAGTTTCCACTCAGATGTGGGAGAATCCATCACAGACTCAGAAGACTGAGTTCAAGACTAGACTTCATCAGAGACCCACTTGAAGACCCAGAAGAACTTGAAAACTGAAGACTCCAGGAAGTGTGGACTTTTAAAGAGTTCTCACTTCCGGTCACTTCAGGACTTCCTGATTGGTTGAAACAACCAACAGGGGGTGGTTCTAGTGATGTCAGAGGGTCATTACAAGTCAAGAAAACAGCAGGAATGTTTTAGGAACTTTTAGTACAACCAGAAAAAATGTTTTGAAGAAGTGAGAGCAAGCAGGTGCCAGTTGCTTCTTATTTACTGACTGCTAGGGTTAAAAACAATACACTTTGTTCTAACAACTTCTTTCTGACTTTTGACCGACATCACTACTTCTCATTCAGACAGAAGATCAAAATGTATAATTACTTTGTAAATAGACATTTAACTTGATTTCTAATTTAAATGAGGATTAAAAATCATTAATACTGTTTCATAGTTGATTTAAAATGAGTGGTTCACTTCAACATTTAGAAATGGTATGAACTAAACACACTTTTGATTATCAAGATATTATGAAATAGTAATGATAATATAAAATGATGAGTGTTCTTTCAATTGATTACTTCAGGATACAATTAGACAGTCTCTGGATGAGCTAATTTGTATTTCTGGATTCAAATCAATGAATAACAGTTCCTGTCCCATGAAGGTCCTCAGAGGCAGGTTTTGGTCAGAGGCCGAGTTCACTACAGACTTTACTCCATGATAATCAGTAGCTGTACAGCAGGTAAATCAAATGTTCTTCATAATGTTTGCTTGTGTTTACTTCGGTTACAAAACAACCAACTGAGTTTTTATTTTTTCCTGAAAGAAGAAGAAGCTGTCCTCCCACCAGGCGGACCGGTTCTGGCTCGGCCCAGGTGCAGTGCAGCAGGACGTCGAAGAGAGAGATGTTGGATGAAACATTTATTTTAAATTCCCCTCAGTTCTTTTATTCAATCCATTCAATGTTCAGTTTAATTATCAGTGTTTGTGTGACATACAGTTTGTGGTGTTGAATAAATAAATAAAATAAAAATTAAACCTGATGTCTTGTTTTCAACTTTAAAAACACGCAATATGTTTAGCATCATTTAATCACATAATTTGAATTACATAATGTCCAGATAGCTTCATTTAGTTCAGATAGATTCATTATATATTTCAAACTTAAGATAAATACTGTTTATTATCATTAAACTTATTATTTAGCACATTGATGTTATAGTGCAGCGTGACGTGTGCGCGTGCCTCGTTCTATAAACAGTGACAATAGAACTGGATCAGACTGTGTCTCTTCTGACACAGATGTTGGTCACAGCACCTGGAGTGATAACAACGACAACAATACACATTCACAAATGATTCATACAAATTTAAAGTTTTTTATTGTTTGTTTTACAATGAAAAACAGTTTGTTCTCCACTGTTGTCATCACTCTTTGTTCAAATCCAGATCTCTCTTGTAAATGTGTCCGTCCTATTGACTCAGTGGGACTAACCTGTATCAATAAAGGTTGAATGAATATAAATATATACATAATGATTTAGTCAACCTTTTATTTATACAGGTTGGATTCATTGAGCCACAAGGACTCATTTACAAGAGACCTGCTCCAGACAGAACATATAAAGTACAGACAAGAGTAACAGTAAACAATGACAATGATAAACTACAGTAAAAATGATAGAGATGATATGTATGTAAATAAATATATATATATATATATATATATATATATATATATATATATATATA
>NC_056498.1:6803227-6826708 GCF_014905685.2 Nematolebias whitei
TATATATATATATATATATATATATATATATATATATATATATATATGATAATGAAATTATAATGTGTGTGTGTGTATATATATGGTGGCAATATGTGGTTTGGTTATATTGTTTTTTTTGTGGAATCCTTTATGCGGCCCAGCCTCACCCAGACTCTGCCTCCAGCGGCCCCCGGGTAAATTGAGTTTGAGACCCCTGCTCTAGAGTATCCTGATGCATGCTCAATAATCCAGGTAGAAAAATCTAAAAAAGTTAAATCTGGTCCTCTGGACATTCAAAAAATAAAATAAAATAAAGAAATACAACAACAAAAAATGTAGAAACATTTCGTCTTTCATTCGAGAGACTTCCTCAGTCTGAGGTGCTGTTTTCAGCTCAGTCTCTTAAATAGCACCTTCTCAGAGTGGATCAACCAGTTTGCTGCTGTGAATAGTAAACAGTAGTAATAGTGTGCTAATGATCCATCTGATCGTGGTCCTGATGGTCCTTCTTGATCATGTGAGCAGCTGGTTTTGGTTGTCAGCAGTAAACTGGTTGATCCACTCTGAGAAGGTGCTATTTAAGAGACTGAGCTGAATACAGCACCTCAGGCTGAGGAAGTCTCTTGGATGAGAGACGAAACGTTTCTACTTTTTTTTTTTTGTTGTTTTGCTTTATTTTTTTTGGATGTCCAGAGGACCAGATTTAATTTTTTTAGATATCTCTCTAGAGATTTGCATAGAAGATCCGAGGTCTTCCTGTATATGAACTGGTTGACGGTTCATGAACTTAGTGACCTCCCTACTAGCCATTGACTTAATCAAATAAATGTAGTCCTGAACTGTAGCTTCAGGAAATCTTTTCAAAATGTTAGGTCATCAAGATGGGCTTTAATGTAGTGTTTAACACCTGGTGTTGCGTCAGAACGGATAATGTTCCTAGCAATTTTGTCCCAACAGTGTCTGGTGGACCTTGCTGGACTTGGGTCCTCATTTGGCTTGAGGAGGGATCAGTTTTCATAACTTTTGACATAACCAAAGGTTGTCTCCTACCTATCAGGGGAGACAGAGGTCTGTAGGTGTATGCACCTGAGATTCCGCCTCTTGGTTCCTGGTCATCAGCTCAGGTTGGATGGAATCGTGGAGGGGATCTACTTACCGGAGTTGTGTGGAGATCCCTGAAATAAGATTCAGTACTTAGAACTGGACGTTCCCTAGTGGTTAGGCTTTTAATCTGTTCCTCAAGCTCAGAGTTGGTTTTTCAGGGTTTGAATTACTTGTTGTATATCAGGCATGTGATTAAAGTATGCGTCATTGTCTGTTTGAAATCGATCTAATCTATTGTAAGTTGGAGTTCTATATGCGTTTTGTGGCTTCTTCATTTTCCTGTGTGTCTGTTTTGGAGTGATGTTATTTTATGCAAATCAGTTTCATGTTCCCAGCTTACATCTCAAAATTTCCTACTGAATAAGTCAAAATCCTCTCTTTCCGTAGCTAATTTAGCTTCTTTTTGGTCTTTCACGTGAGTTAATGAGGTGTTTGTTCTTTGTAAAGCTCAAGTTTGTCATCTCTTAACTGATGTATTTTTTGTTTTCTTGTTTTTAACTTGTCTGATGCTTTGGTTAAGAGTTTATGAGCTAGTTCAAGCCTTTTTGTTACCACTACTATTTTTTTCTAACATCGTTGTAGCTGTGTGGCCCGTAGGCTTTTCATTCAACGTTTGGTTAGCTAAAGCGGATGTCATTTGTTCCAGCTCTGTGGAGTTCTTCTCTTGAGTTAGGCTTTTATAATCTAAGGCCAAATCTGATATCAAATATTCCAAAGCCTTATCTAATTTTGAAAAAGGAGTTTCCATCCTGGGGTCTTCAAACTCACTAGAGTCTGGTGAAGTGTTTACACCAGGCTGCGAAGCCGGATTTAGACCCCAGTTGCCTAAACACAAAATTATAAATATATTTTAAAATCTGTCAAGAAGTTATTGTGTTCTACTTACATGGTTTTACATGTTTTCATGCAAGAACAATATTGTGTCCACTGTAGTAGGTTTGAGAGCAGTCCGCTGCTGGTCTATTGTGTGGCCAGCTGCACAAAAAACTCTTGCTGCTGCTGCTTCTCGCTGGGATGCAGAGCACAGATCTCGCCAACTTGGCCAGTTTTGGGTACACATTTGAGTTTAGTTTCCAAAATCCCAGCAAATCTTGTTTGTCGACCATACCATGCTTTTGAGTGATGTACAGTGTAACCTCATCATCAGTGTCTGGTTCATCCACTGCGTTCTCCCACTCAGCAAAAGCACTTACTCTTCTCTGTTTGGATGGTGGTGGTGTGAACGTGTTGCTCGCTTCAGTTTTTATAGCTTCAACTGCAACTTCTTCTGCTTTTATAGCTTCAACTGCAACTTCTTCTGCTTTTATAGCTTCAACTGCAACTTCTTCCACCACAGATGAGAGCAGGGTGCGGACCTGAGCATGCACCTGACACACATCAGCAGGTGTCATCATTTTAAGTTTGTTAAAATTAGGCCACAGGAAAAGTGCAATTCTGTGTAAGTCGTGGATAATGATTTTGCGCGCCAGTACTTCTGCATGTCTTTGGCGCACAAACGCCTGCTGTGGGGAGTCTGTGTGCGAGGACTGGCAGTGTTGCTTCAGTTTCTCATACCAGAGGCAAACAAGGTTGATAGTGGGATATTTGTCACCCTCCAGTTCTCTCTGTGCACGGTAAAATGGTTCTAGAAATGTGACTAAGAAGCCCAACATGTAAGGGGAGACGTCGTCCATGCGCACCTGCTCCCCGCGAGCCTCCATCTTCTCACACAGCTCGTTATAGATGTCTTGCACAGACTTGAGTGTAAGGCACACAGTGCTGAATCTCGTCTCGCACATATGGAGTACAGTCTTTGATAGATGCGCAGATAGACCAGATTGTTTTATATATCGCACTAGAGCTTTGGCAGCCATGATGGTCTCACCTATTTCTGGAGCGTTTTCGGCAAGTGCATCAGGGTCCAGCCCATGGCGCAGGACTGCGTTTATGAGATGGTCAAGGCAGTTAATCCTCCTGTATGGCTCCAAGGCTTTAACAATATTGCTTCCCTGGTCTGTCACCCATACCATTTTATTGAGGCAGGTGGAGTCCAGGCCAAATTTGTTAACAAGTAGGCGCAATATTGCCTTCCTTATGTTTGTGCCTCTTTTAGTGTCTTCTGCTAGAAACACGGCTGTCGTTAGAGTTTTTCCAACTAGTTTAAAATCACTTCTGATGAAGTGACAGGTGATTGCAATGTAACTTGTTTTCCTGTAGTCATCAGTCCACATGTCTGTGCTCATGCCAACATCTCCAGTGGCAAGGGCTTCTTTGAGTGTTTGTATTAAAGCATCTCTTTTTTCCTCGGCCATTTCTGTGCCTATTTTGGAAATTGTGTTGTGGTGTGGCAGGACGGACTCTGCTGAGACACGGCCATAAGTGGCACCAACATTTATTAACTCTTGAGCCAGTTCTCGAAAACCTTCTCCACTCACCACATAAAAAGGCCTTATGTCTTTACAGCAAAACTGGACGCACTTTTCCATGATGGCTTGCTCGAATCGCAGCGGCACTTTCTGCACATTGACAAATGAGGTGGTTGAGCTTTGACTTTCACTTTTTTTAGTTTGACATGCCTTCATATGTCGATTCAGTGTTGAGGTGCCAGTCTTTCTGCTGTCATAGCTGAGAAGAGCACCACATTTGATGCACTCCACAAAACCAACACATGCCATTTTGTCATCAACTACCAGTTTAAAATGTGTCCAGGCCTCAGACTTTGCACTGTGCTGGCTTTGAAGAGTGAGTTCTCCCATTTTTAGTTTTTCTTTTATACTTTCCTGCTCCATTATGTTGCTTGTTGTGTGGGTCAAGTGCAAATCCTCAGATGTGTCATAAGAGGAGCAAAGCAGGGCGGGTGGGTCCACATGCACAATTGCTGCTGTGCAAACTGCGCCAGCGCTACTCTCTTTTTTCACAGTCTGATTAACTGCAGCACTCTGTTTTCTTTCTTTTCTTATCCTCAGTAAACTTACTGCCTCCATCTCTACAAGTAGATTAACACAATTTTTTTTTATTGTGCATTCTTATTTAGTTTTCTTTGTGCTGTATGATTCATAAAACCACATCAGAAGCCCGATACCGACCCGGTCCACCCATCAAGCACATAATTTTGACCTGCGCCAGGCTCGGGTCAGAAATCGCAGCTCTAATGTCTGTCACAAAGCTCAAGTTTGGGCAGGAGGCTTTAAAACAGACAAATGGAAAACAGCGCTCCCTGGTAGCCACTTTATGTAACTGAGTCTCCATCCATCCTTCCCACTCTTCCTTGCTTGCTTGCTTCCTTCCCTCCTGCAGGTTGAACGGTGAGTGCTGTATGACGTTGCTGAAATTTGTAAAAGAAACAGCAACTGAGTGAGTGGTGAAATTTATCACATAAAAACAGAACTAAAATTAGAAAAACAAGAGTTAAATTCCAAAACTAGCAAGACTATTATAACACTAAAATATGTGTGTCCATATATACAAGTTTACATTTCTTAAACAGTAACTGAAAGCAAAAGATTTCAAAACTATTGCTAAAAGATATAATGATCAATACAGTAGCTAAGACAAAAGATTTGTAGAAGACAAAAGCAAAAAGCAAATATGCTGAAGTTAAATACAGAAACATTCTGAACAAAATACACATTTCATCGTGTTTCCATATTAATTTTTTGTGAATGAGAGTACATATTTCAAAAACGTATGTAGAGCTTCCTTTACCCTGTCTAGGATAGCGCCGGGTTCAACTATTTTATATTACAAACCGGATTCCAAAAAAGTTGGGACACTAAACAATTTGTAAATAAAAACTGAATGCAATGATGTGGAGGTGCCAACATCTAATATTTTATTTAGAATAGAACACAAATCACAGATCAAAAGTTTAAACTGAGTGAATGTATCATTTTAAGGGAAAAATCTGTTGTTTCCAAATTTCATGGCGTCAACAAATCCCCAAAAAGTTGGGACAAGTCCATTTTTACCACTGTGTGGCATACCCCCCTTCTTCTTACAACACTCAACAGACGTCTGGGGACAGAGAAGACCAGTTTCTCAAGTTTAGAAATAGGAATGCTCTCCCATTCATGTCTAATACAGGCCTCTAACTGTTCAATCGTCTTGGGCCTACTTTGTCGCACCTTCCTCTTTATGATGCGCCAAATGTTCTCTATAGGTGAAAGATCTGGACAGCAGGCTGGCCATTTCAGTACCCGGATCCTTCTCCTACATAGCCATGATGTTGTGATTGCTGCAGAATGTGGTCTGGCATTATCGTGTTGAAAAATGCAGGGTCTTCCCTGAAAGAGATGACGTCTAGATGGGAGCATATGTTGTTCTAGAACCTGAACATAGTTCTCTGCATTAATGGTGCCTTTCCAGACATGCAAGCTGCCCATGCCACAAGCGCTCATGCAACCCCATACCATCAGTGATGCAGGCTTCTGAACGGAGCATTGACAACAACTTGGGCTATCCTTGTCCTCTCTGGTCCAGATGACATGGCGTCCCAGTGTTCCATAAAGAACTTCAAATCGTGACTCATCTGACCACAGAACAGTCTTCCATTTTGCCACACTCCATTTTAAATGACCCCTGGCCCAGTGCAAACGTCTGAGCTTGTGGAGCTTGCTTAGAAATGGCTTCCTCTTTGCACTGTAGAGTTTCAGCTGGCAACGGCGGATGGCACGGTGGATTGTGCTCACTGACAATGCTTTCTGGATGTATTCCTGAGCCCATTCTGTTATTTCCTTGACAGTGGCATTCCTGTTTGAGGTGCAGTGACGTTTAAGGGCCCGGAGATCACGAGCATCCAGTAGAGTTTTACGGCCTTGACCCTTACGCACAGCGATTGTTCCAGATTCTCTGAATCTTTTGATGATGTTATGCATGGTTGATGATGATAACTTAAAAGTCTTTGCTATTTTATGCTAGGTAACACCATTCTGGTATTGTTGCCTTATCTTTCTGTGCAACAATGGTGGAATTGGTGATCCTCTTACCATCTTGGCTTCTGAGATACACTGACACTCTGAGAAGCTCTTTTTATACCCAATCATGTTGTCAATTGACCTAATTAGTGTTAATTGATCTTCCAGCTATTCGTTATATGCTCAATTTCCTTTTTCCATCCACTTATTGCTACTTGTCCCAACTTTTTTGGGATTTGTTGACACTGGGAAATTTTGAATCAACATATTTTTCCTTTAAAATATTACATTTACTCAGATTAAACTTTTGATCTGTCATCTATGTTATATTACGAATAAAATATTGACATTTGCCATCTCCACATCATTGCATTCAGTTTTTATTCACAATTTGTTTAGTGTCCCAACTTTTTTGGAATCCGGTTTGTACTTCCCTAGGTTGACTTTCAACTTATTTTTTTAACCAACCCAACTATGAAACCCAAATAATCAAACAATGTATCTTAGCACTCTCTAATTTATATTAAAAAAAACAATTATATATATGCTAAAATTAACACAAAAATAAAATAAAATTAGTGTGAGATCAGTTAGTTTCTTTAGATCAAAATATATCATTCATTCATTCAACCTCTATTTATACAAGTTAACCCCACTGAGCCTCGGGGATTCATTTACAAGAGAGAACTGAACTTAAACACAAGTTTAAGTTTACAAGGACATTCTGCCCTTAAAATAAATCAAAATTGTACACTTCTCATTTTCTCCTCTTCAACTTTAACTACAGCTTTTACAGTGCAGTTGTAATAATAATAATAATAAATAATAATGAATTTAATTTGTAACACATTTCTCATTAACAAAAATCTCAAAGTGCTACAAAGTGCAACTAAAATCAATGATAAAATCAACTCAAATCAATGATAAAAATCAACTAAAATCAATGATAAAATCAACTAAAATATGTGGTAAAATCAACTAAAATCAGTGATAAAAATCAACTAAAATCAATGATAAAATCAACTAAAATCAATGATAAAAATAAACTAAAATAGTGATAACAAATCAACTAAAATCAGTGATCAAATCAACTAAAATCAGTGATAAAAATCAACTAAAATCAATGATAAAATCAACTAAAATCAATGATAAAAATAAACTAAAATCAGTGATAACAAATCAACTAAAATCAGTGATCAAATCAACTAAAATCAGTGATAAAAATCAACTAAAATCAGTGATAAAATCAACTAAAATCAATGATAAAAATCAACTAAAATCAATGATAAAATCATGTGGAGGCAGAATAGGCTTGCTTAAAAAGAAAAGTCTTTAAGCCTTTTTTAAAGTCAACCAATGATAGCGGAGCTCTCAGATATTCAGGGAGGGAGTTCCAGAAGCGGGGGGCAGCCACACAGAATGGCCGATCTCCCATGGTTCTTAATTTAGTTTGTGGAAGGTGGAGGAGATGACTGTTCTGTGATCGTAGAGATCGGGTGGATGAATATGGAGCAAGAAGGTCCTTCAGATAATCTGGTGAATTTCCGTTTAAACACTGATGGGTGATGAGAGCAATTTTGTACTGAATTCTGTAAGTGACAGGAAGCCAATGCAGGTGATGGAGAATGGGTGTAATATGGTCAAATTTACGAGCTCTCAATAAAATCCTGGCTGCACTGTTTTGAATATATTGAAGCTTTTCAAGTTTTTTGCCGGGGATTCCAGTAAACAGGGAGTTGCAGTAGTCGAGCCTGGAGGAGACAAAGGCATGAACAAGTTTCTCTGCATCAGCAAAAGTGAGAGATGGGCGAAGTTTGGAGATATTTCGGAGATGGAAGAAACAGGTTTTAAACAGATGCTTAATGTGATTTTCAAATGTAAGATGAGAGTCCATTTTTATTCCAAGATTTGTAACAGAGGTGGAGAGGGGGATGTCTTGTCCAGAAAAGGAAATAGTCGTTATAGTTGAAGTTTGAACCTGGTGAGGGGTGCCAATCAGTATGGTCTCAGTTTTGGAGCAGTTTAACTGAAGGAAGTTCTGATTCATCCATGCCTTTATCTCCTCCAGGCAGGTAGAGAGGGCAGTGAGTGAAGATGGAGAAGACAATGGTGATGATGATGCTCCAGTCCTGATGTAAAGCTGTGTATCGTTGGCATAAAAGTGAAAAGAAATGTTGTACTGATTAATAATTTGACCTAAAGCCAGCATGTAAAAGGGAAAATAGCAGGGGCCCTAGAACTGACCCTTGAGGGACACCACAGGAGACACAGACAGTCTGGGACTTGGCATTGACAAGACTAACACATTACAGCCTATTGGAGAGGAAAGATTTAAACCAGTCCAGGACAGTGTCACAGAGACCGACCTCCACATGAAGACGGTGGAGGAGGATACTACGGTCCACAGTGTTGAAAGCTGCAGTGAGGTCAAGGAGAACAAGGAGGGAGGGAGAACCATTGTCAGCAGCCATGAGGACATCATTGGTAATTCTCAGCAGTGCGGTCTCAGTACTGTGAGCTGCACGGAAGCCAGACTGAAACTTCTCATACAGGGAGGGTTGTTGTAGGTGGATCTGCAGCTGAGCAGCAACTGCTTTTTCCAGCACTTTGGACAGAAATGGGAGGTGGGAAATTGGGCGGTAATTAGAAAGAATGTCTGGATCCAAATTTGATTTTTTTCAAAAGAGGCCTAATGATGGCAGTTTTAAGAGACAGTGGAACATGAACAGATTGTAGTGACTTATTTATCATTTGTGTGATTAATGGGCTTATTGCAGAGTGATTGGATTTTATGAGAGACAAGAGAAAGGAAAATGAAAAATGAAAAAAAAATGAATAAAAAATGAAAGGAACAGGTTGCATTATTGAACAGAGTCCTCATGAGTTTGTTTAATGGGATTAAGGAGATGATTTATTGTGGAGAAGAGTTGTTTAGAGTTTCCAGGGCAGTTGTTGATGATGTTAGAATAATATTTGGACCGTGCTTCTTTAAGAGAAAAGGCGTAGGCTTTCTGATGTTCTTTATATGCCTGCTGATGTACAGAGAGACCAGATGATTTTACACATCTCTCAATAGCACGGCCAGCTGCTTTCATCTCGCGCAGCTCAGCAGTGTACCAAGGGGCTGAACGGGAGAAAGACACCAGCCTTGCTTTAAAGGGAGCATGGAGGTCCAGAAGCTCCTGGAGAGATTGGTCGTAGTAATCCACAGAATCATTTGCAGATGAATGATTGACAGCGGACAGGGAGTGGTGATCAGAGGACAGAACCTCAGGGGAAATGTTTTTAAAGTCACGGAACTGGATAAGTCGTTTAGGATTTGGAGCAGACGAAGTTGAAGGCACTTCCAGGGAGATGACACTGTGGTCCGAGACACCCAGGTCATATACAGTTAAGTTATTGATAGAGCTGTATACTGAACCGAGGTTCTTAAATGGCACCAGACTCCAACTACAGTAAGACTCCAACTACTAGAAGATGGCGCCTTTGTTGATGGCACGCAGTCTACCTCTCCTGAATTTGTTAAAGTTACTCGTGTTTTGCCTTCTCTTCATCCATGATGTATCCTCACTTCTAGTGTACGACCGCTCAACTCTGCTAAAGATCCAGGATTCTCTAAACAACGCACCGGTTTTTGGTAAAACTGGACATTTTAAGAAACCACCGCCCTTCCTGGCGTCTGTGCCAGCCTATCTACGCCGCACTACCGGGACGTTGCTACTCAACAAACGCCGCAGAAGACGTGGAAGGAGAGCGGGAGTCCTCGTCAAATTCAAATTCTACCTCTCCTCTCACAGTACGGTTGATCATCGGCTTCTACTGCAGGACTTACCTTCGGAGTTTGGCATCTTCAACCTCCGTCGTTCCCTGGTTTATCGTCATCGATGCCTCGTTCCTGTTAATCCTGGCGTCAACTTTCAGTTTCCACCTTGTCGCTCTGTGGGGACCAGGAGGGGGGGCTGCGTGCAACAGAACCTCCGCCCGCTTGCCCGAGCAGCTGATGACACAATCGGCTGTGTACCAGTGCGTGCAGCCCTGTTTAATGCCCGATCGCTCTCAAATAAAACCTTTATGCTAAACGATCTGATCTCTACTCATCGTTTGGATTTATTTCTGATGACTGAGACCTGGCTGAAACCAGGGGACAACAGTGCATTTTCTGAGCTCCTCCCACCTGGATACTCCTACCTGAGTGCACCGCGTGTGTCTGGCCGTGGGGGCGGTCTCGCTGCGGTGTTCAGTGATAAACTCACCTGCCGCCCGCTGCCTCCTAAAAACTACAGCAGCTTTGAGCTTCAGCTGTTTGTGATGGAATCTGCACCCCCCGCTGTGTGGTGTTTTATATTGCCCTCCAAAATATAATAAGGATTTCATTAATGAATTCTCAGAACTGTTAGCTGAACTGTTGCCAAAATTTGACAGTTTGCTTTTATGTGGTGATTTTAACGTTCATGTTTGCTGTCCCTGAATCCAACTCACTGCTGACTTTCAAAACCTTCTGGATTCTTTTAACCTGTCACAATCTGTGTCAGGGTCCACACACAGTCATGGTCATACTTTGGACTTAATCATCTCTCACGGCCTTCGTGTATCTGTTATAGAAATTTTGGACACTTGTATTTCAGACCACTTTCCTATTATATTTGAATTTTCCACTCCTCCCCCGGTAAAGACTATGCTTCCAGCACGTCTCTGCCGCTTCATCACTCCCTCCACTCCAGGTCAGTTTGCTGCTGCGTTTAGAAGCACCGACTTATACTCCGCTGAAAGTCTGGACTCATCTCTACATCCAGAAGAATTTATCACCTCCTTTCAGTACATTTCTACAAAGATCTTGGACTCCATCACTCCTTTAAGACAGACTTCTACAAAAATCCAGCCAGATCCCTGGCTTAATGGTACCACTCGGACTTTTAGACAACGCTGCAGGAAAGCAGAACACAGATGGAAGAAAGACAGGCTTCATGTGTCCCAGGACATACTGAGAGACTGTCTTCATGAATATCAAAAAGCTGTTAACAGGCCAAATCACAATATCTTTCCAATTTAATTTTTACCAGTTGTAACCGGCCAAGGGTTTTATTTAATACCATTCAGTCTGTCATTAATCCCACCATCAATGTTCTGAAAACTGCTGCACAGTCTACCTGTGATGGTTTTCTTGATTACTTTGTGAACAAAATAGACTCTATCAAGCAGAACATTGTCAGTACATATAATGCTGTTCAGTTATGTGCTCCCTCAATAACCTCTGCTGTGTTTGATCACTTCGACCTGGTCTCACTACCTCACCTCGTTAAGGTGGTTCAGCAGATGAAACCTACAAACTGTACCCTGGACATCATTCCCTCTAAGATGTTCAAGCAGTCCTTGGATGTTATTGGTCCTTGTCTTCTGACATTTATTAATAGCTGTCTAAGTTCAGGTTATGTCCCGTCTGTTTTCAAACATGCTGTGGTCAGGCCTCTTCTTAAAAAAACGGGTTTAGATCCTACAGCTTTTTCTAATTTTAGGCCAATTTCCCACTTATCATTTTTATCCAAAGTTCTGGAAAAGGTTGTTTTCATTCAGTTGCAATCTTTTTTAGAACACAACAACTTGTTTGAAAAATTTCAATCTGGCTTCAGACCACGTCATAGCACTGAATCTGCACTACTCAAAGTACAGAATGATATTCTTTTGTCCCTTGATGCCAAAAAACCTGTTCTGCTGGTGATGTTGGACCTCTCAGCAGCTTTTGATACTGTAGACCATCAGGTCCTGATCACTCGTTTGGCTCAGCAGGTTGGCCTTCAGGGAGTTGTGCTCGAGTGGTTTAAGTCCTATTTAACAGACAGAACTTTCTCTGTTATGATTGGTGATCTGTCCTCTTCTTCAGTCTCTTTGACCTCTGGTGTACCGCAGGGATCCATTCTGGGGCCTGTTCTCTTCTCACTTTACATGCTACCATTAGGACCCATCATTGCAGGCCATAATCTGTCTTTTCTTCTGTATGCAGATGATCTACAAATCTATCTGCCGGTCACTCCCAGTTCCTCATTCAGTTTAAACTCTGTTGCCAGCTGCTTAAACGACATTAAGCACTGGCTGTCTCAGAATTTTCTCCACCTCAATAACGATAAAACTGAATGGATTTTATTTGGTGCTTCCAGTAATTCATGCAACATCTCTCCCAGTCTAGGTTTTCTGCTCCCCCACGCCAACCAGGTGGTAAAAAATCTAGGAGTGGAGCTTGACTTTAACTTAAAGTTAGATAAACAGATCAGTTCTGTTGTGAAAACCAGCTTCTTTCAGCTCCGTCTGCTTTCCAAAGTAAAATCACTCCTTAGCCGTAGTGATCTGGAGAAGGCCATCCATGCCTTTGTGAGCTCTAGGCTTGATTACTGTAACGCCTTATATGTCGGTATTAATCAATCTTCTATCTCCCGTTTACAGCTTGTACAAAACTCTGCTGCTCGCCTGTTGACTAACACACATAAATATGAACACATCACTCCTGTCCTTTCTTCTTTACACTGGCTCCCGGTTCAGTTTAGGATACAGTTCAAGCTGCTGCTGTTTGTTTTTAAAGCTTTGAATGGCCTTGCACCACCTTATATTTCAGAACTTTTGAAAGTCCACCAGCCCAGCAGAGCTTTACAGTCTGCTGGTCAAAATCTGCTGGAGGTGCCACGCTCAAGGTGCAAACAATGGAGGGACTGGTCCTTTTCTGTTGCAGGCCCAACAGCCTGGAATACTCTTCCCTATGAGCTGCGTGCCATCTCTGATCTGGTTCTGTTCAAAGCCAAACTGAAAACATACTTATTTAAAAGGGCTTTTAATGTTTAACTTTTAGTAGTTTAGTATTTAGTATTTATTTATTTATTTTATCTCTTTTACCTTCTTTTATTCTCGCTGTGTTTTTAATTTGCACTGATTTATTGTGTCCTGTTTTTAATCTTGTTTTGTCTTGTGAAGCACCTTGGTCAATGCAAGGCATTGTTGGAAGGTGCTATAGAAATAAAGTTTATTATTATTATTATTATTATTATGGATTGAAACGTCACTCTTCTTTCGGTGTCAAGTTTCGGTATTGTCTGTAACGTGTCACGTGGTTTCAGCACGCAGGCAGATAAAACACCAGACATGATTCATTTTCTGTTTCCTTATGGTACCAGAAGATTCATCTTTAGTGAAATATTTCCAGACTATTGATGTATTTCTACCTGTTTGCCAAGAATGGGCCTGCTCCGCTCAGTCCATCTGCTGGGAAGAATCCATTTGGTAGCTTCTACTAGTAGCCCGGTGAGGATCACGTGACGCGATTACGATGCAATGACGTCACTGCAAGTACTCGACGTGAAATTTAAAAACTTGATATATGTCCTAGGACTCAACCTGCCAATTACTCGAGTAGTCTGTTAAAGCCCTACTCCTCACAGGAGGTTCTGACCCTGATGTGAGGAGAAGAGACAAAAGAAAAGCAAGATGGGGGCCACAGGACAGTCACAAACTTTGTTGTTAAAGTTTGCTGCTTTTAACTACAGTGGAGGCTCCATGGTGGAGGTAAGTAAACTTTAAAGAATGTTGTTGACCAGTTAAGCTTTCATTTCTCAGTCTAGATAATGGCTTTTGATCAATAATAACACAACCAAGTTATTGTTCATGTTTTGTGTTCTAATGTCAATTAGGGAGATGATAAGAGCACTAAACCCCAGAGAACAACAGAGAAGATTCAGAGTCAGAGTCAGAGAGTCAGAGTTTCTTTATTGTCATTCGCACCTCATGTGGTACATGTGGTGGAGCGAAATTATGTACACAGGGTCCCAGTTACATCCAACAATAAAATGTATAAGAAAAACAGTAATAACATCTAAGATATGAACTAAGAAAAACATCAACTAAATATACACTAAGCACTCATAACATAAAACATTGAACATCAGCACAAACATGAACATGAGTCTGTGTGAGCAGATGTGCACGCATGAACACATCAACATTGAAACAGAGGAAATTCAGGAAGAGACACAGAGGTGCAGATGTCTGCATCATCCCTACCTCATTGAATCCAGTGACCTGCTGGTGGAATGTGAGGGACAATATGTCAAACTGACAACCAGGTATCTGTGTGTGCAACAATCATCATCTACAGCCTCAGAGGGAACATGTGCTACTGCTGGAGACACCATCAGCCAGGAGCTTGTTTGTGTCCAGAGAAAACAGACACGTTGATGTTTCTGAAGAAAAACTGTTAAATGAAAAGGTCCTCAGTGTGTAGCAGTGAGCATTAGACACTGACGTGTCACTAGTTTGAAACTGGTCTTTTGAACTGGAAATTATTTGTTTATTTTTATGTAAGAAAACTGCTTGGAATAGAAAAATACCCAAGTTAAAAAATAAAACTCAGAATTTGTACTGTAACGTAAAACGTAATTTTATTCTTGTTAGAATTAATAGTAATTACAAAATTGGTACCGAAAAAAGAACCGTCCAGGAACTGACACCAAATTTTTTAGAAAGGTACCCAGCCCTAGTTTACACTGTTTAAAACCGGCCTGTTTTCAAGTAGGTATCTCTGCAGACAAATACAAAAGGTGTATCTGGAGGGCCACATCTGACTGGACAAAAAAAAAAAAGGCGTTATTGGCAGATTGTGTTAACCGGTTCGTGTCTCATTTTGACATTAGCGGTGTCTCCATACCTTCTCTTTCCACCTCTCTTAACACAGAACTTCCAGTTACATTTCAAAATAAGAGCAACATAAATGGGTAGTGGGGAGGGCTAAATGTTTGTTTTTTTAATACCTAGTAATAACATTAAAAAACTCAAAAAGTGTTCAATACAAAAACAACTGGACTTTATTTGTAACAGAAGACGTTTCGCTTCTACAAGACAATGACTTAATCAACAGGACCAACTTCACCCCAGACCAGATCTGCACCCTGTTGGATCTCTGCCTCTCCACCACTTATTTCAAGTTCAATGACAGTTTTTACAGACAGAAGCACGGCTGTGCCATGGGATCTCCAGTGTCACCCATTGTTGCCAATCTCTACATGGAGGAAGTGGAACAGAGAGCCCTACACTCCTATGAGGGAACAAAGCCAAGCCATTGGTTCCGTTATGTGGATGACACCTGGGTCAAAATCCAAGCTAAGGAAATAGAAGCGTTCACCAGACACATTAACTCGGTCAATAACAACATCAAGTTCACCAGAGAGGATGCAAACGACAACAAACTGCCTTTTTTGGACTGTTTGGTTCAGATGGAAAGAGAGGACAGCCTCAACATTGAAGTGTACAAGAAACCAACCCACACAGACCAGTATCTTCTGTTTGACTCCCACCATCCACTGGAACACAAACTCTCTGTCATCAGAACTTTACAACATCGGGCCGAATGCGTCCCCACGAAGACAGAAGGGAAGGACAAGGAACTGAAACACGTTCAAGAAGCTCTTCAAACATGTGGATATCCTAACTGGGCTTTTGTCAAGTCAGCGAGGAAATCTACAAAACACACCAATAAACAGAAAAAGGAGAACAACAGACGGAAAAACATTGTCATCACTTATGTTGCTGGAGTATCAGAGAAATTCAGAAGGATCTTCAACAAACACAAAATCCCAGTACATTTCAAACCCAGCAGGACTCTCAGACAGAGGCTGGTCCACCCTAAGGACAAAACACCCATACACAAACAGAGTGGTGTAGTGTATGCGGTCCAGTGCAGCGAGGACTGTCCAGACCTCTACATTGGAGAAACTAAACAGCCTCTTCACAGACGCATGACTCAACACAGGAGAGCTAGCTCCACAGGACAAGACTCAGCTGTTCACCTCCACCTCACAGATAAGGGACACTCTTTTGAGGACCAAAATGTGCACATTTTGGACCGAGAACACAGATGGTTTGAGAGGGGGGTGAAGGAAGCAATTTATGTAAAAAGAGAAAAGCCGTCTCTTAACAGAGGAGGAGGCCTCAGATTTCCACTTTCAAAAACATATAATGCAACTTTAAAACAGATCCCCAGCCGGTTTTCACACCTGATGGGAACAGAGGGGCCTCGACTGTGAATTAGAGGAACAAAGACCTACTGTTTAGGTTTTTTTAGGTGTGAACTGCCAATCTACATATACAGTATGTGTGTGCGTGTGTCTTATGTGTGTGTGTGTCTTATCTCACTCAGCCTTATAACCTGAATCTCTCACTCTCTGCTCTTTGAATTGAGAAAGGTCCTCGGATGAGGAGCGAAACGTCTTCTGTTACAAATAAAGTCCAGTTGTTTTTGTATTGAACGCTTTTTGAATTCATCATGTCCTGGATGACTGAGAATCTTCACCAACATTAATAAACAACATCCGTTTTGGTTGTTGAATAATGTGAAAATAGTTACAATCGAATCATAAATAAAGAAAAATAAAGTAACCAAAATAAGAATGATACTTAAACTGGCCTTGGGACAATGGATGTTTCCTTTAACTAGGGATGCAGCGATTGCAGTATTCTGGCTGATCACCGGTTTCTAAACTCTGACCTGCCAAATCCGATTTTGACTGATATCGATTTTATTTTTTAAGCGACACTGTCAGATGTTATAAAGTCACAATGCACCTTCAATTTTCCAATATTATTTTGTTGAAAACATACCCTTGAATAATATCCTAGAAACAATAGAAACTTGTTTTAACTGGCCGTGAGGTAGTGCTCTGAAATATAAATGAAGTTCAGACAATTGTTGTTAAAAGTAAAAAAAATCGGTTTCTCGTATAAGTATCATCCGATTTCCCAAAATTAAGGAAATCGGGGCCGATAAATCGGTGCACCCCTACCTTTAACTTCACATTTTCTTGTTCAACCTTTTTAATCAGTCACTGCAGATGAGTGATGGTCAGTTTCTGTAACTGGAGCAGGTATTTCTGTTTACTGGTTAACTTCCTCAGCTGTCTCACATTTCAAGGGTCAATCCTACTCCATGTTTCAGCTCCTTTCATAGATCAGATCTCATAGAAGAAATTCTAAAGAGCAAATTTTGTTTTGAGCTTTTGTTTTGGGCCATTATCTCGTTACAGGACTCATGATCTTTAATTGAGACCAGACTTTTTAGACAAATGAGAGCAGGTTTCACTTCAGATGCTTCATATTTCATTGTACCCAGACCACACTCAAGCCAACCTGTGTCAGGTGCAGCTACAGCCAAGAACAAATGACAATCTTCTTGTGTTTGACAGTAGATATAACACTGATTCTTATAAACCTTCAGTTTAAAAAAAGATCTGATGTAACTTACCTAAAGAGCAGCAAATACAGTTAGCCAATCAGTGTTTGCTCTTTAGAAACGCCTATTCTCCAGAAACGCCCACTTTTGGTCTGCAGAGAACCCCTTCTCTCTGTTTTACACAATGTGGTGGGTTGCCAGTTGGGCTTGTTTTCATAGAGTTGTTTGCTTGTTTCCATCGCGAGATCTGGCAACACCGTACACAAGTATTTACAAATTAACCCCCCAGTTGCAGGCCTGGTCGACCCTTGGGAGCAGCGGGACAAACTACAGTGTAACTGGATTATTGAGCATGCCTCAGGATACAGTGTAACCCGTTAATTCCAACGAGTCATGGAAAAGATGAGAGTTCTCACTCAATCTCGGAGTATTTTCTGTGTCCATAAGTGTCACCTCCCGACCTTATTTAGCACGGATCCAGCAAAGCTCAGCACGACATGTTGCCAGAGGTCCTTTCACGCTTTCCCGTCACCTGAAAGCTGCGTCTCACGCGCACGTCGGTCTGGCGTCACTGCAGTAATCTCACTGCAGCTGCTGTTGCACGCGCGCCACAGCTTCGTGACGTCCGGCTGCGGAAAAACTCTGAACTAAACGTTTAAAAAGTTTAGTCTTAATTCCTGTTCTGTTCGCTTTCTCCCCCTCGCTTCTTTATTTTTCTTCTTTTTATTTTTATGGCGGTTGGCAAGCGACGTTCAGATGTTCATTACCGTCATCTAGTGGATCAGGGTGATAAATACACCGTCCCTTCCTGCCTCGGCAGAAAACGCGCACAGGTGGAGGAGGTGGAGGTACCTGTGTTCCTCGCTCGCCAGTTTAGCAGCTTAATGTGGGCAATGGTTGACCAGGGGGTTGATCATCAACATATATTCATGTTAGGAGGATGTTTGAGAGGAGCTACATCTGTAGCATGTTCTCTCAGCAGTAAGTGTGACTCTGTCAGACGCTGCAGGTGTAAGAGACGCTGTGTGTTCAGGTGCATTAAAGTTGAAATGTCTTTAAACCCCCACACCTTATTGTTCTCAAGCTTCATGAGAAACATCATTTAGATGAGGAGTGTTGAACACAAGTAAAAAAGTCCAGTGGTGATGGTTTTTATTTCACTATAAAGACAAATAGTGCTGATCTGACGCACTGTATTAAAGTGTATTAAAGTTAAAATTACTTTAAACCCACAGCTGCATTTACACAAACTTGGTGAGAAACATGTTTTAAATGTTTAGAATTAAAGGAAATCTGGGTGAAATGCTGCTTTTTTGTTCACTAGTGAACACACACACATCACTGATGCTTCTGACGCCCTTGTGCTTGGCACATTGGTTTAGTTTAGCATATTTCTTAGTTCATGTCTTAGATCTTATCACTGTTTTTCTTTACAATTTGTACTTTTGTTGGATGTAACTGGGACTCTGTGTACATAGTTTCATTCCACTTCATGTACCACATGTGATGTGAATGACAACAAAGACACCTTGACCTAAAACAGTAATTAACTGATCAAAACATTTAGTATTTAATTATTTATTTTATACACACAAAAATATAAAAGTTATGTACAAATTGTGGTATTAGACTGAAAAAAAAAAAGATGAATACAAATAAATAACATGATTCCATAATAACAGATTCAGAGAGTAGTAGAATAAATACTGTTTATTAAAAAAACCTGAAACTAAAGCTTACAGTCTGTAATGCTA
Source organism: Nematolebias whitei (assembly GCF_014905685.2). Lineage (NCBI taxonomy): Eukaryota > Metazoa > Chordata > Actinopteri > Cyprinodontiformes > Rivulidae > Nematolebias > Nematolebias whitei. The sequence goes on from NC_056498.1 coordinate 6,822,160, forward strand.
ATATATACTGTATGCTGGAGTAAAGTCAGGCGCAGGCAGGTACAAAATAGCATAAAATACAAAGCTTGTGCATAAACTGTCTCATTTTAACTTAAATTTAAACACATTATTCCTGGTGTCTGTTAAAAGTTCTGATTAGATTTCATCTTGAATGAACAGTAATTTGTTTTCCAAAAAAGTTCAATCTGGTCCTCTGGACATTCAAAAAAACCAAAAACAAAACAAAGCAAAAAAATCTAGAAATGTTTCGTCTCTCATCCAAGAGACTTCCTCAGTCTGAGGTGCTGTTTTCAGCTCAGTCTCTTAAATAGCACCTTCTCAGAGTGGATCAACCAGTTTGCTGCTGACAACCAAAACCAGCTGATCACATGCTCAAGAAGGACCATCAGCCTAACAATGGATCATTAGCACACTGATGGCTGTTTACTACTCACAGAGGGCTGAGTGATACTAGCAATCACAGCATTGTAAGAGGGGGACAGTTGAACCCGGAGGCCTCCACCCCTGTTTAATGATGGACGATTTCTTTTCACAAAGATGGCCTCCTTTACTCCTCTCTCAAACCATCGTTCCTCTCTGTCCAGGATGTGATCTGTCCTATTGTTGCCAACCTGTACATGGAGGAGGTAGAAAAGAGAGCCTTGACGTCCTTTTCAGGGACACCACCAAGTCATTGGTTCAGGTATGTTGACGACACCTGGGTTAAAATTAAATCTCAGGAAGTCCAACATTTTACTGACCACATCAACTCTGTGGATAAATACATCAAGTTCACACGAGAAGATGTAAAAAATGGCAAGTTGGCTTTCTTGGACTGTGAGGTCTCAGTCTCTGATAGAGGACATTTGCAAACCGAGGTGTATTGCAAACCCACCCACACAGACCAGTATTTGCAGTTTGACTCCCATCACCCTTTGGAGCACAAGTTAGGAGTCATCAGGACTCTGTATCACAGAGCAGACAGCGTCCCCACTAACTCAGGAGCCAGGCAGAAGGAGAAATCCCACACATTACAGGCTCTAGAGCAATGTGGATATCCTAACTGGGCCTTCCTAAAAGCAGAGAAGAAACCCAAACAGGACTCCAGTCAGCCAACGGGTGAAAAGGAGGAACCCAGACCCAGACCAGTGGTCATTCCGTATGTTGAGGGGGTATCAGAGAAACTGAGACGTTTATTTTCTAAACATAACGTCCCAGTGGCTTTTAAACCCCAAAATACATTACGGCAAAGACTGGTTCATCCCAAAGATCCAGTCCCCCGGCACAAACAGAGTAATATTGTGTATGCTGTTCAGTGTCAGGAGGGTGATCAGTCTTACATCGGGGAAACTAAACAGTCACTGGCCAAAAGGGTGGACCAGCACAGAAGATCAACATCATCAGGCCAGGACTCTGTGGTCTACACTCATCTCCAGGCCAGCGGTCACTCTTTCAGAGATGAAGATGTTCACATCCTGGACAGAGAGGAACGATGGTTTGAGAGAGGAGTAAAGGAGGCCATCTTTGTGAAAAGAAATCGTCCATCATTAAACAGGGGTGGAGGCCTCCAGGTTCAACTGTCCCCCTCTTACAATGCTGTGATTGCTAGTATCACTCAGCCCTCTGTGAACAGTAAACAGCCATCAGTGTGCTAATGACCCATTGTTAGGCTGATGGTCCTTCTTGAGCATGTGATCAGCTGGTTTTGGTTGTCAGCAGCAAACTGGTTGATCCACTCTGAGACGGTGCTATTTAAGAGACTGAGCTGAAAACAGCACCTCAGACTGAGGAAGTCTCTTGGATGAGAGACGAAACGTTTCTAGATTTTTTTGCTTTGTTTTGTTTTTGGTTTTTTTGAATGTCCAGAGGACCAGATTGAACTTTTTTGGATTTTTCTACCTGGATTATTGAGCATGCATCAGGATAGTAATTTGTTTTGTCCACAGTGTGGCGCAAGAGAGCTGCTCGTTAAAAAGCTGCTGCCCCCGGGACGACCCCACCTCAGAACTAACAGGAGGTTGATGTTGGTGTTAAAATGTCTGAAGGTTTATGTTTTTAATAAAACCAACAAACAACTGGTATTGTCTCATAGTATTTTTCTGTTTACTGCATTTTAAAGAGAGTTATGTCTTTGTGGCAGAGCTGAATCTTCTTTGCAACAGAATGTTTGAAAAGTACAAATTCTGGAGCTGTTTCATGTGAATCTGCAAAGTCTTAACCTTTTTTTTTTTTTGCACAATTAACATTTGTTTTGTTGTGTATTCTGATTTTAACTAGAAACAGTTTAATTTAAATTAACATTTTAATGAATGAAGTAGTCAATCAGTTGTCAGGCTACAAGCACCAAATATGTCTAGTGCAACCACTATTTATATATCTTGTATATGTATTGTATATACATATTTTTATTTAAAAAGGAGAATTTTCTTCAATTAAATAGACATTATTTTAAACGACATATCTTGTTAGCGTGGTAAATGACTGTTAAAGCAGGAGATGGCTGTTTTTATTGGTATATATTCCTCCATTGCACATCGTTATTCAATGTTTAAGAAGAAACTCGTGCAGTCATGTGAGCACAGCTGAAAACTCTTGTACAAAACAGAAGAAATAAAACTGGTCATTTGTCTAGTTGAGAATCTGGAGCAACTGCATCTGTGCATTCATTCACTTCATTTTGAGGCTTTTTTCCTTAAATGTCTTTCACTCGTGCGGCGCGGTGGCAGGAGAGAGCGTGGCCAGACAGCAGCTGTATGTAGCATGACTGTTGTTGTGAAGAAGAGACAAAGAGTAGGATCAGAGAAGAAGACCAAATGGTGGAAGCTGAAGGAAGAAGAATGATGTGTGGAAATCAGAGAGGAGCTGTTAAAGGCTCTGGGTAAGAAAGAGCTTCCAGATGACTGGGCTTATAATATTACAATTCTATATACATAACGGGGAGTGGTGGCGCAGAGGCTAGAGAAGGTGGGCCTGTGATCAGAAGATCGCCGGTCAAGCCCCGGTACCAGCAACATCAAAAATGGGGGTAGGTGAAGCACCCACACCTGCCCCCACCCTCATTTGCCCCACCCTGGGCTCATGAGCAAGGCCCTTAACCTCCATCTGCTCCCCAAACAGGTCTCTCTTGAAAATGAGTTCTCGTGGCTCAATGAGACTACCTGGATAAATAAAGGGTAAATGAAAAAATAATAAAAATAAATGTAGATATGGCAAGTCTAAGCCATTATGGTCTGTATTCAGACAAGAACTCCACATGTTAAAACTTTCATTAGACGGTGCTAAAAACACACAAGCAGAAAAGCTCTCTGATCACCTCGCTCAGATAATATAGTCCTCTGACAAATTATGTGATGTAGAATGTTAGATAAATACTTCAGTGTTTTTATTTTACTTTTATCATATTATTTACTAATTCTCTGTTAATAATTTTACTTAAATTTCAATTTGTGCTGAGTAATGTTAACTTGTTTATGCATATGTTGACCTTAGGAGGTATGACAGAGTTTTTTTTTTTACATGTTTATATGTATCATATTATAATTTGTAATTGTCGTTTGTTTCTTGTGTTCCTTTGTTCTGTTATGTTGTTCAGTAGCTCAATAAGTAAAAAAAATAAAAAATCCTTATTAACGACATTCTGGACTTCGAAAGTGCTTCACCTCTTGTTTGCTATGAATGGTTGGAAACGTATCAATCACAAAAGGCCGTCCCTAATGATCTGCTGTGATTGGTTGAAATCCTATCAATCACTATGACGATCCTCAGCGTCCTGCTGTGATTGGATGGAATCCTGTCAATCACAGATGACCGTCCCCAGCCTTCTTCTGTGATTGGTTGGAGTCCTGTCAATCACAGAAGGCCGTCCCCTGTCCCGGCAGCCTCAGACTGTAGAAACACCGGAGCTCCAGAATAACGAAGGAGTTGTTTTTTTATCGACCGGTTTGACGTCTTCCGACAGAAAAAGGCTCATGTGTGGTTTGATACCGAACAACAGAGAAGGTTCATGAGGTCCTAGGAACCTAAGCGGAATGCATCCCCGGATCGCTGAACCTGTTCGGTCCGGTCCAGCAGCACAAAGCGGCCTGTGAAGCGGGCTCTGGTTCCTTCTTCCGAACACACGGATGATGCTCCATCATGTCGGGCGATCATTTCAAAGGCCAGGAGGTCAGCTGCTGCATCAAGTACTTCATCTTTGGGTTCAACATCCTGTTCTGGGTGAGTCTCTTATTGTGTTCGGGAACGAGTCGTTCCGTCGGGCGGGGAGAGGCTCGGGTCTTGGTCCGGGTCTATCTGTTCACAACCAGATTCAGTGTTCTGTCAGTTCAGCATACATGTCAGAGTAACATACATGTAGATGATACGCATGCGTGCGCATGCGCATTCTGCAAGAGGCCTCGTAACGTTTAGAGCCGTCAGTTCATCATACACTACAAGATCTCAGTTCATCATACACTTCATGATCTCAGTTCATCGTACACTTCATGATCTCAGTTCATCATACACTTCATGATCTCAGTTCATCGTACACTTCAGGATCTCAGTTCATCATACACTTCAGGATCTCAGTTCA
>NC_056498.1:6826718-6827133 GCF_014905685.2 Nematolebias whitei
GGATCTCAGTTCATCATACACTTCAGGATCTCAGTTCATCATACACTACAAGATCTCAGTTCATCATACACTTCATGATCTCAGTTCATCATACACTTCATGATCTCAGTTCATCATACACTTCAGGATCTCAGTTCATCATACACTTCAGGATCTCAGTTCATCATACACTTCAGGATCTCAGTTCATCATACACTACAATATCTCAGTTCATCATACACTACAAGATCTCAGTTCATCATACACTTCAAGATCTCAGTTCATCATACACTACAAGATCTCAGTTCATCATACACTTCAGGATCTCAGTTCATCGTACACTTCAAGATCTCAGTTCATCGTACATTTCAAGATCTCAGTTCATCATACACTTCAGGATCTCAGTTCATCATACACTACAAGATCTCAGTTCATC
>NC_056498.1:6827233-6830107 GCF_014905685.2 Nematolebias whitei
CAAGATCTCAGTTCATCATACACTACAAGATCTCAGTTCATCATACACTACAAGATCTCAGTTCATCATACACTTCATGATCTCAGTTCATCATACACTTCATGATCTCAGTTCATCATACACTACACTTTGTTGCACATTATCTGATTCTGTTTTGGCCTGTTGATATTGAACCCATCTTCTGTTTCCCATGGGAGCTTCCATCCATCTTCACTGGGGGGCCAGAGCCCCCCTCAGCCCAACTCAAACTGTAGTTGGGCCACGTTGTCGGGTTTGTTTGCCCATTTGAACTGTGACGTTTTATGGTCTGAGACTTTTCTGCATCATTCATATTACTGTCACTATTTTCAGTTCTCAGATTATCTGGAGTCACTGAATCTTGTTAATACACCTGAATCAGCCCATCACTGCAACTTTCAATGTTTTTACCATACCATACATACTACTTTATTTATAAAGCACTTAAAACAGCTACAAGGCCAACCAAAGTACTGTACAGACAAAACAACAGGTAACACACAAAGCAAAATACAAAATGAGGTAAATCAGAATATAGACATAAAAACGATGCAGATAATGACGACAAACCAGTGTGGAGCATACAGGATCAAAACACAGATCATCTGGTGTTGAAAGCTACTGAATAGTAGTGAGTTTTTAAACGGGACTTGAAAACCGACAGGGAGGGGCCCTGTCTGACAAGCAGAGGTAACTCGTTCCAGAGTCTTGGTCCTGCTACAGAGAAGGCCCTGTCACTTCTGCGCTTAAGACGAGTTCCTGGAACTGTGAGAAGCAACTGGTCCGCAGACCTCAGGGAACGTGGAGGGACATACGGTTGTAGCAGATCAGAGAGATTGTGTGTGTGTGTGTGTGTGTGTGGGGGGGGGGGGGGGGGGGCCGACACTGTTCAGTGATTTGTAGACATACATGAGTATTTTGAACTGGATTCGAAAGTGAACCAGTAACCAGTGCAGTGAGGCCAAAACTGGTGTAATGTGCTCTCTTTGGCCTGTACTGGTTAAAATCGGGCTGCTGCATTCTGGACCAGTTGTAGTCGTGCAATGGAGGTCTGACTGATACCAAACAGGAGCGAATTGCAGTAATCAAGCCTAGATTTAAAGAATGCATGTATTACTGTCTCCAGGTTATTGTTGGACAATATGGGCTTCAGTTTAGACAGCCGCCTCAGTTGGAAGAAGCATGATTTAACAACCATGTTTACATGATTGTTAAGTTTCAGGGAAGGGTCCATTATCACTCCCAGATTAGTGACTCTTTGTTTTTCTGACAGGGTTAGAGCGGAAAGGTCGATACAGTGGTTTGTGATCGTGTCATTGGGAGGGAACAACATGACTTCAGACTTCTTTTCATTGAAACTCAAGAAATTTAAAGCCATCCAGTCCCTGATGTCAGCCAGGCAGTTGAGCAGCGGTTGGTTGTTTTTGGGTTCTGAATGATCGCGTCTTCATTAATGTTTCTCATGGTTCGATTATGGGGGCTAATTGTCACACTGTTAACTCCTGTAATTACACATCAGTCACAAAAAACTCAAGAAAATGTCTGATAATAATGTTGTTACTGCTCTCAGGGATTCAGCCCAACCCTGGACCCCCCCCCCCCCCCCCCACTAATTACAGCACACCAAATGACTTTAAGAACATGTCTGGACTTCATTTTCTGCGTGTAAGGGTGCATTCACACTAGCCCTGTTTAGTCCGCTTCAATCGAACTCTAGCTCGTTTGTCTAGAAAGTCCGGTTCATTTAGGGAGGTGTGAACGCACCATCGAACTCTGTCACGGAACAAAAAGGCGAACTCTGGCCTGGGCTAAAACCTAGGTCTCGGTTCAGTAGAAGCTCCAGCGCGGTTCGAGTGCAGTGTGAATGTAAACAGACCAAGCCCCGCTCCGCAGGGTGAACAAACACGCATTGCTCTGACCTTATATGGAGCCGTCAGCTGCCTTGTGTGGAAAAACAATATTCTCCATGGTCGTCTGTCTCATCTTCTGCTCATGCCAAGTCCATTTTTGAAAAATGACAAAATATAACTCCTAAAACTGCTAAAACTTGATGCCACTTCGTTTTTATTTTTATTTACAGAAGAAGAAGAAGAAAAAGAAGTGTCTTCAGAGGTTTTTGTGTCGTTTCTTTCAGTAGTTCTTGGTACAGCGCCCCCACAGGCGAGCGGGGGAATGTGTTGGTTCAACAGGTTGGCTCGACTGCACAGTGCAGTGTGAATGCAAACGCACCAGCTCAAATGTAAACAAAAGGTCATGAATATTGGTTCCGAACCGAGTCTACCGAACTATCAGGTGTGAAAACGACCTAAATGCACGTAGCCTTCTGAGAAAACTTGATGCCTTGAAAATTCTGGTCAGTTCTTCGGGGGCAGATGTCAATCAATCAATCAACCTTTATTTATACAGGTAAATCCCATTGAGCCTCGAGGACTCATTTACAAGAGAGACCTGATTTCAACAAAGAAAGATGACAACAATGGACAACAGCAACAACAATAAGCAGTTATAAAAACTCATACTAGTTTTTTTTTTTTTTTTTTTTTTTTTTTTTTAACAAATAGGATGGCTAAAAGGAAAAAGGTAACAAAACAAAAAAAAACCAGCTAGATTCCAAGACAAATGTATAAAACTAAAAACAGGAACATGTCTGCATTGGTCCCTGCCAGGAGTCCAACAGATTCTTAAAGCCACTTAGAGAGGTCAAGGTCGAGAGCTTCAAATCTTTTTGTAAGATATTCCAGGAAACAGGAGCGGAGTAGGATAAGGCCCTTTTGCCTAGTTCAGTCCTCACTGAGGGAACACTGCAGGTAATAATGTCCTGAGAGCGCACTCCGTAGCTGCACTCACGCAGAGACA
>NC_056498.1:6845107-6860200 GCF_014905685.2 Nematolebias whitei
CTTCCTTGGTCTGCTACTTTGGGGGTCGACGTTGTATAAACCTGATAGTATGTCCCAGCCAATGGACCCCCCAGGCAAGACTGAGGAAGTAAGGGCTCAGTTAGGGCCACAAGGAAACTTTGACAATCTTGATCTAACATTACAGCAGATTATTACTCAACAGCAAACCACCCAAGACAACCTTCTGGAATTGGGGAGCATGGTGGCTTCACTACAGAAGGGGAGGACGTCGCAGCTTCACTCCCCCGAACCATTGGCTAAACCTGTTGGAGTTTCCCCTAGAGAACCAGACGTTCGACCTTCCGAGTTTTTTGAAGGTAATACACGAAAGTGTGGGGGCTTTATTCTTCAGTGCGAACTTGCATTTAAAAGAGCCCCAGTTACCTACGACTCAGATTTTTCACGCATTACTTACATTGTTAGCGCTCTGAAGAGCGAGGCACTACAATGGGCGCAAGCCTACCTCCGCCGACGCTCCGTCGAAAACTTGACATATTCCACTTTCTTAAAAGACTTTCTCCAGGTGTTCGATCACCCTCTCCAACAGGAGGAAGCTGCCCAGAAATTATTCTCCTTACGTCAAGGGAAAGAGACGGTGGCGAAATTCTCAATCCACTTCCGCATCCTTGCCGAAGAGTCCGGATGGGATGAAAGGGCGCTCTGCAGTGCGTTCATAAGGGCCCTTGACCGCCAGATTAAGGACAAAATGATTACTGGTGAGATCCCTTCCCTCTTAAACGACGTTATTTCTCTAGCTATTCGCATCGATAACCGTGTTCGGGAGAACTTGCTCGAAGCGGACTTCAACTCCCGTGAGCCTCTCGCTTCCAGAAGCCCCGCCTTCTCTACTCCCGAGCTGGTTTCCGAAGAGGAGCCGATGCAGGTCGGAAAGACCCGACTCTCTCAGGAAGAGCGACAGCGACGTCATGAGGCGAAGGCATGTATGTACTGTGGAGGACAAGGTCACACAATTAAGACATGCAGGTTACGGGTAAAAGCCAACGCCTGCCAGTAAGTAAGGAGATACTGGTGGGCAATACTTCTTTTTCTCCTAAGAACTTTACCCTACCTGTTATTCTCTGTCTAACCTCTGAAAATCACCCTGTGCAGGCACTAGTCGACTCGGGCGCTGAACAGAGCCTTATCAGCAGGGACCTCGTGGAGGAATTACAGATTCCCACAACAGGGTTGGATCCACCCATATCCGTCACCGCTATTACTGGACAAAACATCTCGTCTATTTCATCCAAGACAGTAAAAATAAATTTTGTGGTCTCAGGAAATCACAGAGAAATGGGTGAGTTCTTTGTGTTTGATTCTCCCACATCACAACTCATATTGGGATACCCTTGGTTAAGGATTCACAACCCCCACATTAACTGGGCTGAAAACAGGATTGAGAAATGGGGTGAGGAATGTTCATTAAAATGCCTCCGTTCCGCCATTTCCCCCAGTTCTCCTCTTCCAGTGAAGAAAGAGGAGATTGATTTATCCAAAATCCCTATCCTCTACCATTCTTTAGCACCGGTTTTCAGTAAACAACTAGCCTTATCTTTGCCACGTCACAGACACTATGATTGTGCGATCGATTTACTGGCTGGAGCTCCGCTACCCGCTAGTAGATTGTTTAACATATCTGGTCCTGAGAGAGCCTCCATGAAGGATTATATCGAAGACTCTCTTAAATCTGGCATTATTCGCCCATCCACGTCTCCACTTGGAGCTGGGTTCTTTTTTGTCACAAAGAAGGACAAAACCCTTCGTCCATGTATAGACTATCGGGGCCTGAATCAAATCACTATCAAGAATAAATATCCTCTACCTCTCATCGACTCCGTTTACGAACAATTACAAGGTGCTACAATATTCACAAAACTAGACCTCCGTAATGCCTATCACCTAGTCCGTATTCGTAAGGGGGACGAGTGGAAAACTGCTTTCAAGACACCCCTTGGACATTTTGAATATCTGGTCATGCCTTTTGGCTTGACCAACGCTCCAGCAGTTTTTCAGGCCCTTGTCAACGACGTCCTACGTGATTTTCTCCAAGTCTTCGTGTTCGTCTACCTAGATGATATTTTAATCTATTCTAAAGACGAGGCACAACACAACCAACACGTTAAAGCAGTTCTTCAAAGATTACTGGAAAATCAACTGTTTGTGAAAGCTGAGAAATGTGAGTTCCACCAGACTTCAGTCACTTTTTTGGGATTCATTTTTGAGAGGGGACAAGTGAGGTCTGACCCAGATAAGACACAAGCGGTGGTGGATTGGCCGACACCTACTAATCGGAAACAGTTACAGAGATTCTTGGGGTTTGCCAACTTTTACAGACGCTTCATAAAGAACTACAGCAAAATTGCCATTCCCCTCACACAACTAACCTCAACCCGCTTAAAATTTTCATGGACTGATAAGGCTGAACTTGCTTTTTCCACGCTTAAACATCTCTTCTCCACTGCTCCTATCTTATCCCATCCAGATACCTCAAAACAATTCATCGTAGAGGTCGACGCATCTGACACTGGGGTTGGGGCAGTCCTCTCGCAGAGATCGTCCGACGATGGGAAACTTCACCCGTGTGCCTTCTTCTCCCGTCGCCTCTCGTCCGCCGAAGCCAACTACGACGTGGGTGATCGTGAGTTGTTGGCCATCAAGTTAGCCTTAGAGGAATGGAGGCACTGGTTGGAGGGATCAGAACTCCCCTTCATTATTTGGACGGATCACAAAAACCTGGCCTACCTTCAAGGGGCGAAGAGGCTCAATGCCCGACAGGCCAGGTGGTCCTTGTTCTTTTCCCGTTTTCAGTTCTCCATAACCTATATCCCAGGATCTCGGAACGTCAAGCCGGACGCCCTCTCTCGACAATTCTCGTCAACCGAGGATTCCGGAACTCCCGAAGACATCCTCCCGTCCTATTGCAAGGTGGGAGCTGTAACTTGGCCCATCGAGAGGGACATCCTGGAGGCCCAAACTACCGAACCTGATCCTGGTTCGGGTCCCCCTGGACGGCTGTTCGTTCCCTCCTCCATGGTGGGCAAGGTTCTGGAGTGGCTCCACACTGCTCGTTTCTCTTGTCACCCCGGTATACGACGCATGCTCCACCTGACAAAAGCTTCCTTCTGGTGGCCAAACATGCAGAAGGACGTTAAGGAGTTCGTCTCTTCCTGCCCTACCTGCGCCCAAAACAAGAACAACAATCAACCCCCTGCTGGCCTTCTTCTTCCTCTCTCCATCCCCACTCGTCCTTGGTCCCACGTCGCCTTGGATTTCGTCACTGGCCTCCCCGTCTCCAATGGTAACACTGTCGTCTGCACCATAGTTGATCGTTTTTCCAAATCTGCTCATTTCATTCCTCTCCCCAAACTCCCCTCTGCTCTCGAGACCTCACAGATTGTCACGGAGCATGTCTTCCGCCTCCATGGCATTCCATTGGACATTGTGTCTGATCGGGGCCCTCAGTTCATCTCCCAAGTCTGGAAGGGGTTCTGTGAAGCTTTGGGGGCTACGGTCAGTCTCACCTCGGGATACCACCCCCAATCCAATGGCCAGACGGAGAGATGTAACCAGGATCTGGAGGCTGTCTTGAGGTGTGTGATCGGTTCCAACCCATCATCCTGGAGCCAGCATCTCCCGTGGATCGAATACGCCCACAACTCGCAGACCTCGGCGGCCACTGGACGATCTCCATTTGAGGTGGCTTTGGGATTTTCCCCTCCTCTCTTCCCTTCTCAGGAGGCCGACGTGGGCGTTCCCTCGATACACCTTCACCTCAAGCGCTGTCGTCGGGTCTGGCGACAGACTAGGGCGGCTCTGGCCAGGTCCTCTGAGCAGAACAAACGTTTCGCGGACAGACACCGCTCCGAGGCCCCCAGATATGAGGTCGGTCAGAAGGTTTGGCTTTCGACTCGGGACATCTCATTGAAGGACTTCCCCAAGAAACTCTCTCCCAGGTTTATAGGTCCTTTCCCTGTTGTGAGAGTGCTGAACAGGTCGGCGGTGCGGCTTCAACTCCCTCCATCCATGAGGATACACCCGACCTTCCACGTGTCCCAAGTCAAACCCATTGTTTCCAGTCCTCTTCAGCCTCCCTCTAGAGCCCCTCCTCCCCCCCGGATGATTGATAACGCGCCTGCGTTCACCGTCAGACGTCTCCTGGACGTGAGACGCAGGGGTCGGGGCGTCCAATATCTGGTAGATTGGGAGGGGTATGGTCCTGAAGATCGCTCCTGGGTCCCTAGGTCTCGCATCCTGGACGCAGGCCTTATCACCTCCTTTTTCAAGGCTCACCCTGAAAAGCGGCTTAGATCGCCGAGAGGCGATCCTTGAGGGGGGGGCACTGTGGGATTCCTGGTTTCCCTCTGTCTGTTTGTGTCTGTTTGTCACTTTCCCTCCACAGCTAATCACCCAACTCGTCACACCTGCCACCAATCTGAGGAGTACTGCTACTCACCTACTTAAGCAGCTGCCAGCCTCCTCTCCAGTGCTGGGACATCTTCTGACAATCGGACCTTCCACGGCCTGGTTCATTCTGGTCCTCCCTAGGACTTCTCCCTCCACTGGAACTCCTTCCTGTGGACCTTTGATGTCTCGTCTCCAGCAACAACATCCACCACTCTGTCTGGGTCAACCTGCTACTCTCCTCTGGATTCCTCCTCACACCCAGGATCCCACTCTCTGCTCCTCCTCAACCATCTCCTGAAACAATAACAAGTAAGGATCAATTCTTGATTTATCAATCATCATCATCATCATCCACCAAGAGGATATATATTCACCATCTCTCCCCTTCCCTTACAGCTGTTCGAGTTTTATCTTCACCTGTAAATAAATATCACTTACCTTTTTACCTGCCTCGTGTCCTTGCTTCCTTGGTCTGCTACTTTGGGGGTCGACGTTGTATAAACCTGATACTGCTCACAGACTCATGTTCATGTTTGTGCTGATGTTCAATGTTTTATGTTATGAGTGCTTAGTGTATATTTAGTTGATGTTTTTCTTAGTTCATATCTTAGATGTTATTACTGTTTTTCTTAGACATTTTATTGTTGGATGTAACTGGGACCCCGTGTACATAATTTCGCTCCACCACATGAGGTGCGAATGACAATAAAGAAACTCTGACTCTGACATTCAGGAAATCCAGTTCATAGTTTGCAGCCAGCTACAATGTGAGGACTGAGTTAGCAGCACTGTGGCTAACAGCTAACAAACTTTTCATCTAAACATGTCCACTGTGTGGAAATATTTTACACTAGAAACACCACAATGCAGCAACTTGCAATGTCTGCAGAGCCATAGCACCACATTAAACCGCAGTAAAGTTAGTTTTACGATGGACATTCGAGCTCCGTGGCTTCAGCGGGGCGCTGCTCTTTGCTCAACCTGGGGCGGCCAACTTGACCCCGGTCAGCCGTGTCCAATCTGCCCCGCTCAGTCTGCCCGTCTACGAGGAGGGACAGACTGAGCGCGGCTGCCCCAAATCAGGCTGCCTGCTTCAGATTGAACAAGAAAAGTAGACATCGCTGAAACCACGGAGCTCAAATGTTTACAGAGAAGTTGCTAAACTTCATCATAATTAATGACCAACCACTATCAGTTGTAGAAAACAAAGGATTTCTCAGCTTGATACTTGGAGTCAAGATATAGTTTACCCTCCAGGAGATATTTATCAGTACAACAGTAGACAATCATAAAAAAACATATAAATTGAAAATTATATTAAAAACAAAAACAGCTACATTATAAAGTGATGTAAAATACTAAAAACAGGAACATGTCTATTCGTTTATGCCAGGTGTTTGAAGCCATTTAACATTTTATTTTATTTTATTTTATTCATTTATTCATTCATTTAAAAGAAACAATAAAAAAAAAGATCAAAAAGAAAACATTGAATGAAAAGAGTGCAGTAAGAAGAAAAAAATTCTTATATCTGCCCCTTATTTAATAAAATATAAAATACCTTTAAACAATCACTTAAATTAATCACTTTAATATCCACTTTAAAACTAGGAATAAAAAACATGTTTTGTGTTAGCAGAATTTAATTCTAACTTTAAAACTTATCCAACATTAACAACTTACCTCAAGTTGCCTTTTTGGCCATGCATGCATATATTTGTACAAATTGTACTTGAGAGGAGATTATTACAGCCTCATATAAAATCAATGATGATGATGATATCGGAACTGGATCGGTATCGGCCGATACTCAGACTTGGGTATTGGGATTGGATCGGTAGTATAAAAAGTGGATCGGTGCATCCCTAGTTTGCACTGGGCCAGGGGTCATTTAAAATGGAGTGTGGCAAAATGGAAGACTGTTCTGTGGTCAGATGAGTCACGATTATGGAACACTGGGACGCCATGTCATCCAGACCAGAGAGGACAAGGATATCCCAAGTTGTTATCAACGCTCTGTTCAGAAGCCTGCATCACTGATGGTATGGGGTTGCATGAGCGCTTGTGGCATGGGCAGCTTGCATGTCTGGAAAGGCACCATTGATGCAGAGAACTATGTTCAGGTTCTAGAACAACATATGCTCCCATCTAGACGTCATCTCTTTCAGGGAAGACCCTGCATTTTTCAACACGATAATGCCAGACCACATTCTGCATCAATCACAACATCATGGCTATGTAGGAGAAGGATCCGGGTACTGAAATGGCCAGCCTGCAGTCCAGATCTTTCACCTATAGAGAACATTTGACACATCATAAAGAGGAAGGTGCGACAAAGAAGGCCCAAGACGATTGAACAGTTAGAGGCCTGTATTAGACATGAATGGGAGAGCATTCCTATTTCTAAACTTGAGAAACTGGTCTCCTCTGTCCTCAGACGTCTGTTGAGTGTTGTAAGAAGAAGGGGGGATGCCACACAGTGGTAAAAATGCACTTGTCCCAACTTTTTGGGGATTTGTTGATGCCATGAAATTTGGAAACAACAGATTTTTCCCTTAAAATGTTACATTTACTCAGATTAAACTTTTGATCTGCCATCTATGTTGTATTACAAATAAAATATTGTATGAAAAGTTTCCAACTTAAAAAATTAAAAAAAAATTTCTTCTAATTTGTGCACGACTGTCAGCGACTACCACACAGTTTTAGCTCATTAATTGTAAAATCCACTGAGTCATTGTCATGTTTCTGCCAAGTGGTATTTAAAAATTCTAACTTTAATTTCTAACATTTTTTCCTTTCATGGGTGACCTTCATCCACTGTTATAAGATTTAACTCTATGAATGAACACTTCTACAGATATTATTAATATAATCATTAATATTACCGGTAAATATAAAAGAGGATGAAAGTCAAACTAACTCCCACCAAGTCCTTTGTTTTTTTCTGTCTCATCGAGCTTGTCGGTCTGACTCCCTCTGAGCGGGTTCTTTGGTTCTGTGTGGTTCTCTAGGGGGTTCTATCCAACATCTCGTCCATCACAGATCTGGGGGGTCTGGACCCGGTCTGGCTCTTCATGGTGGTTGGAGGAGTCATGTTCATTCTGGGCTTTGCCGGATGCATTGGAGCACTTCGGGAAAACACGTTTTTACTGAAATTTGTACGTAATATTCTGCACATGGCAAAAGAACAGGTTTTTTGTTTGCACCTGTCTCACGTTGATCCTTCTTCTCTAGTTCTCCGTGTTTCTTGGAATCATCTTCTTCTTGGAGCTGACGACGGGGATTCTGGCCTTTGTCTTCAAAGACTGGATCAAAGACCAGCTGAACCTGTTCATCAACAACAACATCCGGGCATACAGGGACGACATCGACCTGCAGAACCTGATCGATTTCACTCAGGATTATGTAAGTCCAGCAGTTAAAACGTGGTCATTTAGAGTAAAACAGATATAGCGGTGCTTCTGTCAGGAAGAAGGGATGTTTTTGTGATGATTTCTTTGAAGTGTCCCATGATGCAGGTCTCCAGGAGTTGTTAATGTGGTTTTCTCCTCTGACTTTAGTGGGAGTGCTGCGGTGCATTCGGAGCAGACGACTGGAACCTGAACATCTACTTTAACTGCACTGATGGAAACCCCAGTCGGGAAAAGTGTGGAGTTCCTTTCTCCTGCTGCACGAAGGACCCGGCGGTACAACTCCACCCTTTCTGCTGCCTGCTCAGTCATCTGGGTAGATAAGTCTAACGAGGTGGAGTCCAGAGGACCTGGCTGCTCCTTGTTGGATCACACATCAGATGTTTGGCTCTTTGTCCCTGTCGCAGAGCGACGAGGGGGAATTACCCTTCGTCTGTCCAACAATGTTGTGACAATGATAACTTGAAAAATAAGTGAGGTAGAAACTTCCATTTTGGTGTGTGGCTGCATCTAGGAGTAAGAAAGATCCATCCATTATCTTTTCCTTTTGTGGCTGCGGGGGTCAAAGGTGCCCATGTCCAGCTATCACTGTGTGAGAGGCAGGGGACACCTGGACAGGTCTCCAGTCCATCACAGGGACACATAGAGACAAACAACCATTCACTCTCTCTCACACCTAGAGACACATTAGAGTTACCAATCAGTCTAACATGCATGGTTTTGATCTGTGGGAGGAAACTGGAGTACCTGGAGAAAACCCACACATGCACAGAGAGAACATGCAAACTCCACCCAGAAAGGCCCCGGGCCTGTGTTTGGTCTGGCGACCTTCCTGCTGAGAGGCAGCCGCTCTACCAACTGAGCCACCGTGCCACCCGTAAGAAAGATTCATTTTGAAAAATGTGTTACCTCTTCAAAATCCAAGATGGCCACGGCCGTGTGTGTGTGTTGTGTGTGTGTGTGTGTGTGTGTGTGTGTCCTTGTTTATGCTACTTTGTGAGGCCCATTTTTCCAACTTATACTACATTGTGGGGACCAACTGCTCCTTATGGGGCCCAAAGCCCGGGCCCCATAAGAAGAAGTCCCGTTCGTGGGTTAGGGGCTAGGTTTAGGACTAAGGTGTGAATTGAGGATGTGTTAGGTTTAGGGTTAGGTATGTACTGGTAATGGTTAGGTTATGGATAAAGGTCATGGTTAGGCTATAGAAATGAATGAAAAATGAATGGAAGTCAATGCAAAGGCCCCACAAAGATAGCAAAACAAACCGGTGTGTGTGTGTTGTGTGTGTGTGTGTGACAGAGACAGAGCGCCGAGTGATGGATCCTGTTGAGTAGAGGGGGCAGTTTCATCCAACAACCAGGGGCGGAGGCGCAGCCAGGGGGTGTCCAGCGATGGCCTTGTCCCCTACATAATATTCTTTAGCCACCCCAGTCATTTGTGGAAACTATACTTTTAAGCAATATAAAAACTAGAAATCTTAGTTTCTTCAAAGGATAGTGGAGGTCGGTTTACATCTGCAGTATGTATATGGTGGCTGGTGGCCATCTTGGATTTTGACATGGCAACCTAATTTTCATTTGTGAACTTTCTTACACCTAGATGCAGCCACACACCACCATGAAGTCGACACCTCACTTATCTTCATGTTTTTCTGTAGGAGAAATATTAGTAAATGAAGTTAAACCTTTCGGAAAGTTCAAAAGTGACAAACCTAAAAGTCCCCAGCTGTCATCTCCTGGACGAGATCAACCTTCTGATACTGGGTTTAAACGTCTAAAATAACTCTTAAGTACGCAGAGAAAGTTAAAAGTATATAAAAAAATAAAAACGGGCAAAAACAAATACTTTATTCTTGCAGCAGGGCATCCTGTGTCTTATTCAAGCCTCAGATCACAGAGTCTGGGTCAAAGTGGTTCTGGTTCTTGTTTGATGGCAGCTTTTTAAACTGGATCAATGTTTTTGTTTTTGTCTTTAGGAGGACGTAATAAACACCCAGTGTGGATATGACATCCGTGCCAAGCCTGTGAGTAACCATCCTGTAACTCAGACTACTGCCTTTAAGGCCTCCATGGCAGTAATCTGAATAATCCAGAGCACATGTTGGTAAACTTCATAGCTTGAGGTTTTGTGTGAAGTTAGCAGACTGGATGTGTTAAAGCTTGAGGTGTTGCAGGACTCGGAGCAGAAGGACTACATCAACGTGAAAGGCTGCGTGCCACAGTTCGAGAAGTGGCTGCAGGACAACCTCACCCTGGTGGCCGGGATCTTCATCGGAGTCGCTTTGCTCCAGGTCCATTTTGCTTCTTTACAAGGATTTTTTTTATTGTTTCTCTATTGATTAATTGATCATTTTTCTCAATCTGCAGATTTTTGGGATCTGTTTGGCCCAGAACTTAGTGAGTGACATCGAGGCAGTGAGGGCGAGCTGGTGAGAAAACTTTTTCTCCTTTCGTGTTTTCTCTCATTTCACTCAAACGCGCAGCATTTTTTAAATTAAACCAACAATGTATTATTTCACAATAAGAATCTCTAGAGAATCTGTGAAATTTGAGAACTCGCAGCTTTCAGTTGTTCTCAGAGAAACATCTACCGTATTTTCCGGCGGACACGTCGCTCCGCCCTACAAGTCACATCAGTCCATATTTGTCTAATAAAGTGGAAATACGTCGCTTCGCCGTATACGTCTCATCTATTATGCGTCACCGCTGGCGTGTCGCGTTTGTTACGCGTCACTGCTGGCAACCCGGAAATGTGAACCGGTGTTGTACCTAAAGCTGATGGGCTGCCAAATGGTGGCCGCAGGAGCGTGCACGGGAGGACTTTTAACAAAAATTTAACTAGATTAACACTTAAAAACAATTATTTGTTCGCTTGAAATTTTAGTAAATGTGTGTCTCAGTCTAATATTTGTTTAATAAATGTACTTTAATGGTCAAATCAGCTGTATTTAAAAAATAGTTTGCTGCCTCAGTGCTCCATGAACGCGCAGGGGACGAGAAAAAGGGAGGAGGAACGCGGTTCGTTTTTCTGAAATTTAACAAGAAAAGTACCTAAACAATTATTTATTTGCTTGAAATTATAGCAAAGATGTGTCTCAGTCTAACATTTGCTTAATAAATGCACTTTAATGGTCAAAACAGCTGCATTTCGCTGTGGTGGTGCAGCTGTTTTGACAGTTCCAAGCAGAGAGCAGAATGAAGGTGGGGAGTCTGAGGCAGGCCGAGTGAGTCATTAATAGCTGGTGAAGATTCTCAGTCATCCAGGACATGGTAAATTCAAAAAAGTTCAAGAAAAAAACAACGAAGTATAAAATATAGTATAATAAATAAAGTCCAGTTGTTTTTGTCTTGAACTTTTTGAATTTGTCATTATAGCCACGTTTACCTATTACATGATACAACAGCATGCCATACAACTATTAATACTCTGCTCTCATCAAGTGGCTGAAAGTGGTACTGCTCTTTTTTTTTTCCCCAGTCAGAATGAATGGAAACGATCAGCCAAAAATTATTATTATTATTATTTTTTTTATTTAGCCTTTATTTATCCAGGTAGTCTCATTGAGCCACGAGAACTCATTTTCAAGAGAGACCTGTTTAGGGAGCACATGTTGGGGGTTAAGGGCCTTGCTCATGGGCCCAGAGTGGGGCGAATGAGGGTGGGGGCAAGTGTGGATGTTTCACCTACCCCACTCACAATTTTGATGTTGTCGGGGCCGGGGCGTGAACCGGCGATCTTCGGATCACAGGCCCACCTCTCTAACCTCTGCGCCACCACTCCCCAAAAATTAGTTTATAAATATGGGAAAAAATCCATAAATATGTTGCTTCGGCCTATAAGTTGCAGGGCATGTAAATTGTGCAAAAAACTGCGACTTACATGCCGAAAAATACAGTATTAGCTGATAACTGTTTTGATGATCAGTCAAAAGATGAAGAACGTGTTTGTCTTTTGTTCACAAGTTCAAACCTCATGCACAGACTGGTTCAGTCAGATATATTCATTAATGATCTGTCAGCGTTGGTTCTGAAGCAGATCAGTCATGGGAAAACAAAGTCCACCCTCTTTAACCTTCAGAATACTTTGTGGGGGAAAAGTCAACCACATGGTTAATTTTATTTGTGTTTTTATTTATTTAATTTGATGCAGTCAGTTTTTTTTCTGATAAAGCATAAAAATCGTTTTACTTTTGTTTTTTGTCTGACTTACTTACTGACTTCCTGACTTAAAAAAAACATAAAATGAAACAATTCCAGATTTATTAAAACCCTAGGATTAAGAGAGTGAACTTTCTTTTTCCATTTTTCTCCACAATCTTTTCTGCTTCAAACTTCTCACAGTTCGTTTCCACCAAAACTATTTTTGGACCCTTTTTTGTGTGTTTTGTGCTCAAACCTCTGGTGTTTGAAGCCATAGCATTGATGTACATTTGAACCCATATTTCATGGTCAAACCCAGTCTGCCGTGGAAACTCTCGTAGGAAGTAACGAGATGATTACAGAGTGCAGCTAACATCGTTAAGCTCCTTGTTAGACCGTTCTTTATTCTAAAACTGATCTGATTCATGTTGAGGCCAGGAGCTTTCTTATCTTACTACTAGTTGTCAAATGCTGCTCTGCATGTAGGCAGTTCAAAACAGAACCACTTTCTGTCTACTAATTGTCTCTTTGCACAGATTCAACATGTCGTTTCACCAGATATAAAAATTCAAAGTGACTGAAGCTGAAAGGAAAAGATGACAATGAAAACTTCTTCAAGTTCAACTCTTTTAGGGCCCAACAAACTTTCATCTGTTTGTATTCTCGGGTGTTTTATTCTAAAAGTTTCCTATTATTAGCAGTCACACTCTGAGTGATAAAGGGATGTTTCTTGCATTTTGAAGGAGAGTTCTGTGCAAAAGTTCTGAACAGTTATTATCTTACCTGTTGTACATAGCTCTTTGAACGAGCTCAGTCTGAACACAGCTGAGACCAAAGTGTATTGTTGTCGTTTTAAAACAAGTCAAAGCTCCAAACCTTCAGAGAATCACAAACATTTTTCTGCAAACAATTTATCAGCAGTGAACTAGTGGTTTAAGCTCCTTTAAGATTAAAATAACGTTGAAAGTTTGATTACATCACACTATTATTTAGTCTCACAATTCAGTAACTCACTGACAAGAAGTGCTTCTCCTCTTTTTATACAACATCTGACTCATGGTGTCGTTTTTACAGTCACTAACGACAACCTGAACAGAAACAACAACCCAACACTAAACAGAACCAACAGAACATCTGAACACAGAACCTGAAAAAGTCCACCCCTTTCAGTCTCAACATTACCCAGCAGCCCCTGCGGCTCACTCAGTCTCTTATTTGAACTACAACATGTATTTTCAATCATGTTAAAATTGCACATTATCAGACCTTCAGCACTTTAATTTGAACCAGAGGATGTTGACAGAATGAGTGACTCTGCTTTCAAGTCAACTAATAATAAGATAATATCGTAATATGACTGTAGCTCCAGAGTTAATATGACTTTAATTCCAGAGTTAATATGACTTTAATTTCAGAGGTAATATGACTTTAACTTTGGAGTTAATATGACTTTAACTTCAGAGTTAATATGACTTTAACTTCAGAGTTAATATAACTTTAACTTCAGAGTTAATATGATTTTAACTTCAGAGTTAATATGACTTTAACTAAAGAGCTAATATGACTTTAATTCCAGAGTTAATATGACTTTAATTCCTGAGTTAATATGATTTTAACTAAAGAGTCAATGTGACTTTAACTTCTGTGTTAATATGATTTTAACTCCAGAGTTAATGTGACTTTAACTTCAGAGTTAATATGATTTTAACTTCAGAGTTAATGTGATTTTAACTTCAGAGTTAATATGATTTTAACTTTGGATTTAATATGACTTTAACTTCAGAGATAATATGACTAACTTCAGAGATAATATGACTTTAACTCCAGAGTTAATATGATTTTAACTTCAGAGTTAATTTGATTTTAACTTCGGAGTTTATATGAGAGTTAATTACTTTAACTTCAGAGTTAATATGACTTTAACTTTAAAGTTAATATGACTTTAACCTCAGAGTTAACATGACTTTAACTTCAGAATAACTATGACTTTAACTAAAGAGCTAATATGACTTTAAACCAGAGTTAATATGACTTTAATTCCTGAGTTAATATGACTTTAACTAAAGAGTTACTCTGACTTTAACTTCCAAGTTAATGTGATTTTAACACCAGAGTTAATGTGACTTTAATTCCTGAGTTAATATGACTTCAACTTAAGAGTTAATATGGTTTTAACTTCAGAGTTAATATGACTAACTTTGGAGTTAATATGACTTTAACTTGGATTTAATATGACTTTGACTTAAGAGTTAATATGACTTTAACTTCAGAGTTAATATGACTTTAACTTCAAAGTTAATATGACTAACTTCAGAGTTGATATGACCTTAACTTTGGAGTTAATATGACTTTAACCTCAGAGTTAATATGACTTTAACTTGGATTTAATATGACTTTAACTTAAGAGTTAATATGACTTTAACTTCAGAATAACTATGGATTTAACTAAAGAGCTAATATGACTTTAAACCAGAGTTAATATGACTTTAACTAAAGAGTTACTCTGACTTTAACTTCCAAGTTAATGTGATTTTAACTCCAGAGTTAATGTGACTTTAATTCCTGAGTTAATATGACTTCAACTTAAGAGTTAATATGGTTTTAACTTCAGAGTTAATATGACTAACTTTGAAGTTCATATGACTTTAACTTGGATTTAATATGACTTTAACTTAAGAGTTAATATGACTTTAACTTCAAAGTTAATATGACTTTGACTTCAGAGTTGATATGACTTTAACTTCGGAGATAATATGACTTTAACTTCAAAGTTAATATAACTTTAACTTCGGAGTTAATATGACTTTAACTTCAGAATAACTATGACTTTAACTAAAGAGCTAATATAACTTTAACTCCAGTGTTAATATGACTTTAATTCCTGAGTTAATATGACTTTAACTAAAGAGTTGATATGACTTTAATTTCCGAGTTAATGTGGTTTTAACTCCAGAGTTAATGCGACTTTAATTCCTGAGTTAATATGACTTTAACTTCAGAGTTCATATGATTTTAACTTCAGAGTTAATATGACTAACTTTGAAGTTAATATGACTTTAACTTGGATTTAATATGACTTTAACTTTAAAGTTAATATGACTTTAACTTCAGAGATAATATGACCTTAACTTCAGAGA
>NC_056498.1:6860210-6871355 GCF_014905685.2 Nematolebias whitei
AACTTCAGAGCTAATATGACTTTAACTTCAGAGTTAATATGATTTTAACTTCAGAGTTAGTATGATTTTAACTTCAGAGTTAATATGATTTTAACTTTGGAGTTAACATGACTAACTTCAGAGCTAATATGACTTTAACTTCAGAGTTAATATGATTTTTAACTTCAGAGTTAATATGATTTTAACTTTGGATTTAATATGATTTTAACTTCAGAGATAATATGATTTTAACTTCAGAGCTAATATGACTAATTTCAGAGCTAATATGACTTTAACTTCAGAGTTAATATGATTTTAACTTCGGAGTTTATATGACTTGAACTTGAGAGTTAATGTGATTTTCACTTCAGAGTTAATATGACTAACTTTGGAGTTAATATGACTTTAACTTGGCTTTAATATGACTTTAACTTCAGAGTTGATATGAATTTAACTTCAGAGTTAATGACTTTAACTTCAGAGCTAATGTTTGTAACTAATTTTAACCCACAAAACTTCTTGTTTCTGTAAAATGTCATCATATGAAACAAAAACACAACTGTTATGTACAAAATGTGTAATCAAAAATTTATTTTTAACCTTCATTTTTTTGAGCGACTACAATTTGTCGATTTTTCAGTGCATCAAAAATATTCATTTGGTAAAAAAAAAAAAAAATACGCCTTGCAAGGCCTTCCCGAAGGCTCAGGGTCCTGCGTTTTGGTCCAAGTCGCTCTACATCTGCATTATGATTTATTCATTTTCCAGTCAGTTATTAAACGAACTGCAAAGACTCAGACTGACTAATAAAATGTCTTTCTTAACTGCATAGTAGTTTACAGAAAATAATAACTATAATAAAATATAAATTTAAATCAACATAGAAAATATTGATTTTATATTAAATACTTGTTAATTTAAAATTCTAAATGTAAAAATACTTCTCTGAAAGTGATGAAGACCCAGGGGATCCCAACCTCTAATTTCACCATACACAACTATTTACACAGAACTTAATTCTTATTGTTTGCTGCCAAAAAAACAGAGATGTGCATATACACCTGTATCTGTATCTGTTAGCAAAATATCGCATAAACCGCTGTAGATCTCCAACTGATTAACGTTTAAAACTAACCCAATTCAAGATGGCTGCCACAACTAATCCATGTTAGCAAACATAAACATGGCTGTAACTTTATCATTTTTATTGATATTCATCTAAAGTTTGTAGTAGTAGTAGAGGAGAGTCATCCCCAACACACACTGAGAGCTAACAGATTTCACATTGCCTGATTGTGCATAGCATTATCTTCAAGATGGAATCAAAATCATTTTAATTTCATAATTTTTCATGAAAGAAAATGGACAACATGCATTTTATGTAGGAAAAAGCAGCAGCAGCTAGCTGTAGCACTTTTGGTGCTCTTGGGGCATTTTCTGTCAAATAACAATATAATGTGAAACTGACAGAAGAGTTCAGGCTTACTCAAGGTTCAAGGCTCTTTAATGTCATTCGCATCACGTGATACATGAAGTGGAACAAGGTCCCAGTTATACCCAAAAATAGCAAAAAAAGAATATAAAGTATAAAAAGGAACAGTACACAAGGATCTAAGATATACGCTAAACACTAATAATGTAAAATAATACGGTATATTAATTTTAAACAAGTGTTTGCATCAACCACTGATATTCCTGTTGGAGAAAGTGACCAGATGTGCTACTGCTTGCTGCTGCTGCCAATATATATTCTTAGAAATACCTGCAGAGTTCTGTTTGACTAATAGTGAAGTGAAACTGACAGCAGCGTTGAGGCTAATAAAAGATGGTTTGGTGTAATTTATCTGTCTGGAGCCGTTTCAACACGACTGCAGTCCAGTTTGTTCTGAGCTTCTTTAAGGTCAGCTGTTAGCTCATCTCTCCTGTTACACATAACCTTTATTTGTCCAAATGGAAAGTTGTCTACAACAGTTAAGATATTATTTGTTCTCGACTTTTACACCAAAGCTCACTTAAAAATAACCATCACTTTAAGGTTTAATAAACGTAACCATTATTATGTCACTTACCTTCCCCCTCATTCTTCCTCCTCCATGCTTCATCAGGGTGCCCCCCACTCTGCCCACGCGTCGACTTCCACCCCACTTCAACAAGAAGTCAGCGGCTTACTACTCATGAGCCGCAAACAGAGTGTATGTTTGTAGCTGGTGGGTGTGACAGGTCCATGTTGGTTTGTTTGACTTCCGTTTGGTGTTGTGCTGTGTCCCATACCAGAACTACCAGACTTTAGAGGTTTTATCCCACCTATAGGTTGTTGTCTAGAACCAGCACAGCAGCCCACTTGTAGTGTTATATTTTCAGGAATGATCCAGTAAAATAAGCACAAGAAGTTTTAAAGGGATCTCCGACGAGTTGGAACAATAGACGTTATTTGATAAGTACTTCAGCTTTATAAATGAGGCCGTAAAAATACTGTAGGCTGTTTAGTTTTTATTTAAAAAAAAAATTATTTCAAAAAATTAATTGATGACGCACGGACGTCGCTATTTTATTGACCCTGCAATGTATTCTGGGTAAATTATGTAGGCAGGTTGCTGTGATGCAAGCTCCATTCTGCTTGAATTCTAACTTTGGACATTACCAGCACTTTAATTTGAACCGGAGCGCTTTGACAAGAGAATGAGAAGTGACTCAGCTTTCATGTTAGCTTCAGAGCTAATATATAAGACTTTAGTGCCAGAGTTAATATATACAACTTTAACTCCACAGTTAATATATATGACTTTAGGTCCAGAGTTAATATTGTTTAGCTCCAGAGCTAATGTAGTTTAGCTCCAGAGCTAATATAGTTAGCTCCAGAGTTAATGTACATGACTTTAGCTCCAAAGTTAATATATATATGACTTTAGCTCCAGAGTTATGACTAGCTCCAGAGTTAATACAAACCAGATTCCAAAAAAGTTGGGACACTAAACAAATTGTGAATAAAAACTGAATGCAATAATATGGAGGTGCCAACATCTAATATTTTATTCAGAATAGAACACAAATCACAGATCAAAAGTTTAAACTGAGAGAATGTATCATTTTAAGGGAAAAATCTGTTGTTTCCAAATTTCATGGCGTCAACAAATCCCAAAAAAGTTGGGACAAGTCCATTTTTACCACTGTGTGGCATCCCCACTTCTTCTTACAACACTCAACAGACATCTGGGGACAGAGGAGACCAGTTTCTCAAGTTTAGAAATAGGAATGTTCTCCCATTCATGTCTAATACAGGCCTCTAACTGTTCAATCGTCTTGGGCCTTCTTTGTCGCACCTTCCTCTTTATGATGTGCCAAATGTTCTCTATAGGTGAAAGATCTGGACTGCAGGCTGGCCATTTAGGTACCCGGATCCTTCTCCTACATAGCCATGATGTTGTGATTGCTGCAGAATGTGGTCTGGCATTATCATGTTGAAAAATGCAGGGTCTTCCCTGAAAGAGATGATGTCTAGATGGGAGCATATGTTGTTCTAGAACCTGAACATAGTTCTCTGCATTAATGGGGTCTTTTCAGACATGCAAGCTGCCCATGCCACAAGCGCTCATGCAACCCCATACCATCAGTGATGCAGGCTTCTGAACGGAACGTTGACAACAACTTGGGCTATCCTTGTCCTCTCTGGTCCGGATGACATGGCGTCCCAGTGTTCCATAAAGAACTTCAAATTGTGACTCATCTGACCACAGAACAATTCCATTTTGCCACACTCTATTTTAAATGACCCCTGGCCCAGTGCAAACGTCTGAGCTTGTGGAGCTTGCTTAGAAATGGCTTCCTCTTTGCACTGTAGAGTTTCAGCTGGCAACGGCGGATGGCACGGTGGATTGTGTTCACTGACAATGCTTTCTGGAAGTATTCCTGAGCCCATTCTGTTGTTTCATTGACAGTGGCATTCCTGTTTGAGGTGCAGTGACGTTTAAGGGCCCGGAGATCACGAGCATCCTGTAGAGTTTTACGGCCTTGACCCTTACGCACAGCGATTGTTCCAGATTCTCTGAATCTTTTGATGAGGTTATGCACGGTTGATAATGATAACTTAAAAGTCTTTGCTATTTTACGCTGGGTAACACCATTCTGGTATTGTTGCACTATCTTTCTGCGCAACAATGGTGGAATTGGTGATCCTCTTACCATCTTGGCTTCTGAGAGACACTGACACTCTGAGAAGCTCGTTTTATACCAAAGCATGTTGTCAATTGACCTAATTAGTGTTAATTGGTCTTCCAGCTGTTCGTTATATGCTCAATTACCTTTTTCCAGCCACTTATTGCTACTTGTCCCAACTTTTTTGGGATATGTTGACACTGTGAAATTTTGAATCAACATATTTTTCCTTTAAAATGTTACATTTACTCAGATTAAACTTTTGATCTGTCATCTATGTTATATTACGAATAAAATATTGACATTCGCCATCTCCACATCATTGCATTCAGTTTTGATTCACAATTTGTTTAGTGTCCCAACTTTTTTGGAATCCGGTTTGTATACATGTGTGTGTGTGTGTATATATATATATATATATATATATATATATATATATATATAGCCTGACCTGGGCTAAAGAGAAGCAGCACTGGACTATTGCTCAGTGGTCCAAAGTACTTTTTTCAGAAGAAAGCAAATTTTGCATGTCATTTGGAAATCAATATGCCAGAGTCTGGAGGAAGACTGGGGAGAAGAAAATGCCAGAAGTCCAGTGTGAAGCACCCACAGTCAGTGATGGTCTGGGGTGCCATGTCAGCTGCTGGTGTTGGTCCACTGTGTTTTATCAAGGGCAGGGTCAATGCAGCTAGCTATCAGGAGATTTTGGAGCACTTCATGCTTCCATCTGCTGAAAAGCTTTATGGAGATTAAGATTTCATTTGTCAGCACGACCTGGCACCTGCTCACAGTGCCAAAACCACTGGTAAATGGTTTACTGACCATGGTATTACTGTGCTCAATTGGCCTGCCAACTCTCCTGACCTGAACCCCATAGAGAACCTGTGGGATATTGTGAAGAGAAAGTTGAGAGACGCAAGACCCAACACTCTGGATGAGCTTAAGGCCGCTATCGAAGCATTCTGGACCTCCATAACACCTCAGCAGTGCCACAGGCTGATTGCCTCCATGCCACGCCGCATTGAAGCAGTCATTGCAGAATTGCGCCGCTCAAGGTGGCTGCATGTTGGAGCAGCTCTGTTACTTTCATTCTGAGATTTTGCTTTTGGAACCTTTAATCCCTGGTTTTCTGGATGTAAATCACTTTTTTTTTTTGATGATTGTTTTCTCTGGTATCAGATGCTGTGCAGCCGGAAGGATTTTTACTGAAACTTTTTTGGTTTTGGACATTTGTTATGATGCGTAACCATGGCAACAAGGCAGTTTTCTACAACAACAGCAGCTGATTAAAAGCTCAAATAATATCTCAACTATGGCCCCAACTCTCAAATGAGTTGAAAAGGATGTTATGTGGATGCATTCTCATCTACCTGCCAGCTGTGCTCGAGTGCCTGACCACTGAGATCCTTGAACTAGCAGGAAACATGGCTCATGACAGCGGAAGGACAGGATCGTCCCTCAGCACCTACAGTTGGCTGTCCACAGCGACGAGGAGCTCGGCAGACTGCTTGGAGGAGTGGCCGTCGCTCTGGGAGGAGTTCTGCCCGGCATTCAGGCGGTACTACAGCCCGGAGGAACCAAGAGGCCAGACGAGTCTGGGTGGACGGATCGGACGGCATCTGCAGCCAGTTTCTTAGGATCCACTGTGAGATGGACCTTTTCAAGAGATCCTTCCTACCTACAGCATCTCTTAATGAAATGAGGATGACGAGTTACAACAACAAATAATTTCCCTTTGGGATTAATAAAGTATTTTTGAATTGAATTGAATTGAAAAGGATTCCCGACCAAGTATTGAGTGCATAACTGAACATGATTATTTGAAGGATGGTGTTTTTTGTATTAAAAACACTTGTCTTTCATTGGTGGGATGAAATATGCTAATTTTTTGGGACAGGCATTTTGGGTTTTCATGAGCTGTATGCCATAATCATCAGTATTAAAACAATTAAAGACCTGAAATATTTCAGTTGGTGTGCAATGAATCTGAAATATATGAAAGTTTCATTTTTATCATTACATTATGGAAAATAATGACCTTTATCACAATATGCTAATTTTTTGAGAAGGACCTGTATATTAACTCTGGAGCTAAAGTCATATATACAAACCGGATTCCAAAAAAGTTGGGACACTAAACAAATTGTGAATAAAAACTGAATGCAATGATGTGGAGATGGCATCATATATATGTATGTTTTCCATTAGGTGGAGTGTCAAAATTTGATTCTTTGCTAATTCATTTAATAAAGCACGCAAACTATGTTCAAGTCCATTCAGCTACATATTCACATGATTGGGGTGTTTTATCAGTTGCTTTGTTGTACATTTAAAAAATCTTCTGTGATCTGTTTATGCACTCAAACACACCAGTTCTGACACTGCACTTTAAGTAGGGGTGCAAATCTCTGTGTCTGGCGATTCGATTCCTATTTTTGGTGTCACTATTCGATTTAGAAATGTTTTTTGATTCAGAAACGATTTTCGATTCAGAAACAATTTTTCTACTGAAATGGTCATAGTTTGTTTAAATTGTGTATTTGACTAGATGAAAAGATTAAACAACAATGGAAACAAATGGAACTTAAAAAAAATTGAAATTGGAATTTGAAACACTAATTTTAGTTTTTTCTGTATCAAATCTTTTTGCATCATTTTATATCTATACCAAAAATAGGAACAAATATAGGATTGCCTAAAATTCTGTAACTTAAATTACTTAATAGGTGAGCTTAGTTTAAAATTAAAAAATAATCTAGGAACATAATTCATCCATCCATCCATCCATCCATCCATTATCTTTACCCACTTCTTCCTTTTTGGTTCAAGGGGGGGTCACTGGTACCCATGTCCAGCTATCACTGTGTGAGAGGCGGGGGACACACTGGACAGGTCTCCAGTCCATCACAGACAAGTAATTCAAAATACAGTAGTCCCTCGTTTATCATGGGGGATCCGTACCCTGAAATGTTTTAAACCCTTCTCACACTCTTGCAATATTCTAAACAATGTTTCTAAACTCTCTAAAAGAGCACAGAATGTCATGATTTCCGCTCCCTGCCTCCTCTGCTCTTTGCCACCTGCAAGCACTCTTTGCCACGCCCACTTCTACGCTCTGCATGGTGAACAGCTGATCAGCTGCAGCAGGAAGTTTATCCTTCATTATAGGCTGCACAAAGCTGCAGCAGGTGCTGAATAATTTAAAATAATTTATTTTAAATGCCGACTGTGCGGCTCATCCATCAATCAGCCAATTGTGTGTCGCATCCAATTTTATTTTGAAAAACCGCGATTGAGCGAGTCCACGATAAACGAACCACGAAGTAGCGAGGGACTACTGTATTGTATATATAAATACAAAAGTAACCAAATACTTCAGCCTACCATACTACATCAATCTTTAACTCAAAATAAAATACAGACTTCACAGTTTTTTTAACCATATTGCTCTAATATTTGTTATATTTTCAAAACTCCACTTAATATAAAATATACAGACTTCACAGTCTTAACCATATTGATTCATATTTAGTAAATCTTTAACAAAATTTCAGAACCTGTGCAAGTTTGCACAAAAACTCTTCTGAACTGTAATTTATAAACCATAAATTGTATCATTTAGAACTGGCTGCAGGTGATGTGTCTCATCTGTTAAAAAGACAAATTACATTAATTTGTTGTATAACTCGTCTATAAGTTTTAGTATAATATGAGAAACATTTACCCTTTGAGCTGCAGCTGGCAGCATCAGCTTATCCCACTTTATTCTTTGTTTCATGGTGGAGTTGTGGCGCAGGTTTATTACTAAAACAACTACTTGAAGTAATAACGTACGTTGGGTCCAGCGTATTAAAAATCAACCTAAACCCCTCACCTTCCACTGAGCTGTCTGCTCGTAAATCCTTTATAGCAGGAGATGGAGTGCTTGGACAATCAGCTGGAAGGTTGTTGCAGCTGCTCTGCTGCTTCACTTTTCATCTTCCTTCCGCACATTTGTCATATTTCCAAAATACTGTACCACAATTTTCTTTCACACTTCTTGCAAACAACCGTGCTCTTGTCAAGCTCTGTCTTCCCCGGAACATTGTAGCATCTGAAATGA
The DNA here is from genome assembly GCF_014905685.2 of Nematolebias whitei. NCBI lineage: Eukaryota > Metazoa > Chordata > Actinopteri > Cyprinodontiformes > Rivulidae > Nematolebias > Nematolebias whitei. The sequence continues at coordinate 6,868,444 of NC_056498.1, forward strand.
CTTTACACCGACTTTTAACAATGAAGGAGCAGGTTGAATCACTCTGTCCTCCTCCACGCTAGTAGTCTACATTCAGATAAAGGGAGCTGGCTAACTAGCTTGCTGTACGGTGGCCTACAAGGACAAATTTTATGGCGGCCGAGCGGACACGTCGGGAGTAGGAGTGGAAGAAAATAAAACACGTTTTAAAATGGATTTATGAGCCTTTAGAATGAATTCAGAATCTCCAGAACTAAGAATCTAGATTCTTTAATGAATCCATTTTTTTCTGCACCCCTAACATGAAGTCTGTAAATGAAAGAATTCCTCCTTCAGAAAATGATCCAGAACATGGATGGTCTTGACTGTGTCTTCAGGGGCACGTTACAAATGCAGTGGGCTCTCCATGACTCTTGGTAAAGTGTGATACGTCCCCGGTGGTTTGGAGCGTGCCTGTAAGTCCCGTAGAGACGTCCTCGTTGTTTATCACCATGGTGGCAGCATATGAGAGTCCAGCTGGAGTTACCATCACAAAGCCTCAGAATCATGACCTCAACAGTTGTCTCCGTCTTTGGAGCCTTTCAGTCCGCAGGGTGGACTCTGTGCAGCTCGGTAGTTTAGCCTTGTGCAGAAAACTTGATCCAAATCCCCAGACTAGCCCTCCGTGTCCTGAACTGAACTGTTCCTCACCGAACTGATGTGATTTGAACAGATTCTTCTTCTCTTCTTTTTCAGTTTCTTCACCTAAAGGAGTTTCTCTTCCTTCCATCAGGTAATCTTTTTTTATTTAACCTTCCTGCTGCCCTCAGGTCAAAACAACCCCGAAGCTTCAGTTTGAAGACTTGTGAGTGATTTGAACCCCGGGGCAGCAGGAAGGTTGTTTAGACTTTCTGCTTGAACCTCGGAGTCTAACACTGGTTTTTGTTTTTAAATCAGCTCCGTCTTTGAACGCATCGTGGAGCCTCTTCAAGAACCACTGAGCCGTCGTCACGTCCAGCACTGAACCAGCACCTTTTAAAAGCACTGTTAAATGAAATGTTCTGGGTGAACCCACTGTGGAAGATTAACCCACTGTGGAAGATGAACCCACTGTGGAAGACTACTGTAAAACAAGAAGCTGCATGGCTCCAGCTTTGATGGCTTCTGCTGCAGTTTCATTACGTTTGAAAAGTAGCTCCGTGTTTTTCTGTATGGAATTAAAAGCTCCTTTTGTCCCCCCCGTCGAAGACGCAGATGAACTGAGAGGTCAAATGTTTTATTGTGAAATCAGAGGTGAGATTAATAATCTGCTAATCTATTCAACGAGTGTGAAAATTATTCAAACTAATCACCAGACCTGTCTCCACTAATGGACTAAAACTGGTGGTAGTTACTGAGGGAACAGGGATCATCGTGTTACCAGCTTCACTTGGTGCTACGAGTCCTCTGCAGCTTGTTGACGTTGGACTCAGACCTCAGAGGTTCTGGTACCAGGACCGGGGGTCTCACACGGGTTTCTGAAAACCATCATCAGTAAATAACTGTTAAAGCAGCAGATTCCCACACAAAGACTAAGAGCTACTTCAGTCATCTGAAGAGGGCTTGTGTGTAAAAGTCATAGCCGTCAGTATTTTACCTGTTGTAGATGGCTGTGTGAACCACCTCAGTTTGGAGGAGTGGATCAGGAGCGGGCATCAGGTTTTTCAAGAGAGTAAAATCTAGATATTTAACCTCCCTGTTACCCTTGAATAAAACTGACTCATGGGGCCTCAGTCTTAACACTGGAGCCTCGTGAGTCATTTGGACCCATGGGCAGCAGGGGGGTTAAAGCACCTGGAAGGGCTGCTTGGAGAATTGGAAAATACATTTTCAGACTTTTTCCAGGCCTTTTTTTTTGTTGAAGGATAGTTAACATGCTTGAATAAAAACTGTTCCCAATACTCTTTGGGAATCCAAAGCATGCTTTCTGTAAACTGGCTCATGGACAATATATTAGCCTAAAAATGTTATGCTGCTTTTTTGAGACTTTAAGGTTCAGTTCTCTGAAAACGCAACAAGAGAAGAATTTTTTTTTAGCCTATTTTCATCCAAAAGTTTTCAGTATATTTGTCCAAGATGCTCAATTCAAACTTCTTTAAGTTTCATTGATAAAAGACAGTTTTTCCTCAGGGCCTGAAGGAGATTGTCCAGAGGCCAGTTTTGGCCCTCGGGCCATATGTTGCCCAGTATGGTTTAACGTTATGTCTGTGAATGTGTCCAAACTGTTTTAAGGGTTTGAGTCACAGTTTGAAATGATCAAGTTAAATTTACTCAAACACATCTTCAACTCGTAAGTTTCTGTGAGTTAGAAACAAAGACTGAATAATTGGCTGATACTTTATTTAAAATAAGATCGTAGAAAAACTCACAAGTCAACCTGCAGTCAGGAAGTGTGAGAACTTTAGGAGTGTTTGGTGACCTGTGAAACTAAACCCTGATTAGAGACAAAAAATAATTGAATTGGGATCAAATTGAGACATTTAAAACACTAATTTGTGGCTAAGTTGTAACAAAAACAAACAGCAGGTCATTCACGGGAATGTTGCCATTTTTTCAGTTTTCAGTCGTACGTTTGTAGCAGTTTCCGTGAGTTTTGTTTCTCTGAGTTGCAGCTCAGTATTCTGACAAGACTAAGGAGCTAACCGCTAGTCGGTGAGCAAACCGCTAGTCTGTAAGCTAACCGCTACTCAGTGAGCTAACTGCTACTCGGTGAGCTAACAGCTAGTCGGTGAGCTAATTGCTAGTCGGTGAGCTAACCGTTAGTCTGTAAGCTGACCGCTAGTCTGTAAGCTAACCGCTAGTCATGAGCTAACTGCTAGTTGGTGAGCTAACCGCTAGTCTGTAAGCTAACCGCTACTCTGTAAGCTAACCGCTAGTCGGTGAGCTAACTGCTAGTCGGTGAGCTAACCGCTAGT
>NC_056498.1:6871365-6880792 GCF_014905685.2 Nematolebias whitei
ACCGCTAGTCGGTGAGCTAACTGCTAGTCGGTGAGCTAACCGCTAGTCGGTGAGCTAACCGCTAGTTAGTGAGCTAACCGCTAGTCTGTAAGCTAATCGCTAGTCTGTAAGCTAACTGCTAGTCAGTGAGCTAACTGCTAGTCAGTGAGCTAACCACTACTCGGTAAGCTAACCGCTAGTCGGTGAGCTAACTGCTTGTCCCTGTGGGGCCAAGATTCTCTTGAGTCTCTTCAGTCTTCACAGTTATACACAGCAGTCCCTCGCTACTTTGCGGGTCGACTTTTGCTGACTCGCTCTTTTGCGGACTCGCTCTTTTGCGGACTCGCTCTTTTGCTGATTCGCTCTTTTGCGGGTTTTCAGCATAAGATTGTACATGACACACGATTGGCAGATTGATGGAGTGAGCCGCACGAGCGGCATGGATTGTTTATTTAAAATGAATTTTTTTTAATGATTTAGCGCCTGTGCACAGCACACAGCTCTCCCTCCTAGAGCCACTTTGGTGTTTGCTACATTCAGACTAGCCATCGTCTCATCAGTCCTGTCAGAATAAAACTCTTTCTCCAAACTGAGATGGTTCTGAGAGTTATCTGCAACAGGTTATTATTAAATTTTGGTTTTATAAAATGATGATGAAACAAAAAGCTGGGATTATTCAAAAATGTGCCCGCACGGCTTGCTGGCTGCGAGCACTCCGAGTTCAACGAGGCAGAAAACGTGTCCCTGGTGCAGCTGAAACAACCTTTCAGGCCCAAAACACCGTCTGAACAAACTGAACGTGTATTTATCAGCCAGAAAACGGGAACATTTGAAGTCGAATAAATCCTCTTATTTAGAAATGTAATCTTAAAGGGTGGCGTTTAAAAGGTTTTGGCACCAGTTTGCCGTGAGACAGTCCTGGTCGCCCTGTTCTCAGAGACCTGGTGTCCCTGAATCTGTTCATAAATGTAAATACGTCCCGTCAGAAAAGATGTGTCCTCCACGTCGTCCTGTCTGCGGGCGGCTAAGGGTTTTACTGAAGTTGGACCACATGTCAGTGTTTTTACACTCACAAGAAACAAATCTGTCCCACAGTTCTGATCTCACCTCTGTACATTATAAACTTAACGTTTTGAAACGTGTTCGCGTGAAGGTTTTGGTACGTTTTAAGGTTTGCAGCAGAGTTGACAGTATTTTTTCAAGCCGTGGTTTTTGTCAAAGTGGGTTTTTCCTCAGAAGGTGTGAACACTGGCTGTTTTTGATACTAAATATTTATTGTACCTTTTAGTTGCTTTTACACTGAAACGTTTGGTACGACTGAAGCTAATTGTCACTTTTCCTGCTTTTAAAGATTGTAAAATGAAAAGAGGCGTCTGGCCTTTCACTCATCACCTGCACAGTTCACTGTAAATACCATGGACATCTGTAATGTAACTACCTCCTCATGTCCCCGCCTCATGTCCTCTTCAAATGGGACTCCTTTTATTAATTAAATTAAAAGATTAAAGATGGCAAATCCATTCCATGCATGTTTCTGTCTTTTTGTTCATATTTGGAGGAGAGATTCTCTGCTGGCAGAAAGTGAACATGTGTTCATGAGCAGCACTTCCCACACGTCGTCTTGTGCTTGTGTCCCTGCGGAGACACCTTCAGGGCCTGTGTCCCCGCGGAGACACCTTCAGGGCCTGTGTCCCCGCGGAGACACCTTCAGGGCCTGTGTCCCCGCGGAGACACGTTCGGGGTTGAGACGGAGGTGTTTAAGCCAATTCGTTCTCACAGCTTCACAGCAATCAGGACGGTGGACTCCTGTCAGGTGATGATGCAATAGAATAAATCCTCAGTTCTCAACAGGTGGAGTAAAAACTAACAGGGTTTGCAAGTTGGATGTGTAAAACATCAAAATGTTGAAACTAAGAAATTAAATTGAAAGTTAGAAAATTATATTAAAAAAGGTGATCTTGAAATTGAAGACGGCAACGATCATGTCAGGAAGTTACAAATGTTTGTAAAATGGACTGTACATACAGCTCCTTTCTATCTGATCAAGACACTCAAAGCTCTTTACAACAATCTGCCTCATATACCCACTCATACAGCTCTATACTAGATCTATAATCAGAGCTTTATCACATTCATACACTGATGGGACACAGAGACAATGAGGGGTTCAGTGTCTAGTCCAGGGACACTTCAGCATGTGACTGCTGGTGGAATCAAACCCCCAGTCCTCCCATTGGAGGACGACTGCTCTAACCACTAAGCCACAGCCGCCCAGTAAAGGTAGTCAGTAGAATAAGGAACAGCTGAAGACAGTTGTGCATATGGTTCAGCAGTCTGAGCAAAGCTGTCTAAAAACAGGAACAATTTGAAAATGAGGTTCCCAAACTTGGGCAGCACGGGGGCTCAGCTGGTAGAGCAGTTGGCCAAGTTTGCTGGATTGAATCCTGGCCAGGGGCCTTTCTGGGTGCAGTTTGCATGTTCTCTCCGTGCTGCATGGGTTTTCTCCAGGTAGTTTCCTCCCACAGACCAAAAACATGTATGTTAGGCTGATTGGTAACTCTAAATTGTCTATGTAAGAGTGAATGGTTGTCTCTGTGTCCCTGTGATGGACTGGAGACCTGTGCAGAGTGTCCCCTGCCTCTCCTAGAGATAGGTGGACATGAGCACCTTTGACCCCCGCGACCTGACAAAGAAGAACCAGGTGAAGATGATGGATATTTCCAAACATTTTATGGGGAATTTTGAGCTCAGTGTTGCTAAATCTTGGAAGAAAAAAAGGCAAAAAGTACAAACCGGATTCCAAAAAAGTTGGGACACTAAACAAATTGTGAATCAAAACTGAATGCAGTGATGTGGAGATGGCAAATGTCAATATTTTATTTGTAATATAAAATAGATGGCAGAACAAAAGTTTAATCTGAGTAAATGTAACATTTTAAAGGAAAAATATGTTGATTCAAAATTTCACAGTGTCAACAAATCCCAAAAAAGTTGGGACAAGTAGCAATAAATGGCTGAAAAAGGAAATTGAGCATATAACGAACAGCTGGAAGACCAATTAACACTAATTAGGTCAATTGACAACATGATTGGGTATAAAAAGAGCTTCTCAGAGTGTCAGTGTCTCTCAGAAGCCAAGATGGTAAGAGGATCACCAATTCCACCATTGTTGTGCAGAAAGATAGTGCAGCAATACCAGAATGGTGTTACCTAGCATAAAATAGAAAAGACTTTTAAGTTATCATCATCAACCATGCATAACATCATCAAAAGATTCAGAGAATCTGGAACAATCGCTGTGCGTAAGGGTCAAGGCTGTAAAACTCTACTGGATGCTCGTGATATTCGGGCCCTTAAACGTCACTGCACCTCAAATAGGAATGCCACTGTCAAGGAAATAACAGAATGGGCTCAGGAATACTTCCAGAAAGCATTGTCAGTGAACACAATCCACCGTACCATCCGCCGTTGCCAGCTGAAACTCTACAGTGCAAAGTGTAAGCCATTTCTAAGCAACCTCCAGAAGCTCAGACGTTTGCACTGGGCCAGGGGTCATTTAAAATGGAGTGTGGCAAAATGGAAGACTGCTCTGTGGTCAGATGAGTCACGATTTGAAGTTCTTTATGGAACACTGGGACACCATGTCATCCGGACCAGAGAGGACAAGGATAGCCCAAGTTGTTATCAACGTTCCGTTCAAAAGCCTGCATCACTGATGGTATGGGGTTGCATGAGCGCTTGTGGCATGGGCAGCTTGCATGTCTGGAAAGGCACCATTAATGCAGAGAACTATGTTCAGGTTCTAGAACAACATATGCTCCCATCTAGACGTCATCTCTTTCAGGGAAGACCCTGCATTTTTACCATACCATACCACTTTATTTATAAAGCACTTAAAACAGCGACAAGGCCAACCAAAGTGCTGTACAGACAAAACAACAGGTAACACACAATGCAAAATGAGGAAAATCAGAATATAGACATAAAAACAATGCAGATAATGACAACAAACCAGTGTGGAGCATACACGATCAAAACACAGATCATCTGGTGTTGAAAGCTACTGAATAGTAGTGAGTTTTTAAACGGGACTTGAAAACGGAGAGGGAGGGGGCCTGTCTGACAAGCAGAGGTAACTCGTTCCAGAGTCTTGGTTCTGCTACAGAGAACCTCTGCGCTTAAGACGAGTTCCTGGAACTGTGAGGAGCAACTGGTCCGCTGACCTCAGGGAACGTGGTGGGACATACGGTTGTAGCAGATCAGAGAGATTGGGGGGGGGGGGGGACACTGTTCAGTGATTTGTAGACATACATCAGTATTTTGAACTGGATTCGAAAGTGAACCGGTAACCAGTGCAGTGAGGCCAGAACTGGCGTAATGTGCTCTCTTTTGCCTGTACTGGTTAAAAATCGGGCTGCTGCATTCTGGACCAGTTGTAGTCGTGCAACAAGATAATGCCAGACCACATTCTGCAGCAATCACATCATGGCTACGTAGGAGAAGGATCCGGGTACTGAAATGGCCAGCCTGCAGTCCAGATCTTTCACCTATAGAGAACATTTGGCGCATCATAAAGAGGAAGGTGCGACAAAGAAGGCCCAAGACGATTGAACAGTTAGAGGCCTGTATTAGCATGAATGGGAGAGCATTCCTATTTCTAAACTTGAGAAACTGGTCTCCTCTGTCCCCAGATGTCTGTTGAGTGTTGTAGGAAGAAGGGGGGATGCCACAGTGGTAAAAATGGACTTGTCCCAACTTTTTTGGGATTTGTTGACGCCATGAAATTTGGAAACAACAGATTTTTCCCTTAAAATGATACATTCTCTCAGTTTAAACTTTTGATCTGTGATTTGTGTTCTATTCTGAATAAAATATTAGATGTTGGCACCTCCATATCATTGCATTCAGTTTTTATTCACAATTTGTTTAGTGTCCCAACTTTTTTGGAATCCGGTTTGTAAGAAATGTAAAAAATTGCATCAAACAAACAAAACAAAACAAAAAAACATTTCAGTGTTTTAGCTTTAACCTGGGGGCTGCTGTAGCTCAGTGGACAGTGGTCAGTCTTGTATTCTTGAGGCTGCAGGTTTGAGCCCAGGTTCTGTCAGGAGGGGCATCTGGCATAAAAACAGTTGCCAAATCTGAGTTTGCTTGCGGTGCTGACCCCTGATGAAGGAGCAGCTGCAAGAACAAAAAGCCGAGGTAGAGAACTGCGTGACACGAACTTCAGCATGAACGATCAATTCCCTGCAGAGATTCTGAGTAGAAGGCGCGTTCTGTTCCCGATTAGAAAGAAAAATATAAACGAGGGCAGAAGAGCTGCGGTGGCTGTGGACAAACTTTACATTAATGGTCAGCTGTTTAGAGATCCAGAGGTTACTCCCTGGCTCTATTAATAATATAAATAAGGTAAGTATGATTTTCAGTTGCTAATTTTACTTAAAATGTATTAGCAAGCATATATATTCATATTACTTACCAGATATTTATGTAATTTTTCAGCACAGCTCGGTTGGTGGGTTACACAGATGGTGGTGGTGCACGGTGGCATGACACTTAATGTGGTAAGGGGGTTCTTTTTTTATTTTTTCTTCTTTTATCTTTATGTGTTTATTGTGTTTATTATCATCTCACTTTCTTTTTTCTGTCTCTATTTTTCTGACTCAAAAATTACTAGCACACAGGCACAAAGGCTTATATATATCCATATACATACATACAAATACCTCATAAAGGAATACATCCATGATTTACCTTCAAAAACAGCACTTAGTTTATCTATAAATCATAAATAATCAATCATTAAGGATTATGTTATTGTCTGGGTGTTTTACTATTTTTGATATTTGTGATAATGGGTGTGGTTTAATTATATTTTCACAAGCACAAATATGGGTATCTTAAGGTTTGTCACATGGAATATTAATGGAGCTGGTAGCCAACATAAAAAAAATAGAATCTTTAGCCAGATTAAAAGATTAAAGGCAGATGTTGTATTACTCCAAGAGATTCATAAATTACCGTCAACTGTGGATGAGCTAAAATCTCCTGAGTTTCCTCATGTATTATCAGCCTGCTATAACTCAAGACAGAGAGGAGTAGCAATATTAATACATAAAAATGTGAACTTCACAATATTAGACACAGTTATAGACCCGCAAGGTAGATATATAATATTAAAATTATCCATACTCAGTCAAAAATATTGTATTGTTAGCTTATATGGGCCAAATGTGGACGATGCCGCTTTTTTTCATGATCTCTTCTCTACTCTATCAAATCACATGGATTGCTCGCTGGTACTGGGAGGTGATCTTAACTTTGGTCTAGATAACAAAATAGACAGGCTGAATGCAGTAGGAGCTCAACGCAGTTGGCAATCCATAAATGTAGTTAAACAGTACATGAGTGATTATGGACTCTGCGATGCATGGCGGTCTCTTCACCCTAATAGTAAAGAGTATTCTTTCTTTTCACATGTGCATCACTCTTACTCTCGTCTGGATTATTTTATAATCAGCAACTCATTGCTGACCAACATTTCAGACACTAAGATACACCCTATTGCTGTCAGCGATCATGCACCAGTTACTTTAAATTTAGATAATAAGAAAGAAATCCCAAAAAGTATAAACTGGAGATTAAATACCTCACTGCTTATGGATGAAGAATTTATACAATACTTTCAAAATGAATGGACATCGTATTTAGAGTTTAATGACTTGCCAGGTACATCAGCATGTACACTCTGGGAGGCTGGGAAAACAGTTATGAGAGGGAAAATAATATCCTACGCAACAAACAAAAAGAAAAAAGAAAATAAACATATTGAGGATTTAGAGAAATCTATCAAATTATTAGAAAGTTTACAAGGAGAGGAAACACAGAAAAAACTACGCAAGATAAAATTAGAACTAAATGAATGTATTGACAAAAAAAACAAATTCTTAGTACAAAGACTTCGCTTGGAACATTTTGAACACAGTAATAAATCCGGTAGCTTTTTAGCTAATCAACTCAAATTAAATAAAGAAAAAACGTCTATATATGGTATTAAAGACACAAATGGTAACATAACTTATGACGAGGAAAAAGTAAATAGTGTTTTTAGAGATTTCTATAAAACTTTATATACTCCACAAATAAATCCAACAGATGAAGATATTAATCAATTCTTGGAGAGAGTAATACTTCCAAAACTAGACAGTAGTCAATCTTTAGAACTAGACTCACCATTAACATCAGATGAGCTCCGTGAAGCCATTAAAAACATGCCTAATAAGAAATCTCCAGGTCCAGATGGATATCCAGCAGAATTTTATAAAGAGTTCTGGAACATCCTGGAACCAATATTTCACAGAATGCTACATGAGTCAGAAGAAAATGGCAGATTTCCAACACATATGAATTCAGCCAACATTAGTCTACTATTAAAACCAGGCAAAGACCCAGTACTACCTACCAGTTATCGCCCCATCTCTCTTATTAATGTAGATGTTAAAATAATTAGTAAAGTCCTCTCTAAAAGATTAGAGAAAATAATTCCTCTCATTATTCATCCTGACCAAACTGGATTCATAAAAGGAAGACACTCGACCACAAACACACGCAGATTATATAATTTAATAGAGTATTCATATAGTAAAAATATTGAAACAGCTATTTTGTCTTTGGACGCAGAAAAAGCATTTGATAGGGTAAACTGGAAATTTTTATTTTCTACATTGAGTAAATTTGGTTTTGGGGACCATTTCATTAATTGGTTAAAAATATTATATAACTCACCAAGAGCATGTGTCAGGACAAATAATCAAATATCTTCAAGCTTCTGTTTACAGAGGGGGACCAGGCAGGGATGTCCACTTTCACCTGCACTATTTGCTATTTTTATTGAACCTTTAGCAGCAGCAATAAGACAAACTGCTGATATTAAAGGTATACTGTGTAGAAATATAGAACATAAAATTAGTCTTTATGCTGACGATGTTTTACTTTTTCTTCAGAACACAGAAAATTCAATATCTAATGTTATCGAATTAATAAACTCATTCTCAAAAGTTTCTGATTATTCTATAAATTGGTCAAAATCCACAGCTCTTCCAATAAACTGCGTGTTTAATACTTCTCTCAATGAACGACTACAATCAGGTAACATTACATACTTGGGCATTAATATTTCTCCTAGATTGGAAGACTTAATAAAATTGAATCATATACCAATTTTAAAGAACATTGAAGATGATCTTACTAGATGGAAATCTCTGCCCATATCACTTATGGGAAGAGTTGCCTCAGTAAAAATGATGGTCCTGCCGAAAATAAACTATTTATTCTCAATGATTCCAAATAAACCTTCAACTGAATGGTTTAAGTCACTGGACTCTTTGATATCTAAATTCCTTTGGAAAAACAAAACTCCACGTATTAGCTTAAAAGCATTACAGAAATCTAAAGATACCGGAGGATTAGAACTTCCCAACTTCTATCACTACTATTTAGCCAATAGGTTACAATATATCTCAAAGTGGTTAAATCCAAATACATTAGATGAAACTTGGATAGACATAGAACAAACTTTATGCAATAATATTAAGATTTCAGATCTACCGTTTATTAGCACAAATATAAAAAGACATGTTTGCTTTAAAAGCATCAGTATTAGCTCTTCTCTGACAGCATGGTGGGAGTATTTGAAAATGACAAAATCTTCACTACTCCCCTGTAGACATACACCCATCTGGAACAATCCTGACATCCTACAAGAAAATAATATGTTAAATTTCCCAGGTTGGAGAGTCAAGGGAATTGAACGTCTGGAACACATATATGAAGGTGTAGACTTTATTCCATTTAATAATTTAATAATACAATTTGACATTGAAAATAAATACTTCTTACAATATCAACAAATTAAGTCTATCATAAAAAAGAAATTTAAGCTTAATAAAACTTTGTTAGAAACACCAATATGTGTGTTAGAGTTCCTTAATCTTAAATCCCCCAAATTATTATCTAAAATATACAAGAAATTGTCTAGAATCAATGACTCCATAATGCTACCAGTTGCAAAATGGGAGTCAGATTTATCAATCAATTTTGACCAAAACACCTGGTCTCAAATATGTTTAAGAACATTTAAAATGACTAGAATCTCCAACTTACAATTAATACAGTATAAAGTTCTTTATAGAGTACATTATACAGGTCAGCGAATGTTTAGGATGGGATTTACATCATCTAACAACTGCTCACAGTGCACAGGCAATATTCCTGATGATTATATCCATGCACTCTGGTTCTGCCCACCCGTTCAGAGGTTCTGGGTCCAGGTTTGTGAAGATTTGTCTAAATGTCTGAAATGTAATATTCCACTCTCTCCGTCTGTTTGCTTATTGGCTATCTTGGAAGATGTTACCCTGGAAAAAAATACATGTCGCATGATTTTCAC
>NC_056498.1:6885792-6887676 GCF_014905685.2 Nematolebias whitei
AGCCATTAAAAACATGCCTAATAAGAAATCTCCAGGTCCAGATGGATATCCAGCAGAATTTTATAAAGAGTTCTGGAACATCCTGGAACCAATATTTCACAGAATGCTACATGAGTCAGAAGAAAATGGCAGATTTCCAACACATATGAATTCAGCCAACATTAGTCTACTATTAAAACCAGGCAAAGACCCAGTACTACCTACCAGTTATCGCCCCATCTCTCTTATTAATGTAGATGTTAAAATAATTAGTAAAGTCCTCTCTAAAAGATTAGAGAAAATAATTCCTCTCATTATTCATCCTGACCAAACTGGATTCATAAAAGGAAGACACTCAACCACAAACACACGCAGATTATATAATTTAATAGAGTATTCATATAGTAAAAATATTGAAACAGCTATTTTGTCTTTGGACGCAGAAAAAGCATTTGATAGGGTAAACTGGAAATTTTTATTTTCTACATTGAGTAAATTTGGTTTTGGGGACCATTTCATTAATTGGTTAAAAATATTATATAACTCACCAAGAGCATGTGTCAGGACAAATAATCAAATATCTTCAAGCTTCTGTTTACAGAGGGGGACCAGGCAGGGATGTCCACTTTCACCTGCGCTATTTGCTATTTTTATTGAACCTTTAGCAGCAGCAATAAGACAAACTGCTGATATTAAAGGTATACTGTGTAGAAATATAGAACATAAAATTAGTCTTTATGCTGACGATGTTTTACTTTTTCTTCAGAACACAGAAAATTCAATATCTAATGTTATCGAATTAATAAACTCATTCTCAAAAGTTTCTGATTATTCTATAAATTGGTCAAAATCCACAGCTCTTCCAATAAACTGCGTGTTTAATACTTCTCTCAATGAACGACTACAATCAGGTAACATTACATACTTGGGCATTAATATTTCTCCTAGATTGGAAGACTTAATAAAATTGAATCATATACCAATTTTAAAGAACATTGAAGATGATCTTACTAGATGGAAATCTCTGCCCATATCACTTATGGGAAGAGTTGCCTCAGTAAAAATGATGGTCCTGCCGAAAATAAACTATTTATTCTCAATGATTCCAAATAAACCTTCAACTGAATGGTTTAAGTCACTGGACTCTTTGATATCTAAATTCCTTTGGAAAAACAAAACTCCACGTATTAGCTTAAAAGCATTACAGAAATCTAAAGATACCGGAGGATTAGAACTTCCCAACTTCTATCACTACTATTTAGCCAATAGGTTACAATATATCTCAAAGTGGTTAAATCCAAATACATTAGATGAAACTTGGATAGACATAGAACAAACTTTATGCAATAATATTAAGATTTCAGATCTACCGTTTATTAGCACAAATATAAAAAGACATGTTTGCTTTAAAAGCATCAGTATTAGCTCTTCTCTGACAGCATGGTGGGAGTATTTGAAAATGACAAAATCTTCACTACTCCCCTTCACTACACCCATCTGGAACAATCCTGACATCCTACAAGAAAATAATATGTTAAATTTCCCAGGTTGGAGAGTCAAGGGAATTGAACGTCTGGAACACATATATGAAGGTGTAGACTTTATTCCATTTAATAATTTAATAATACAATTTGACATTGAAAATAAATACTTCTTACAATATCAACAAATTAAGTCTATCATAAAAAAGAAATTTAAGCTTAATAAAACTTTGTTAGAAACACCAATATGTGTGTTAGAGTTCCTTAATCTTAAATCCCCCAAATTATTATCTAAAATATACAAGAAATTGTCTAGAATCAATGACTCCATAATGCTACCAGTTGCAAAATGGGAGTCAGATTTATCAATCAATTTTGACCAAAACACCTGGTCTCAAATATGTTTAAGAACATTTAAAATGAC
>NC_056498.1:6887776-6888853 GCF_014905685.2 Nematolebias whitei
GCCTTATGCATCGCAAAGAAAACCATACTCCTGAATTGGAAAAATAAAAATAATCTTAGCATTAATCAGTATAAAAATCTGCTGTTAGATCATATTAGTCTTGAAACAGCATCTGCCGACACATTGGATCAATCTCTGTGGGCTCCTTTGATCGGCTCCGTTACATAGTGAGGGTGGGTAGTCTGGGATCTGACCTTGTGGGGCCTTGGGGTTGATGTGGAGGTGGGTGTATGGGTTTGGGGCCCCGGGGGGGTTGCCGGGGGCTGGGCTCTTGGGGGTACCTGGGCAGGGGGGCACTGCTTTCCCTCTGGGGAGGGCCTGGGTGGTTCTGGGGGATGTCTGCTGGTGGCTGCATGCAGGCCCTCAGGTGGTCTATGGCGGCGGTCGTGGGTCACCGATCTGGTAGCCTGGCTGTGCTGATGTGGGTTAGGGGGGGGGGCGGGGGCTTGGGGTTCTGGGGGCTTGTCGCCCCCGGGCTTGGGCCTGTGGGGTTCGGGGATCTTGGGCTCTGGCGGGTGGGTTGCCGGGCTCTGGGCCGGCTTGCGCTCTGGTGCCCGGTTCTGGGCGGGGGCCTTCGGCTCGCTGGTGGGTTGTGGGTCATGGGCTGGGGGGTTGGGTGTTTGGGGGCGTGACCAGTGGCCCCTAGGAGGGGGTAGTTTGACCCAGCCTAGGTGTCTAGTGTGCTATGTGTTTTGAGAGATGTCCGAATGAGGGGTGGGTGTAGTATTTCTTCTGGAGTGGGGATGGGGTGGATGTCCTTGGGGGCGGCCCGGGACTGTGCATGGCCGGCTGGCTGGCCCCTTTCCTGTGGTGGGGGCTCGTTCCCGGTACTTCCTGGCACTGTCGGCGGTTGGGCGGGCGCTCTTGGCCGGGTCGTCCTGGTGGGGTTTGGCTCCATCTGGTAGCGGGCTGACTGCGATCTGTGGGGGTCCTGGTGGCCCTCGGGTGTGTAGGCTGCTGGTGCAGCTTCTGGCGGCCCTCGGGGCTCTGTCCCTCTCTGGTCTGGAGCTCAGCGGGCCTGACGGTCGGTCCAGATGGAGAGGTGTCTTGGCCTCAATCCCTGGGTGGACCTTGGAG
>NC_056498.1:6888953-6891004 GCF_014905685.2 Nematolebias whitei
GGGGCTGTTGGGTCAGTGGGGGAGCTGACCCCCTGTGGGAGCATTTGCTCTCACAGTTATTTCTCCCCATCCCTCACCATGCACCTCCACCCTCTTCATTTCAATTCCATACATTTAGGGTTGTTTGGGCTCGGGTGTGCTGCAACAATTTTACATCTTTGTTGACCATAGCCACCTGGGACTCAATTTTATTGTACACCTTAGACATTCATTCATAACATCCTCATGACATTCATATATAGGAATTTGAGGTGGGCACATGGCTATGGGTGGTGGGATGACCTTACTCTCACCCCCTGTGCCTGTGCTCACTTACAACGGTTGCATTTAGACACTAGGGTTTGGATAGAGTTGGGGTGGAGGGGAAACTGGCACCATGCCAGCCTTTGCTCCTTCTTCTTTCCTTTTTAATGGCACTATACAACAACACACATCAACAGCACATCTAGGGGTGGGGGTGTATGTGTCGGGGTCTTATTTTTAGTTATTTATTTATTTTATTTATTTTATTTATTTATTTTTTATTTTATTTATTTATTTATTTATTTTTCTCCTCTTCCTACCCACCTAGTTCCCTGACTGCCATTCCAGGGGTGGGGTCCGGGAGAAGGGCAGGCCGTCGGGTGTTGACCAGGATTATGTGGGGGTTCAGGGTCTGGGGGGTGCCATGGGCGGTGCTGGCGCTGTGCTCTCCCTGGGGTTGTTTGGACCCCCTGAGCTTGGCTCTTGGGTGCCATGGTTGGCCCGCTGGCCGGGGTGGCTGCCGGGGCCTGGCGGGCGGTCGGCTGGGGGTGCGTGCTTGGTTGTTGGCGGTGTGTGGGGGTGGTCGGTGGCGTGTCCTCTTCATGGTGGGGAGGTATCCTGTCGGCGGGGCATGGCCTGGGCCGGGTCTGGGGTATTGGCTCTTCTCCGCTCAAGAATGAATGGGTTTACCTCCTGGGTTTGGGCATGGGCTGCCCCCTGTAGAGGGCGGGTACATGTCTTGGACCTGGGGGGTATAGAGTGTGTATCGGGAATAAGAATGAAATGTATCGTTATTGTATGTCTTTGAGTGAATGAATGTGAGATTGAGGTTGGGATAGTGTGATTGTGTATGTGTATGAATGGGTATTTGTTAGGCCGAGACTCGGACTGCCCCCTCTTTGATACAACTGGGGGTGCTTGGCATCGCGCCCCTATCGCGCGGCCCCCTGGTGGGGTGTGCCCTTGCCTGCCGGCGCGCTTGGGGCCCTTGGTATCGGGGGCTGGGCGCTTGGGCGTGTGTCGGCTCGGCCTGGTGTCTGCCTGGTGGGGCTCGGGTCCTCTGGCCCTGTCGGGCCTTGGCCTGGGTGGTGTGAGTCCTCGGTGCCCGGGCCTTGGTGCCTGGACCTGGACCTACATCGGTGCGGCGGGTGCCGACGGAGGCCTATGAGTTTGTCGCTGTTGGCCCCGGGGGGTCACTGTATGTGGTTGCTGGTGGGGATCTTCCGGTTCTCCCCTGTGGTCCGTTCTGGGGGGTGGGTGAGTGGTTCGCCCTGTGTGGGTGGCTCTGGGGGCTCCGCGGTCGGGGTCCCTCCTGGGGTCTTGGGCTCTGGTCCCCCCTTTTTCGTCTGCCTCTGGTCTTGGGGGTCGGGTCTCTGCTGCTTCACAATTACTAATAAATGTTCTATTAGAGAAGCCTTATACACTTATGCATGCTCACAATCACACACAAATAGAAGCAGGGATGTTTATGTAGGCTTTATATGTAGATATATAGATATGTATATGAATGTATATTCATGTGTATGTATGTATGTATGTATGTATATAGGCGTAGGTATGGGTATATATATTTATTGAAACTTACTGCAAAGCCATGAATATTTTAAGTTCTTTATACATATGTATTTTGTTGCTGTGTTTTGTCATGTTCTTTGCAGGTGAACAGACAGTGGCCGGGTGTTTTGAAGTGTGCTCTATTTGTATATATTTCTTATATTTTGGAGTCTTACTTTGTCTTTTCTTTCTTTCTGTCCTATTAAAAAAAAAAAAAAAAAAAAAAAAAAAAAAAAAAAAAAAAAAAAAAAACA
>NC_056498.1:6891104-6901147 GCF_014905685.2 Nematolebias whitei
AAAAAAAAAAAAAAAAAAAAAAAAAAAAAAAAAAAAAAAAAAAAACATTTCAGTGTTTTAGCTTTAACCTGGGGGCTGCTGTAGCTCAGTGGACAGTGGTCAGTCTTGTATTCTTGAGGCTGCAGGTTTGAGCCCAGGTTCTGTCAGGAGGGGCATCTGGCATAAAAACAGTTGCCAAATCTGAGTTTGCTTGCGGTGCTGACCCCTGATGAAGGAGCAGCTGCAAGAACAACATTAGCTAATGTAAACACAGATACCCAAACTATCCAAAACTCTCAAGCATGAATTTATTATAATTGTGTTTTTGTTTGTATTATATGACTGTCCCCCAGTGTAAAAAAATCATGCTTCTACACTATATGTCCAATACCATTTTTGTAAATGTTAGATATCAACAAAACATAACTGTGTCACGAGAAAGCTGAGATGTTCTCCAACCAGACAGTCAGAGGTTTGATTCCACCAGCAGTCCCATGTCCAAGTGTCCCTGGGCAGGACACTGAAGCCCCATTGATGTAGGAATGTGATCTAAAAGCACTGGTGAGTCTCTGTAAAATGAGATGTAGTAGAGAGCTGTATGAATGTGTGTGTGGAGGTAAATGAGGCACAGATTGTTGTAAAGAGAGTTGAGTATCCTGGTTGGATAGAAAGATGCTGCATAAAACAGTCCATTTACCATTTCCTTATTAAAGCACATCAAATCATTTTAGTGGAGGTGCATTCCTGCCTCTTCCACATCTGGACAGGCTGTTGAATCAGGATCTTCATGGATGATGACCAAAATTCAGTTTGAACATAGCTAAAGAAACATCTGACTCCAAACATCTTTTTTGCAAGAGATGATGCAAGAGAAAAACACAATCACATCCCTTCAAAATAAAAGCACTTCCAGCGCATAAAAAGACTCCATCCATGCAGTAAAGTATATACAAGTTTTAGAACATCTGCTCCCATCCCATGTCTTTATGAGAAAACAATGAAAAACCACAGACTGCATCATTACAACAGCATAACTCGTTGAGAAGTCCAGGTTCTGAACTGATCTGCCTGCAGTCCAGACCTCTCACCACAAGAAACCATTTGATGCATCATGAAACAAAAAGTCCACCAAAAAAGAGGGACTGTTGAACAGCTAGAAAAGACCAGAAAAGGACATTTCCTCCAGAACCGCCAACACCCAGTCTCCTCGGGTCCTTTAGAACCTCCAACAATTGGTCTCTTCAGGTCCTGGATGTTTACAGACTGATCTAAAAAAGTTAAATCTGGTCCTCTGGATATTCAAATATCATCATCATCATCATCATCATCATCATCATCATCATCATCATCATCATCATCATCATCAACAACAACAACAACAACAACAACAACAACAACAACAACAACAACAACAACAACAACAACATGTAGAAACGTTTCGTCTCTCATCCAAGAGACTTCCTCAGTCTGAGGTGCTGTATTCAGCTCAGTCTCTTAAATAGCACCTTCTCAGAGTGGATCAACCAGTTTACTGCTGACAACCAAAACCAGTATATTTCTAGATAAAAACACTAACAGATATATTAGCATGAATTACTGCATCAATACAGCATTGTACGGAAGCTGTCCAATAAAAATCTAGTCAGAACTCCTGATAAGCCCCTCCCACCATATATCTCACAAACAGCAACGAGACAAATAGCAGTTTTGAGAGTGGATGTTTATTTTCAGTTGGAGGAGGAGTTGGACGAAGAAGACCTGGTAATTCTGTTGTTAACTGAGGACAACCACTAATTAGAAGAGGCGAGGACCTGTCCCTACATCGTTCAGTCGAGGTGTACACCCTCCTGGACAGCTGACTGTCTCTGCGCCGTCCCCTCCGTGCACAAAAAATGTTTACCAATGTTTAATGTTTACCTCAGAGTGGATCAACCAGTTTTGCTGCTGACAACCAAAACCAGCTGATCACATGCTCAAGAAGGACCATCAGCCTAACAATGGATCATTAGCACACTGATGGCTGTTTACTATTCACAGAGGGCTGAGTGATACTAGCAATCACAGCATTGTAAGAGGGGGACAGTTGAACCCGGAGGCCTCCACCCCTGTTTAATGATGGACGATTTCTTTTCACAAAGATGGCCTCCTTTACTCCTCTCTCAAACCATCGTTCCTCTCTGTCCAGGATGTGAACATCTTCATCCCTGAAAGAGTGACCGCTGGCCTGGAGATGAGTGTAGACCGCAGAGTCCTGGCCTGATGTTGTTGATCTTCTGTGCTGGACCATCCTTTTGGCCAGTGGCTGTGTAGTTTCCCCGATGTAAGACTGATCACCCTCCTGACACTGAACAGCATACACAACATTACTCTGTTTGTGCCGGGGGACTGGATCTTTGGGATGAACCAGTCTTTGCCGTAATGTATTTTGGGGTTTAAAAGCCACTGGGACGTTATGTTTAGAAAATAAACGTCTCAGTTTCTCTGATACCCCCTCAACATATGGAATGACCACTGGTCTGGGTCTGGGTTCCTCCTTTTCACCTGATGGCTGACTGGAGTCCTGTTTGTGTTTCTTCTCTGCTTTCAGGAAGGCCCAGTTAGGATATCCACATTGCTCTAGAGCCTGTCTTGTGTGGGATTTCTCCTTCTGCCTGGCTCCTGAGCTAGTGGGGACGCTGTCTGCTCTGTGGTACAGAGTCCTGATGACTCCTAACTTGTGCTCCAAAGGGTGATGGGAGTCAAACTGCAAATACTGGTCTGTGTGGGTGGGTTTGCGGTACACCTCAGTTTGCAAATGTCCTCTATCAGAGATTGAGACCTCACAGTCCAAGAAAGCCAACTTGCCATTTTGAACATCTTCTCTTGTGAACTTGATGTATTTATCCACAGAGTTGATGTGGTCAGTAAAATGTTGGACTTCCTGAGATTTAATTTTAACCCAGGTGTCGTCAACATACCTGAACCAATGACTTGGTGGTGTCCCTGAAAAGGACGTCAAGGCTCTCTTTTCTACCTCCTCCATGTACAGGTTGGCAACAATAGGAGAAACTGGAGACCCCATAGCACACTCATGTTTCTGTCTATAATATTGCTCCCCATATGTGAATACCTACTTCAACTTTATAGATAATTTACTCTGCTTTTGAACCTCATAATTCACCATAAAGTTTAGAAGTTTAATTTCATAACCCCTTTTCGTGTTGTCAGCCATCATTCATTCTTCAGCTGTATTCGTTTTTGATCATTTATATTTATCAATATCAATAATAAAATTCACAAACTTTACTTTGAATCCATGCGTTATTATACATGACATCTGAATTTATTACGAAAAGAACTCACTATAATACATACATTTTGAGAACGATTTTTTTTTTTTTGCTTAAGAACCAGAAAGCAAGTGGTGCCTTTTTCAAAATATAATTACTAATCAAAATGCAATGATTTTGAGGACCCCTTCCTCTACAGCCTCATGGTTTTACTGCTTGTTTTGCTCTGACAGGACTGGAGTTAACAGCTAGTCGGAGCAGGCTGAGTGGACAGCTGACGTCCTGAAACAACTTCAGTCTTAATAGTGGTTATTACTGCCCTTTTACACAAGCAGTTTTTATGACCCTTTTCCAGAGGTAACCGGGGGTCACTCTTTATGAAACACAGCGGTGGCGACATCATGATATGGGCTACTTGTCAGGAACAGGTCAGCATCATCAGACTCTGACAGACACAAAAGACATCAACAATCACCAGATATAATTGTTTATTTGTCTGCCGAGTCCTCCAAATGTACAACTCATGACATTTACAACAAACATTTATGTTTATAGTATTTTATGTAGTTACTATGGATACATCTCCACTGGCATGTGTCTAAAGTAGCTCACAGATCTGATAAATAACCATTCATACCATAGAAAAGTGTCGGCCCAGACCAAACAACACACCGAGTGCCAGACGCTCAGATCTGTACGTTAGAAGAAGAGCGGTCAAACAGGAAGTAAGATCTGTCCTCCAACGGGACCACAGTGCCGCTCTGAGCCGCTTCCTCCACCGTTTTCTGGTCAGCTGGAACGTCGCAGCTAGACCCCTGATTTTCTGTTTGTAAACATTATTTATTCTGAGCAAGAAAGATTTCCATAATTTCAGTCAGTCCTCGCAGTGCAGTCTATGGATTTGCTTTAATAGACCTTTTCAAAGAGAATCGTGCTTCCTGTTGCAATAAACTGACATTTTTAACGTTCTTCGAATAAAAAAAAAAAAAGGTGAAAAGCCCCGTTTACACAGCTCTGAATCATTTTAAAAACAGGTTTTCTCCTGCACTTGCACCTTCTGTCCACACACACTGAGATTTTCTAAAACTCTCCTGTTGGTGTGTTTGCCGTCTTGTAACTTGTAATACGGAACTCCCTAGAAATGAGAACAATCATGGAGCTATTTTTCCCAGATGTTCCATTTTGATCTCAATTGGTCTTGATCCTGCCTCCATTAAACACTGACTGTGTGCTGAAAGGGTTAAGGTAGCATCTCACAGGGACTGCTGGACTAGTGAGTGCCTTCAAATGGTGACAATGGGCAAACGTTCCATTGCAGTGTCACTGAAATCTGAGAACTTGTGACCAAAACCTCAGTGAGTTGCATTTGAACCTAATGCTGCCGATTATTAAAATTCATTCATAATTTTTAAAAATCACAGCCCATTTCTGTGTGCATGGCTTGTTAAGCTGTATTTGAAGCAGTGCACATTATTTGGTTGTCCAATTCAGCCCATGCTGCTATCAAGACGAGATGCAACAAAACGGAGAAGGGTTCAGGTTGGATCTGAGCCAACTGACACATTTATGTTCATCCTCCTCATCATCAGTCCCTTAGCCTAGTGCCGTGGGGGCAGTACAGTGCATACGTCATTCACCAATAACCTCCACCTGGACCGATCCTCAGCAAGACAACGGAGGACACATAAATGGTAGCCCTGTCCAGATTCCTTCAGCTTTTCTCTGAAGGATCACGTTTGACAAGAGTTCATACTTCAAATTCTTCTTCTTAATCTGCTTTAGGAAGGAATCATGATTAGAACCAGACTGATATTTCAGTAGGGCTGATCATTTAGGCTGATATAGACGTTTGGGGACATACTGATATTGGTGATAACTGTCCCATTATGCACCGATAAAAACACTGGGAACAAGCCGTGTCCTTACTGGCAAAAGGCGTAATTGTACAATGTATCCAGCAGAGGGTGCATGTACTTTAGAATCATAGCCATTCATTTTAGATTCACTTTCACCACAGCTGAAGCAGGGAGCAGCTGTGTAGCATATTTTGCTGAACAGAGCATGGCCAGTTTATTTAAGATTAGACAGAACTTTATTGATCCCGCAGGAAATTGTTTTAACTGATCTGTAAAACAAATCAACAATAAATTCTCTTCAATCCTCTAACTCACTTGTCATTAGCTATGTGCCTCTCAAGCTAGCAAGCTAACGTTTAGATAACCTAGCATAGGCTATTGCCTTGTAAACCTTTATCCAGAACAATAAATCTAACGTAGAGTTAAACGTATCAGTGTTAGTAAAGTTATCCTTGTTGTCCTCAATGAAATGTATCATTTGTCTGAAATCTTTACCTCTCTGTAAAGAAAATAAAACTCTGCGGTGGTCAACACTAATGACCTTCACCATACATGACTGACTGTTTAAACAATGAACAGGAAGGCGTTTATTTTATATTTTTGTAACACACTTGATAACTTTATGGTGAATAGTGGAGGATAGAAAATGTGAACGCACGTTAGGAAGACTGTTTTTATGACCCGTGCACCTCCTGTAAACCTGGTGTGGGTCTACGTATAGCGTGGATCTGATTAGCTTAGCTTCATGGTTGCTAAATAAACAAGACCTGCTCCACTCACTGTTTTTTTTTAGATTCTTGGGGGTGGACAAAGCTCAAACTTTTTCTGCCATTGTATCAGTTAGCCTTCCCATTCCAATATCGGTCTTGGCAATAGTCAAAATTTCTATATCAGTCGGACTCTAGTCATGATCTCCACCGAGGGCATGGACTGTATGGTGGGTCTCAGTGGACCTGAAGCAGGTGATGGCAGCAGGTCATTTCAAATATGCCTATTCTTTCTTTACCTCAAGGATAGAGTCCAGCTCTCTTCAGCGCAGAGGACTAAGACAAGTGGACATGGCAGCCTGGGACACTGATCTGTTGTTCCAAACTAATTTGAGTCTTTCTAGAGCACTGCTCCATTGATGCAGCTAAACCCACGGCAGATTAATCTCCCCCCTCTCCCACCGGAGGGGTGTCAGGGTCTTTGTTTGCCTGACTCCCAAGACAGAAGGCTTCAGTCACCTGCAGGGAGGTGTAAACCTGAGGTAAAAAGATGAGTTATTCACACCTTCATGCATGTGACCAGACTAATGACTCTGTTGTGAAGGGAGTGCGTTTCATCTGCAGTGACTCAGCTGCATAAACAAATCATTTCATGCAGCCTAAAGCTTAAAACAATAAACTGTCCAGCTTTGAATTAAGAAAGCTCCCTGGACGGGAAGAGACAGGTCTTTAATTATACAAGTCCAGTTGTTTAATTTTAATGTATTTTTTGGGTTAGCACCACGTCTTAGATCGAAAATAAACCCCTACATATTTCCATCAAAACCTGACTCTTCCACAGTTCTGTCTTAGGGAAAGGTCGAATAGTTTGGGGGATGGGGGGTTTACCTTCCTCTGTACAGCTGCTAGACTGTGTTGGGACAGCAGCAGAACTGAAAAGCAAAATTCTCTCAATCCAAGTCTTTAAGAACGTGTGCAAACGAGGAGTGTACAGGTGTATATGGGTGGGGAGGGGGCAGAAAGGTAGCATTAACACGGTCACAGCTTGAACAAGACAAAAACATGCACAGTTTCTAATCAGTTTATACTCAAGCTACATGGGACATTACTAGGTACATCATGGAAGGTGTTTTTTTTTTTAAAGGACAAAAAGAATCACAAGAAAAGCCTTTTTAATGTTAGTTTTGTTCTTTTGTGCACGTTATGACTGGTGGGTGGTGTCACAGCTATGGTCATTAAAGAGTGCCATCTCTTCTATTGCGTCAGGCTGTTTACGGCGCCTCGGCTCCCACGGGGCCGCAAGCGGCAGGACAAACATGCACAAGCAGAGCTGGGGGCTGGGTTTTACCCCGACCTCCTGCTTTAGTTAACATACTACAGTACCAGTGGTTACAAATCACCGTACGGAGGAGGTCAGCTTGCCTCGACACCTGAATAAAACTAACTTCTATGGCTTCAAAAGGAGACGGTTTGAGACCCGGGGGGGTGGGGGATCAAAACAGTTTCAGAGGTTTATTAAATTTTGAGTTTGTGGAGTTTTCCCATGCTGAAACACAAAATCAATTAGAAAACGTTGATACTGAACGATGTGTGTTAAGAGCAAAGTATTGCACATCAGTCTAAGCCTAGCGGACACGGGCAGAGGGGGGAGTCGATGACTGTGGCTGGCAGTTAACTCGACGTGGTACCTTGGCACATGACGATGGGACATGGGAGAGCAGTCACCAGGCGTCAGCTTGGTAATCAGGTTGGTCAGCAGGCATTTGAGTGGGTGGGTGTTTGGAGGGGGTGGGGAGTACTGGACACAGTCATTTAGCTCTGAGCAGTTAGTCGCTGCTCTGTGAGCGAGGCCTGATGTGATACCGTCTTGTTTTCGTGAGCCCTCAGCTTGGACACCACGTCGATGAAGGCCAGGTTCTGGACCTCTTTGTGAAGGGGCTCTGAAAAACAAAGACAGGGGAAACTAATTTCAAACATATTTTACTACAGGTACTGGCATGTCCAAAACCATACAGTATCAAGAAATATTTGGAAAAATCAACAAACAACACTGTTTAGTTGACAAAAATATTTTATTTTTCTCTCTGTACTCCGGTGAAGACAGACGTGTCCTCTTTTGCTCCGTCCCCCCGCGCTTCCCTGCTTGCTCTCTTTCGTCCTGTGAACCCTTAAAGAGCCTATTTTTTTTCCTGCATACCTTCCTAATTCGAAGGACTTGATCAGCTGGTCTCTCAACAAAATTGATCAGCTTCTCCCGACAAGAGTCAGGGTAAGGAGGACCCTCTTACCTCAATGGAAACAAATTGGATTCATGATGACAACTGGATTTTGCTGTTTGGGTTGGTGAAATCTGGATTGTCTACAAATTCATGTGGAATGTGTCGAAGCTTGGCAGCACTCAGACTGAATTATGTGGAGCTGTGTCAGAGTTGGAGCAGGCTGAACCTCAACCGAGCTGGTGTTGAATTACACCTCTTATCTGGACAATGGCTGAGGGGGGCTCTGGACTATGCTATAACCTTCCCTTAAAACTAAATGTCTTCACCAGCCCCATATGTATCATGTCTATGTTGCTTTGCTGTGGTATTTTTTTTTGATGTCTCAAATCGTGCCCTGTCCAGGACACAGCGTGAGAGATCTTTTTTTTTTATACCGTCTCTCCTCATGTTTTCTTCCCTTTTCTCATCTAAGCAAAAATATTATTCTGAACAAGAATAAGAGGGCAGCGCTTTCATAGTAGCAGCTTCATGCACTCCACCCATCTTTCAGACGATTGTACGTACATGTTCTTGTTGTATCTCGGTGCTTTGAAAATAAAGCTTATTCTGAGTCTGATATACAGTCTGACCTGATTTGTTGGCGGTAAACTAAGTGTTTAACCTTGGTAAGTATCACAGGAGCCTTCAGGCTCATGTCGTTTGGTGGTTGTGATTCACCACACTGGACATGGAACAGAGAGAGCAAAGAATATAGATATCCAAAGGTCAAGCCAATAAAACATTTCCAAGCTGCTCATGTTCCTCTGAACGCACCCGACATCAATCATCTTCCTCTTGTTCTGGAGTCAAGTCTCAGGGGCAGCAACATGAGCAAGGAGGCTAAGGACTCCCAGATGTTCTCATTTGGCACTTTACCACTGTCTCAACTCGCATTGGTTCTGCACCACAAAGGCTTACCCACTGCCGGCCCCCACCCCCACTCAGCCCAGTTTATGGGACCACCTTGATTGAGGTTCCTAGCAGACTGCTCTGAGGGGCTGATTTTGACGTAAGCAGACAGCAGCTGTTGATTGGCCAGAGGAGTTGCGTCACTGGATGACCTGCCCAGTAACACTGCAGACTATATCTGAACCTCCACTTCCTCATCGTGTTGAGATGGCACCACAAAAAATGAATGTATTTACTGAGAGATATCAGAGATAATGGTGCAGCATGGCTACACCCAGACTTATAAGCAGAGCAGGGAAAAGCTCAAGAAATTCAAGTCTGAGTATAGGGTGATTAAGGATTACAATGGGCGAAGTGGCTCGAACACAAAATAGACCAGTTAGGATCCTGTCCACAGAGCGGTGAAACAAGTCTGTCTGTCCATCCATCCATTCGTCCATCCATCTATTGTTTTTACCAGCTTCTTCCTTGTCAGGCCACAGGGGTCACTGGTGCCCATATGCAGCATTCACTTTGTGTGTGTGTGTGGTGGGGACAACCCTGGAAAGGTCGCAAGTCTATCACATGACCATATAGAGACAAACATCCATTCACTCTCTCTCTCTCTCACCTAGAGACAATTTAGAGTTACCAATCAGTCTAACATGCATGTTTTTGGTCTGTGGGAGTAAACTGGAAAACACGGGGAAAACTCAGGCATGCACGGACAGAACATGCAAACTCCACCCAGGAAGGCCCCCGGTTGGGAGTTGAAATGGCAACCTTCTCGTTAAGAAGCAACAACTCTACCAACTGAACCACTGTGCCGCCAGTAAATGATTCACAGAAGCAAATAGCCTACACCTGAGAAGAACCAATAAGATGAAAGCCGAGTGCAGTCACACTTATTAAAGGAAAAGTGGCCATTCAATTAAATTAAATTCAGCTCAATTCAATTCAATTCGGCTCAATTCAACTCAGTTCAATTCAGTTTATTTATATAGTGCCAAGTCACAACAGAAGTCACATCAGGGCACTGAACAGAAACATGTGTATATATATATATATATATATATATATATATAT
>NC_056498.1:6901247-6909919 GCF_014905685.2 Nematolebias whitei
TATATATATATATATCACAAAGTAAGTAAATAATTTATCTGAGAAGACTGCTTTGAGTTTAACTATCGCAGACTCTCATCTTGAACAAGCATGAAGAGTCAGTTTCTTTATTTGTTGTCCCACCCCATTTGGTGGAACGAAATTGTTTACACAGGGTCCCAGTTACATCCAAAAAAGTATAAAATGTAAACTTTTGTTGGATGTAACTGGGACCCTGTGTACATAATCAGGGAGCACTATCCATCCATCCATCCATCCATCCATCCATCCATCCATCCATCCATCCATCCATCCATCCATCCATCATCTTCCGCTTATTCCAAAGTCGGGTCACGGGGGCAGAAGCTTGAGCAGGGAGGCCCAGACATCTCTTTCCACAGCCACCTCTTCCAGCTCTTCTGGGAGGATTCCAAGGCATTCCCAGGCCAACCAAGAGACATAGCCTCTCCAGCGTGTCCGGGGTCTTCCCTGGGGTCTCCTCCCAGCCGGACATGCCCGAAGCACCTCTCTAGGGAGGCGCCCAGGGGGCATCCTTACCAGATGCCCGAACCACCTCAACTGGCTCCTTTCGACATGGAGGAGTAGCGGTTCTACTCCAAGTCTCTCCCAAATAACTGAACTTCTCACCCTATCTCTAAGGGAGAGTCCAGCTACCATGCGGAGAAAACTCATTTTAACCTCCTGTATCCGCAATCTCATTCTTTCGGTCACTACCCAGAGCTCATGACCATAGGCGAGGGTAGGAACGTAGACCGACCGGTAAACAGAGAGCTTTGCCTTATAGCTCAGCTCTCTCTTCACCACAACGGACCGGTACAGAGTCCGCAATACTGCAGATGCTGCACCAATCCGTCTGTCAATCTCAAGCTCCATTCTTCCCTCACTCGTGAACAAAACCCTGAGATACTTGAACTCCTCCACTTCTCGACTCAATGTCTCCACTTCATGTCCTCACCCTCAACCTGAAGACAGCAATCCACCTTTTTCCAGTGGAGGACCATGGCCTCAGATTTGGAGGTGCTGATTCTCATCCCAGCCATGTCACACTCGGCTGCGAACCGCTCCAGTGAGAGCTGAAGATCACGGCACGATGACGCCAACAGGACCACATCGTCTGCAAAGAGCAGAGAAGGAATCCTGAGGCCACTGAACAAGGAACTCTCCACCAGCTGGCTGCAGCAAGAAATTCTGTCCATAAAAGTTATGAAAAGAATCGATGACAATGGGCAGCCCTGGCGGAGTCCAACTCCCACCCTGAAGGGGTCCGATTTACTGCCGGCAATGCGAACCAAACTCTCGCACTGCTTGTATAGGGACTGAACAGCCCGTAACAACGGGCCTCCAATCCCATACTCACAGAGCATCCCCCACAGTGTATCCCGAGGAACACGGTCGAATGCCTTCTCCAAGTCCAAAAACACATTTAGACTGGATGGGTAAACTCTCATGACCCCTCAAGGACCCTAGTGAAGGTAAAGAGCTGATCCAGTGTTCCACGGCCAGGATGGAACACACATTGTTCTTCCTGGATCTGAGGTTCGACCAACGATCAAACTCACTTTTCCAGTACTCCTGAATAGACCTTACCAGGGAGCCTAAGGAGAGTGATGCCCCTATAATTGGAGCATACCCTCCGGTCCCCCTTTTTGAAGAGGGGAACCACCACCCCAGTCTGCCAGTCCTGTGGCACTGCCCCCGATGTCCATGCAACGTTGCAAAGACGTGTCAGCCAAGACAGCCTCACAACATCCAGAGCCTTAAGGAAATCAGGGTGAATCTCATCCACTCCCGGAGCCCTGCCGCTTCTGAGCTTTTTAACTACCTCGGCGACCTCAGCTACGGTTATGGAAGGATCAACCCCAAAGTCCCTCGACTAGGCTTCCTCCATGGAAGACGTGCTGGTGGGATTGAGAAGGTCTGAGAGGTATTCCTTCCACCTCCAGACGACATCACTGGTTGAAGTCAACAGCACCCCACCTTCACTGAACACAGTGTTAGTAAAGTGCTGCTTTTCCCCCCTCAGCCACCTGATGGTTTGCCAGAATCTCCTCGGAGCTGACCGAGAGTCTCTATCCAAGGTCTCACCGAACTCCTCCCACATCCGAGCTTTTGCCTCAGCAACAGACAAGGATGCACACTGCTTGGCCCTCCGGTACTCCTCAGCTGCCTCCAGAGTCCCACTGGCCAACAAGGCCCGATAGGACTCCTTCAGCTTGACAGCCTCTCTAACCCGGGGTGTCCACCACAGAGTTCGTGGATGACCACCGCGAGAAGCACCGACAACCTTGCAGCCACAGCTCAAGGCAGCTACCTCAACAAGCGAGGTGCGGACATGGCCCACTCGGACTCAATGTCCCCCACCTCAGCTGGGATGCGGTTAAAGTTCTCCCGGAGGTGTGAGTTGAAGATCTCTCTGACAGGTTCTTCTGCCAGGCATTCCCAGCAAACCGTTTGGGTCTACTGGGTCTGTCCAGCATTTTCCCCCACCATCTGATCCAACTCACTACCAGGTGGTGATCAGTTGACAGCTCAGCTCCTCTCTTTATCGGAGTGTCCAAAACAAATGGACACAAATCAGATGACACGACTATGAAGTCAATCATCGATCTATGACCTAGGGCGTACTGGTGCCAAGTGCACTTATGGACACCCTTATGTTGGAATATGGTGTTCGTGATGGACAAACTATGACTAGCACATCAGTCCAACAACAGAACACCGTTCGGGTTCAGATCAGAGAGGCCGTTCCTCCCAATCACGCCCCTCCAGGTCACACTGTCATTACCCACGTGGGCATTGAAGTCCCCCAGCAGAATAAAGGAGTCCCCAGCTGGTGCACCTTCCAGCACCCCTGCCAAGAACTCCAAGAAGGCCGGATACTCTGAACTGTAATTCGGTGCGTAGGCACAAACAACAGTCAGAGCCCGTACCCCAACCCGAAGGGAAGCCACCCTCTCATCTACCGGGGAAAACTCCAATACACAGGCACCAAGTCGGGGGGCTACAAGTAGACCCACACCAGCTCGACATCACTCACCATGGGCAACTCCAGAGAAGAATAAGGTCCAACCCCTCTCAAGGAGATCAGTTCTAGAGCCCATGCTGTGCGTTTAGGTGAGCCCAACTATATCTAGTCGGTACCTCTCAACCTTGCGCACAAGCTCAGGCTCCTGCCCTGCCAGAGAGGTTACATTCCATGTCTCAAGAGCTAGCTTTGGTCAGCCAGGGTCTGAGCGCCAAGGTCCCGGCCTTCGGCCACTGCCCATGGCCTCATGCACCCGACTTTTATGGCCCTTCCTGCAGGTGGTGGGTCCACAGGAAGGCAAACTCATGCTGCTCCTTTGGGCTGAGCCCGACCGGGCCCCATGGGCAGAGACCCGGTCACCAGGTGCTTGCTGACAAGCCCCTCCCCCAGGCCTGGCTCCAGGGTGGGGCCCCGGTAACCCATGTTTGGGCAAGGGACACCGAGTTCCTTGTTTTGTCTTGTCCATAAAAATCTTCTGAATCGCTCTTTGTCTGGCCTGTCAGGGAGCACTAATAATGTAAAATCTTCTTTCAGCTTTGCCCTCTTCAGGAGTCTCCACAGCGCGTCATCCTCCTCCTCCATCTCACTCTGTCCTCTGCATCCTCTGTCCTCACTCCAACTACCTCCATGTCCTCTCTAACTGCATCCATATATCTCCTCTTTGTCTTTGTCCTGGCAGCTGCATTTCTAACATCCTTCTACCAATGTACCCACTGTCCCTCCTCTGGACATGTTGAAACCTCTGTCCCTCCTCTGGACATGTCGAAACCACTGTCCCTCCTCTGGACATGTCGAAACCACTGTCCTTCCTCTGGACATGTCCAAATCATTGTCCCTCCTCTGGACATGTCCAAATCACTGTCCCTCCTCTGGACATGTCCAAACCATCTCAGTCTGGTCTCTCTATCTTTATCTCTGAGTTGTTCAACCTGTGCTGTACCTCTGATGATCTCATTCCTAATCTTATCCATCCTTGTCATAATAATGTAAAATAATACAGTATATTAAACAGCAGCCCGAACAAACAGATGAACGGAGAGTATTTCCAATAAAGAGTATTTGCCCTCTTTGCTCTGTGATGGGGGACAATGATAGGTTTCACAGCAACAAAATGGAGAGAAAACCATAGGTGGTGAACAACAAAGTCCATGCTCAATAATAGGTGGTAAATACTTTTCACCCACGTTTGAATTACAAATGCAAGATACATTTTGATTGTTATCAGTCAGCAGCAATTACGTTCAGGTCCTACCTGAGCCCATGACTGCACAGATGAGGATCATGGAGTTGTATTTAATCTCTGGAGCACTTCGCTCGTCTGACAGCAGCTTGTGAAGAACAGACACCAGGTTGGCTCCGACAAAGTCCTTCTCAGCTGCAGCTGAAAAGCAGAACACAGAGGTCGGTTTCCTACAGAAAGTGTTTTGTGGGTTAAATAAGTGCTGAGTGTCTGTCAGGGCTCTCTGGGAAAAGTTCAGGAGAGTTTTCTAAAGTTAGTGATTTAAAATCACTAATCACTTTTTTTTTTTTTTTCATTTACCATTTATTTATACAGGTAGTCTCATTGAGCCACGAGAACTCATTTTCAAGAGAGACCTGTTTAGGGAGCAGATGGGGGTTAAGGGCCTTGCTCATGGGCCCAGAGTGGGGCGAATGAGGGTGGGGGCAGGTGTGGGTACTTCACCTACCCCACCCACATTTTTGATGTTGTCGGTAGCGGGGCTTGAACCGGCCATCTTCCGATCACAGGCCCACCTTCTCTAACCTCTACGCCACCACTCCCCAAAACACTTACTCACTGTGATTAAAAACCAATAAAATCAAAATCACTTACTCTGCTCAACCTGGTTTGTATTTGTAATTATTTTTTCTATCCTTGACATGTGTTTTTGTCTTTCAGGTACACCTAGACCTATATCTAGACGGGCCATTCTGTGTTCGTTTGTCTCTCTTTTTTGTCCTCTAAACCAAGCTGGTCAAAGCAGATGGCCACTTGTCGTGAGCCTGGTTCTGCTCGAGGTTTCTTCCTGTTAAAAGGGAGTTTTTCCTTCCCACTGTCTACTTTGTACTTGCTCAGGATGGGAGACTGTGATGAAGTGGAGATTCAATGAGTCTGCTGCTTCCATAGATAAATAATTTTTACTAATTGTCTTGTTTTATGTACATAATTTTTTTTAATGTACATGTTTTTGTTTCGTACCCTGAGACAACTTCTGTTGTGACTTGGAGCTATAGAAATAAACTGAATTGAACTGAATCAATAGTGTGAACATCTACAAAGAAATAATCTGTTTGAAGAGTTTCAGTCAGGGTTTAGAGCTTATCCTAGCACAGAAACAGTACTAGTAAAAGTCACTAATGATATTCTCATGGCCTCAGACATTGGACTTGTGTCTATACTGGTCCTGTTAGACCTCAGTGCTGTATTTGATACAGTAGATCACAATATTTTACTACAGAGGCTTGAATATGATATTGGGATTACAGGAACGGCTCTAAATCATTTAAATCTATCTGATATATTCCAGTTTGTAAATGTAAATAATAAATCTTCTTCATACACCAAAGTTAGTCATGGAGTTCCTCAGGGTTCAGTGCTTGGAACAAAACTCTTTACTTTATATATGCTTCCATTAGGTAAAGTTATTAAACAGCATGGGATACATTTTCATTGTTATGCTGATGATACAATTATATTTGTCCATTAAACCCAATGAATCCAATCAGCTACTTAGACTACAAGCATGTCTTAAAGACATAAAAACCTGGATGACCCTTAATTTTCTCCTGTTGAACACAGATAAGACTGAGGTTTTGGTTTTTGGACCTGAGCATGTTAGGAATACATTTTCAGTCTTTCACTTTCTCTGGATGGCATTAATCTGTTCTCCAGTTCTAAAGTTAAAAACCTTGATGTTATTTTTCATCAGGATATGTCTTTTATTCCCCACATTAAAAACGTTGTCCAGTTTTAGCTTCTCTCCATTGGCTTACCCAAATCCAGTGCCGCTATGAGACCCAGAGCCACCAACGCTTCATTCTGCATTATCATGTGCTCACTGGTTGCCATGGTAACCAGGTGTTTTACTCCTCCTCCCTGGATGACAGTTCTGACAACTTCCTAAAAGCCACAATAACATCATTAATAAACAATAAACCAATTAATCTACAGGTTAACTTACAAATGCAAACATACAGGCTGACACCAGGTAGAGCCGCTGCTTCAGTGTTATTGGTAAATCAGTGTGAAGGGTTTTTTTTGGGGGGGAGGGGGGTTTGTTTTTTTACAAGTAGTCTGCTGATGTTCCTCGTTGCTAAATTATATGAATAGTGAATGTTTGTAGTCTTCAGTGAGAGCTGCTCTGGACTGGAATCGAACAGGGCAGTGTTTCCCCTACCATTAAACAGGCGGGGTGCCCCACCCCGTCAACAGAACTGAGCACCCCGCCTACCAAACTGAACTTGCCCCTCCCACCCCCACCCGGCACTGACCTATCACTAAGGTAGCGGCACAAAATACAGGCTCTCTAGCTAAAAAGCCCAAGGCAGCACTCATGTTGCCTCTTCCCTCATGTTGAACGCTCCCCACCCCCGCTCAAAAACTGTTAGTACAAGCTGCGCTCAGACATGTCTCCATCCCCCATCAGCAAAAATCATGGATGAGATGAGCACCCCGCCATGGCAAGCTAACTAGGGGAAACACTGCAGGGAATCCAAGCAAACCTTAATGTTTTTGGTGCAAGATATTCCAATGGGTATGAGTTATTCGGCAACTTCGGTTTCCTTCCACAAACCAAAATCATGCATGTTGGACTAACTTCAGGCCCAAGCCTGCCTTGAAAAGAGATCTGTGATCTCAGTGGAATTTGTCTGATTAAATAAAGGACCTAATTCAGTGGAACCTAATTCCGCTAACAGTTTCCAAAGTATGTGAAATCACTATTCTGCTAAAGGAAAAATGAGCTCTGCTATTAGCGGAACTGTGCTCACCACTGTTCATATGTAACTTCTCTGCTGACTGGAAGAAACCAGTGTTCGGACCATGTGTTACCTTGGACTTGCTATGTCGGATCAGAGCTGACAGGAGCCTGTTGGACTCGCCCATCACTCCTGCGTGATCTTTGGCTTCACACCACTCCACCAGTCTCTCCACCAGCTTCCTGTTGGTCCCCAGCTGCTCCGCGGCCTCAGCTGAACCAACACACAACAGAAGGCAAGATTACTGACAGGTATGATGATGTGGAAGTCACAACTTTGACTCAAACACGCTAAAAAGACGTTTGCACAGTCAACTTTGTGTTTAAAGGGCTATTTCAAACACTTTGAAATATCTTACCTGCAGCTCTTTGAATGATCTTCTTTTAGAGAAGGGAGATTTATTCTGACAGGACAGATGAGCTGATTGCTGTCGTCTTAAAACAACAAATTTTTTAAGGTGACTGTGACATAAAATCTTCTTAATAAATATGAAAGAGCTTCCGGAGAGATCCCATTAATAACATATAGCAAAATGCATTTCCTGCCACTGAGATGAACAGTTGTTGACATATTCTCATGCACAGTAATAGGAAGTGATGTCAAAGGTGATCGCCTGCTGGTCACATGACCTCAGTGAGGGATTAATGGGTTAAATGTATGTTCATTGTTAATCATTTCAGTAAGCTGTTTACCATTGTTCTTTTAGTGATTAGTCTGTTCTTCTTAGTTTGTGTGTTCATCATGTGTTAGTTTGTGTTAGGTCATTCAGAGTAACCATGAGTGAGGGAGGTAGTTGTCATGAAGACCTGTGGGGTTCACTCTCTCTCTCTGTGTTGAACAGATAAAGTCTGTAAAACTATATCTGGTGGTTGAATCTTGATCTACAACAAGAGCTGCACATCTCTCTCAGTAGCTGTGTGCTGCCTCTCATGGTATAATGTGAACACCTGCGGTGTATACACAAGAGTGGCTTACAAATGTACAATTTTATTATTTGTTATTTATTTAGTGTGTGTGTGGCTTACATTTGGGTGCAGTCTACAGTCCGGTAATTAATTCAATGTTCAATTCAATAATTAGTTTGTATTCAATATTTTTAATTAATTAATTAATTATATATATATATATATATATATATATATATATATATATATATATATATACATTTTATTATTATAAAAAAAAAATTCTTTCGGCTGCTCCCTGCGTTAGGGGTCGCCACAGCGAAATAAGTCGCATGAAGACGTAGCAGTTATTTTTACGGCGGGTGTCCTTCCTGACGCAACCACAGACCACTGAGCTACCACAGCCCTCTGTTTGGAGCAGAGAACTGCTATCTAGGACACCTGGGGGAGCAGATGGGGGTTATGGGCCTTGCTCAAGGGCCCAGAGTGGGACGAATGAGGGTGGGGGCAGGTGTGGGTGCTTCACTTACCCCACCCACATTTTTGATGTTGTCGGTACCGGGGCTTGAACCAGCAATCTTCCAATCACAGGCCCACCTTCTCTAACCTCTGCACCACCACTCCCCTCAATCATACATATACACATATATATACATATATATATATATATACATATACACATATATATACATATATATATATATACATATACACATATATATACATATATATATATATATATATATATATATACATATACACAT
>NC_056498.1:6910319-6927697 GCF_014905685.2 Nematolebias whitei
TATATATATATAGTGAGAAAAATAAGTATTTGAACACCCTGCGACTTTGCAACTTCTCCCACTTAGAAATCATGGAGGGGTCTGAAATGTTCATCTTAGGTGCATGTCCAATGTGAGAGACAAAATCTAAAAAAAAAAATCCATAAATCACAATGTACAGTATGATTTTTTAAATAATTTATTTGTGTGTTACTGCTGCAAATAAGTATTTGAACACTTGTGAAAAAGTAGCCTTTGTTTGCAGTTACAGAGGTCAAAGGTTTCCTGTAGTTTTTCACCAGGTTCACTGCAGCAGAGATTTTGTTCCATTCCTCCACACAGATCTTCTCTAGATCAGCAGGTTTCTGGGCTGTCACTGAGAAACACAGAGTTTGAGCTCCCTCCAAAGAGTTTCTATAGGGTTTAGGTCTGGAGACTGGCTAGTTCACTCCAGAACCTTGATATGCTTCTTACGGAGCCACTCCTTGGTTCTCCTGGCTGTGTGCTTTGGGTCATTGTCATGTTGGAAGAACCAGCCACGACCCATCTTCAATGCTCTAACTGAGGCGAGTGGAATTAAGACCAAAAAGTTCTATTCTGTTCTCATCTGAATTCATAACTTTCCCCCATGACTCCTCTGGATCATCCAAATGGTCATGGACAAACTTAAGACGGACTTGGACATGTGCTGATCCTTCCGTGCCATGCATGATTTTAAACTATGACGTCTTAGTGTATTACCCACAGTAACCATGGAAACAGTGGTGCCAGCTCTCTTCAGGTCATTGAGCAGCTCCTCCCGTGTAGTTCTGGGCTGATTCCTCACCTTTCTTAGGATCATTGAAATGCCATGAGGTGAGATCTTGCATGGAGCCCCAGTCCGAGGGAGATTGACAGTCGTGTTTAGCTTTTTCCATTTTCTAATAATTGCTCCAACAGTTGGTCTTTTTTCATCAAGCTGTTTGGCAATTGCCCCGTAACCCTTTCCAGCCTCGTGGAGGTCTACAATTTTGCCTCTGGTGTCTTTGGACAGCTCTTTGGTCTCAGCCATGTTAGTAGCTGGAGTCTTACTGATTGTGTGGGTGGACAGGTGTCTTTATGCAGCTAACGACCTCAAACAGGTGCTTCTAATTTAGAATAAGAAGTGGAGTGGAGGTGGACTTTTTAGAGGCGGACTAACAGGTCTTTGAGGGCCAGAACTGTTGCTGACTGGCAGCTGTTCAAAGACTTATTTGCAGCAGTAACACACAAATAAATTATTTTAAAAATTGTACATTGTGATTTCAGGATTTTTTTTTTTAGATTATGTCTCTCACAGTGGACCCCCTTGATTTTTTTTTTTGGGCGGGGGGGAGGGTTTGAGCTGATCACATGTTCTCCAGACAAATTCAGATAAGATGGCCTTCAAGGCCAGCCAGAGGAGCCAAATTCAGATAAACACACAGTTGTTTTGGGGACAGGCAGAACTTAATCTACCTTGAGTCCGTGTTGGTCTAAACAGTTCCAAAATGTCCAAATTACATGGCCACAACATGGAAACGTGCCTGAGTAAAGATCCCAGAGATCTGATCAATTCTGCCCAAAGCATTTGAGTCTGGGTATTCGAGGCACGAACCAAGCCATCATAAAGGCAAGCAGCGTGATCGGGTCCCAATTTGCTGCCAACGACTTCCTTGATTTTAGATAAAACCAGCAACCAGCCGAATCCAAAAAGCAGGAACCAGTTATCGTAAATCCAATTAAATATGCCTCCTTCAAATTCACAAATGGCAGCAAAGATAGACATCATCATGTCTTCAAGTCGATGAGATATCCAGCTGCGTGCGTGCCAACAGGGCAAATTGGCTTGCCTAAAGCCTGTCTTCTCTTCGAAGAAATTTTATCAATTGTGTTGAGGGACCAAATGATCAAATCAAGTCCATAATTATGGTTCGAAAGAAATGCAAGAGAGGCTCAGAAGCAGTTTCACAGACAAGACAGAGCAAAGCAAAGGTCTATGAAATTGTGTCTGGAAGAACCGTTATGGATGTTTGGAAATTTGGGGGTTAATGCATGACAACAATCCATTTTGCTCTTAGTTACACTCAGATTAGCCGTTAGCTCGTCAGTCCGGTCAGAACTGAACTATTTCTACCAACTGATTGTTTAAAGAGCTAGCTGCAGCAGCTAACAGTCAAAGTCAATAGTTTATAACTTTTACACAATCCCTGCTTAAAAAAAAACCTTTTAAAACCTTAGAATGACTTATGGAGTGTACACTTTACACACCGTTCTGTATTTCACATCAATTTCTTGTTAAATAAATAATGGCATGATGTTTTGCCGTTTTGTAATTACTTCATTTTTTAACATGATAAGGTTTGTGATGTTCCAACATATAAAACCTTAGAACAGGAAGGTGATGTCGTCACTTGACATGACCGAGCTGATCATGAAGTAAAATTACAAATGAAGCTTATAGGAGGAAGAAAACACTCAACCTTGTGTATCGATGAGCATCCGTAACGTTCCCAGGAGTTTGAACTGGACCGGAGGCATCTCTGATTGTAAAAACTTCAGTACTACGTCTGCCACCCCAGCAGACAGCATCTTGGATTTGTTGACCACTGCAGAGGCGTGACAGAAAGGCATATTTTACCAATGTTAAAACAGTTTAATTTCCTCCTGATATCTGTTAGTTTCCCACGATGCCACACAAAGAAGCGGTTTGTTTGAGAAGTGCCTTAAATTAACACACATCTTGTCAACTAACCAATCAAAAGCATGAAAGGTCATGACATCATCATTGCGGCTTTCCCAAAATGTTTAAAGGATTATTATTTTTAGTGTATGTAAACTTTTGACTTCAAAGTCAGACAGTGAGAAAAATGGGTGTCTTTTCACGCCGTGTATGTAAACATTTGGTTTCAACTGCATAAAGTTAGACTCAGGTGTTTGTTTATCTGAATGTCGTTATTATATGATTTTTCTCTTCTCTTTTTACAGCGAGCAGAGATTTGTTGTTTTATGCCGAATCCCCTTCCTGACACAACCAGGGATCAAATCTGATGTCTCAGAATTATGAGACTGTGGCATAGACCGCCGGGCTACCGTAGCACCTTTGTAGGTGATAGAAATACATTAGAGTACTGCATACTGCACATTATACGTAACTCGACAAATTATTATACAGCAATCTATAGCAAGGACAAGCAAATATGTTGTATACACTTTGACCTTGGTTTGGGCGGCTGTGGCTAAGTGGTTAGAGCAGTCCTCCTACGATGCAAGAGTTGGGGGTTCAAATCCACTAGCAGTCACATGCTGAAGGGTCTCTGGGCAAGATATTGAACCCCCCATTGCCTCTGATGTGTGGCCCATTAGTGTATGAATGTGATAAAGCTCTGATTAGTCTCTTTAGAATGATTTGTTCAATTAGCTTGTAGATGTATAGTAGAGTGCTGTATGGGTAATGGGTAAATGAGGACACAGATTGTAGTGCAAAGTGCTTTGAGTGTCTTGATAAGATAGAAAGGTGCTGTATAAGTACAGTCCATTTGTGACCTTGACCTTAGAGCTGAGGTATGAAAATGTATGGAACACTCCATCTAGTGATGATGCATATGTGTATGACATTTTGTTAAATTATCTTGAGTGGATCAGAAATTATGAGTGGGGCAAGGGAAAGTTTACAGACAGATGGAGGCTACCATAACAAATATGTCCTGCCTTCGATGGGAGTTTAAAAAGTAGAAGGTTCGTTGGACTGCAGCCAATGTCCCAGGATGTGGATGCAA
Organism: Nematolebias whitei; assembly: GCF_014905685.2. Classification (NCBI taxonomy): domain Eukaryota; kingdom Metazoa; phylum Chordata; class Actinopteri; order Cyprinodontiformes; family Rivulidae; genus Nematolebias; species Nematolebias whitei. The sequence goes on from NC_056498.1 coordinate 6,914,075, forward strand.
GAAGAAAAGTGCCCATGTTCACGTTGATCAGACAGATGGTGGTAGGCCTGACACGATAAAAATTTTGCTGGGCAATTGTCTCAGAAATTATTGCGATAAACAATAGTATTGTTTTTGTCTTGTGATGGACTTGCGACCCGTCCAGGGTGTACCCCGCTCCTCGCACAGTGATTGCTGGACATAAGCACCGGCGACCCCCGTGACCCAAAATGGAAGAAGCGGGTAAAAGATAATGGATGGATGGATAGTGTTGTTTGAAATTTAACAATAATTAGTAATTGTCCAATTTTAGAAGAAACGTTGATTTGTTTTGAGTGTATTACCTTTCTTGACCATCATATGGCAGTATAAGACTGTTTGAACTGAAGGATGGATAGTTGAGCAGCTGTCACTTTAAGAAAAATGGGAGGGAGGGCCCTTGACGTGACATGGGCTGACATGGCGGACGCTCGGTGATTTGAGCTCTTTAGCATAGCATTTTTCACACAACGCTTTTAATAAAAAAAAAAATCAGTAAACAAGTTCTCAGCTTCTTTTTGCAAAGAAAAACAAGTTTTTACACAAAGGCACGGGTTTCAAACGTGAATTGTGGAGCTTCGACAAGACGGGGTTTTTTTTTCCCCAAGGTCGGCTTGCTAGCTTAGCTTCTCAGCTTAGCTGCTTTTAACGATCCAAAAACGTGATTTTGGACGATTAAAACAGATTTTAATGAGAAAAGAGAAAGGGAGGGGTCAGTGAACACCAGAGTTGAGCCGTGTCTTCAGTAGAAAGAGAGAGACACGAAGAAACGATAGTCGGTAAATGAAAATGAGGTTGATAATTTTCATTTATCATGCATTTAATTCATTTATTGTTTATCGCAACAGGCCTATATGGTGGGGGAAAAAAATTCAAGGTAACAATCCAGAAGCATTCAAGCTGAACATTAAGATCAAGGTAGGTCACATTCTGGTCACATCGCCCCTCTAATGGGTGATTTCATCAACACATCTTGAGCTCTCGCTGCTTTGTGAGTACAGCACTGACAAGGAGCAGGTAAAGGCCAAAACATGAAGCAAAACTCAGACAAGGTGCATTCTAGGGCTGAACGATTTTGGAAAATATTCTAATTGCGATTTTTTTACTTCAATATTGCGAATGTGATTTAATATGCGATTATTTTTCAATGTCTTCTTCTCATGTATTTTTCAATGAACACAAGCAATAAATCAATCGGTTTCAGTTGCAATAAACTACTGTTTTCAGCTCCGCTGCATCTGTTTCTGCATATTTGTATAGCTCCGCGATAGCAACTGGGCTAAAATGTGTGCGAGGACATTCTGTACCACTTATCCACTGTATTTACCAAAGCTGTAAACCCAGACTTGGTCACTATATTAATGAGCATCATGTCTTTCGTAATGAACTCAGTTACTGCTCGAGTTATTTCTGCGTACCGTTTTGAATTATGTTCATGCGGAGTAATACCTTCGAACAGTTCGGTCAGTGATCCCTGTCGGCTGCTAGTTTGCTTAATTGAAGTTGAAGCACTGGTCGTTGGCATTCTAGCCATGCAACTATCGTAAATGGCTTAGTGGTGTTTTTTAAGTGTTGATAAAGATTTGTGCAGCAATGCAGTTTCTGCACAATACATGTTGTTGCGCAACGTCTTCTTTTTTATAGTCAAAATAATTCCAAACAACAGACGTGCTGCCTCTCTTTGGTACCAAACGTTCAGATGCGTCAGCTTCTGTTGAACCTGACGCCACTGTGCAACCGGTTAAAGCGCAGTGTTGACTTCTCCCACTCCCTGCTCTGCTTTGATCCGCTCACTCGTAAGACACGTAACCAGATCACGTGACCAGTCAAACTGAAGTCTTTACGATTAGAAAATCTTGTTTTATCATATTGTGATATTATTGCAATTAACTGTTCAGCCCTAGTGTGTTTTAAATGAATGCAGACCTAAGGATGATCAGACTCACCAGGTATAGCCAGGTTCCTCAAGGCGCTCAGCGCTGCGTGTTGTACAGTGACGTTTCCTTCTTCAACGTGGCGATCCAACAGCTCCAGAAGCTTCTGAACAATACCAGTGTCCACCATATGGATGCAGTTCCCATCTAATCAAAGATACAAACTCATCCTGAGATGGTTACGAAGGCTGATGAATACATCTGTTACAAAGACCTCTGATTAGTTGGAATGAGACTTATTTTATAAACTACTACTTCAGTTATACAAACTGACTGTAAAATACTGTAGGCTGTTTAGTTTTTATATTTTTTTTAGAGAACAATAAAGAACATTGAAGAGCAGTCCTGTGTCAGTGGCCTGATTTTACTCGCACTTATTCATACTAGTGAAGAGACACAACGCCTAAGATTACACTCGCCACCGTTCACCCAGTTTTAGACTGAGTTCATCGTTTGAGGAGAAGGGATGGCATTGTAGCCGTTTTGACCAAATCTTGAAAATAACATTAAGTGCAGTCTGACGGGATAGAGCAAGACTATCAAGATTCTTTACTCAAACAATATCTACAGAATTGACTGATTTGTAACCAACATTTTGTCAGATCCTTCCTTTATTTTTTACACCAACACACAAAATAACAAGCGTGTCTTCAGTGTTTGTGTGAGACTTCTCTGCTCTTGCCTTCAATGGAGAAACAAACCTTACCATTGCGGGCAAAGTTAGCAATGGCCAGAGCGCCAGCTAGCTGCAGCTGGTGGTTGTGGGATGGTATCCAGGACAGAACCCTCTGGAAGACACTGCCCTTTCCTCCTTCGAACAGCTTCTGCATGGACTCGTCTGCACAGAAGGAGGAGGACAGTTTACAGCTGCTCCCAGCCACGCTGACTCATAGATACGTCACTATTAATTGGTTCAGTCTCATCAGATATTAACGATGTGACTAAAAACTCTTGTCTAAACTGCCCACAGAGCCCCTGAGTGTGTATTTACATCCCGCCATATTTAGGTTTATTCTGCTGCAATTAAAGATTTACATCAAGGGTATTAATTATTCATCAGAGCTGGACTGAGGGCTTTTCAGCTACATCACCAGAGACGGCAAAGAACTGGCTTGTGACAGGAAACAAACAGTCTGAAGCTCAACAGGTTGGTAAAACGCTTACATTTTCAATATCTTTCTGGTCTGTTCATTCAACCTTTATTTAGACAGGTAAATCCCATCTAAATGGATTCACAGATCAGAAAAATATTAAATTTTCAACATTTTTCTGGTCTGTGAATCCATCATATATTACACTGGCAGTAAAGATGAAAGTAAAATCTATTTTTAAATGCATCGCATCACAAACACGTAAGATTAATCAATGTTGTTAAGGAAAAGAGTCAGCAGTTGCTGCACTGTTCTGTGTGTCCTAGTAAAGTTGCCATAGCTTCCTGTAGTTAAAAATGTTGCAATAAAGCTGATTGTTCATTTTATTCACCAAGTGAGGAGAGTGTGACGGGAAGATGGAAGGAGTACTTTGAGGAGCTAATGAATGAAGAGAATGAAAGAGAAAGAAGAGTGGAGGTCATAGAAACTGTGGACCAGGAAGAGGGAAAGATTAGTGAGGGTGCAGTCCGGAAAGCTCTGAAAATAATGAAGAAGGCTGAAGCCAGTAGGACCTGAGGACATACCAGCGGAGGTTTGGAAACGTCTTGGAGAGATGGCAGTGAGATTTTTGACTCAAAGATTCAATGGCATATTTGAGGGTGAGAAAATGCCTCAGGAATGGAGAAGAAATGTGCTTGTGCCCATTTTTAAGAACAAGGGTGATGTACAGAGTTGTAACAACTACAGGGGAATTAAGTTGATGAGCCACAAAATGAAGATCTGGGAGAGTTGTGGAAGCAAGACTTAGACGAGAGGTGACTATCTGTGAGCAGCAGTATGGTTTCATGCCAAGAAAGAGCACCACAGATGCCATATTTGCTTTGAGGATACTGATGGAGAAGTACAAAGAGGGTCAGAAAAAACTTTATTGTGTCTTTGTGGATTTAGAAAAAGCATATGACAGGGTGCCGAGGGAGGAGGTGTGGTATTGCATGAGGAAATCTGGAGTGGCAGAGAAAAGTATGTTAGGCTGGTACAGGACATGTATGAGGACAGTGGTGAGATGTGTTGTAGGAGTGACAGATAGCTTCAAGATGGAGGTGGGATTGCATCAAGGATCGGCTCTGAGCCCCTTCTTGTTTGCTCTGATGATGGACTGACTACCAGATGAGGTCAGGCAGGAATCCCCATGGACGATGATGTTTGCAGACGACATTGTGATTGATCTGTGGTGAGAACAGGGAACAGGTGGAAGAGAACATGGAGAGGTGGAGGTATACACTTGAAAGAAGAGGAATGAAAGTCAGCCGTAGTAAGACAGAGTACATGTGTGTAAATGAGAGGGAGGAGGTGAAACAGTGAGGCTACAAGGAGCAGAGGTCACAAAGGTGCAGGACTTCGAGAACTTGGGGTCCACGGTCTAGGAAAATGGAGAGTGTGGTAAAGAAGTGAAAAAGAGAGTCCAGGCAGGATGGAGTGGACAAAGAAAAGTTTCAGGAGTTATTTGCGACAAAAGGGTGTCAGCCAGGGGTGTAACAATACATCAATTTAAATCAATATATTGATTAAATGATTAATGATTCAATTGTATTGTGGCAAAACTAAAATATCGATTAATATAGTCATCTTTAAAATATGCTTTTATTTTGAAATTCCCAAGGCACGTCTGTGTCACCATTTCCGTGCGTGGCTGCGCTCTGCAGCCACCTCAGCAACATGGCAGACGAGGCAGAAAACACAGATAATGAAATTCACTCTCCTGCTGGATTTAAAGAAACACTGTGGAAATAATTTGGATTCAGACAGAAGGACGGCTCAACAGACAAAACTCATGTCGTATGCAACAGGTGTCATTGTGAGTTAAAATACTCGGGGAAACAACAAATTTTGCCGTTCACCTGAAGAAGAAACAAAGCATTGATAGTCATGTTATGTAAGCTCAATATCTTTTTTTGTTTCTTTATAAGTGAATGGTAACCAGGACACTTTTAAGTTAACTGGTTTAAAAAATGCACTTAAACATGAAAAATGAGAGACTATACTGAACAGGTTATTTATTTTTTCATTCATTAAGAAAAAATTTACTTTTGTTTAAATGCCTGGTGCCTGTAATAGAAATAAAATGGTAAAATGTAAATGAAATGGGCATTTGATATTGCAATATATTGATCACAGACTTGTGAATCGAATCGAAATCGTATCGTGACAGACTTTGTGATATCGAGAAAAATCGAAGTATATGTCAGTTACATTCACAGACAGATTAATCTCACTCCCCTCTCATCTGAGGGTCATCAGAGTCTTTGCTTGGCTTAAGAGAGACATTTTGGTCACATATCTTACAAACAAGCATTAGGCATGATACATACTTCATACATGCCACAAAAACATGTCTCTTGTGAACCACGAGGGAACATTTGTATCAGTTTAATCAGACAGGACAAACAATCCAAACAGAATTCAGGTTCTGGTAATATTTCTAAAGCTGCCTCATCTGACAAGGTAATGGTTTGATCCTTGCAATTGTTTATCATCTCGGTGTCCAAAAACTTCTTTAAAATGTCTTCAGGTGATCCAAAATGCTGCTGCCAGAGTCTTAATGATCGTTGATAGGAGAGATCATATCTCTCCAGTTTTAGCTTCTCTCCATTGTCTGTCAAATTCAGAATTGAATTCAAAATTTTACTTCTAACCTACAAAGCTCTCAACAACCTAGCTCCATCTTTTATTACAGATCTTACTGTTCCACATTTCCCTAACAGAGCACTTCACTCTCAGACTGCAGGTTTACTTGTGGTCCCTATAGTTTCCAAAAGCAGAATGGGAGGCAAAACTTTCAGTTATCAGGCTCCTCTCTTGTGGAACCGACTTCCAGTTTCATCCGTGAGGCTGACACATTGTCCAGTTTTAAGACTGGACTTAAGTCTTTTCTTTTTGATAAATCCTATAGTTATTGCCGGCTTGGATTTCCTGAGCTATCCCTTAGTTATGCTGCTATAGGCTTGGACTGCTCTGTCCTCTCAAACCCAGCCGGTTGAAGCAGATGGCCACTCGTCCTGAGTTTGGTTCTGCTGGAGGTTTCTTCCTGTTAAAAGGGAGTTTTTCCTTCCCACTGTCTCCTTTGTGCTTGCTCAAGATGGGAGACTGCGATGAAGTGAAGATTCAACACAATCTGCTGCTTCCTTAGATAGAGAGCGTGACTAATTGGCTTTTAATATATATGAATGTTTCTGTTCAGTGTCCTGAGACGACTTCTGTTGTGGCTTGTAGATCCTGTATATAAATAAACTGAATTGATATAAACATCACTCTACAAACGTTTAACAAAGACTTAGCTAACTTCTGTAACTTCTTTCAATCTGCCGTCTCTGCTGCAGGAGTGGGTTGCAGCGGCGCTGATGAAAGAAAAGCTCTGCTTGCACAATCTGCCATGAATCTTTTTGCTGGTTTTCAGTGAAATAATTTCACACTTTGGAAAGTCTCCATTTTAGTAATGTGAATATTTCTACATCGTTCTCGGTATTAAGATCTGTTTTTCTTCCGTACATTTTTCAGCACATCACTCGTTCTGCAGTTTTTAAGATAAGATAAGATAAGATAGAACTTTATTGATCCCACAGGAAATTGTTGTGCCAGAGTTTCAGTACAAAAGAACATACACAAGGAATCACACAAGATATAAAAATAACAGAGAACATAAAAATGCCAACAATTAAGTTCTAAAACAGGTCAGGTGCAAACAGAAACATTAAAGTGTTTATTGTAGTACAGGATTAATTTTATTGTCCTATGTGCAGAAAGGGGGAGGAGTTGAAAAGTGTGATAGCCACAGGAAGGAAGGACTTCCTGTGTTGTTCTGTGGAGCACCTTGGTGGTCTCAGTCTGTGACTGAAGGTGCTGCGGTAAGAGTCCAGTGTGATTTTTGTTCCGTTTCAACAATTCATGTATCAAAATGTTCCTGCTGTGACTTTTGTAGTGAACTTAAGCTGATGTCACGACTAAGCCTAAGGTCAAAACCCTTGACCTTAAGAACCTTGTGGGACAGAAACTGTCATTTCATTGATTTGAATCCAAAGATACAGGTTCACCCATCCTGAGACTCTCTTTCTTGATAATCAAGTGAAAGAACACTCTCTTTTTTATTATCATTACTATTTTACAGATGTTGATAATCAAAGTGCCTTAGTTCAAACCATTTTAGATGTTGCAGTGAACTAATCAATTTTATTAACTGTGTAATGATTTTTAATTCTCATGCAAAGTTAGAATTTATGTTGAGGTCTGTTACAGATTTTTATGCATTTTCTGATTTCTGCCTTTGAATGAGCAAAGTGTGCGTTCCAGGGTCAGGAGTCGAAGCAGACATGCGTTGGAACAACTGTCCTGTTTATATCCTCTCAGACGTCAACAGGGGGGTTTTGGCACCTGTTTCTTAAACTCGCCAAAACAAAACTCTCTCTGTCTGTGAGAACATTTCTGATCTGTTCCATAACAATTCTTGCTGCATTCTAACCTTTTACGTCACAAAACACACCCCGTCTGGTCGGTTCTGGCCAATGGGAATACTCCCAGATGAACCGGGAAAAGAGCTCTTTAAAATGTCGGTACTTCCTGGTCTAATCAGTTCTGTGAGGGTTCTACTCGGTTCGGTTGAGTTCAGTTCTGTTCAGTTCTGTGCGGAGAAGCCCAGTTCTGGGAGCCGGGAAGATCCTGACATGACAACGGAGCTCTTCCGAGTTTCATGGGATTATAACATTTTCCACTGAGGTGAGCTGTGAGGGACAGAATCTCGCCGCTACTCCGGACGAGTAACAGCATCCTACGGAGACGCTGAATGGGTGCGTTAAACGGAATCTCGCCTGAGACATCTCCAGGTAAAAGAGTCGATTTCACCACCTAAGTGTACTGTAAGGAAAAGCTGAAGAAAGCCCGGAGAGTGCAGTTCTGTCAACACTCCCTCAAACACCATCTTACTCCCTCTAAACTTCTTTCCCATCTTTAAACTCCTCTCTCAAGTAGAAATTCTTCCAGATATTTAGAAATGTCTGTGTAAAGTGCTCATCCACCGCCGTGTGGGTAAAAGATCATAATTGTACAGTTTTCATAAATGTCTGTGGTGAAGCAACGGAAAAATCATGGCCGTATGATTTTTCCTGATTGATTGCTTATGTTGTTATTTTCATAAAACACCAAATTAATGTAAATGTTTGATGTTAAACTTTGATTCTGTAAATAAATGACCGCATTCATTTTGATGGGTCAAAGATAAATGACGTCTCACGTTTGCATTTCATTAAATTCAATGCACGTTTTATTCAGTCCAGAAAAATGAGGAATCCGTGTTAATTGATGAATATATCTGAGCATCTGTTCATCTACATTCTGGTGGCCCGTCACGTGCTCATAAATGACTGTGTATTCGTGTATTCGTTACATGTTGGCATGAAGAAAAGTAACAGTTTATCAGCTGTGCTGAAACGCAGCTCAAGCTGCGCCGCTTTGAAGTCAAAACATTGCATGTTTACACAGCGTGCTGGAGCTGCGCGCTTAGAGCTTGGCTCTGCATGTTTACGCTGTATTACGCTGGCGATGTTATGAAAGCTGAAATAGTGTCATATGTCTTGTGAAAGCTGAAATTGTACGCCTGTTATGGTAACTAAAAGCTGGGTTGTGGAAACACTCTGTTCTGTTTAAAGACGGTCCAGACGCGGTTCTGGCCCGGCTCGGTTCTGAAAAAGGTTCGGACGAGTTTTTTTAAATAGCTAGAAAGACGTTTTTGAGACCGGAGTAGCAGACTCCGTACAGCTCAGAGTTGATTCGTTACATTTTTAACAGAAAAAGTGCAATTTGACAGTTTAAAAGAATAAAAGTGGACGAACTTATTTCATGCTAATCTAACATGCTGGTTGCTACTAACGCTTCGTGATTGGTGGAATTTTGCTGCTGTGGAGCGCTCTGATTTGCTGAGAAATTGACTGACGTGGCTACGTCACTTCCTCTCACCCCTGCTGCTTTGTCATTGGTGATTTCAGTCACGTGACCCGGAAATGGAAACTCGTTTTCATAGGGAATAAAATCTGCTTTTTAAAGCTGAAAAGCGCTTTAAAGCTGTGTTCTGAAACGCTGTTTAAGTTCTTCGAAGTCTAATTGCTGAAATTTTGCCACGTTTGTGTAAAAAATCCGTTCAGAAATGTTGGTTTTATCCGAGTCTAGCCGATGCTAATTTTTTGCTAACAGCTAACGACCGGACGCCACAGGAAGTTATAGCTCCCCTACTGGACAACACTAACAGTGTCTGAGTTAAAATTATTAAGGTTGTACTGACACCTTCTGGATAAACGCGAGATAACAGGTTTACACTTCGCTTTTTAGGTATTTTGAGTGAAATTAAACGTTTTTATTGCCGTAAGACGAACTTTGAGTCAACAACCTTCCTCGAGCTGAATTATACTGTTATGTTATCTTACCATTAAAAGTCAGTAAAGTATTTACGCCCAGCGAGGCGTTTACTAAGAATTTTTTCATTCACTGATAAATCCTAAAGCAGGTGCAAAATGAAAAAATGAGAACTTTTGGTAGAAACAGAGACAGATAATCATAAGAGCTGAAAGTCTACTCGGTCGCTGGAAATATAGTGCACGTTTAATTGTTAAACTCACTAAATAAGAGTAAATACATCAGTAGGGAGAAACTCTTCTGATTTTATTTTACCACCTAAACATTTACATCTCCTATTTAATTTCTAAATAGCAGATAATGGAGGACGAAGAGGTAAACACTGACCCCTTGCAATCCAGAGATGCCGTCCAGTCGGCTTTACATATTTTAACAAATTCAATTATTGGTAAACACTTAGAGCAATTACAAGACCTTGATGACGATCAAAGAAATGAGGAACTGCAGAGGTTGGCAAAAGAAGCTAAAGTGTCAGAGGACACAAAATTGAGCCGTGAACGGTTAGCAAAAATTTCTCTGCTTCTGAAAGCAGAATTGGACCATCTGGTTGAACAAAATGACATGCTGTTCAGCGGATATCAATCTGAAAAGGACAGGTGTGACGTATTGATTACTGAATCTGAATTGCAGAAACAACAATTTCAGATTGATAGGGACCTCGCAAAGAAAGAGCTGTCAGAACAAGCTCAATCATATGAGGAGAGATTTGGGGATAAAGAACAAGCGTACCGAGCCGTGTGTTCAGATAACGATGTGCTACAAGAACAGTTGCAGGTCGCATTAAAGGAGCTGGACGTTTGCAAGGCAGACAAGGTGATGATACTCCAACGATGGCTGAATTTACAAAGAGAATGTCAGACATCACAGGAGCGCCTGACAGCTTGTGAGGAGAAACTAGCTGCAGCTACAAACCAGATTTCTGATATGGGGCGAGCTGGTCTGAGACTCATAGACGAACAGGGTCAGGGCCCGGGTCAGCCACAACCACCCCAGACAGATGCTGTTGCACCTCTTCCTACTAACGCCATGCAGTCACAACCAACCCCATCTCGGGTGGTAGGGACAGACCTGCACCGATATGCACCTCTTCCTCCTAACACCATGCCGTTACCCCCACCCCCATTATGGGCGGTAGGGACAGACCTGCACCAATATGTACCTCTTCCTCCTGACACCATGCAGCCACCTCCACCCCCATCACGGGTGGTAGGGACAGACCTGCACCAATATGCACCTCTTCCTGCACAAGGGAGACCGTTAATACTGTCTCCTTCAATGGAGGATTTGCAGAAAATCTCAAAATATGTACAACGCTTTGTACCTGAACCGATGGGATCATCTGGAACAAAAGCGTATCTCAGAGATCTAGAGTTCAGATTGAGATCTTATCCTAATGCTACGGTATAGGATAAGATCAGTCTGATACGACTCACTTCGGACAGAGAGGTGTTTACCTTCGTCGAGCGTCTACCTGATGCAACGAGAAGGGATTACAACCTTCTGTGCGAAACTTTGATCAGAGAGTACGACTCCTGCACGGGACCTGCTGGTTTCCCAGCTGCAGACAAGGTCACGCAGGGTAAAACTGAACATCCAAAAGTTTATTACAAAAGAATCTTCCAAGCTTATTTTGGTAACAGAAATGAGACTGGAATGGAAGAAGATGATGGTTTTAAGTTTGTTTTCAGCAAAAATCTCCACGCTGATTTTAGACGATCAGTACAAATGATGGCAAATTTCAAAGAAAAATCCATCAGTGAGATTAGACAGTGTGCTGTGAATGTGTTTGAAGCATGTTCTCATGCTAAGACGCCCATTGAAGTGTTTCCTGGTGTAAAGGTTAAACCCCTCCCTCTTGAACTGGAAGGACGACATGCTTCCCCGCCTCATCCTAAGAAAGAGAGAAAACAGTCTGTTCAAACTAACAAACCGCGTCCTGAAGGTGCACGCTGGGACAAAAAAGCTCCTCTTTCAGAGGATGACAGTGATTATCGTAAAAGGGGTGAGCGCAGGACGCAAAGATATGGGAAACCATATCATCAGGGGCAGTACGTAAAGGAACCCCCGAAAGACGTACCTGACCGTCCCCCACCTCGACCGAAACGAACCGAGGCGAAAAAATCACAAAAGTTCCAGAAACAAGGCCCTACACCTCTGAGCTCGGAAGAGACAGAGAAAATACGCAGGTTGTTAGAAACTTTGAAACACACTGACACGGGAACCCAACCAGGAGCACTATGCAGTAATGTAATCTCTATTACATCTGAGGGCGCGAATGGCAACATAACAGATGTCGGTGGAACACACCAAGACGTTGCTGTTGTTGCCTCAAACAACCCCTCATCAGAAGAAGGGGGGGTAAACACACACACAAACGATGACGAGTCATCGCAAGCTGAACACGCAGAAACAGCTACGGCTGTGCTGACGGTTCAGACAAACCAAGATTACACAGATAAGGCTGAACGCGTGAAAAAGCGTCAGAAAAAACCCAAAAGGTTTCTGTGTAACATTATCAGAAGGGGGGTCGCCAAAAAGGCGTACCTGTCAGTAACACTCGAAGGTGTCCTCACACACGAAGCACTTCTGGACGGTGGGGCAGACGTAACAATTATGTCAGCTAAACTGTTCGAGGAGCTGAGGACGGCCGCTGCCAGTGTTAACAGGATAATACCTCTCTCTGAATGTGCTATAGAAATGCAGGGTCTCTCAGAGAAGAAAACAACCCTGACAGCTATAGCAATGGTTCACATGCAGATTGGCAAAATGACACTGTACCACCCAGTACACGTGTCTCGTGTTGACTCATTCCCATTTTTGGTTGGCCAGGATTTTATAAATCGCTTCGACGCGATTATAGATTATGGTGATCAAACAATGTGGACAAAAGTGAGCGAACCACTGCCAATAGATACGCCTCCGGAGTGTGAGACAGACTGCCCAACAGCAGGTACCGCGGAAGGCGCAAAGGACTCCTCAGCCGAGGACACGAGCCCGGTGAGTACTCCTCTGACATCATGTGAAACCAATGAGACCTACCCAGTGGTCCAAACTCTGACCCAACAAGACAGCCTCCTCTGTGAGCTGGAACAGTCAGAGTCCACCAAACACTACCTGCCACTGGTAGTTAAGGGTGTAGAGATCCAAGGGTCCCACACCAACGACGCTGTTCTGTCTCTGTGGACAGATAAATCAGCAATTAACCGAGCTTTCTACGAAACATTGGTTCACAAACACGTTGGTCTAGAACTAATTAAGAAAGCTTTCCGCTTTCCATTAGTTCCCAATAGTTCACAGGTAATGACCGCAGAAGGGGTCATTAACCTAAAACTGAACTGGAATCAACGAGAACTGGTTCACCCGTTTCTCGTTATCCAAAACTTACCACATGCATCCTACATAGGCTCTGACATTTTGGTAAGGTTAGGTGTCCACGTGGACACAATCAACAAGGTGCTGTGGTCCCTAAAACCAGCCACAAAGGATCCTCCTGTGCTAGATACAGCGAGCCTTAAGGCTGGGCAGACCATTCCAGAGGCCTGCCAGGTTGCTAGCAACCAAAACACCACAGTACCACCTCAGGTGATTAACCTAATGGTGCGAATCCACATCATAGCTGGACAATCTATTAGCCGTAAACAGGCATATTTTCAGCCCTCTCCTGCATTTTTCGACTTGGGACTGTCCGTGGAAGCCACGAACCAGGTGAGTCTTGACTCCAGGACCACATCTATTGCTGTGTGTAACACGGGCATGGATGAGGTGCTGATCCCAAAAAACACTATGCTGGGATGGTTGATTTCAACTGTCTTTCATGATTTTGAACTAGGCATTCCATTTCTGGGAGGACTCCCAGACAACATGGTACCGGGTCAAGACGCTGGGCCAGTATGGTTCACGAAACCAACACAGGCCATCGCTCTTTTCTCAACCGATGATGTCGACCAAGGACCTCAAACCTATGGTGTCTTACCCATAGACAGGCCCGACGACTCAGAAAGGGATTCGTTGGAGCTCCCCAAGGAGCAAGAACCCTTATCAGTCTCATCACAGATTGATCAGGTGGTCGCACAAGCTGACGCTCTGACATCTGATGAAGAAAGAGACAAACTTCGCCAAGTTCT
>NC_056498.1:6927797-6933156 GCF_014905685.2 Nematolebias whitei
ATATATATATATATATATATATATATATATATATATATATGAAGAATGACTGACTCATTTTAAGTTGTTTATTTCTACAAAATCAAAATTTTTGATTTACAGTTATGTCAGTGTCATGTTTTAATATAGGGGTTTTAGCTCCTGTGCCAAGTTAGAACTGTCTTTTTCCAATAACTCAGTAAATCTGGTGATGCTCAGATGTCCCAGCTTTTCACCTGGCTTGAATGCAGCATTACCTTTAAGAAAGTCTCAAAAGTCACATTCAGGGGCAGCTGATCCGTGCACAGCATGTGATTCGTGCATGTGTAAACTTATTTGACAATCTGCATGCAAAGAATATTCCTTCTTGTGCAGTTTGAAATGTTTACATTTGAAAAACTTTTATGCTGTCACGTCTGTGGATCTTATAGTACACATACAAATATAATACGTTTTACTCTTGAGACAAAATTTTCTTGATAATTTTTTTTCTACAAGGTTATTTCAGCTATTGTGAAAGTGTAAATGTTATGAACTGTAAAAACAACCCCAGCTCTGACAGAGTTGGACATTATGTCAAATGTGAATTAAAAACTGAAAACAATGACTTTTAATTGTGATAAACTCTTATTTTATTCACAATAAAACATGGAAATCGTATCAAATGTTTCAACTAACAAATTATACATTTTAAGGGAATAAATGGGATAATTTTTATTTTGATGGCAGCATCACATGTCAAAACGTTGTTCCAGTCCCAGGTCCATCCCCTCTTTTTCAACATCCACACAATAAATACTGTGATATTCATATTGACTTTCAGCCTTGTCCTTTGAGCTCACACTAATCTCCACATTATTCACGTCTTTTCCTGAAATTATGAGCTGTAGACGATGGAATATTCAAAGTCTTTCCAATTGTTCTGATCGTTCCAATATTTTGATACAGTTTCTGCAGACTGGTGAACCTCTGCCCATCTTTACCTCTGAGCTGGTCAGCCTCTCTCAAATGCTTTTTATACCAAGGGGTGACCTAAGTCTGGCCTGTGGGCCATTTGCAGTCCTCGGAGTGAGGCCCTCCACTACAACTTAAGAATTATATAATTTTGGCCAGAGGGCCTCATAGATTGATGCAGATGGACATTTTTTAGTAAATAAGAGGGATTTTTGATGACTGCCTAGAAATTATTATCCACCTGATAAGGGTCTTACTCTTCTGTCAACTTTAATGAGGAATACAGCAGACACCACAACTCTCAGTTTGGGTTTGGAGGTTCTGGTTTCAGGATGAACCAGCCTCTGTCTGAGGGTTCTGTTGGGTTTGAAATGTACTGGGATGTTGTGTTTGGAGAGAATCCTTCTGTTTCTCAGATGCTCCAGCAACATACGGGATAAATAGGTTTGTGTTCTTCTCCCTGGAGATGAGTGTTTTTCTGGACTGGAAGTGAACAGAGAAAGAAGGTAAACCTAAATGTTTTTGGTGCAAGATACTCATGTAGGTAAGAGTGACACTGTGGAGAAGAACAGAGAGAGAGTTATTTTTCTTGTCCAAGTCTGCACAGATTGGCAGATCCTGGTGAGTGCAGGGAGCAAATTTATCCGCCACCATGTGCAGTGGTGGAGCCAGGGGGTGGACGATGGTGGCCTCGGTCACTAGATCTTCGGCCACCACAATAATTTGTAAAGACTATACTTTTAATAATCATAAAAACTAGAAAGCATAGTTTCCACAAATGATAGGGGTGGTCTGTTTACACACACACACACATATATATATATATATATATATATAGTGGTGGCCATTTTAATGTGGCAACCCAAACTTTAAAAGGAAACTTTCTTACTTCTAGATGCAGCCACACACCAAGATGAAAGATGGAAGTCAGTACCTCACTTGTTTTTCAAGTTATCATGCTCACAACATGCACGGATAGACAGAGGGGATTTACAATTCCCCCTGTTCACTCTGTGATGGGGGACACAAACCTATTTGAACACCTTTAGAGTAAAACTGGTGTAAGTCACATTGTCCACATAAATTTGTAAGTTACAAATTAGAAAGCTGCTGCTGTAATGAACTCAAATGAACCCATGGTTTGGCCTCTTTTGCTGCATCTTAGCCAGGACGGCTTGTCGTCATTGACGGAACAATGAATTCTGAAGTATATCAGAGAATTATAGAGGAAAACGTCAGAACATCTGTCCATGAACTGAATCAAGCAATGTAGCAAACCCCTATTCAAAAGCTCAAAGTCAGAAATGGGTAGCGGCAAAAATAAAGTAAAATCCTAGCTAAATACAGAAAAAGGTTAGCTAAAAGCAGCAAAAGGTGATTGAAAATATAAAATACCTAAAGATTAGCCAAAAACCTAGCTTAAAGCTAAAGTAACAAAATGCTAGCTAAATGCTAAAGTAAAGAAAGGCTAGCTAAAGGCGAATGTGGGAAAACTGAAAACATGAAGCAATGAGAACATTGTTCAATCATTTCTAAAGAGAGTAGCATCAAGAAACTAGCATGTAAGTTTTGTTTTAGGCAAATATTTTGAATGTTTATGTTAATTTAGGAATCTCAACAATATTTCTGCATGTTTGTACACGAGTGTGCAGGAGGGAAAGGTCAAGCGATGGCAGGCGTCTATTATCTGTGTGCACTGAAAAGCCTCAGCTGCTGCAGGATATCAAGATTCTGGCTGGAAGCAGCATCAGCTGGCTTTTTATAGGAGCAGTCATTAAAGACAGAGAGGGTGAGAAGGCAGCTTCATTACATAAACACAGCATGCAGCAGAGCAGCAGCCTGCCTCAGCTGAACATTTGGAGTTCCCCTTCTCATTTAACAATGAGACCCGCATACTGCAGAGCTCACTTATGCTGAAAGAGTAAACAGACAGCAGCCTTCTGAAGGATGGAAGACTAGCACATTTTGCTAATGTTTCACTTGTTTCAAAAGAGTCAAAAAAACTGGAAACATTTCATAAAGATCCAGAGTAAATGCTGTTCTGAGTCACTTTGCTGAAATTTACTGAAAAAGCTAAAACTAAGTTGGTAAAGCAAAAGAAAAGCAGCTAAAAGAAGCTAAAAACTTGCTGAAAGGAACAAAACATTATTGAAAAGCTAAACGAAGCAAAAGCTTCAACTTAAACAAAAAGGTGGCAAAATAATAAGAATAATTTGTTATATTGTCATCATTGTATGTTCCCATACAATGGCGAAATTGACTCTCTGCATCTAACCCATCCACCAGCAGGTGGAGCAGTGGGCAGCTAGGGAAAGTGCCCGGGGAGCAGTTGGGGATAAGGCATCCTGCTCAGAGACACCACGAGATGTGCAATGACCGGGGATCAAACCCAGGACATTCGGGTCCCCGAGTTGGCTGCCCTGCCCCTACACCATAAAATGGCTAACTAAAAGCCAAAAGTAAAAGATACTAGCTAAAAGTAGCAAAAGGCTAGCTAAAACTAAAAAAAATAGCCTAACCCTAGCTACACTAAAAGGTTAGCCAAACATAAAATGTAACAAACCCCTATTCAAAAGCTAAAAATCTCAAGTAGGTAGTGACCAGAAAAAAGTGCGCAAAATCCTGACTAAATACAGAACAAGGTTAGCTAAAAGTAGCAAAAGGTGATTCATTCATTCAACCTTTATTTATACAGGTTAGTCTCATTGAGCCTCGAGGACTCATTTACAAGAGAGACCTCTTTTAAACAAAAAACACAGATGAGGTACAGACGACAATAGATAATCATATAAAAAGCATATAAAATAAAAAGTAAATAGAAGAAATGATACAAAAACAAAACAAAACGTAACAATAAAAACAATAAATAACAATAAAGCGATGTAAAATACTAAAAATAGGAACATGTCTGCGTTGGCAACAAAGTTCATGCTCAATCATCCGGGTACCAAATCTAATAATTCTCAGTCAGATCATCTGGAAAGTTTATTTTTAATGGAGATGTTTCTCCCTCTATCCGGAGGGCTTCTTCAGTCAGAGGAGTTCCAGTAAACTGTTTCCTCACCAAGCAGTAAACTCCTTAAGTGGACCAACCAGTTTGCTGGAGCTAAGATGGTTTCTGGGGGCCGTCCTGTCCCTTGTTGACTCCTCCCAGGCAGGCAGCCACAGCCAAAGTGGTTCAAAGCAACAAAGTTCATGCTCAATCATCCAGGTACCAAATCCAATAATTCTCAGTCGGGTCATCTTAGCTCCAGCAAACTGGTTGGTCCACTTAAGGAGTTTATTTCTTAGTGGGGAAACAGTTTACTGGAACTCCTCAGACTGGTGAAGCCCTCCAGATAGAGGGCGAAATGTCTCTATAAAAAAAGAAACTGTCCAGATGACCCGACTGAGAATTATTGGATGTCTGCATTGGTTCTTGTCAGGAACTTAACAGATGTTTGAAGCCACTTAGAGAGGTCAAGGTCGAGAGCTTCAGATCTTTTGGCAAGATGAAACATGAAACATGAAACAGGAGTGGAGTAGGAGAAGGACCTTTTGCCTAGTTCAGTCCTCACTGAGGGAACACTGCAGGTAATAATGTCCTGAGAGCGCACGCTGTAGCTGCACTCACACAGAGACATGTAGGAGGAGATGTATGAAGGCAGCAGACCAAGAAGTGATTTAAAGGTGAAAATGTACCAGTGAGAGAGTCTGAGTGAAGTTAATGATGTCCAGTTAACCAGTGAATACAGGGTGCAGTGATGGGTACGGTAGTTACAGCCAGTTATGAATCTTAGCGCACCATGATAGACCTTCAATTCAATTCAGTTTATTTATATAGCGTCAAATCACAACAAAGTTGTCTCAGGGCACTTTACAGGAACATTCACATACATAAAAAGACAATTAGTAAAGTTCTCTATCTAAGGAATCCAGCAGACAAGTTGAATCTTCACTTCATCACAGTGTCTCATCCCGAGCAAGCAAGCACAAAGGAGACAGTGGAAAGGAAAAACTCCATTTTAAAAGGAAAAAACCTCCAGCAGAACCAGGCTCAGGACAAGCGACCATCTGCTTTGACCATCTGGTTTGAGAGGACAGGAAGGAGAGACAGACGAACACAGAATGGTAGGTCCAGATGAAGGTCCAGGTGTACCTGAAAGACAAAAACATATGCATGTCAACAAAGATAGAAAAAATAATTACAAATACAAAACAGGTTGAGCAGAGTAAGTAAAGACAGTAGCAGAGACAGACAACATATAGAGTACATACAACAATACACAACCATAAAAGACAATTAGAATAATAAAAAAAAAGTGTTATAAAAACACGTTGGTTAGCATCATGGTCCTGTTAGCATCATGGTCCTGTTAGCATCATGGTCCTGTTAGCATCATGGTCCTGTTAGCAGCATGGTCCTGTTAGCATCATGGTCCTGTTA
>NC_056498.1:6933166-6935796 GCF_014905685.2 Nematolebias whitei
GGTCCTGTTAGCAGCATGGTCCTGTTAGCATCATGGTCCTGTTAGCAGCATGGTCCTCTTTGCGGCGTGGTCCTGTTAGAAGCATGGTCCTGTTAGCAGCATGGTCCTGTTAGCAGTGTGGTCCTGTTAACAGCAAGGTGCTTTTAGCAGCATGGTGATGTTAATATCATGTTCCTGTTAGATGAGTGGTTCTGTTAGCTGCAAGGTTCTGTTAATAACTTGGTCCTGTTAGCAGTGTGACAAAGTCTGCAAAAAGAGTGAGATTGCAAACTACATTCAGAAAAAAACATTTAGTTTAACAATTTATACTGAATCAGCATTCACTCAATGATCATGTTTTGAACAGTTGTCTCGATTTCCTCATCTGTAACAAATAACCACAAGTGTCTGAACTAACAGACCCAAGTGTACCAAACCCTTCAACATACAACTGGATGAAGTGTATATATATATATATAAAAGGGCTGGACGATATGGCCAAAACTTTTATCACTATATATTTCTTAATTTCGGTCGATATCGATATAATTTGATATCGATATAAACAATATAAAAGCCTCAGAAAAACTGCACAAACTGTACAAACAAATTAATGTTCACCTTTTATTTGTATTTAGCCTTCAAAAATTTTTTGTAATTACCTTCAAATAAACATAAAATTCTCAACTTTGTCAATATCAATAGTTTGAACTTTAAATAACAACATAACCTAATCCATGCAGCAAATGTCTGCATGTGTTCAAGTTGTGTTTAAGTTCAAGTTGTGTTTATTTGTCATATGCAGGTTAACACAGGGTTAACAGTACAATGAAATGCTTAGGATGAGAAGAACCGATATGACTCACTAAAAATATCAAAGAACAAACCAACAAGAAATACTAAATGCATGCAATAAGGGTACACAAAAAATAGTACCAAAAAGTGAAAAGGTAATTATAATACTGTATATACAATGTTCTAAAGAGAGATATAGAACAACAACATGGTAGAATATAATGGTGCTGCATGTGTTTCTCTTTTGCTACAGCTGGGGGGGGGGGGGGGGGTTGTTTCACGGACACCTTGGCTCTAACTTTATTGTGCTTCATCTTCTGACTCAGCGTATTCTATCGAGTGGAACAAGTTAGTTGTTCCTACTTCTAGTTGGAACGACTCTCCGTCACATTTTGCAGCACACTGACTGAAACCTGCAGTTTATTGTATTTTAGAAAGCTGAATCACTTCTATGCCACCGAATTAGTCTTTCCTCTCTTATCAGTTATGTCATCTGCTTTCTCTTCGCTTGTTCAGTCACATTCTGACGGTCATGGACACTCATTTAGAAGTGAAAACTTAACTCGCCTTGGAGATTAGCCTAGCCTGCTACCGCTAACTTCTTCTGGACTCGAGCTCTGCGTAACCACTACGTCACCACGCACTTACGTAGTTGTGTCGCACCTTTTCTGTTCGGGTTGAAACTGAAGCGGCCGCTTCAACACGAACAGAAAAAGAAATGTGTCAGTGAAACGCTGTAATCATAGCAAAATATTGAAAATGTGCTTGTATATAAATACACATTAACATATATCATTTTTATAAACCCTCAAAATGTATCCTGGTGATTCAATTTTGTGTGAATTTTCTCAAAAATCTTTGTAGCAATTTATATCCAGATGTAACATTAGATTTTTCATGAAGAAAGAAATGAAGTGGAATTTCAGACAAACTGATCATTTTAATAAAACATTTTTTTTTAGTAAAAGCAAAGTTATGTTTGTTCTTTACTGATGCATCATGTTTTAGACCTGAGTAACAGAAAGTTGTTCAGAGTGTCATAAAATGTTTATGCTTATTTTTTTTTTTCATCCATCCATCCATTATCTTTACCCGCTTATTCCATTTTTTGGATCACGGGGGTCGCTGGTGCCCATGTCCAGCAATCACTGTGCGAGGGGCGGGGTTCACCCTGGACGGGTCGCAAGTCCATCACAGGGACACATAGAGACAAACGAGACAAACAACCATTCACACTTTCACTCACACCTAGGGACAATTTAGAGTTACCAATCAGTCTAACATGCATGTTTTTGGTCTGTGGGAGGAAACCGGAGTACCCGGAGAAAACCCACGCATGCACGGAGAGAACATGCAAACTCCACCCAGAAAGGCCCCTGGACAGGGGTTTGAACCAAGGACCTTCTCACTGAGAGGCAGCAGCTCTACCAGTTGCGCCACCGTGCTGCCCCTTATTTTTTTTTTTATTCAACATAAAAATAATGACAAATATAAAATAGATTTTTAACTGCATCTAAAAAAAGATCCTTTCAGTCAAATGTTGTGACTCATCCACCTTTTAGGGAAATCATTTAAAGTAAATTAGTTGCAAATGTATTCCAAAAAAGTTCAATCTTGTCCTCTGGACATTCAAAAAAACAAAAAACAACACAAAGCAAAAAAATGTAGAAACGTTTCGTCTCTCATCCAAGAGACTTCCTCAGTCTGAGGTGCTGTTTTCAGCTCAGTCTCTTAAATAGCACCTTCTCAGAGTGGATCAACCAGTTTGCTGCTGACAACCAAAACCAGCTGATCACATGCTCAAGAAGGACCATCAGCCTAACAATGGATCATTAGCACACTGATGGCTGTTTACT
>NC_056498.1:6935896-6938556 GCF_014905685.2 Nematolebias whitei
TATATATATATATATATATATATATATATATATATATATATATATATATATATATATACTACATTGCCAAAAGTATTTGCTCACCTGCCTTGACACATATGAGCTTAAGTGACATTCCATTCCTAATCCATAGGGTTCAATATGACGTTGGTCCACCCTTTGCAGCTAGAACAGCTTCAACTCTTCTGTGAAGGCAGTCCACAGGTTCAGGAGTGTGTTTATGGGGATTTTTGACCGTTCTTCCAGAAGTGCATTTGTGAGGTCACATACTGATGTTGGACGAGAAGGCCTGGCCCTCAGTCTCTGCTCCAATTCATCTCAAAGGTGTTCTATCGGGTTGAGGTCAGGACTCTGTGCAGGCCAGTCATGTTCATCCACACCAGACTCTGCCATCCATGTCCTTATGGACCTTGCTTTGTGCACTGGTGCACAGTCATGTTGGAAGAGGAAGGGGCCGGCTCCAAACTGTTCCACAAAGTTGGGAGCATGGAATTGTCCAAAATGTCTTGGTATGTTGAAGCAGTCAGAGTTTCTTTCACAGGAACAAAGGGGCCAAGCCCAGCTCCTGAAAAACAACCCCACACCTTAATCCTCCTCCACCAAACTTTACACTTGGCACAATGCAGTCAGACCAGTACCGTTCTCCTGGCAACCAGCCAAACCTAGACTCGTCCATCAGATTGCCAGATGGAGAAGTGTGATTCGTCACTCCAGAGGACACGCCTCCACTGCTCTAGAGTCCAGTGGCGGCGTGCTTTACACCACTGCATCCAACGCTTTGCACTGCACTTGGTGATGTATGGCTTGGATGCAGCTGCTCGACCAAGGAAACCCATTCCATGGAGCTCTCTGCACACTGTTCTTTATCTAATCTGAAGGCCACATCAAGTCTGGAGGTCTGTAGTGATTGACTCTGCAGAAAGTTGGCGACCTCTTTGCACTATGCTCTTCAGCATCTGCTGACCCCGCTCCATCAGTTTACGTGGCCTACCACTTCATGGCTGAGTTGTTGTCATTCCCAAACACTTCCATTTTCTTATAATCCAACTGACAGATGACTGTGGAATATTTAGGAACGAGGAAATTTCCCAACTGGATTTGTTGCAGAGGTGGCATCCTATCAGTTCCACGCTGGAATTCACTGAGCTCCGAGAGCGACCCATTCTTTCACAAATGTTTGTAAAAACAGTCTGCATGTCTACGTGCTTCATTTTATACACCTGTGGCCATGGAAGTGATTAGAACACCTGAATCTGATTATTTGGATGGGTGAGCAAATACTTTTGGCAATGTAGTGTATATATGCACACATACACACTTGCAATATTCTTAACAATATTTCTAAACTCCAAATGCTCTAAAAGAGCAAAGAATGTCATGAACTCAGCGGCTGTTCTCTGCAATCTTCCAGAACTCTTGGCCACGCCCACTTTTCTGCTGCAGAGCGAACATCAGCTGCAGGAGGAAGCTTCTCCTGCAGCTATGGGTTGCACACAGGTGCAGCAGGTGCTAAATAATTTAAGATATTTTAAATTAAAAAATCCGTGGCTCATCCATCGATCGGCCAACTGTGTGTCATGTTCAATCTTATTTTGAACAACCGCGATAGAGCGAATCTGCAAAAAGTGAACCGTGAAGTAGCGAGGGACTACTGTACATTAACTTGAACTCATTGTCTTTTGGACAACAACCTTCTGGAGGCTCTGGAGAAACACCAGATAAGCAGGGCTGTACAATAAAAACACATTAAGCAGAATAATAGCGGTCTCTGCTCTCACTGTTGATTTTTTAACCAACTCGCAGGACCTACAACATCTGGAAGAACCGGACCTCTAGCTCCAGCTGTCTGGGAGGACGAACTGTTTCTCTTGAGCAACAATCAGGGTCAACAGACTGTAGGCTCAAACTCCAGTGTAACATCTTTATATTGTGTGCGTGTGTGTTGTTGCTTTTAATGACTTGATTTTCTTATGCAGCGTTATTATTGTTACTTGAACTTGACATTAACGAGTTTAGTGTTTTAACAGGTACCTGGCATGACCACATCACTCCAGTTTGGCAGATTTAGAAGATGGGCTGCCTGTTCATTTTCATATTGACCTTAAGATTCTTTAACATGCTTTTAAAGTTTTAAATGGCTTAGCATCCAGTTACTTAACGGATCATTTGCACTTTTAAACAGCAAACAGAGCAATTACATCCTCCAGTTGGATGCGTTTAGTGTAGCCAAGGGCAAAATTACAACGCAGAGATGATCGGACTTTTGCAGTGGCAGCCCCCAAACTCTGGAACAATTCATTCTGCAGCGTCCACACAGTTCTTTAAATCCTGCCTAAAATCTCACTTTTTTAATACTGGCTTTTAAATCAAGTTTGGTTTGAGTTCCATCAAAACCTCTTAGGTGTGCTATTAAGAGAGTCCAGGCAGGATGGAGTGGATGGAGAAAAGTTTCAGGAGTGATTTGTGACAAAAGGGTGTCAGCAAAGGTCAAAGGAAAAGTTTACAAGACAGTGGTGAGACCAGCTGTCCTGTATGGTCTGGAGACAGAGACATGGACAAAAAAACAGGAGACAGAACTGGAAGTGGCAGAAATGAAGATGTTGAGGTTCTCCTTACACAGGAAAAATAGAAGAGTAATTTTTTCGGAGTTAACATTATTT
>NC_056498.1:6938656-6943744 GCF_014905685.2 Nematolebias whitei
TATATATATATATATCATCTCTATCATTTTTACTGTAGTTTATCATTATCATTGTTTACTGTTACTCTTGTCTGTACTTTATATGTTCTGTCTGGAGCAGGTCTCTTGTAAATGAGTCCTTGTGGCTCAATGAAGCCAACCTGCATAAATAAAAGGTTGACTAAATCATTATGTATATATTTATATTCATTCAACCTTTATTGATACAGGTTAGTCCCATTCAATTCAAATCCAAAAATACTTTATTAATCCCAGAGGGAAGTTAAATGTTGTTGTACCTCATCATCCTGGTTTCATTAAAGAGTTGTTCTAGATGCTGTGAGCAGGAAGGATCTCTTGTAGCGTCTGTCTTACAGCAGATCTGAAGAAGCCTCTGACTGAAGACACTCTGTTGTTGTATGACATTCTGATGAAGAGGATGCTGAGGGTTGTCTATAATGTTCTTCATTTTATGAAGAATCCTTCTTTGTACAATCATCTCCAAAGGTTCTAGAGGAGTCCCCAGAACTGAGCTAGCCTTCTTTATGAGCTTGTTGATCTTTTTGAAGTCACTTGCTCTGGTGCTGCTCCCCCAGCAGATGATGGCAGAAGAGATAGAACTCTCTACAAGAGACTTATAGAAGATCTGCAGCATCTTGCTGCAAACACTGAAGGACTTCAGCTTCCTCAAGAAGTACAGTCTGCCCTGTCCCTTCTTGTAAACGGCTTCACTGTTGCATTTCCAGTCCAGTCTGTTGTCCAGGTGAACTCCAAGGTATTTGTACTTCTCTACCACCTCCACTTCTTCTCTCATGATGGAAATAGGGTTGGACCTGTTCCTGATTCTCCTAAAATCTAGAATCATCTCCTTTGTTTTGTTCACGTTCAAGACGAGATGATTGTTTCCACACCATGCCACAAAGCGTTCCACCAGTGCCCTGTACTCAGCGTTGAGCCAATAGGACTCATTTACAAGAGAGACCTGGATTTGAACAAAGAGTGATGACAACAGTGGATAACAAACTGTTTTTCAATTGTAAAACAAACAATAAAAAACTTTAAAATTGTATGAATCATTTGTGAATGTGTATTGTTGTCGTTGTTATCACGGTCTTATTATCTTGTGCTCTGGTCCAGTGTCTTCATGGACAATGTGTGTGAGGGTGGACATGTTTGGAGGTTGCTGTGTTGAAGCTCCATGGATCAGCCTCTCTGCAGCTCTCAGCACCTTCACTGAGCCTTGAGGGAATCACTGAGCTGCTCTTGTTCTTCACAGTTAGAAGGTGGGAGCTCTCGTCAAATGATGATCTCCAGCATCATCTTGTTCATGCCAGGCTTTTCATCCACTGACCACAGACACCTGGAAACATCAGGGGACCAGTAGCTGTTTAACACATCTGGAAGGAAACCAGTGAGATTTTAATATGACCATGACCATTATGATATGATGTTATGTGGGGGAGTGGTGGCGCAGAGGGTAGAAGACTGGCGTGTGATAGGAAAGTCACAGGTTCAACTCCCGGTACTGTCAACATCAAAATGTGGGTGGAAAAGGTGAAACACCCACACCTGCCTCCACCCTCATTGGCCCCACCCTGGTCCCCTGAGCAAGGCACTTAACCCCCACCATCTGCTCCTAAACAGGTCTCTCTAGAAAATGAGTTCTCTTGACTCAGTGAGTCTACCTGTATAAATAAAGGCTAAATGAAAAAATAAAAGTTTAAAATAGAAATACTCACATCATGAGGCCAAGGTTGTGTGTGTGACGTGCACGTTCCTGAGAGTGTGTGTGTGACGTGCATGTTCCTGAGAGGCCACAGACAGAGCAGCTCCAGCTTTTGTTGAATTCCTGTAGTCCTGCAGTTTTCAAGCTGAAATGAAAAAGCATCATGAATATGAACTTTACAGTCTCTAGTTACCTGTTCATATAAACACATGGAGGTGTCTCACCTTGTGACTGACAATAAAATATGTAACTTTATGAACTCTAATGAACTTATAATGATGCTCCTACTCTTTGAAGGTGAACCGATGGTACCACACCATCTCTCAGTCGGACAGTTTGATCAAAATCCTCCAGTTTAAAATCCTCACTGCTCAGATGAATCCTCCTCAAAGATACTTCCTCCTCTTCCTCACATCTTGTTCTTTGGGAAACCTTCAAAATGAAAACAGGACATTTGTGTCTAAACAAAAACATTGTACAGAGGAGGTCAAGCTTATTTTCTATTTCCTATATTCTCCCTAGTTTAATTTTTTTATATACTAGAACTTAAACAAAACTCCAGTTCTGATGCATATATGTTGATAATGAACCAAAGCTACTGAAACAGTGAGTAGTGGCTTCCAACATCTGTTAAGTTCATGGCAAAAACCAATGCAGACATGTTCCTGTTTTTAGTTTTCTACATTACTTTACAACCTAGCTGTTATTGCTTTTAATACAATTTTCTTTCATTTGTTCTTCTCAATTCGTATGCTTTATTTTATGATTGTCTACTGTTGTCTTTGTTGTCCACTGTTGTCATCATTCTTTGTTAAAATCAGGTCTCTCTTGTAAATGAGTCCCCGAGGCTCATTAGAATTAACCTGTAGAAATAAAGGTTGAATGAATGCTTGCTCACGATGGGAGTTCTTTGATGAAGTTAAACTCAAAGCAGTCTGCTCCTCAGATAAATAATGTCAGCTTACTTTTTATGTACCGGTATACAAATGTTTCTGTTGATGACTTCTGTTGTTAGTAGACACTATATAAATAAACTGAATTGAATTGACTTGGCACCTCAGGGATGCCTATGATCCTCACGTTGCACCTTCTCATATGCCCCTCCACGGCCTCTTTTTTTTTTTTTTGTCCATCCATCTCATTCTTCAGCTCTGTCACAGTGTCGCACATGGCTTCAAGTTCGTCTGACCAGTTGGAAAACCCGTCTTCAACATCTTTGACACTCAGTCTCACTTGGTCACTTTCTACTCTGAAAGTCGTGATGCTGTTAGCGACCTCCGCTCTCAACGCTTGAAGCCTTTAATAAAGGCAAGATCCTTCTCATATACCCCCAGACTGTAGAGACACCACAGTCAAGCTTCCATAATTATATTTTACCTCAAAACCTTTTCAAACCTGTAGATGAAGCTTTTTTTTTTTTTTAACTTGTCATATATTTTATATAAATATATATATATAAGACCATGGTCTTCTGCAGCTCAAGAAAGTTCAAGATCAAATTTATAATTAGCTTCAACGAGACACCTGCAGCCTGGACAGTTCTTTTTCTTGGGTTTCTTTCCACTTTTTTTAAGTTCATTTGTCATAATGCAGACAGTATTTCTGAGCTTAGACTTTTACAAAGTTGTATTGAAATTCTTGGCAGTAGCTGTTTTAATTCTTGTTGTAGTGATTAGTTTCAAACTCAGTGTTGACTCCAATGTGTTAAAGGCAACAATTTAAAACAATAAATTTCACATTTTGTCAGTGCCCAGCGTATGTAGCTAAAGGGAATCAGTCTCAGCTACTACCACAACACATTTTAGATTAATAGCCTATGCAGAAATGTTTGACTAAAGCCATTTGAGTTTTATTCTTCAGTTTAGTGAAACCCATCTTTAATCAAGCCGAGTCCAAAACTTTAGTTGTACATCCACTGCTTATCTTCTAAGAGTTTTATTCAGATCCGTCAACTGGTGATCTGTTTTGTTAACAGACACAAACTCGAATACGTTTTTAAACTTGCTGTTTTCATAAACACGGAGCTCTGCTGCCCCCTGGTGGTCGCAACTTTAACAAACCAGTTCCTAAAACGGCTTTTATTTTGAAAGTCGTGAGCGGATGTTGTCTCCTCACTCGACTGTAGCAGTCACAGTGAGACAGTTTTTCAGGAAACTGCGGTCCGCCAGTGTTGACTGTCCGTGCAGAGATGACTGGGAGTCGGGCTCGGTAACCTGCTACTTCCCGGTGTGTCAGAACGGAGGTGTCCGAGCGGAGCGGCCTGCTACAGACCGGCTCCATAAGCTAGCTCAAGCCGCTAACTTCAGCGACCAGGCGGCGGTGGGGCCTCGGGCTGGTCTCGGCTCGGTGTTACGGAGATAAATACCCCGCACACCCCGTGCGTTCCGGCGCGACATCCCGCAGAAATGGGTGAGTAGAGAACCAGCGGACATTCTGAGCCAAACACGAAGCGTCCGCACCGTTCAGGCTGCGGGATGTCACGCACATTCTGGCCATTCATTCCTTTAGTTCCCTTTTTACTGTAACGTGAGTTTCTGGCTGTGACCACGTCGTGTGGGTGCGCGTGCGTGCGCGCGCTCAGCCCTCGGGTGGGGTATCCTCGCAGCCTCCATGCGCCCACAGCTGGCCCAGGTTTTGTCAGGTAGAGAAGGGCCGTGATAAAGGCTCACCTGTGATGGCAGCGAGTCAGGGTGGAGGAGGAGGAGGGTGGTGCTGAAGATGGCTCTCCTCCATCTCCAGCTGTTACGCAATGAGATCAACAGGCCACCTTGTCATGCTGTTTACTGGTTTCCTCTGCTCTGGAGCCACATCGTACAGATTTCAGGACAAGGAGTCCAGATACACTAGCTGCTAAAACTGATTGAGGCCAGCCTTCAAGCAGGAGATGCCACCGAGGTTATTCATCTTCCACAGATTCAGGTACACATCAGAGAAGTAGTGCTCAATAAGGTACTGAGAACTTTATTTGGCATTTTTCACGAGTACAATGTATGTACATGAAAATGTGCCGTTTCTCCAATTCATACTGGCACGTGGATGTCAGATTTATTTATATAGCACATTTAAAATCAACAGTGTTGACCAAAGTGCTTCACAAATAGGAAATCTAACAATCAAATAAATGAAAGATCAAACGTTAAAAACCACACGTATAATAAAAGACTAAGAACAAACTTGTTTTTCTTTCAGCTGTTCTCTCTTCAGGAGTCTCCACAGCAAGTCCTCCATCGCTGTCCTCACTCCATCTACCTCCATGTCCTCTCTAACTGCATCCATATATGTCCTCTTTGTCTTTTTCCTGGCAGCTGCATTTCTACCATCCTTCTACCAATATACCCACTGTCCCTCCTCTGGACATGTCCAAACCACTGTCCCTCCTCTGG
>NC_056498.1:6943754-6944013 GCF_014905685.2 Nematolebias whitei
CACTGTCCCTCCTCTGGACATGTCCAAACCACTGTCCCTCCTCTGGATATGTCCAAACCACTGTCCCTCCTCTGGACATGTCTAAACCACTGTCCCTCCTCTGGACATGTCCAAACCATCTCAGTCTGGTCTCTCTAACTTTATCTCCCAGTTGTTCAACCTGTGCTGTACCTCTGATGATCTCATTCCTAATCTTCTCCATCCTTGTCACTCCTACACAGTAAAATTTCCAGAGTAAAATTTACTCAATTTGAAAAAA
>NC_056498.1:6944113-6947441 GCF_014905685.2 Nematolebias whitei
TCCTTTTTGAAGGCGGACAGCTCGGCATTAATCGACGAGAGACTTTCACCCAGAACAGCATGGAATTCTGCTTTAATTATAGCAGCAAGGTCCTCTCGGAGAGCTACAAGTATTTCTTGCTTAAGGCTGCTGACGTCGCCCTCAGACGGAGGAGGTGATCCAGGACAGCTCGAGGCTTCACTACGAGGATTAGGCCGCAGGTGAGCGTGGATCGAACTTACCCCTTTAGTCGGTTTTGGTGGCATTTTAATGGCAAAATAGGAGGATTATGTAAAGTGTGTAAGTTAGATATTGTTTGCTGTCGGACTCGGGAAAAAGTGCCCAGGCATTAATCAGAGAAAAGGCTAATTCTGTAGGAGCACACCCAAACACACCTTATCTCACCGCCATTCAGCCGGAAGTCCCTCTGCTTCAGCTTTTTTCTGCTAATTTCAGCAGCTGCTTTGCTTCAGCTTCTTTCTGCTAATTTCAGCTGCTGCTTTGCTTCAGCTTCTTTCTGCTAATTTCAGCTGCTGCTTTTCTTCAGCTTCTTTCTGCTAATTCCAGCTGCTGCTTTGCTTCAGCTTCTTTCTGCTAATTCCAGCTGCTGCTTTGCTTCAGCTTCTTTCTGCTAATTTCAGCTGCTACTTTGCTTCAGCTTCTTTTTGCTAATTTCAGCTGCTGCTTTGCTTCAGCTTCTTTCTGCTAATTTCAGCAGCTGCTTTGCTTCAGTTTCTTTCTGTTAATTTAAATGCTGGATCCAGGACAGTGGCCCCATACTGAGAGATTGTTTTGACCGAACAGATTGGCAGGTTTTCAGAGAAGCTGCTGAAAATGGAGGTTCGCTTGATCTTGACCAATACACATCCTCAGTTCTGGGTTACATTAGTACATGTACTGACACCGTCTCCACTATCAGAAATGTTAAAAGCTACCCAAACAGAAAACCTCAGCTATATGCAGAGGTGCGCACCCTGCTGGAAGCCAGGAACACTGCCTTCAGGTCTGGAAACTCAGAGGAGCTGAGTAGGACAAGAAAAGAGCTGGTTGCTGGTATTAAGAAGGCCAAGGCCACATATGCACAGAGGATCGAGGGTCAATTCATCTCACAAGACCCTCGGAGCATGTGGAGGGGCATTATGTGCATAACAGATTTTAAAGGAAGGAGCGAACAATGCCCCAAAGACCCATCTCTGCCTGATGCCCTCAACAAGTTCTATGCACGCTTTGAAGACCCGAACAGACCACCCAGCACCAGACTCACATCACCACCGGATGAAGAGCATCTCAGCGTGACCTCAGCCGAAGTAAGGAGTACCTTCAGGAGGATTAATCCGCACAAAGCAACTGACCCAGACAACATCCCCAGAAAAGTGTTGAAGGAATGTGCTGATCAGCTCTGTGAGGTGCTGGCAGACATCTTTAACACCTCACTTACCCTGGAGACAGTTCCCACCTGCCTGAAGACTGCCACCATCATCCCAGTCCCAAAAAGCTCTACAGTGACTGGTCTAAATGACTATCGGCCAGTGGCCCTCACCCCGATAGTTGCTAAATGCTTCGAAAAACTGGTCATGTCTCGCATCAAAACAACCATCAACATCAACGAGGACACTCATCAGTACGCATACCGTGAGAACCGATCAACAGAGGACAGCATCTCCTCTGTGGTCCACACTGCACTCAACTACCTGGAGCAGAAAAACTCTTACGTCCGTATGCTCTTTGTGGACTTCACATCTGCCTTCAACACCATGATCCCCCAAACCCTGATGGACAAACTATCCACACTAGGACTAAGCCCCTCCATCTGCAACAGTGTACTAGACTTCTTAACAAACAGACCACAGTAAGTGAGGATCCACAACTTCTCCTCCTCCACCATAACCCTCAGCACTGGCTCTCCTCAGGGATGTGTGTTGAGCCCCCTCCTGTTTACTCTGCTCACGTATGATTGTGCAGCTACCCATCCAGGCTGTCACAATGTAAAGTTTGCAGACGATACAGCGGTGGTGGGATGCATCACAAACAATGATGAGTCCAGCTACAGGCAAGAGGTGGAACACCTGGAGAGCTGGTGCAGAGAGAATAACCTTCACATCAATGTGAAGAAGACAAAGGAGATGAATGTGGACTTCAGAAGGAACAAAAACATCTACACCCCCCTGAACATAAGAGGATCTGTGGTGGAAGTGGTCTCCAGCTACAAGTACTTAGGTGTACACCTGAACAACAACCTCAGCTGGAGCAACAACACCACCAGCCTGATCAAGAAAGCTCATCAGAGACTCTACTTCCTCAGACGGCTGAAGCGAGCTGGTCTGGGAAGCTCAGTCCTCACCTCCTTCTACAGGTGTGCAGTGGAGAGCATCCTGTGCTCCAGAATCAACGTGTGGCATGGAGGCTGCACAGCTGCAGAAAGAAAAGCTTTGCAGAGAGTGGTGAAGGCTGCACAGAAGAATGTTGGAGTCAGCCTCCCCACCATCACAGACATCTACACCTCTAGATGCAGGAAGAGGGCTACCTGCATCATGAAGGACCTCACTCACCCTGCACACACACTTTTTGCCCCACTCCCCTCAGGAAGGAGGTTGAGGAGCATTAAGTGTAGAACCACTAGACTGAGGAACAGCTTCTACCCTGAGGCTGTTAGACTCATGAATCTCTAACTAGAATAATCGCTGTGAAAAATCACATCATGTTGCTGCTGATCTGTGTCATGTTGCTGCTGATCTGTTTCAATGTTGATGTGTTCATGCGTGCTCATCTGCTCACACAGTCTCATGTTCATGTTTGTGCTGATGTTCAATATTTTTACGTTATGAGTGCTTAGTGTATATTTAGTTGATGTTTTTCTTAGTTCATATCTTAGATGTTATTACCGTTTTTCTTATACATTTTATTGTTGGATGTAACTGGGACCCTGTGTACATAATTTCGCTCCACCACATGTACCACATGAGGTGCGAATGACAATAAAGAAACTCTGACTCTGACTAATTTCAGCTGCTGCTTTGCATCAGCTTCTTTCTGCTAATTTCAGCTGCTTCTTTGCTTCAGCTTCTTTTTGCTAATTCCAGCTGCTGCTTTGCTTCAGCTTCTTTTTGCTAATTTCAGCTGCTGTTTTGCTTCAGCTTCTTTCTGCTATTTTCAGCTGCTGCTTTGCTTCAGCTTTTTTCTGCTAATTTCAGCTGCTGCTTTGCTTCAGCTTCTTTCTGCTAATTTCAGCTGCTGCTTTGCTTCAGCTTCTTTTTGCTAATTTCAGCTGCTGCTTTGCTTCAGCTTTTTTCTGCTAATTTCAGCTGCTGCTTTGCTTCAGCTTCTTTCTGCTAATTTCAGCTGCTGCTTT
>NC_056498.1:6947541-6953587 GCF_014905685.2 Nematolebias whitei
GCTTCAGCTTTTTTCTGCTAATTTCAGCTGCTGCTTTGCTTCAGCTTCTTTTTGCTAATTCCAGTTGCTGCTTTTCTACAGCTTCTTTTTGCTAATTTCAGTTGCTGCTTTGCTTCAGCTTTTTTCTGCTAATTTAAGCAGCTGCTTTGTATCAGCTTCTTTCTGCTAATTTCAGCTGCTTCTTTGCTTCAGCTTCTTTTTGCTAATTCCAGCTGCTGCTTTGCTTCAGCTTCTTTCTGCTAATTTCAGCTGCTGCTTTGCTTCAGCTTCTTTTTGCTAATTCCAGCTGCTGCTTTGCTTCAGCTTCTTTCTGCTAATTTCAGCAGCTGCTTTGCTTCAGCTACTTTCTGCTAATTTCAGCTGCTGCTTTGCTTCAGCTTCTTTTTGCTAAATCCAGCTGCTGCTTTGCTTCAGCTTTTTTCTGCTAATTTCAGCTGCTGCTTAGCTTCAGCTTTTTTCTGCTAATTTCAGCTGCTGCTTTGCTTCAGCTTTTTTCTGCTTATTTAAGCAGCTGCTTTGCTTCAGCTTCTTTCTGCTAATTTCAACTACCAGTAGTTTGTGTTTTTTAGCTTATTTCTGGTAAATTTAGCTTCTCAGCTACTTTTTTTATTCGTATTGTTAGGTATTTTTATGTTCATTTTAGCCCTTTTCTGCATTTTAATTTATTTATTGCTAATTTCCACCTTTTGTGATGTGATTCTTTCTGATTATTTCAACTTTTCATGAACTTTGAAGTTAAAGATCTTCATTTGGACATCCATGAAAACATTTTACAATTAGAAAAATACAAAACCATGACTGTGCTGACACTTAAAACACCTTTTATATGTATGAAAGGCAGCTGTGTCTGAGTGGTTAGAGCAGTCGTCCTCCAATGGGACAGTTGGGGGTTTGATTCCACCAGCAGTCATATGTTGAAGTGTCCCTGGGCAAGACACTGAACCCCTCATTGTCTCTGATGTGTGTCCCATCAGTGTATGAACATGATCTAAAGCTCTGATTAGTCCTCACAGATTCAGATGATGTTTGTAGATGTCTGCTGTATGAATGTGTGTGTTGAAGGTAAACGAGACACAGATTTTGTTGTAAAGAGCTTTGAGTATCTTTATTAGATAGAAATAAGCTATATAGTTCATTTACCATATGCATGTTTAGCACAATTAATGTCACTAACATTAAGAGTAGTTTGAGATGTTTTCTAGATGGTAAATACAGCCAACATCAGCTTAATGTTTCCAACATGGTCCATGACAAACGGAGGCTGAAAGCTCAGGAAATCAACTCCACTGATCAATGCAGCCATTATCCATTCTTTCTGATTTTTGCTTGTTTGAAGTCTCTTTTCTCCCAAAGTAGTTAAAGAAAAACCTTCAGACTACCAGAAAAACAGGATTACTTTAGTTGAAATTACAGTTTCTATGTAGTCGTGTTTAACACCTTTTCAGCTCCCTCTGATTTTATTTTGAAACACCTTACAGAGAGCAGCTACGACTCGACTCAGTAAAAACATGCATGTTGCAGTACAGCTGCACACGCTCTCAGACTGAGATCATTTAAAGGTCTAACATCCTTTAAATCAGCCTTAGTTTAAAACTCAAACCATCTGCGTTGAAAAATCAAAGAGTTGATGACATTTTGGTCAAACCATGAAAATGTTTTGCAGAATTTAACGTGATGTCACTCAAAATATGTGCTGGAAATGACTCAACCATTTTTTGTCTTCCAGCTGCTCCCTTCTTCAGGGGGCACCACAGTGAACTGACACACGAAGACGTGGCAATTATTTTTACACCAGATGTCTCCTGACACACCCACAGACACCGAGCTACCACAGCCCTCTGTGTGGAGCAGAGAGCTGCTGTCTTGGAGGGGCAGATCGTGGGGGTTAAGGGCCTTGCTCAAGGGCCCAGAGTGGGGCAAATGAGGGTGGAGGCAGGTGTGGGTGCTTCACCTTTCCCACCCACATTTTGATGTTGTTGGTCCGGGGAGTTGAACCGGCAACCCTCCGATCACAGGCCCACCTTCTCTAACCTCTGCGCCACCACTCAGCTACTACCACAACTAATTTTATTTGAGCTAAATATCTGTGAAACTGAATGAGTTGAACTCATGCTTGTGACTGTAGAAGCCATCTTGAATTGAATCAAATAATAAACAATAATTATTTATACATTTTAATAACGGTCATGATTTCCCTGCAGGTCTCATTAAATCAGTCCAGTGGTTCATGAGAGGTTTTGCACACACCAAGACAAACACATTAAGGCTCGTCTTTTAGCGGTGACTGATCAAAAGGACAGTTTTGACTACAGGAGCAGCTGATCGCTCGGCGCATCAAACCCGTTTCACAGTTTGGTTTTAACTGTGGGGGGGTCTGAGAGCGGTGGTGCAGTGTTCACACAGCTCTGGGTCTGATGAGCTCGTTTGCCCAAATGCACAGACAGCAAACCAGCAGAACCAGCAGATGATGGAGCCCTGCAGCTTACCTCCCAGCAGCAGGAGAACCATGAGGTCAGAGGCTGTCTTCAGCTGGGCCACGTCCTCCTCCCGCTCTCCGTCCACAGTCTGAGCCACCACCTCCAGCAGACACTCCACCAGGCCTGCCTCCACCAGCTGCAGCTTGATCGTATCTGCCAGGCCAAAGGGACACGGAGGCGTGTCAACAGGACCGTGCAGCTCATAACATGCATCAAACATTACATTAACAGCAGAAGACGTCCTCTGTCACACTTCTGTCTACATCTGCATCATCAACTCGTTATCTGCTTTAATAAAACTCTGTACTGTGGGGTATTTACCAAGACAACAGTCTGAATCCATCCCAGTATTTACATAATAAATGAAATGTGTAACTAGAAGACAAACACCAGAACACTTCCTGTCTGTCCATATGTCTTACAGGGGTGGACACGAGGACATTTCCAGGGTGTCCAGTGGAGGCCTTGGTCACCAGAGATTAGTCTTTGGCCAACCCAAAGATTTGAGGAAACTATACTTTTAAGCTATGTAAAAACTAGAAAACAGTTTTCTGAAATGATCAGGGTGGTCAGTTTACATATATATAAATATATATGGCAGCAGCCATATTGGATTTTGATGTGGCACCCTAATTTTTATAGTGTTTTATCTTACATCTAGATGCAGCCACAGACCAAAATGTAAATCAGTACCTCACGTATCTTTTAAGTTATCATGCTCACAACATGCACGGTTGGATTGACAGATGGAGGTATTTTCAACTCACCATCTTTGCGTTGGGGGACAATAAACCGAATAAACATTAAATGGGTCAAATAAATGGTAATATTTGTACTTAAGAAGAACAACATTACAAATATAACCGTGTTCTCCCTGGAGAACTTGCCATGGCAGGGCGCTCATCTCGTCCATGACTTTTGTTTATTCCGACAGTTTTAGAGAGGGTGGTGGTTTCAGCGTTGGTGCCAGTAGTTGTTGATTGGGTGGGGGTGGGGGTGTTGTGGGCTGTGGGTGAAGGACATTTGAGTAGGCAGGGCGCTTGCTTCTGTTGGAAGGGCGGGGTGGCCCCCTTGGATAACGGTAGGGGAAACTCTGTATATTCTTAGTAAACATTTTGATCTACAGGCTTTGAGAACTGAAGTTACACTAGAGAAAATGTTTGAACAATGACTTTTGAACTACTACACAGACTAAGAATAAAGTTTTTCTTGTTGCAAAAATGGTTAAATCAGGTCAACTGAACAGTTACTTTTTGGAAGAAGCGTTTCGTTTTTCATCTAAAAGACTTCATCAGTGTGAGGCCTGCCACCAAGCTCTGTCTTATAAATATCACCTACTTGATGTGTTTCAAACCAGCCTGCTGTGGAGTTCACAGAAACTGGCTTTACACATGCAAAAAGAGTCCATCCGACCAAAACAATCGATCATCATGCATGACAATCAAATGTTTTGGGCCTGGTGGCCAACTTGCTACTCATGAAAACAGCCTGAGGAGACCTGGCCAAAACAGTTCAGAAAAAGGCTTGAAAGATCAATCATCCAGGTAGGCAAATCACAAAAAAGGGTTAAAGGGTTGAGCACTGTAGGTACCAGTACTGTAGGTATCATTCAGTACTGTAGGTATCAGTACTGTATGTATCCTTCAGTACTGTAGGTATCAGTACAGTAGGTACCAGTATTATTGTAGGTACCAGTACTGTAGGCCTGGGTTGGGAGGCCTCAGACGAAGTACTTCAGATGAAAGAGGAAACGTTTCTCCCAACAAGAAACTGTCCAGATGACCTGATTTAACCTTTTTGTGATTTATCTACCTGGATGATAGAGCTTTAAATTTTTATTTTTTTTATTCTTGTTGGTTAAAATAAATAGTAAATGAGCTGATAAATGTTCCTGCTTCAATCACATACAGTATGAGGGGCTGTGGAAACAAATCTTCCAATCTTCTAAGAGTAAATTATTAAAACTGTAAGACACTTAAAAATATGAAACAGCATTTTTATTAATAAATTATTGCCATCTCACTGATACTGCTCGGACTTTTTCAAAGCGCATTAAGCTGTTGCTCCTTCAGAAAGCTAAAGACCAGTCTGCAGTGTGATAAAGGGACGAAGCAGTGAGTTTTCTCTGGAGGACAGTTAAGTAGGACGTTGTCCTGGAGACTGACTGTGTGGGAGCACTCAGGAAGATGCTCTCTCTGCTAGTCACACAAACACCAGTTGGAAAAAGAGCAGCTGAACAAACAGGAGCTGTCTGTCATGAGGATGCAGACTCACTCAGAGGATCACTCTCTGGACAGAAGGTGCTGAGTGTTTAAAAAAGAAGAGAGAACTGATTTCTCTCACTGGTTTTAAATTAAAAACCCAGGCTGGTTTACTGGCTCAGCTCCAAAGGCTTTGCAAAAAATAAAAATGGTGGCAATTATTCTTACCGTTTTCAGCAAGTGGAGCCAGAACCTCAAAAATCATTTCCTTCTTCTCGTGCTCCGTCTGCTTCTGGAAAAGACGCACCAGCTCCTCTGCGATGTTGGTGGAGGCAAACTGCTCCTTGCTGGACTCTGAGGCACAAGAAGAACCACAGGCAGCAGAAAGGTTGTTTTACAGAAAAGTTCACCAAGACATTCATGACTGCAACAATTGGGATGTCGGAAATTATTACTCAATTTAACAAGCAGTATCTAACAAGGTTAAGTCAGGTCCTCTGGACGGATTCTTCTCTACTGAAATATTTTGTCTTTTATCCAAAAAACTTTGTCAGTCTGAGGAGCGACAACAAACTCAGTCTCAATAGCACCTTCTCATAGTGGATCAACCTGTTTGCTGCCGAGTGCTGACATTCAGAACTAGCTACTTGCATGTAAAACGAGGTCCATCAACTTAATGATATATCACTAGAGCCCTTACTATGTATCATTAGAGCCCTAACAATAGATTGTTGGAGTCTAAACAAAGGATCGTTGGAGCCCTAACAATATGCTGGTGAAGATTCTCAGTCATCCAGGACATGATGAATTCAAAAAGCGTTCAATACAAAAACAACTGGACTTTATTTGTAACAGAAGACGTTTCGCTCCTCATCCGAGGAGCTTTCTCAATTCAAAGAGCAGAGAGTGAGAGATACAGGTTATAAGGCTGAGTGAGATAAGACACACACACACATATAAGACACACACACACACACACACACACACATACTGTATATGTAGATTGGCAGTTCACACCTAAAAAACCCTAAACAGTAGGTCTTTGTTCCTCTAATTCACAGTCGAGGCCCCTCTGTTCCCATCAGGTGTGAAAAACGGCTGGGAATCTGTTTTAAAGTTGCATTATATGTTTTTGAAAGTGGAAATCTGAGGCCTCCTCCTCTGTTAAGAGACGGCTTTTCTCTTTTTACATAAATTACTTCCTTCACCCCCCTCTCAAACCATCTGTGTTCTCGGTCCAAAATGTGCACATTTTGGTCCTCAAAAGAGTGTCCCTTATCTGTGAGATGGAGGTGAACAGCTGAGTCTTGTCCTGTGGAGCTGGCTCTCCTGTGTTGAGACATGCGTCTGTGAAGAGGCTGTTTAGTT
>NC_056498.1:6953687-6954673 GCF_014905685.2 Nematolebias whitei
TGTCATCAGAACTTTACAACATCGGGCCGAATGCGTCCCCACGAAGACAGAAGGGAAGGAAAAGGAACTGAAACACGTTCAAGAAGCTCTTCAAACATGTGGATATCCTAACTGGGCTTTTGTCAAGTCAGCGAGGAAATCTACAAAACACACCAATAAACAGAAAAAGGAGAACAACAGACGTAAAAACATTGTCATCCCTTATGTTGCTGGAGTATCAGAGAAATTCAGAAGGATCTTCAACAAACACAAAATCCCAGTACATTTCAAACCCAGCAGGACTCTCAGACAGAGGCTGGTCCACCCTAAGGACAAAACACTCATACACAAACAGAGTGGTGTAGTGTATGCGGTCCAGTGCAGCGAGGACTGTCCAGACCTCTACATTGGAGAAACTAAACAGCCTCTTCACAGACGCATGTCTCAACACAGGAGAGCCACCTCCTCTGGACAAAATTCCGCAGTTCACCTCCACCTCACAGATAAGGGACACTCTTTTGAGGACCAAAATGTGCACATTTTGGACTGAGAACACAGATGGTTTGAGAGGGGGGTGAAGGAAGCAATTTATGTAAAAAGAGAAAAGCCGTCTCTTAACAGAGGAGGAGGCCTCAGATTTCCACTTTCAAAAACATATAATGCAACTTTAAAACAGATCCCCAGCCGTTTTTCACACCTGATGGGAACAGAGGGGCCTCGACTGTGAATTAGAGGAACAAAGACCTACTGTTTAGGTTTTTTTAGGTGTGAACTGCCAATCTACATATACAGTATGTGTGTGTGTGTGTGTGTCTTATGTGTGTGTGTGTTTTATCTCACTCAGCCTTATAACCTGTATCTCTCACTCTCTGCTCTTTGAATTGAGAAAGCTCCTCGGATGAGGAGCGAAACGTCTTCTGTTACAAATAAAGTCCAGTTGTTTTGTATTGAACGCTTTTTGAGCCCTAACAATGGATCTTTAGAGCCCTAACAAAGGATTCTTAGTG
>NC_056498.1:6954683-6955061 GCF_014905685.2 Nematolebias whitei
GAGCCCTAACAATGGATTGTTGTAGCCCTAACAATGGATCTTTAGAGTCCTAATAATGTATCTTTACAGCCCTAACAATGGATCTTTAGAGCCCTAATAATGTATCTTTACAGCCCTAACAATGGATCTTTAGAGCCTTAAAAGTGGATTGTTGTAGCCCTAACAATGGATCTTTACAGCCATAAAAATGGACCTTTAGAGCTCTAACAATGGATCTTTAGAGCCCTAACAGTGGATTGTTGTAGCTCTAACAATGGATCTTTAGAGCCCTAACAGTGGATTGTTGTAGCCCTAACAATGGATCTTTACAGCCCTAACAGTAGATTGTTGTAGCCCTAACAATGGATCTTTACAGCCCTAAAAATGGATCTTTAGAGC
>NC_056498.1:6955071-6958115 GCF_014905685.2 Nematolebias whitei
AGCCCTAACAATGGATCTTTACAGCCCTAAAAATGGATCTTTAGAGCCCTAACAATGGATCTTCAGAGCTCTAACAATGGATTGTTGTAGCCCTAACAATGGATCTATAGAGCCCTAACAATGGACTGTTACTGCCCTTATGGCCGCTTGCTAGTAACAAGCAGTTGTTACTTGCTATTAACAAGCAGTACCCCCATGTCCACCATCCTTGAAGGGCTTGAAGAGTGATTGAATGTTTATAGTTTTGGAAATGAGTGATTTTTCTGGACTGGAATTGAAAAAGGACTGTAAGTAAATCTTAAGGTTTACATATATATTTATATGTGGCAGCCATCTTGGATTTTGACTTAGCACCCCAATTTCCTAAATGAACATTTCTTATGCCTATATGCGACCACACACCAAAATTGAAGTCAGTACCTCACTTATTTTTCAAATGATCATGCTTACAACATGCACAGACATACATAACGAGGGTATTTCCAATTCCCACTTCTTGTTCTGTGACGGTGGACAAAAAGCTATTATTCAGTCAAGCTAATTTGTGTGATGGTAGCTGATAATGATCTCAGTGTTATGTACTGCATGAGATCACATCTGTAACTCCATCCCTTCTTATCCTGAAATCTTTAGAACTCTGGCATG
This sequence comes from Nematolebias whitei, assembly GCF_014905685.2. Classification (NCBI taxonomy): domain Eukaryota; kingdom Metazoa; phylum Chordata; class Actinopteri; order Cyprinodontiformes; family Rivulidae; genus Nematolebias; species Nematolebias whitei. The sequence continues at coordinate 6,955,717 of NC_056498.1, forward strand.
AAGCAGCCATTTAAATCTGTCATTCTGGCAAATAAATGGAAGTAATTATTTTACAGTGCAAAGATTACCTGGGCTATTTTAAAATATGACCCTTATATCATGACCCTGTATTGATTCATACCCATCTGCTCACCTCTGACTCATGTTCGGGCTGCTAACGTATGTATACTAACAATACAGCATATTGTTTTACATTATTGTTTTACGTATATCTTAGATCTTTGAGTTTACCATTTGGCGTTTGTTTAGTGTACGTATATCTTAGTGTATATCTTAGATCCTTATAAACTGTTTCTTTTTATACTTCGTATTTTTTTTATTTTGGGGTGTAACTGGGACCCTGTGTAGATAATTTCATTCCACCTCATGTACCACATGTGATGTGAATGACAATAAACTTGACTTGAACTTTTGAATACAATAGTTATAAAAAAAATTAAACACACATTCAGTGTGAAGCTTTATGAATTTTACCTTTGTATTAATATTTTACTGGTAAACAGTCACATTATAATGGTCAATGTGTTTAACAGTTCTAGTTTATGAATATTCTTATCTCAAAGTATTTGAACATTAAAATATGTAAAATTGGTAACAACAGGCAAACTAGACAAGAAAATCTACAGAATCAATGCAAAAAACAATTTAGTTTTCATAAGTGATCATTTATTGAATTACCGTAAATTTCGGTCTATAAGCCGCTACCTTTTTCACAGGCTTTGAACCCTGCAGCTTATATAATGCTGAGGCTAATTTATGGATTTTTTTGGGGATGGGCTAACAAGCTTCCAGCCGCCAAGAACATTTAGCTTCATCACACCTGGGTGCTCACATCTCTCATGTCTCTCTTGAGGGGGGTGGTTCCTCATGACTTAAGACTAGCTGCATAAAAAAGGTTTAATTTTTTTTTTAAATCTGACCAATGAAATTACTAAACAGGTCACTGTGGACCAATGAAACAGAAAGGGGAGGAGAGAACGAGGAGTAGGGAGACTTCCCTGAATGAGCAGAGCAACTTCTGCTCTGCAGAGCACAGTCTTTCAGCAGGAGGAATATGAAGATGGTGATCAATGATTTCCTGGTAGACTACTGTATTTTGACTGAGGACGTGTGATGAAGGTTTTCTGAGGCTGTTCAATTCTAACACTGAAGAAGACTTTAGTGGTTTTAGTGCACAGGATCAATGATTAGCGATCAATGACTTTTCCTGGTAAGCTACTTTATTTTATTTTTAACCAGAAGTGTTACATGCATTGTTCAGAAAACACATTTACAGTACGTATTTGTGTATGTTACCGGTACGTATTTAATTAAAAGTTAAAAAAATCTTTCAGTGTAAATATCTCATGTTACAACATGAATACCTTCGGCTTATGCATTTTTATTTTTTTAATTTAGTGTGTGTTGTTTATATTTGGGTGCGCGCTATAGTCCGGAAATTACAGTATTATTTTTATTTATTTATTTGGGCTGCTCCCTTCTTCGCAAACTAACTCGCACGAAGACTTAGCAATTTGCTGGTGAAGATTCTCACTCATCCAGGACATGATGAATTCAAAAAAACGTCTTCTGAAGACTTGGCAATTGTTTTTTTTGGATGTCCTTCCTGACGCAACCACAGACCACCAAGCAACCACAGCCCTCTGTGTGGAGCAGAGCTGCCATCTAGGGCTCCTGGGGGAGCAGATGGTGGGGGTTAAGAGCCTTGCTCAAAGGCCCAGAGTGGGGCAAATGAGGGTGGAAGCAGGTGTGGGCGCTTCAACTTTCCCACCCACATTTTTGTGTTGGCTGTCAGGGGGGGTTGAACCGGTGACCATCCGATCACAGGCCCACCTTCTCTAACCTCTGCACCACCATATTGAATTAAAACCACTTAAACAAAAAATTATATATATTTTTTTCTTTTGAAAAACCAGAAGAATTCACTGCAGGGAGAAAAGCTCATTCAATTAATTTATCTATTTATGTACTGGTACTATTTATGTATAACTATTTATTTTATGTTATGTTTAGGTTTATTGTTCATTTGTCATATGCAGGCCAACACAAAGTCAACAATGCCATGAAATGTTCAGGAACAGAAAAACCATCTCGACTTGCCAAAAAAACAAACAAAAAAAACCCCAACAACAAGAAATACCAACGCATGCAACAAAAATACAAAACAAAGTGCCAAAAGTGAAAAATAAACATCTACAGCAGCATGGTCCTATTAGCAGTGTGGTTCTGTTAGCAGTGTGGTTCTGTTAGCACCGTGGTTCTATTAGCAGCATGGTACTGTTAACAGTGTGGTTCTGTTAGCACCATGATTCTGTTAGCAGCGTGGTTCTGTTAGCAGCATGGTACTGTTAACAGTGTGGTTCTGTTAGCAGCGTGGTACTGTTAACAGTGTGGTTCTG
>NC_056498.1:6958125-6968196 GCF_014905685.2 Nematolebias whitei
GTACTGTTAGCAGTGTGGTTAGTTAGCAGCATGGTTCTGTTAGCACCATGGTTCTATTAGCAGCATGGTTCTGTTAGCAGCATGGTTCTGTTAGCAGTGTGGTTCTATTAGCAGCATGATGATAACGACTGTGGCAGCAGACAATGACTGCCCTTCAGAACTGGGTCTGGCAGACACAGGACATCCCAAGTTTCCCTGCGGAACCGAACTGTTGGTGAAGATTCTCAGTCATCCAGGACATGATGAATTCAAAAACGTTCAATACGAAAACAACTGGACTTTATTTGTAACAAAAGACGTTAAGGTGTGAGGTGTGATTTGTCAATCTACATATGTTTGTGTATCTTACCTCAGCTTTATAACCTGAATCTCTCACTCACTGCTCTTTGAATTGAGAAAGCTCCTCGGATGAGGAGAGAAACGTCTTCTGTTACAAATAAAGTCCAGTTGTTTTTGTATTGAACGTTTTTGAATGAACCGAACTGTTCCATAGAGTTTGGTCCATGCAGGCAGATGGATGATCGTGGAGACGGCCGCCATGACAGGCCAGAGACCGAGCCCAAGGCGGGAAGGGGGCCTGGAACTGAACCACGATACCAAGGTAATGACATACAAGTGCGTCGCGGTCATACCCGTAGCGTGGGTGAGCAGTGTAAGCACAAAAACGTCAAAACAAAACAAGAGGAATAAAAAAAGAACAAGTCTAAGCGGAGCTCCTATCAGTGCTGCCATACCGCAGCGCACGTGACGTGACATGTTATAATACAAACTGTACATTTGTTGCTTTTATTAAAAGCAAAACATACTTTTTCTTGATGACTAATAATAGTGAATAAATTTAGAGGAAAATATTTAATTAAAAAAACAACTTCTGAGTGCCTTTTAGTCATAAATAAACAACAAGAAATACAGAAGAGTGGGACTTTAACGGTTGTACTTTAACTACCCTAAAGAATATAAATGTTAAAAAAAGTCTCCCTTTGAGGTTTGACATGTTACATGGAATACTGCTGACTTGGCAAAACAAACAGAAAACTTACCGAGCTCTGCCAAATTCCCAAAGGCAATGAGACACATCTCAGTCAGGGCGGTGTTGTGGGAATGGATGCCCAGCAGCTTCACCAGAGTGGGAATCACTCCCATGTTGATCAGCTGGGCTTGTAATGAATCTGCACAAACAATAGAAATAAAAAAGCATAAAAACAAAGACCCGAGCCATGGAGGAGTTTATATGACACATGAAGAGCAGATCTTTACTGATTTTTATAAAAACATTCCAGCTTCTAACGCTGCATTGTCTCTGAAAGGCTCAGCCCATCACACCAGAACGTGATGACAAAAACCATTTACTTCATGTGTGGCTCTCATACTATGGTGATAAAAGAAAAATATTAGCATCTAGGAACAATCATGGCCACTTGTAAACGACACAAAAACAACAACAATAATCTGTTATCTGGGCAGATTTGGACTAAAATATGAAAGTAAACATTAAGGAGCTACACTGAAGTCAGACGAACAGAAGTGGTTTCAGAAAGTATTCATTATCTGTAGCCAACACTACTATTGTTTAAATTATTTTCCTCTAATCATCTAACCTCAGTACCTCATTATAACAGAGTAAAAACAGAACTTTATACATATTTTATTAAAACAGAGAGAACTGATAATTGCAGTATTGCAGACTCTGTGCTGGTCCAATGTGGTGAAGAGGGAGCTGAGCTGTAAGGCAAAGCTCTCGGTTTACCAGTCAGTCTATGTTCCTACCCTCACCTATGGTCATGAACTCTGGATAGAGACTGAAAGAATGAGATCGTGGATACAGGCGGTTGAAATGAGTTTCCTCTGCAGGGTAGCTGGACTCTCCCTTAGAGATAGGGTGAGAACTTCATTAATCCAGGAGAGACTAAGTAGAATCAATGCTCCTCCACATCGAGAGGAGCCAGTTGAGGTGGTTCATCCGGTAAGATGCTTCCTGGGCACCTCCATAGGGAGGTGCTTCAGGCATGTCTGACTGGGAGGAGACCCCGGGCACACTGGAGAAACTATGTCCCTCAGTTGACCTTGGGAGTTGTCCCAGAAGAAATGGAAGAGGTAGCTGTAGAAAGAGATGTCTGGACCTCCCTGATCAAGATGCTGCCCCCGAGACCTGACTTCAGAACAAGAAGAAGAGGATAGATGGATGAATGGATGGATGAACTGATATCCATCAGTATTATAACAGCAGCACTCATAATGTCACACCTGAGATGTTTTCACCCTGACTGATTGGACCTGGTTTGGTCCAGTCCCTTTAGGAGGCCTTCGAGCTGAAAGGTCCAGTCAGAGTAAAGATCAGAGGAGCTGCTTGCAGCTCAGAGACAGTTTGTTTCAGGGCTCAGGTCTGGAGAAGGTTACAAACATTTCTGCTGCACTGAAGATTCCCAAGAGCTCTGAGGCCTCCAGGACTCTCAGAGGAAGACATTTGGATCAACCAGAACTCTGAGCTGGTCTCCACACTGAGCACTAATAAAATGGTCTTAGTGAGAGGAGACCAATAACCTGAAGGTCACTGTGCCGGAGCTTCAGAGATCCTGATGGGACTCAGATCCAGAAGGAGTGGCTCAATGGACGCCTCTGCTTAAAGTCAAACTGTTGAAAGTCGACTTAAAGGACGCTCAGATTGTGAAGAACAAAATGATTTAATCTGATGAAACCAAGATCAAACATCATGATGCATGCTCAATAATCCAGCTCTGAATGGTTTCTTTTTATTAAAACGTTTCGGCGTTAGAAAAAGAACAAAGGACTTCATCAACTTGAAAAAGAAACCGTCCAGAGGACTCGACTGAACTTTGTAGAACAAGATCAAACAGTTTGCTCTCAAACATCAGCATTTTGTCTGGAGGAAACCGGTCTGGCTCAGCAACTACCCAACAGTGAAGCATGGTGGTGGCAGCATCATGCAGTGGGGGAGTTTCTTTTAGAAATGGAGACTGGGAGAGTTGAGGGAAAGAAAAGCGGAGCAAGAAACCCTCAATGAAAACCTGATCCACAGAGCTAAGTCTGGACTGAAGGGTCACCTTTCAATACATAGTGACCCAAAGCAGACAGAGAAGACTCACAGGACAACTCTGTGAACACAGGCCTGACATGGACTCCATCAAACATCTCTGAAAGACACAAAAATGTCTCAAGCATCGGTCCACATCCAACTAGACAGAGATCTGGAGGTGAATCCAGAGTAAAAGGAATGACCTGAGGCTGGACCTGCTTCAGTTCACAAATGGCCCTGATGCTAATGTGATATTTAGCTCTTTCTTTTCCTACATTCATAAAGTCGTATAAAAGTCACTTTTGTTCCCACTGTGTCACCACGAGGTACTGAGAACAAAAACAATAAACAATGAGCAGACGATGCCACAAGTGAGGAGGGTCTGAATACTTTCTGAAGCTGCTGTAAATCAAAGGTCTGAAGTCCCAACGCTGCAAGAAGCGACAAAAACTGGGACTTCGTTCAAAGGCAGTTATTGTTGGGAGTTACTAGATGCCAGAAGTGAACAAAAAGAAAGGTTTTTAATGAATTTTCTATTAAACAGGAGTTAATCAGAATCAGTAATACTTAGAAAAAAGCAGAACAGAAGAAACAACAAGATGGCAATCCTAAATTATTTAAAGATCAAAAACAACAGTATGTAAGGACAAGACAGGCATATAAAGTGAAAATAAAGCTTCATTAAAATAAGAAAACTGACATGCTTTAATTAGAAATCAGGTGTGCCAGGTGTCGGCGATCATTTATTGAAAATAACAAACTAATCTGAAAGCAGGAACAAAATTTCAAAATAATCTCAAATGCTGGCAGCTAATTACAGCAGACAATAGAAAACGTCTTTATGTACTCGTCTTATTAATCACTATTTATTTTCTTTGTATTTTCACTAGCGGAATTAATATTTGTTGTACTGCACCATAATAAGAGCAAGGCACACTTTATACCAGGGTGTCCAAACTTTTTCACTTGTGGGCCAAACCTGTCTAGAAAGGACTTTCAGGACACAAAAATGTGAATTCAAGGTTTCTTCTTTTTTTTAAAGGCATACATGTTTTTAAGATTTCTATTTTAAACTCTCAAACTTTAAAGGGACACTGATGATCAACTTGTATGCGGATGATAACACTTTATACTTCTTTAAAAATATCAGATTTCCTTTTTATCAGTTATTAAATAAACTGCAATCATTTTTGAAAACACGTTATATTTAGTCAAGTTTGATAAATGATCATTCAAGTCTACTTTTAGGTAGAAGTCAGTGAAGGTTTGTGGTGCTTTGTACCATGAAATATGGGGGGGGGGGGTAATTATTGCCAAAGGTTTGTATTTGACTTAATATTGCTCATTTTGATACGTTTTTCATGTGTTTTGCTGTAAACCTAAAAAAATTTATATTTTAAAAGAGTATCATCATTAAATTTGCAGCTGCATCAACTTCTTTTAGTCCACGGGCCAAAATTACACCGTTCTTAAACTGCAGTTGTGGGCCAGATCCTATCAGTAACAAAGCACAGCTGGTAAGGGCCTCAAGCCATTCTTCTAAAACCATCACTACCAGTTTAGTATTGATACCTACTCCCCTAATAATCCCAATCTGCACACTCAGCAGCTCTACAGGTGCTGGTCATAGAATTAGAATATCATGAAAAAGTTGATTTATTTCAGTAATTCCATTCAAAAAGTGAAACTTGTATATTATATTAATTCACTACACAGACTGATATATTTCAAATGTTTATTTATTTTAATGTTGATGATTAGAACTGACAACTAATGAAAATGCCAAATCTCAGAAAATTAGAATATGGTGAAAAGGTTCAATACTGAAGACACCTGGTGCCATTTATCTTGATGTAAGCATCAAGTATATTCAAGTGTTTTCCTTGAAGTTCTCTTTCCCGTAACAACTCCAGTTTTTAGAAGTTACCTCAGTTCTAAAATGCTGCTGAATGCTGCAACAGCTAAAACTTACACCAAAACCACCCATCACCAAACCATCACCAAGTCCCAAGAGACATCAAGGGCTCTCATGTGTCCATGTGATCAACTGGGGTTGACACTCGCACAAGTTAATGGAAAGAATTCTCCACTCGGCCAGAACTTGCGATGTTGGTTGGGGTTTAGGTGTCAGAAATGATAACCATTCCAACAGTTCAACTCACTGCACAGCAGTACTTGTAATTGCCTTCATTATTTTAAATAACATTTTTACTCCAATTTTAAGTAAGGAGTCATCCAAATGAATCAAACCCACTTCATCCATATTAATGTAAGCAATATAAACTAAAATTTAAAGTCTGACAGTATTTTACGACTCATGAGTCGAGTCCAACGATCATATTTCTGTCCCTGATGGGCTTTGGAAGCATGAACACCTTACATATGAGCGTCATCAGCATAACGGCTGACACTCATGCAAGCCCTGTAGCAACAAAACTTCTTGGACACCATTTTTATGATTTTATATTGGAACAAACCACGACTACAGCACAAATTGTATTGTACTAGAAGTTCTGTTTTTCTGAGATCTGGGTCGTTGCTGACATCACATAGCACGTAGGGAGTCATTTTTAGCATTTCTGACCAGCACATTCATCTGTAAAGTTTTTTTTTATTTTTATAATCTTTTTGTAATAAAACATCTTAATGTTTCTGAACTGTGTTTGTAATTCTTGTGTGTTTCAGAGGTTGAACGAAGCTGAGATCCCAGATTCAAATGCAAAACACAGAGCTAATGCTCATTTCTCACAACAAAATGTTGTTCAATACTCATTTTGTATAGAATGAAGATGTTTACTGTACTGGACCAATTTAGAAAACCTCTTTCAGTGTGAATGCAATCATGATGCATTTATGCTCCCAGTTACTAGGTTTTCCTGCTGTTTTCCATGTCTCTGTAAAGTTTTATTTATACAACAACACTACCAGGTATGGCCACAACTCTCTTGGACAACATTGGATGCAGTTACGCACTAGAAAATCACATCTTGCGTGGAGGATGCTACCACCACAGGTATGATGTCTGCACCAAGTTTCCATGACTTTTTCACTTTCGTAGCCTAGGACTGAGACTAGTGCAATTTCATGTATCCAGAGGAAACCGATGCTCTCCTATGGTCATGAGGACCTCACAAAGATCCTGCAAAGACTTTCAATGCTGAGGCTAATTTTTATGTTGCCATGAAAGTGTGTCTAAAGGTGTTGCTGCAGTCCAAAGGAGCAGTTGTTTAAAGCACCTCTATTCATCACATTATTATTTCATATTTACTCAGATGCAGAAAATGTCCCTGGTCGATGAGGGATTTGAATAGTGAATGGTTGTGGTTTCTTTCTGACCTGGAATTGAACCAAGAAAGTACAAACCGGATTCCAAAAAAGTTGGGACACTAAACAAATTGTGAATAAAAACTGAATACAATGATGTGGAGGTGCCAACATCTAATATTTTATTCAGAATAGAACACAAATCACAGATCAAAAGTTTAAACTGAGAGAATGTATCATTTTAAGGGAAAAATCTGTTGTTTCCAAATTTCATGGCATCAACAAATCCCCAAAAAGTTGGGACAAGTCCATTTTTACCACTGTGTGGCATCCCCCCTTCTTCTTACAACACTCAACAGACGTCTGGGGACAGAGGAGACCAGTTTCTCAAGTTTAGAAATAGGAATGCTCTCCCATTCATGTCTAATACAGGCCTCTATCTGTTCAATCGTCTTGGGCCTTCTTTGTCGCACCTTCCTCTTTATGATGCGCCAAATGTTCTCTATAGGTGAAAGATCTGGACTGCAGGCTGGCCATTTCAGTACCCGGATCCTTCTCCTACGTAGCCATGATATTGTGATTGCTGCAGAATGTGGTCTGGCATTATCGTGTTGAAAAATGCAGGGTCTTCCCTGAAAGACGTCTAGATGGGAGCATATGTTGTTCTAGAACCTGAACATAGTTCTCTGCATTAATGGTGCCTTTCCAGACATGCAAGCTGCCCATGCCACAAGCGTTCATGCAACCCAATACCATCAGTGATGCAGGCTTCTGAACGGAGCGTTGATAACAACTTGGGCTATCCTTGTCCTCTCTGGTCCGGATGACATGGCGTCCCAGTGATCCATAAAGAACTTCAAATCGTGACTCATCTGACCACAGAACAGTCTTCCATTTTGCCACACTCCCTTTTAAATGACCGCTGGCCCAGTGCAAATGTCTGAGCTTGTGGAGCTTGCTTAGAAATGGCTTCCTCTTTGCACTGTAGAGTTTCAGCTGGCAACGGCGAATGGCACGGTGGATTGTGTTCACTGACAATGCTTTCTGGAAGTATTCCTGAGCCCATTCTGTTGTTTCCTTGACAGTGGCATTCCTATTTGAGGTGCAGTGACGTTTAAGGGCCCGAAGATCACGAGCATCCAGTAGAGTTTTACGGCCTTGACCCTTACGCGCAGCAATTGTTCCAGATTCTCTGAATCTTTTGATGATGTTATGCACGGTTGATGATGATAACTTAAAAGTCTTTGCTATTTTACGCTGGGTAACACCATTCTGGTATTGCTGCACTATCTTTCTGTGCAACAATGGTGGAATTGGTGATCCTCTTACCATCTTGGCTTCTGAGAGACACTGACACTCTGAGAAGCTCTTTTTATACCCAATCATGTTGTCAATTGACCTAATTAGTGTTAATTGGTCTTCCAGCTGTTCGTTATATGCTCAATTTCCTTTTGCCAGCCACTTATTGCTACTTGTCCCAACTTTTTTGGAATTTGTTGACACTGTGAAATTTTGAATCAACATATTTTTCCTTTAAAATGTTACATTTACTCAGATTAAACTTTTGATCTGTCATCTATGTTATATTACGAATAAAATATTGACATTTGCCATCTCCACATCATTGCATTCAGTTTTTATTCACAATTTGTTTAGTGTCCCAACTTTTTTGGAATCCGGTTTGTAAAATAACATTTTTCTGCAAGATATTAAAGTGAGGAGGAGCTACACTGTGATTTTTTTTTTTTTTTCTTGTCCGAGGCAGCACAAACTGACAGATCCTGGTGAGGGAGTCATTTTATCCACCCCCAGTGGCAGAACCAGGGGGTGGCCAATGGGGTCCTTGGTCACTAGAGATTAACCTTTGGCCACCCCAATTATTTGAGGAAACAATTTTAGGCTAACTAGAAGGATAGTTTCCTCAAATGACAAGGCAACCCAATTTTCAATAGTGATTTTTTTTATGCCTAATGGATATTGGTGCCTCACTTATTTTTTCAAGTTATCATGCTCACAACATGCGCATACAGACAGAGTATCTTCAATCCCCCCTTCACTCTGTAGAGGACAATAATTGATTTTGTGTTATAAATCTGACTCACACACAGTTTCTAACAGCCAGAGTTTTTCTATGCTCCCTCAGTTACTTCACAGTTAATTACAGATTTATGTTGCAAGATCCTCTGTTATTGGCAAAAGATTTTACGTTCACAAATCAACACGGTTTCACATCAATCACCAAGCGTCATTCGCCTCGTCTGCTCAACAATGTGCTGAAATGTCTATGAGGAGGAACTGGGCATGTTTATAGTGACAGATGGTGCACGCATCAGGATTCAAGTGCTGTTTTTCCTTCTTCTGCAATTTCTTTCTAAAATTAATCAATAACAACTGAATGAATTAGAAAAAAATTCTTATTTATAAATAAATGAGAGCAACGTAAATCAACACCAGTCAACACCTAAACAAATTATCTGAGGTCCGGGAGTCTTAGGTTTAAAATGTATTGACATTTTAAATAAACGATGTGTCTGATCATTTTTGACAAACTAAATATTGACAGAACTTTTTATTTCTTAGATTTGGTTTTGGTAAGCATTTTCCATCTCTGGAGCTTTTTTTGATCACTGTGCTGTAAATTAATAAAGTATAAACTATAAATCATGAGAATCCTGAAATTTGTCATTGGACAATCTGCTGTTGGTGCTGGATAAAAAAAACAAGGAACAAGATATGAGGAACCTACAAGTCTAAAAGGAACATAAACTCTTTGTCAAGTCCAACACCCACCATTTATTACATATAAAGACAAATATACTAGAGTCAACAAATAAAAAACTATGTTCTGTGGCAAACAATGAAACATAGAGCAAACTAGAAGATTTCAAGCAGTTTCCCTTCATTTCCATTTATGGGGTGTGATGTCACACCAAGGAACCAAACATGCAAGACCATCAAAATACCATTGTGCATGGTTCTTCACCTGTGAATACACACTCCTGCCTGTGAATACGCATTCCTGCCTGTGAATACGCACTCATGCCTGTGAATATGCACTTCTGCCTGTGAATACACACTCCTGCCTGTGAATACACACTCCTGCCTGTGAATACACACTTCTGCCTGTAACTGCACACTCCTGCCTGTGAATACGCACTCCTGCCTGTGAATATGCACTCCTGCCTGTGAATACACACTCCTGCCTGTAACTGCACACTCCTGCCTGTGAATACACACTCCTGGCAGTGAATACACACTCCTGGCGGTGAATACACACTCCAGCCTGTGAACACACACTGACTGCACACTCCTGGCAGTGAACACACACTCCTGCTTGTGAACACACAAACCTGACTGACCACTTCTTGGCAGTGAACACATACTCCTACTTAAAAATACACACTCCTACTTGTGAATACACACTCCTACTTGTGAACACACTCCTACTTGTGAATACACACTCTTGGCAGTGACTGCATAAACACTCCTGACCGTAAATCCACACTCCTGACCGTGAATACACACTCCTGACCGTGAATACACACTCCTGACCGTGAATGCATACTCTCGACCGTGAATGCGTACTCTCGACTGTGAATGCGTACTCTCGACTGTGAATGCGTACTCTCGACTGTGAATGCGTACTCTCGACTGTGAATGCGTACTCCCGACTGTGAATGCGTACTCCCGACTGTGAATATACACTCGACTGTGAACACACACTCTTGACTGTGACTGCACACTCCTGACTGTGACTGCACACTCCTGACTGT
>NC_056498.1:6968206-6968487 GCF_014905685.2 Nematolebias whitei
TGACTGTGACTGCACACTCCTGACTGTGACTGCACACTCCTGACTGTGAATACACACTCTTGACTGTGAATACACACTCCTGCGTGCGAATACACACTCCTGGCAGTGAATGCACCCTCGACTGTGAATACACACTCCTAACCTAGAATACACATTCCTGGCAGTGAATAAGCACTCCTAACTATGAATACACCCTCCTGACTGTGAATACACCCTCCTGACCGTGTATACACACTCCTGACCGTGAATGCACACTCCTGACCGTGAATGCACACTCCTGA
>NC_056498.1:6968497-6969009 GCF_014905685.2 Nematolebias whitei
CTCCTGACCGTGAATGCACACTCCTGACCGTGAATGCACACTCCTGACCGTGAATGCACCCTCCTGACTGTGAATGCACCCTCCTGAATGTGAATACACCCTCCTGACTGTGAATGCACCCTCTTGACTGTGAATGCACACTCGACTGTGAATATACACTCCCGACTGTGAATGCACACTCCCGACTGTGAATGCACACTCCCGACTGTGAATGCACACTCGACTGTGAATGCACACCTCGACTGTAAATGCACACCTCGACTGTAAATGCACTCTCCTGACTGTGAATACACACTCTTGACTGTGCATACATACTCTTGACTGTGAATACACATTCTTGACTGTGAATATGCACTCTTGACTGTGAATATACAGTACACTTCTGACTGTGAATATACACTCCTGACTGTGAATACACACTCGACTATGAATACACACTCTTGTCTGTGAATACACACTCTTGACTGTGAATACACACTCTTGACTGTGAATACACACTCTTGACTGTGAAT
>NC_056498.1:6969019-6982989 GCF_014905685.2 Nematolebias whitei
TGTGAATACACACTCTTGACTGTGAATACACACTCTTGACTGTGAATGCACACTCCTGACTGTGAATGCACACTCTTGACTGTGAATGCACACTCTTGACTGTGAATGCACACTCTTGACTGTGAATGCACACTCTTGACTGTGAATGCACACTCTTGACTGTGAATGCACACTCTTGACTGTGAAGATACACTGTTGACTGTGAATATACACTCCTACCTGTGCCCAATCCCTGGCGGGCCGTCATCAGCCTTCAGTAATCATTGTCTGTGTGTTCAGGTGTTTTCACTGATTAGTTTGTTTGTGCTGTTTTTTTTTATACTTGTGTGGTCCAAATGCAAAGAACAAACAAGCATTTAACTAATATTTTCTTCAACAGATTAGAATGGTGGGAGCTGGACTTTAACTGTGACATGTAGGTCTACACACTGGGGACTGGCACTCCTTAAATTAGCTAGAAAAGTTACAAATACAACATAACTGATGATAAGCAGCTAACAGCTCAGTTGAAAATCTAAATGTTTGGAATGAAGGCACTGCTAGGGTGAAAGCAAACATTTAAAGTCATATTACCTCAAAAGTGACGTTAGAAAGCAAGCAAATGTGACAGAAAGACATAGATCAGTCTAAAGCAGAGAATCCACTCCCAGTCTGTGCAAAGGAAAGAGATAACCTGCTGATTAGTCAAGAGCAGTAAACATTGAGTCTTGGGGGAGGATGGTTATTACCATTATCATTGCTATAGTTCACCAGCATGCCACAAAAGACTGTCAAGAGCTTCTCATTTTCCGGATCAGTATTTTGGAAGAGAGATCTAATGAGTTCAGCTATTATTTGAGCCCCTCCTGCCAGGTGAACTGCACTCCTGCCCTCATCTGAAAAACAAAGAGGCCGGGACAAAAATCAAACACAAAGAAAAAAAGTCAGGCAAAATAAATACATTCTAAAAGAAATATATGAAAATAAACTTAAATTAAATATTGATACTTTACAAATCAGTGAAACTAATAAAAAGAACTAAACGGGGTAAACAGTCACAACACTGAATAAAACAAACTGAAAGAAAATTCAACACTGTACAAAAGTCTTAAAACTCCCAATTAAATTAACATAAGACAATATTTAGAGCTTCATCTTTTGCTTTTTTGTTACGTTGCAGCCTGGTGCTTGCATTGTTTTTTAATTACCCTATTCTCTGTACAGTATCATAATGACATGATGAAATAGAATATCACACCGTTTTGTAAATGTATTGAAATAAAAATCTGAAATGTTGAATTTCCATATATATTCAGACACGTTGCAATAGCACTACTAGTTTAGCTCAGGTGTTTCTCATTTCTCTTCCTTGCTGCAGTGTTTCTACTCCTCTATCAGTCTCCCTGGGTGAATACACTGATTGGACACCATTTAAAAAAGACGCTCTTCTCTATAGCAGGCCTCGTTGGCGTCTCCAGAGCAAAAACCAAACCACGAGGTTAAAGGAATTGCCTGCAGAGCTCAGAGATAGGACTGTTTTAAGACAAAGGTCTAGAGAAAGTTACAAAACCATTTTTCCTGTACTGAAGGATCTGAAGGTGGCCCCCTGAACGTGAACTCTCAGTGGCGATTTTAGTCTCTTTTTGGGGGTGCTCAAGCACCCTTGAAATTTTAAGAAACCGTCATTAGGATTTTGTAAGGAAGCTTAGTTCTCAGCTCTTAGATTCACTGAAATATTTGATAAATTTGAAATAAATATGGAATAAATGATAACACTCTTAAACGAACCAGTGAAATCTATGATATTTTTTGTACGAGTCGGATCCTCAATGCCACATGTCAATCAATCCAGTATGCTCATTAGCAATTGACCAGTTGGCAACCTCAATTTGTTCCAAAGATAAACAGCCCTTACCTGCAGGAGCTGCATCCACTTTTCTCCTTACAAATGCTTTGCAGTCAGAGGTTAATGGTTAAATTAAAGGTTAAAGCTAGTTGTGCTTTGTTTTGTGTGTTTTTATGTAGATATAGGTTGCAACTTCTGGTGGTATAAGTTTTATCTTTATTTGCTATGATCTTTTAAAAGACCTATTTGTGACTGAGTTCCTTGTTTTCGGCCATACCACCCTGAACACGCCCAATTTCATCTGAGTTTGGAAGCTAAGGAGGGTCGGGCCTCCTTAGTACATGGATGGGAGACCGCCTGGGAATACCAGGTACCGTACGTAAGCTTTTGCACTTCTCAGAAACCACACCATGGAGTGCCTTGTTCAAGCCAATAGCCATTGTCAGCACTGCTAAAGGTCAGATCCTAGAATTGCTCCTGTGAACTCTGTTAGTCTTGGATGGAATAAGTTTGGCAGAACCAGGAGCTGGTCTCCACACTGAACACTCGTAGGAAAAGGCTTTAGTGTGGAGGCCAAGACGTTGATGGTGATTATGACTTGAGCTTCAGAGATCTTTGAAGGGGAACCAGAACTGCAGATCTTCACCCATCTGGACTTTGTATCAGAGTTGCTTGATAAGCCTCAGAGTAAAGCTCTTGAAAGTCCACTTGAGGACTCTCGGGGTGTAAAGAATAACATTCTATCATCAGATGAAACGAAGACTGAACAGTTTGGTCTAAGAAATTTAAAATATGGAGAAAACCAGGAACTGCTCATCACCTGCTCAACATCATCCCCACAATGAAGCATAGTGATGAATACGCAATGAGAAAAAAGTGCAAAACCCTGCAGGACTGAATATTCATGTTTCTGTTCAGTTCAGGCTATCCATGAATGCTGACTCGCCATTGAATTTAGTGTAAAAGCAATAAAATAATAATTACTCATGGACTTCATTAACCCAGAATGTGTGAGGATGGACAGTACTTTACCAGGTCTAAGGCTACGTTCATACCACAGACCCACATCAGATTTTTTTGTCCCTATGTGACCCACATCGGCTATTTTCTTGACAGTTTCAACGTGACAAATCAAATTTGTTTAGTTGTTTGTTTTCAATTTCGACCCAGGTCTTCTTCATATGTGGTACTGAACCAGATCCATATCTGATGTTTTTCCAGGATGAGCGAATCTATCCCAAGTATTAATAATAATGATACCACCCTCATGCAGTTTAAATCTTGGAACTCTGCTCGTCTTCAGCTACAGAACAAAAGTCTAGTTGCTTCACCTTTGTTCTTTTAATTTCCATGTCCTGGATGGTTGAATCTACAGCAACAGACAACACCAAAGCTGGTGGCAGACCGTATCAAGAAGACCAACGTGACAGGATCAATGCTTGAGTTTGTTTCTACCTGCAGTACATTGCTTTTATTCCAGAAATACAACACTAGCTGGAGGAGCCATCAAGAGGCAAGAATAAATGTAAACACTGGACCAAACAAACTTGTCAGATAATAATTACATTGGTTCTGACTGAGCTGTTGCCTCTCAGTACCTATGTTTACGTGTGCAAAATTCTTTGACCGGATTGAAGTGTTTTCAGATTAAATAATTCAAATGTATCATTTACATGGGCAAAATCTGTTCACAACGAGCGTTTACATGCAGCGGGCTTTTATTCTGAATAGAAGTACTGACAAGTGCAGAGTGGTAAATAAACTCACTTAAAAAAAACACAGAAGAAGTTCTACTTCCAGTTTACTTCTGGGATGAACGTAAACAAACCTGAGCACCCACAATGGACCCGCGACAGGTTTTAATGATGGTGGAGACGTTACTGCACTCCCTGACTGAGCTACAGGTGATACAGATCATTTTGAGCTCTTTCAAAGTTTCTAGTAGAAATGTTGTCGCTCACTGACCAGTTTTAATTCCCCGACATATTAACATCTAGCCAGGTGGAAATATGTGAGGTAGACAGGTCGCACAGGCACAGTCAGGTCAGTGACCAAGTGTGGCGTTTACATGACGCATTTTTATTCCTAATGGCCGTTTAATCCAATTACTTATGTCCATGTAAACATAGCTAGTGAGAAGATTGCCGGTTCAAATCCCAGCCAGGGGCCATTCTGAGAGTTTGCATGTTCTCTCCATGCATGCGTGGGTTTTCTCCAGGTGCTCCAGTTTCCTCCCACAGACCAAAAACATGCATGTTAGACTGATTGGTAACTCTAAATTGTCCCTAGGTGTGAGTGAGAGAGTGAATAATAATAATAATAATAATAATTATAATAATAATAATTAATTTAATTTGTAACGCACTTTTCATTAACAAAAATCTCAAAGTGCTACAGAGTGCAACTAAAATCAATGATAAAATGGTTAATAATGAATGGTTGTTTGTCTCCATGTGTCCCCAGTGTTTCCACTGGATAACTCGTCATGGCAGGACACTCATTTAGTCTGTGATTTTTGTCGAGGATGGAGACGCGTCCTGAGATGTGCAGCACACTGTTTATACAGACAGTTTCAGAGTGTGTGTGTGGAGGGGGGGTTCAGAGTGAGGATTCAGCATGAGGGAAGAGGCTGCCCTTAGCTTTTTAGCTAGTGCACCTGTATTGCGAGCCACTAGCTTAGCATTATGTCAGTGGTGGTTTGTGTGTGAGTGTGTGTGTGTGGTAGTTAAGTAGACGGGGCGTTCGGTTCTGTTGACAGGGTGGGGCGCCCTGCTTGTGTAATGGTAGGGGAAACACTGGTCCCTGTGATGGACTGGAGACCTGTCCAGGGTGTTCTCCACCTCTCACACAGTGATAGCTGAACATGGGCACCAGTGACCCACGTGACCCGAATAGGAAGAAGCGTGTAAAGATAATGGATGGATCTGATTGAAGAACTTCAGAGCTGCGTGTGATGTCATGTTTTCTTCCTCTGAACTGTAACCAGTTCCAACTGGAGTCTGATGGAGGTCGCAATTTAATGATAATGTGAACGATAACAAAAAATAAATCAGATCTGAGCAACAAAACAAAATTAGAATAAAACATTAAGACCTACAGTGTGAACGCAGCCTAAGATCTAAACAGAGAGGTCAGAAAGTCTGTGTCTTACTGGAACAATACTGTTTGAGAAATTCTCTCATTCTTTGACATGTTTTGTCTAAAGAACCACTCTCACGGCAGGTGAAGATTTTAACGGGTATTTATATTTGCAAGGTCAGATTTCAGGACAGGTTAAATACGTAATCTATATAAACACACATCGATGTATACGCATGAAAACCAGACTAAGAAAAAAGTCACGAGCCGTTACCTGCTCGCCTTTACACTCCTCTCATTTCAGAGTCCAACAGAGTTCAGAGGTCGTTCTTGAAGCCAGCTGCAGTCTTCTTACAAAGCATTCTCTTTTTACGCAAGCATATGGTTCATGGGCAGAGATAAGACAGCGTATTGGGAGACGGTTCAGCTTGTCTTGGGCTTTTTGTTCTCAGAGCAGAGGGGGTGAGTGTTCTCAGCCATAATAAAAGCAGCCATAACCTTTGACCAAAAGTTCCCTGACAACTACCATTCTTTTTTATGTGTCCAGGCCTCATAAATAAAGCAAATTTACCACAGTCAGCTTGAGTAAAATAAGCATGAACTGAATATTACTGTCATGGCCTCGAAAACTGTTAAGCTGTCGATGCAAACAGCACGTGGCTGTATCTCCGTCCCCCCACCTTCTAAAACTGTCAGTATAAACAGCGCGCTGCACAGCTATCGCCCATGCAGTAATTATCAAACAGGAGGCTCGTACCTATTTGCTTAGTTAAATTCAGGTGGCAACTTTTTTTTGGCCAGGCAGTGTATATTACAGCTCTTATTATTCCATATTTTCTTAACCGAGCATTTCTCTGTCAGACTGCAGGCTTACTTGTGGTTCCTAGAGTTTCCAAAAACAGAATGGGAGGCAGAGCTTTCAGTTATCAGGCTCCTCTCTTGTGGAACCAACTTCTAGTTTCTGTCCATGAGGCTGAAACATCGTCCAGTTTTAAAACTGGGTTTAAGACCTTCCTTTTTGATAAATCCTATAGTTAAGGTTTCCTGAGCTATCCCTTAAGCTATGCTGCTATAGGTTTAGACTGCTGGAGGACAAACTGACCTAATTTCATCAAATGAATGAGATTGTAATTATTTCTATCCTAACATGTTTTTTTTCTCTTTCCTCCTAGTGAGGACCTGCTCGCCTCCATTCTGGACATGACATTCTGTGTCTGTTCCTCTCAAACCCAGCTGGTCGAAGCAGATGGTCGCTTGTCCTGAGCCTGATTCTGCTGAAGGTTTCTTCCTGTTAAAAAGGAGTTTTTCCTTTCCACTGTCTACTTTGTGCTTGGTCAGGATGGGAGACTGCGACCAAATGATGACTTGACACGTCTGCTGGCTATGCTACCCTGCCTTAGTTAAATAATGTTACTAATTGAATTTTTTATGTTTATGAATGTTTCTGTTCAGTGCCCTGAGATGACTTCTGTTGTGACTTGGCACTATATAAATAAAATGAATTGAATTTCTGCTCCTTTTTGTTAGTGAACCAGCTTCATTATGAAAACAGTTAAAAGTTTCTGGGTGGGCCTTAGAGGTAGCTAGTAGCTGCTTCTCCACACCGTCCCAATGTGTGGATCATGAACCCACGTTCACCAGCTGAGATCCCTCCTCGCTCGAACAGATGTCACCAGATTCCACAGATACCAGCTTTTCAACAGGACGAGAAGCTCTGCACCAAAACTAACAGCTGTGATTAAAGCCTCTAACGCTGCCTGCAACATTAGGATTAACCTCTGCTGCCGGCCTCTGAGGCCGCTCCACAAATGCAGACATCATGTTTCTTAGAGCAGATGCAGTAGAAGTACAATCAGTGAGATTACTTTCTGATGAACTGTGATCCTTTTGTTTTTGGTTCACATATTTCTGAGCAAACGGATTTGATGCAGTTACACATGACTTGATGTGAGGACTAAAACACATCTTACAGTCACATGTTTTGTTGAAACTTCAAGCAAATTTTTCATTTGGTGCGTGTTTATTATTTACAGAAAGCTCATAATTTGTCAAGATCAAACAATAAGAGTCTTTGTAGCAGTCGATGTAAATGAGCTACTGTGTCAGAGATTCTCAGAGAGAAGCCACAGAGAGACTGAAAGGAAAAGCGAGCTGTATGATGTTCCCCGTCACTGTAGAGCTTGAATATTGAAAGTTTGTAGTTTTCAAGATGAGTGTTTTTCTGGACTGGAACTGAACAGGGAATGAAAGTAAACCTAAATGTTTTTGCTGCAACATATTAGAGTGGGTGGGAGTTACACAGTGTTTAAGAGAGGGGTTTTTTTTCTTGTCCGAGGCAGCGCAAAGTGATGGATCGTGGCGAGTGGAGGGAGAAATTTTATCCACCACCTGGTGCAGTGATGGAGCCAGGGGGTGGCCATTGGTGGCCTTGGCCCCCATAAATTAATCTTCTGCCACCCCAACATTCTGAGGAAACTATTTTTAAGAAATATAAAAACTAGAAAATATAGGTTTGTCAATAAGAGTGGTTGATTTACTCACAAACACAAACACAATGTTTCCCCCGGGTCACTTGCCTTAGCATGGCGCTCAAGTTTTCAAGTATTTTTGTGGGGCGGGGGGTGTTAAGAGGGACACGTGCTACTCTCGTGCCGGCAGTTGTCGACCGGGAGATAGGATGCATGAGAGGAGCGGAGCTACTAGCGTGTTTGTATTGCACACTGATAGCTTAGCATTACGTCAATGCCAGCAGTTGTCAACGAGGTAGAGGATGGAGGGATTGTTGTGGTGAAAGACCATTTGGTAGGAGGTAAGCTCAGTTCTGTTGACAAGGTGGGGTGCCCTCCTTGTACAACAATAGGGTAAACACTGATAGCCATCCATCCATTATCTTTACCCGATTCTTCCTTTTCGGATCATGGTGGTCACTGGTGCCCATGTCCAGCAATCACTGTGTGAGGGGCGGGGAACACCCTGGACAGGTCTTCAGACCATCACAGGGACACATAGAGACAAATGAGACAAACAACCATTCACTCTCTCACTCACACCTACGGACAATTTAGAGTTACCAATCAGTCTAACATGCATGTTTTTGTTCTGTGGGAGGAAACTGGAGTACATGGAGAAAGCCCATGCATGCACGGAGATAACATGCAAACTCCACCCAGAAAGGCCTCCGGACGGAATTTGATTTGGCAACCTTCACGCCGAGAGGTAACAGTTCTACCAACTGAGCCACCATGCTGCCCAAAACACTGATATATATACATATATACATACATACATACATACATACATACATACATACATGCATGCATACATACATACATACATACGGTGGTGGCCATCTTGGATTTTGACTTGGCAACCCAATTTCCAAAAGGAAACTTTCTTACGCCTAGACGCAGCCACACAACCTCACTTATTTTTCATGTATCACGCTCATAACACAGACAGATGGACAGAGGATATTTCCAACTCTCCTCTTGGCACTGCGACGGGAAACAATTATGAGCTGGTACTCTAAAAATGTTGATGCTTTTATCTGAAATGTTTCAACAGTTATAGAATGAAGTAAGTATAAATGGAAAAAAGAAATAAAATGTCCATTTCAGAATTCAGCTGCTCCAAGAACCATCTTCCTCATAATAACGTAAAGTGATAGTCTTTATTACTTCGTTAGTCTCGCACATTGTCATGGAAGAAATTTATCCTATTCTTCTTTATCCACCTTCTTCCTGGTGGCTCTACAGTATAAATGATTATGGTACAACTTCCTGTCAGACAGGAAGTAGCAGTGAGCATTGGTTAGCCATGGTAGCAGAGCATGGACCGCACTTTATTTGAAAGTTACTTGCATTCAGTTTAGCAGATAACACTCTGTTCTTGTTTTGTTTACATTTGTTTAACAACCATAACGTTTATTAAAATAGCTGTGCTGAGTTCAGGTACCTGTTGTGTACAGGGCTGCACTAACAACCAGACCAAACTAAATCAGTGACCACAACAACAGAGTTTGTACACGGACCCAAAACAAAAAGAGTTCCTGTGAAAAGAGGTCTAGTTTCCATCTCCTACCTACAGATGAGGAATTAAGGTCGTTTTCACACCAGATAGTCCGGTAGACTCGGTTCGGTTGGGACCAATATTCATGAGCTTTTGTTTACATTTGAGCTGGTGCGTTTGCATTCACACTGCAATGTGCAGTCGAGTCAACCTGTTGAACCAACCTGTTCCCCCGCTCGCCTGTGGGGGCGCTGCACCAAGAACTACTGAAAGAAACGACACAAAAAACCTCTGAAGACACTTCTTCTTCTTCTTCTGTAAATAAAAATAAAAACGAAGTGGCATCAAGTTTTTGCAGTTTTAGGAGTTATATTTTGTCATTTTTCAAAAATGGACTTAGCATGAGCAGAAGATGAGACAGAAGACCATGGAGAATATTGTTTTTCCACACAAGGCAGCTGACGGCTCCATATAAGGTAAAAGCAATGTGTGTTTGTTTGTCCTGTGGAGCGGGTCCGGTCTGTTTACATTCACACTGTACTCGAACCGCGCTGGAGTTCTCTTCTACTGGACCGAGACCTAGGTTTTAGCCCGGGCCAGAGTTCGCCTTTTTGTTCCGTGACAGAGTTCGATGGTGCGTTCACACCTCCATAAACGAATCAGACTTTCTAGGAAAACGAGCTAGAGTTCGATTAAAGCGGACTAAACAGGGCTGGTGTGAATGCACTCTATGAAGAATGTGGTTGAAAACTCTGAACCTGAAGAGACCACCCAAAACGCTGGATGTGTGCTCATTTCACTTTGTTGACAAACGGCTGACGGAGGAGAACCTGCATCCTACTTTGTGTCTGGACGACAATAAACCACCGGAGAAGAGACGCCGGATCCTCAGAAGGATTGAAAACAGTGACGAGAACATCAGGGATGATTTCAAGTGTATGGAGGTCACAGCTTTATAGTATTTGTTTGTCTTCAGTTTTATGATTTTCTCTGTAATGAACCCAAGCTCAGTGATGGAGGAATTTAAGGCTTTGGCTGAGCTCTGTGTCTGATTTAAGGTCAATAAGATTGTGTCCCACCTCTTTTAACAAAACACCACCGACCTTATTACTTTGTAGATACTGATACACCTCAGGGCTTTTCAGGTTGTTCATCGCTTCACCGTCAGAAGAACAGTCAGTGAAGTAGCTAAATATGCTAGTAGATGTAGCTAAATATGCTAGTAGTTGTAATATTCTATGCTGTGGTGTGCTGGGGCAGCAGGGTGAAGAAAGCTGATGCCAACATACTCGATAAACTCATCAAGAGAGCTGGCTCAGTTCTGGGAGTGGACCTGCAGTCTCTGGCAGAGGTGTCTGAGCAGAGAATGCTGAGGAAACTGCTCCAGATCCTGAACAACACATCACCCCCCCCCCCCCCCCCTGCATGACACACTGGACTCTTACCGCAGCACCTTCAGTTGTAGACTGAGACCACCGAGGTGCTCCACAGAACAACACAGGAAGTCCTTCCTCCTTGTGGCTATCAAACCTTCCCCCCACCCCCCACCCCCTACACATAGGACAATAAAATTAATCCTGCACCACAATAAACACACAGTTTCTGCTGCACAGCTGCAGAAAGAAAAGCTTTGCAGAGAGTGGTGAAGGCTGCACAGAAGTCTGTTGGAGTCAGTCTCCCCACCATCACAGACATCTACACCTCTAGATGCAGGAAGAGGGCCACCTGCATCATGAAGGACCTCACTCACCCAGCACACACACTTTTTGCCCCGCTCCCCTCAGGAAGGAGGTTGAGGAGCATTAAGTGTAGAACCACTAGACTGAGGAACAGCTTCTACCCTGAGGCTGTTAGACTCATGAATCCTTAATCAGCATCATCACTGTAATGACATTTAACTGGTGATATGTCACTTATCTGTGCTGCTGATTATCCATGCTGCTGATCTCTTTCTTTTAGGCTGCTGTATTCATACCCATCTGCTCACTACAGACTCATGTTCAGTCTGCTGTTTAATACATCGTATTATTTTATATGACCGTATTAGTGTTTAGTTTATATCTTAGATCCTTATATACTGTTTCTTTTTATACTTTATATTTTTGCTATTATTGGATGTAACTGGGACCTTGAGTACACAATTTTGTTCCACCTCATGTACCACATGTGATGCGAATGACAATAAAGAACCTTGAAAACATTAATTTTTTAGACCAGTTTTAGACCTTAATTGTTGGTATTTTATATTCTGTTATTTTTTTTATTTCTCAGTTGTTTTTTTATATCTTGTGTGATATATGTTCCTTTGTACTGAAACTCTGGCACAACAATTTCCTGCAGGATCAATAAAGTTCTCTTATCTTATGTAATCATCATCCACTTCTTCAGCTCGTCCTCCATCCCTCGTCCTCAGCAGGCAGTGGTGTGATTAAATTGTCTTGTTTGAGCTCTGACAGCTGGTGTTCCTACATGTTTATATTAAATCCACAATGCTTGGAGAAACTACATTAGCTCGGACTGTTCGCACATAAACAAATGCTTGTTCTGGTCTGAGCCAGAAGTCACACCCATAATTCACAAAAGGCAGCCTGGGGGCGAGGAATAAGGTCAATAATGTTGCTTCAGTTCATTGAGGTGTGCAAGTGCTGTAGATTAATTAATTAATCTTTCATTTGGTGATAAAAGCATAAAATTTGGAACAAATGATCTCGATGGTGTACATGTAGAAAAACATGGGAATTGTTTTCCTAAAATGTCCACCTTCAGAAGTTATGGTTTGTGGTTTTGACCTGAACTGATGATGATAATAATAAATAATAATAATAACAATAATAATATTAATAATAATGTGTTGTCATCATTGTATGTTCCCATACAATGGTGAAATCGTCTTTCTGTATTTAACCCATCCACCTCCAGGCAGAGCAGTGGGTGGCCTTTGGAGGCACCTGGGGAGCAACTGGGGATGGGGTGTCCTGCTCAGAGACACCACGAGATGTGCAATGGCTGGGGATTGAACTCAGGACCTTTGGATCCCGAGTTGGCTGCCCTTCCCCTACGAGGTGGAATCATTCAAATTTTCCAGTCTTTGTAGCAAAATATAGGTTTTGGGGCAAGTTAAATTTAATTCTGGAGTCCAAAAAGTTAATTTTCAAATTGCAGATATAAAAGTGTATTTTTACCATAAAAGAGGGACTTGAATGAGTGAAGTAATGATTTGAAACGCATGAAATATTTTATAAATTGTGTGTGATTACACAAGATTTTGACAATGACACATAATTACTTTGCCCTACTCATCATATGAAAAGCAGTTTTTCTCCATATAAAAGCAGCCATTTTTAATTTTCAGGTGGATTCCATGATTTTATTAAAACGCAGGTCATAGACATTATTCAGGTCACATCTGGTGCTTGTATCACCACTTCATCTGCAGCGCTATGCAGACGTCCATTTATCTCAAGCTTTAAATATCCCACCAGCTTTCCAATCAAACCGAGGACTGAAGTTGAAGTTTTTTGTTATTTCTGACCTGCTCTGTTGTAGATCAGCTGCTGTATTTGGGATCTTTGTCCTGTTGGACCTGGTTTGGTGCAAACTTAAGCTGTTGGACAGATGGACTCACATGTGACTATGAACCCTTTGGTCTCTGAGGAGTTCATGGACACCTCAATGACTGCAAGGAGTCCAAACCATCATCCATCCACTAACGTGCTGACAGGAGGGTTGTGCTGTAGGTGCGAATATGCTGTATTGTTTTTGATAAATTTGACACTATGCATTATGGGTAAACATCTCTACTTTGATCTCATCTGTCTTGTATGTCCAAAGGACTTTGATCCAATAAGTTCTGTGTTTCATTCAGATAAACTTTCATAGAAAAGACGTTTTCTGCTGCAACCCTTCCAAACAAGCCATATTTGTTCAGTCATTTTTAACTGTCCTGTCATGACCTTTAACCTGACTGAGGCATGAAGAGTCAGACGGAACTTTTTGATTTTTTGTCATTTCTCTGAGGATTACGCGGCCTGAACTTGGGGTGAACTTGCTGGGACCCCCAGATAAACTGGTAGCCGTCTTAAATGTTTTGAATAATAATTTTCTCTGTAGAATGGTGGACACCAAATGGTTTGCAAATGACCCTTTACCGATGGAAAGCAACAGTTGCCTCTCTTCGGTAGCAATTGTTATTTTCCATTGTTGTTAACATGTACTTGAATGGTATAGAAAAGATGTGTTCATTTTTTCCACCTGCTGATGCACTTTGGCTTAGTTTCTGTTAAAGAAGTAAAGACAGAGTAAATGCTTTACGATGTAAAACCCATGAACTTGGATACAGTTTTTGCTAAAATACAAAAATTCACACAACGAACAAATTCAATTATTCACAAACTGTTCATGCTTTTTAGTACCCATTTTAGAAATAACAACCCCTCTATCTCAGCACTCACAAAGTAAATCAAAGTCTTACTTACGGCTGTCATAACATATATTGCCCAGCGCTCGGCCCGTCTGCAGTAAGAGTTCCTGGTCAGTGGAGTTTAACAGCTGAACTAGAGGAGAGATGAGGCCAGCGTCCACACAGGGACTCCGCATGAACTCTGGAGACAGAGGAAGGAATTGGAGAGGAGATCACCAGAATGTACTCCACCTTTGGTCAAAGAGGCAAATCAAGGTAATTATTTATATATTGGCATTTTACCTGAAGATCAACACGATTCATTAAGTTTGAGAACAATGAAAACAAGCACTACACCACTGTCCCCAGTCCCTGAGGGGTTTGAACAGAGAATGTAGTTTTGGAGATGAGATTTTTCTGGAGTGGAAATAAACAGAGAATGCAAATAAATCTTTTAAACCATTTGATGGAGCCATATGGTGGCTTTGGCCACCATACATTACTTGTCTCCTGGGTTTTTGTCGACGGGGGGAGTTTGGTTGACGTAGTGCCACGTTAACGCAGCACTTGTTGATGGGAGGGGGTAGTCTGAATGATTTAGAGTCTGAGCAGAGCTGCTACAGTTTCCGCTACCCATCCGGAAGTGGCGGAGCTGCATGG
>NC_056498.1:6983389-6999467 GCF_014905685.2 Nematolebias whitei
ATAATGGGAAAAAAAGATTGAGATAAATGCAAAATTATTAAAAATAGAAAACTAAAAAATCACATTTACTCAAGTATTCACAGCCTTTGTTTAATACTTTACTGATCCACCTTTGTCAGCAGTTACAGCCTCCAGTCTTCTTGAATATGATGCTAGAAGCTGAGCACACCTCTCTTTAGATAGTTTGTCTCATTCTTCTTTGCAGTACTTCTCAAGCTCCATCAGGTTGGATGGGAGACGTCTGTGCATCAATTTTCAGATATCTCCAGAGATGTTCAATAAGGTTAAAGTCTGGACTCTGGTCCATCCAGGACCTTTACAGAATGGTCCTGAGGCCCCTCCTTTGAGATCTTAGGCATGTGCTTTGGGTTGTTGTCCTACTGAAACATGAACCGTCGCCCCAGTCTGAGGTCAGGAGCGCTCTGGAGTAGGGGTTGAACGACTACATAATTTTTAAACTCGACATTAACATAATAAAACTTGAGTAGAACTCGAGTAGTTGATGACATCATAGGATCTAAAGATACAAAAATAAATAAATAAAACCGCAAAAAAGTGTCATTTATTATTTACCAAAAAAAAAAAAGGACCAATTTGGGAGCATATATTATGTTCCTACCATTTATCGTACTGCAAATAAGTCACAGGAAAAACAAAACTATTAGTTATTGTTATTAAACTGCAAAAGTGAAAGAAATAACGTACTACACGTCAAAAACAAAACTAAAACCAGTGGGGCATATGACCACCCTGCCCCACCGCCAACTGTGTTGCGCATTAGGTTTAGTTTTAGAGATTAATATGTTTATAGGTTTTTTATAGGTTTAGAGATTAATATTTTTTTGCTTTTAGTTTGTGAAACAAGGTCAGAGGAAGCTGGTTCTGGTTCGGTCGATTGGACCCGGTGTTACACCATATTCTGTGACCTGCAACAGTGCATGCAACACCGCCCCCTACGGTCACAATATACAGTGGTCACAGAATATGGTATAACACCAGTTTGCAACGAGCTCCAAACAGTCAGGAAGTTTATTCATTTTCTGTTTCTGTACGGTAGTTGAATCAGAAGATTCATCTTTACTGAAATATTTCCAGACTATTGATGTATTTCTACCCGTTTGCCAAGACTGGGCCTGCTCCACTCAGTCCATCTGGAGGAATCCATTTGTTAGCTTCTACTAGGAGCCTGGTGCAGATCACGTGACACAATGACGTCACTGCGAATACTCGACGTGAAATTAAAAAACTCGATAGATGTCCTAGGAATCGACCTGTCGAATAGTCCGTTAAAGCCCTACTCTGGAGCAGGTTTTCATCCAGGATGCCTCTGTACATTGCTGCATTCATCTTTCCCTCTATCCTGACTCGTATACCAGTACCTGCTGCTGAAAAACATCCCTATAGCATGATGTTGCCACCACCATGTTTCACTATAGGGATGGTGTGTTGGTCTGGGTAATAAGCGGTGCCTGGTTTCCTCCAAACATGACGCCTGGTATCCCCAATCCCCCACGCAGCTCCTTCACTCCTGGACAGGGACTGAAGATTAGCAGCTCAGCTCAGAGGCCAAACTACGTGCAATTCAAACATAGCACTCCGCTTATCTTCCAACCCCCCCCCCCCCCCCCCCGCAAATTATGGGGTACTTATTAAGAGCCCGACCAATATATCGTTTGGGCCGATATAGATGTTTGGGGATCTATTGGATTGGTGATAATGGTCCCTTAATTTGTTGATATAAACACTTCTAATTTTCACCCCTAAAACACAGGAAACCGGCTGTAATTGTACAATGTATCCAGCAGAGGGCGCATGAAGACTACTTTCAAGTTGTGGCCGTTGACTTAAGTTTCACTTTCACATTAAACACAGATGAAGCAGCGAGGAATACAGAGCATGGTAAGTTTATTTTAACTGATCTGTAATGTAAAAAAACCCCATCAGCATTAATAAATTCTCTTTAATCCTCTAACCCGCTTGTCATTAGCTACGTGCCTCTCAAGTTAGTAAGCTAATGTTAGTGTTCAGTTGCAACACCTTCATGACATTAACCCTGCTGTCAGTAGTTATAGCAACCAGTCCTGTCAGACTGAGCTTCCAGTTTGTGAGGACATCCAGTGTTAGTCATGTTGTCTTTGTCATCCTCAATGAAATGCATTGTTTGTCTGAAATCTTTACTTCTCTGCAAAGAAAAAAAAAAACCACACTGCTGTGGTCAATACTAGGGATACACGATATTGGATTTTTGGCCAGGCAGCACGGTGGCGCAACTGGTAGAGCTGCTGCCTCTCAGCGAGCAGGTCCCTGGTTCAAACCCCGGTCCAGGGGCCTTTCTGGGTGGAGTTTGCATGTTCTCTCCGTGCATGCGTGGGTTTTCTCCGGGTACTCCGGTTTCCTCCCACAGTCCAAAAACATGCATGTTAGGCTGATTGGTATCTCTAAATTGTCCCTAGGTGTGAGTGAGAGAGTGAATGGTTGTTTGTGTCGTTTGTCTCTATGTGGCCCTGTGATGGACTTGCGACCTGTCCAGGGTGTACCCTGCCCCTCGCACAGTGATTGCTGGACATGGGCACCAGCGACCCCCGTGACCCAAAAATGGAATAAGCGGGTAAAGAAAATGGATGGATGGATGGATGGATTTTTGGCCGATATCTGTCTGATATGCTGATATGTTCAAACTTATTTGACCTATAACCGATACAGATTTTTTTAATGTACTTTCCTTTGTCAGAACATAGCCCTCCTATTTAGGCTTATTTGCTACAAAAATTATGTAACAGCTGTAAGAGCTGATGGCATGTATTTAGTAACAGCCATATGCATAGCACTTTAACTTATATTAAATGAAAAGTGTTAAATGTTATTTATTCGCATTAGTCACCCGCAATGCTGTCTCACTTGTGGAGGCTTGTTCCGGGTTCCTAGGTATCCTCTACACTCTTGTGCAAGAAGGACAGCCTTTTTAAGTTAAAATTTTGTCTATCCATTGTGCCGCAAGACCAATAATGCTAACGGAGCTAACACTTGACGTCCAAATGTCTGTGGTAAAACTCACCCAAGAGCTATTAGCTTCTCAATGATGTCGGAAATGATGGCTTGTAACTCGGGTAAGGCTATGTCGGAAAAATATCTCTGATTGGGGACGATGTTGCGAGGCTCTACATAGTCCAAAAATCTTCGGAATCCAATATCCTCAACGAAAAAAAGCTTCCACACTGCTGACATTTAGACTTCTTCCTCTCTGCCATGATCAGATCAGGTAGGTGCGTACGTCATCACGTTGTGCTGGCGCTGCAGGCATCCTATGGGGGCAGAGATGGTGTAGAGGCAGGGCAGCCGGCTCGGGACCTGAAAGTCTCAAGTTTGATCCCCGGTCATTGCATACCTTGTGGTGTCTCTGGGCAGCACACCTCATCCCCAAAATGTCCTCCAGGCGCTTTCAATAGCTGCCCACTGCACCACCTGGGGGTGGATGGGTTAAATGCAGAGACTAATTTTGCCATTGTATAGAAACATACAGTGATGACAATGTACAACATCATTATTATTATTATCCTCGTCACACCCCCACACACCCCCAATCGGTATTGGCGATAGCCAAAATTTTCATATTGGTCAGGCTCTAGTATTTATTGGGTATTTCCAGTTTCCTCCTTTAGCTTTGCAAAGAGGGACAAAAATACTCAGAATGTGATGTTTCTATTAGATGGGCCTATCATGTGGAAAGCAGACCCCTGTGATTGTCACGATAAAACACACTGATGCAGTTCTTCTATTCAGAAGCATTTGGTACCATTTACAGTATGAGAAAGCTATGCGACTGTTCTGGTTAGCAGCTCCAGGAAAATAAAAGTACAGTGATTCAATGCAAACACTGCTACATTAAGCAAAATCAACCAAGCTTTTACAGAAAACAGTGAAAAGAAGACACAGATGTGACAGATACTTCTAACATTCCAACATTTTTACATAAAAATACTCCACTGTGCTGCTTTAAATATTCCAATTCAAAACATAAAAGAGGAGCCGTCTTTAGCCCAGCAGTCACTAGGCTGATTGCAGACATTTCTGGAAGCGGTGACAGATAAATGCCAGCAGGTCGTTGCCAGTCTCGGCCAACTGCTGGCAAGTGATCATTAGCTGCACTCATGCAAACTCAGAAACCCTTCATTACCATAACCTTTTCCTGCCCAAAGTCTATTCAGTTCTCATTTCATTTCTGCTTTAAAAGCTTTTACTGCACTTACAAAAAAATTATTCCTCTAAATCCGCATTTATACAAGGTTTGTGTGCTCATACAAGAACTCTGTCAGAACCAGATCTGCTTAAACTATAAACCCACTTCTGTTTGATGGCATTTGATGCTTTCAGATGATTCAGTTAAATTATACAAGTGATGCGCTGATGTCCTTCACTGCTGAGGGGTTTGAAAAATGAATGTTGGTACAAACCGGATTCCAAAATAGTTGGGACACTAAACAAATTGTGAATAAAAACTGAATGCAATGATGTGGAGGTGCCAACATCTAATATTTTACTCAGAATAGAACACAAATCACAGATCAAAAGTTTAAAAAGAGAATTTATCATTTTAAGGGAAAAATCTGTTGTTTCCAAATTTCATGGCGTCAACAAATCCCAAAAAAAGTTGGGATAAGTGCATTTTTACCACTGTGTGGCATCCCTCCTTCTTCTTACAACACTCAACAGACGTCTGGGGACAGAGGAGACCAGTTTCTCAAGTTTAGAAATAGGAATGCTCTCCCATTCATGTCTAATGCAGGCCTCTAACTGTTCAATCGTCTTGGGCCTTCTTTGTCGCACCTTCCTCTTTATGATGTGTCAAATGTTCTCTATAGGTGAAAGATCTGGACTGCAGGCTGGCCATTTCAGAACCCAGATCCTTCTCCTACATAGCCATGATGTTGTGATTGCTGCAGAATGTGGTCTGGCATTATTGTGTTGAAAAATGCAGGGTCTTCCCTGAAAGAGATGACGTCTAGATGGGAGCATATGTTGTTCTAGAACCTGAACATAGTTCTCTGCATTAATGGTGCCTTTCCAGACATGCAAGCTGCCCATGCCACAAGCGCTCATGCAACCCCATACCATCAGTGATGCAGACTTCTGAACGGAGCATTGATAACAACTTGGGCTATCCTTGTCCTCTCTGGTCCGGATGACACGGCGTCCCAGTGTTCCATAAAGAACTTCAAATCGTGACTCATCTGACCACAGAACAGTCTTCCATTTTGCCACACTCCATTTTAAATGACCCCTGGCCCAGTGCAAACGTCTGAGCTTGTGGAGCTTGCTTAGAAATGGCTTCCTCTTTACACTGTAGAGTTTCAGCTGGCAACGGCGTATGGTACGGTGGATTGTGTTCACTGACAATGCTTTCTGGAAGTATTCCTGAGCCCATTCTGTTATTTCCTTGACAGTGGCATTCCTGTTTGAGGTGCAGTGACGTTTAAGGGCCCGAAGATCACGAGCATCCAGTAGAGTTTTACGGCCTTGACCCTTACGCACAGCGATTGTTCCAGATTCTCTGAATATTTTGATGATGTTATGCACGGTTGATGATGATAACTTAAAAGTCTGCTATTTTACGCTGGGTAACACCATTCTGGTATTGCTGCACTATCTTTCTGCGCAACAATGGTGGAACTGGTGATCCTCTTACCATCTTGGCTTCTGAGAGACACCGACACTCTGAGAAGCTCTTTTTATACCCAATCATGTTGTCAATTGACCTAATTAGTGTTAATTGGTCTTCCAGCTGTTCGTTATATGCTCAAGTTCCTTTTTCCAGCCACTTATTGCTACTTGTCCCAACTTTTTTGGGATTTGTTGACACTGTGAAATTTTGAATCAACATATTTTTCCTTTAAA
This sequence comes from Nematolebias whitei, assembly GCF_014905685.2. NCBI lineage: Eukaryota > Metazoa > Chordata > Actinopteri > Cyprinodontiformes > Rivulidae > Nematolebias > Nematolebias whitei. The sequence goes on from NC_056498.1 coordinate 6,989,282, forward strand.
ATGTTACATTTACTCAGATTAAACTTTTGATATGTCATCTATGTTATATTACGAATAAAATATTGACATTTGCCATCTCCACATCATTGCATTCAGTTTTTATTCACAATTTGTTTAGTGTCCCAACTTTTTTGGAATCCGGTTTGTAGTTTTATAGATGAGTGTTTTTCCGAACTGTAATTGAACAGAGAATGTTAAGTAAACCTAAACGTTTTTGGTGAAAGATATTCAAGTTGGTAGGAGTTAGACTGTGGAGAACAGAGGGAGTTTTTTTTCCTTATCTGAGGCAGAGCAGAGGGACAGACCCTGGAGTGTGGAGGGAAAACTTTTACCTACCACCAGGTGCAATGGAGGAGCCAGGGGGTGACCAATGGTGGCCTTGGCCACCTCTGATTAATCTTCAGCCACCCCAGTCATTTGATGAACTATACTTATAAGCAATAAACAAATTAAAAACATTGTTTCCTCAAATGATATGGGTGGCCGGTTTACATATTTAAATGGTGGTAGCCATCTTGGATTTTGACATGAAGATCAAATTGTTGATAGTGACCTTTCTTACACCTAGATGAAGCCACTCACCAAAATGGAAGTTGGCAAGTTATACAGCTCTTTTTTTTTTTTTCTTCTTTCGGCTGCTCCGTTCTTCAGGGGTCACCACAGCGAACCAACTCACACAAACACTTGGCAAATGTTTTTTGTCGGATGTCCTTCCTGACTCAACCACAGACCACTGAGCTACCACAGTCATCTGTGTGGAGCAGAGAGCTGCTAACTAGGGCACCCAGGGAAGCAGAGAGTTGGGGTTAAGAGCCTTGCTCAAGGGCCCACATTGGGGCAAATGAGGGTGGAGTCAGGTGTATGTGTTCCACCTTTCCCCCCCACATTTTGATGTTGTTGGTCCAGGGAGTTGGACCAACAACATTCTGATCACAGGATTCTCTAACCTCTGTGCCACCACTCCCCCCCAAGTTATACAGCTCACAAGGTTAACATATATACATATATGGCAGCAGCCATCTTGAATTTTCACGTGGCAACCCTATTTTTCAACAGGAACCTTTCTTACATCTAGATGCAGCCGCACACTAAAATGGACGTCAGTACCTCACTTAGTTTTCAAGTTATCATGCTCACAACATTAACAGACAGACGACGGGATGGATGGACATGCATTTCCAAATTCCACTCTTCGCACTTTGACAGGAAAATCTTTTCATTTCTACTCAGGATTTTGAGAACGCAGTAACAAAAACAAATTAAAAACCTATTAAGAACATGTTTAAAGGCTAGCAGTAGGAATGCTTATCACCCACCACTAAAACTAAAACCATCTTATGTTGAGAAACAAAACAGTTGTAGCTGTTTTTGTCAAACTGCCAACTGAGACAGAGTTATAGCTATTTTTGTTGCTAATGTCTATTAGTTCTGCAGCCATTTTAAATTGGAATTAATTCAAATTTAACCAATTTTAGGTTAATATTCAACATTAATCGTTTCATTAAAATTCAGCCAGTCGCACATAAGGTAGCTTGTTAACAGAAAGACCTGAACACAGTCACAGACAAGAACCTGATCTTAGACCCATGCCTTTCAGTGTGTTCCTGAGTGGAAGGACCAGAGAATCTAACTCACCATTTTTGGCCACCTCAGCTATGATGTTGGCTACTTTGGGGGTGCAGGAAGATTGTGGGTTCAGCAGGGCGGGCAGCAGTGGAAGGATGCCCATCTCCTGGATCTTCATACTGGTCTCAGTGTCTGGAAAAAAATAAAAGAGGACAAAACTAATTACATTATTACAATGGAATCTAAATATTCTACATACATATAATGTCCCTGAACAACACTCCAGGTAAAATAAAATTACTACCAACTTTATATATAAACAAAGAAGTGGATAAAGATAATGGATGATGGATGGATATACACACACACATCTTGAAATACAATTTTTGATGACATTTCTTGGACAGACGGAGGATATTTACATTTCTAGTTCATCACTCCCCAGGGAGGTGCTTTGGGTGTCAGACTGAGAGTCTATACCCCAGAGAAAACCCTGGACATGGTAGACCTGGGAACGCCTTGGAATCCTCTTAAAGTGGAAGAGGTGGCTGTGGAAAGAGATGTCTGGGCCTCCCTGCTCAAGCTGCTGCCCCCATGACCCGACTTCAGAATAAGCGAGAGAGCGAGTGAGAGAGACAGAGAGGGAGGGAGGGAGGATGGATGGATGGAGACCAATTCCACAATTCGGTCTGTTTCTGTACTGTCGCAGAGCTAAAAGGGCGAATTGAAAATACACCACCCCCCCACCCCAGACGTCCAAAATACCAACTTTTTTTTTATTTATTGTCCAGAGTTTCGTGAAAACCCTTTAGATTCTGTAGCTGAAAATGAGGCCTTGTTTCAAATTTACTCCTATCTCTTGGCAATTGGACATGGAGGTTTATTATAATAAAATTATTATTATTTTATTTTATTTTTCTTACTTGACCCATGGACAACTCCAATTTTTTTAATTTAATTTACTTTTTTTTTTTTTATTATTTTGTACTGGCCCAAATATACTAGCGAGCTGCAGGAGCACAGTGTGCCTGCTACTGACATCCTGCTTTGGGGAAACCACCGGCAGTCAGCCGTGGAGCGTCTGATGCTGCATGCACGTGAAACAGATTTTTCAGACTAAATGTTTACTTCTGTTGTTCTTTACATCCAAACAAACAATTTTGTCTGAGATGAGAGGCGAGACTCTGCAGCAACATCTGACAGGGAGAAGGTTCTGCTTCTGGGCTGAGTTGAAGCGATCCACCCGCCAGTGATTTTTACAGAAGTTCTCAAATATAAAAGCAGAACACCATCTAGTGAGCTAAAATAAAACTCTAAAGTATAGAGATGGAAGTAAAAGAGAAAAACATTGCTGAGAGGAATGTTTTATTTTATAATTTGATAAATATGGGATTAAAGTCATATTTTCAGTGTATTCTGGTGTGGGTGATTTTTCCCCTCAGGAACACGAGTGTAGTAAAGTTATTGTGAGGCTATGAGAGTGTTTGAAAAAAATCTGACAAAATTCAAAATGTAGAATGATTTTTAGGCTTAGTCAGAAAAAATCATGACTACTGACTGCACCAAAATAATTTAACTAAATTATTGACAAAAATTAATGCGGGGCTGATTTTTTTCACCTCTTTTGTAATCAGAACTAGATGCTAGCAGACCAGATAATAAATTGCCAAATTTCAAGAGACTATATTTTGAAGCATCTGAGATGAAGAATTTGAAAATAACTCAATTTGGAAAATGTCTTATTTTAGCTCATTTTGCTTGGGTCACATGTCAATTTTAAATGTAAAAGTGCCTCTAAGGGTTGTTCATTATATATTTAAGGTAAGCTAATGAAAAATGCATAATGTCCAAAAATAAGATAAAATGTGTTGTATACTGGTCATCAGTTGTCCTAATTTCTAAAGATCCAGACTGGCAGTAGAAAACTGATACCAGTCAGCCTCTAATTTTTATTAACCTGAGGGGATAAAACTGAGGACTCAAGTCTAAAGTGATTTTTATGGGTGCCAAGAATCGCACGGGAGAATGTATAACATTTTCAACCCTACACCATGTCTACATGTTCTCTGATCAGGTTAGTGTTGTTGCTGTTTCTTAAAGGCAAGTGACATTTTTAATGCAAAAGGTTGTTTAAAGTTACAGGACACGACAGGCTGGTGTATGAATGACAGGGAGGAGGTTGAACAGTGAGGCGACAAGGAGCAGAGGTCACAAAGGTCAAGACTTCCAAGTACTTAGGGTCCACTGTCCAGGAAAATGGAGAGTGTGGTAAAGGATGGCGAAACGTTTCAGGAGTGATTTGAGACAAAAAGACAGGAGACAGAACTGGAAGTGGCAGAAATGAAGATGTTGAGGTTCTCCTTAGGAGAGACAAGGATGGAGAAGATTAGGAATGAGATCATCAGAGGTACAGCACAGGTTGAACTACTGGGAGATAAAGTTAGAGAGACCAGACTGAGATGGTTTGGACAAGTCCAAAGGAGGGACAGTGGTTTGGACATGTCCAGAGGAGGGACAGTGGGTATATTGGTAGAAGGATGTTAGAATGCAGCTGCCAGAAAAAAGACAAAGAGGAGATATATGGATGCAGTTAGAGAGGACATGGAGGTAGTTGGAGTGAGGACAGAGTGAGATGGAGGAGGAGGACTCATTATGGAGACTCATGGAGGGAACAGATGAAAAAGACGTAGTGATAGTTGTGTGACAAGACACAATACAAACAATCGGAGTCAGAGTTTCTTTATTTGTCATTTACACCACATGTGGTACATGTGGTGGAGTGAAATTATGTTCACAGGGTCCCAGTTAAATCCAACAATAAAATGTAAAAGAAAAACAGTAACAACATCTAAGATATGAACTAAGAAAAACATCAACTAAAAATATGCTAAGCACTGATAGCATAAAACATTACGTCGAACAGTAGCACGAACATGAGCATGGGTCTGTGTGAACAGATGAGCACGCATGAACACATCAACATGAAACCGATCAGCAGAAACATGAAACAGATCAGCAGCAACATGAAACAGATCAGCAGCAACATGAAACAGATCAGCAGCAACATGATGTGATTTTTCACAGTGATTATTCTAGTTAGAGATTCATGAGCCTAACAGCCTCAGGGTAGAAGCTGTTCCTCAGTCTAGTGGTTCTACACTTAATGCTCCTCAACCTCCTTCCTGAGGGGAGTGGGGCAAAAAGTGTGTGTGCTGGGTGAGTGGGGTCCTTCATGATGCAGGTGGCCCTCTTCCTGCATCTAGAGGTATAAATGTCTGTGATGGTGGAGAGACTGACTCCAACAGACTTCTGTGCAGCCTTCACCACTCTCTGCAGAGCTTTTCTTTCTGCAGCTGTGCAGCCTCCATGCCACATGTTGATTCTGGAGCACAGGATGCTCTCCACTGTACACCTGTAGAAGGAGGTGAGGACTGAGCTTCCCAGACCAGCTCGTCTCAGCCGTCTGAGGAAGTAGAGTCTCTGATGAGCTTTCTTGATCAGGCTGGTGGTGGTGTTGCTCCAGCTGAGGTTGTCATTCATGTGTACACCCAAGTACTTAAAGCTGGAGACCACTTCCACCGCAGATCCTCTTATGTTCAGGGGGGTGTAGATGTTTTTGTTCCTTCTGAAGTCCACGATCATCTCCTTTGTCTTCTTCACATTGATGTGAAGGTTATTCTCTTTGCACCAGCTCTCCAGGTGTTCCACCTCTTGCCTGTAGCTGGACTCATCATCGTTTGTGATGCATCCCACCACCGCTGTATCATCTGCAAACTTTACAATATGACAGCCTGGATGAGTAGCTGCACAATCATACGTGAGCAGAGTAAACAGGAGGGGGCTCAACACACATCCCTGAGGAGAGCCAGTGCTGAGGGTTATGGTGGAGGAGGAGAAGTTGTGGATCCTCGCTAACTGTGGTCTGTTTGTTAAGAAGTCTAGTACCCAGTTGCAAATGGAGGGGCTTAGTCCTAGTGTGAATAGTTTGTTCATCAGGGTTTGGAGGATCATGGTGTTGAAGGCGGATGTGAAGTCCATAAAGAGCATACGGACATAGGAGTCATTCTGCTCCAGGTGGGAGAGAGCAGTGTGGACCACAGAAGAGATGGCGTCCTCTGTTGATCGGTTCTCACGGTATGCATACTGATGAGGGTCCTCGTTGATGTTCATGGTTGTTTTGATGCGAGTCATGAACAGTTTTTCGAAGCATTTAGCGACTATCGGGGTGAGCGCCACTGGCCGATAGTCATTCAGACCAGTCACTGTAGAGCTTTTTGGGACTGGGATGATGGTGGCAGTCTTCAGGCAGGTGGGAAATGTCTCTAGAGTAAGTGAGGTGTTAAAGATGTCTGCCAGCACCTCGCAGAGCTAATCGGCACATTCTTTCAACACTTTTCCGGGGTTGTTGTCTGGACCGGTTGCTTTGTGAGGATTACTTACATCTGCTGAGGTCACGCTGAGATGCTCTTTATCCGGTGGTCAGGCAAGTCTGGTGCTGGGTGGTCTGTTCGGGTCTTTAAAGCGTGCAAAGAACTTGTTGAGGGCATCAGGCAGAGATGGGTCTTTGGGGCATTGTTTGCTCCTTCCTTTATAATTTGTTATGCACTTAATGCCCCTCCACATGCTCAGAGGGTCTTGTGAGGTGAATTGACTCTCAATCCTCTGTGCATATGTGGCCTTGGCCTTCTTAATACCAGCAAACAGCTCTTTCCTTGTCCTACTCAACTCCTCTGTTTCCAGACCTGAAGGCAGTGTTCCTGGATTCCAGCAGGGTGCGCAACTCCGCATCCAGTCAAGGTTTTCTGTTTGGGTAGCTTTTAACATATCTGATGGTAGAGACGGTGTCAGTACACATACTAATGTAACCCAGAACTGAGGATGCGTATTGGTCCAGATCAAGCGATCTTCCATTTTCAGCAGCTTCTCTGAAAACCTGCCAGTCTGTTCGTTCAAAACAATCTCTCAGTATGGGGCCACTGTCCTGGATCCAACATTTAACTTTCTTTTGTACCAGTCTGGAGCGTCTCAGTGGGGGGAGGTAAGCAGGTATCATTAAGATTGAGATGTGGTCTGACAGTCCTAGGTGGGGGCGGGGTTCGGCTTTGTATGCATCTTTTACATTCGTGTAAACATGGTCTAGCGTGTTGTTTCCACGTGTTGGTATGCCCACATGCTGGTAAAGCTTGGGAGACAGTCCTTTACATTCACGTGATTAAAGTCTCCGGCTACCACGTAAAGAGCCTCAGGGTGTTTGTTCACAGACCAGAGATGACACCAGTCAGAACATAATTCAGTTAACAGAAATAATACAATAATTCTGGACCAAGGATTCTGGTACTGAGTCCTGGTGGGACGTTTGTGAGGAAAGCAAATTTCAGTACACCTCCCAAACAGTCTATACGTTTTTACTCACTGTTGTTGGCGAGTGCCTTGAGCAAGCAGTCCAGACAGGTCTCAGTGCTGGCGCTGTCCGATGATGTCAGCTTCAGCTTCTCCAGAGCTTCACTCAGGTTGTCTGAGAACAAACATTTTATCACATTAAACTTTACAATGATAAAATGACCTGTTTCTTAAGCAGTCTGATTAATTTTTACATTTCTATTACAGTAGTCCCACTTTACTTTACAGTTCGTTTTCCGCGGACTTGCTCAATTGCGGTTTTTCAAAGTAAAATTGGACATGACACATAATTGGCTGATTGATGGATGAGCCGCACGATCGGCATAGATTTTTTTATTTAAAATAAATTATTTTAAATGATTTAGGACCTGCTGCATCTGTGTACAGCCCGCACCACAGGAGAAGCTTCCTCCTGCAGCATGCCAGGATCTCCGCTCTGCAGTGGAGAAGTGGGAATGGCCGAGAGAACTGGCAGAGAGCAGCCAAAGGCAGAGAGCAGCCATAGGCAGAGCAGCCGGAAGCAGAGAGGTGTAATCATGACATTCTGTAATCTTTTACAGCGTTTTGAGTTTAGAAACATTGTTTAGAATATTGCTTTTCTCTTTCTCTCGGGGCGGCTGTGGCTGAGTGGTTAGAGCAGTCGTCCTCCAATGCAAGAGTTGGGGGTTCGAATCCACCAGCAGTCACATGCTGAAGTGTCCCTGGGCAAGACACTGAACCCCCCATAGCCTCTGATGTGTGTCCCATCAGTGTATGAATGTGATCTAAAAGTACTGATTAGTCTCATTAGAATGATTTGTTTAATTAACTTTGTAGAGATCTAGTAGAGTGCTGTATGAATGGGTAAATGAGGACACAGATTGTAGTGGAAAGCACTTTGAGTATCTTGAAATAAGATAGAAAGGCGCTATACAAGTACAGTCCATTTACCATTTACCATTTATCACGGGGCTTCAGGGTACAGATCCCCCGCGATAAACGAGGGAATACTGTACACAAAAATAATTTTTTAAAGTAAGACAAGTTATAATTTCTGTAAGAACATATTTGCAGCATTTCCCCTACCATTATCCAAGGAGGGTGGCCTGCCCTGCCAACAGAACTGCCCAACCCACCATAAAGGTCATATGTAAGCAATTAATAAATGTCTACATTATCACACGGGACCAACTAGCAGGAAACACGGCTCATGACAGTGGAAGGACAGGATCGTCCCTCGGCACCAACAGTTGGCTGTCCGCAGCGACGAGGAGCTCGGTAGACTGCTGGGAGGAGTTCTGCCCGGCATTCGGGCGGTCCTACAGCCCGGAGGAACCGAGAGGCCAGCCGAGTCTGGGTGGATGGATCAGACGGCGTCTGCAGCCAGTTTCTTAGGATCCACTGTGGGATGGACCTTTACAAGAGATCCTTCCTGCCTACAGCCATCAGCATCTATAACATCTCTTAATGAAATGAGGATAACGAGTTACAGCAACAAATAATTTCCCTTTGGGATTAATAAAGTATTTTTGAAGTTGAAGTTGAATTGTGTGCGGTGGGGGAGACACCAAAGCCCATACATCATCAGCCCCTCCTCCTGCACAGTTTCCTGACCTCCCAGGACTTTTGTGTTTAAGATGTAACATTGTATTAAATGTTAATGTGTTCAGACTAACATCATCAGCATACAAACACGTCCGACTTGACCAATCTCCTGCTAGCAGAGTGGGCACCGCCACGGGAGCACACTAATTTTTTGTTATTTTGAAAGGATTACCGGTGCTATAATTTCTAAAACAAATACAACAAAGTTATTTAAAAACAAAAACAGCCTTTCTGTGTCAACTTCTAGGAGTTTTATCACAGCAATTACATTTTCACACGTGAACATTCACATTTTGAGGGTTGTGTGCTGAAAATTGTAATTTGTCGCTAAAAGTACTTGAACATTATATACATCATGACTGTAACAAATAAACTAGACAAACACGATAGACTAAAAGTAAAAGCTGTTTTAATATATTTACTCATTTTTGAATTACATTCATTTAAAGATGCTGTAACCCACTGAAGTGGGACAAAGTGTTTTGTTTCAGCTCTGAGAAGCCCTGAAGAATGCACGGCAGTGAGAAAAGCTGAGTATTTTGTAAATAAATAATAATACAGGAGTCCCTCGTTTACTGCGGGTGATCCGTACCCTGAAGACCCGCGATAAATGAAAAACCGCAAAGTAAAAATTGTAGTACAAGTATCTAAAAAAGTTAAATCTGGTCCTCTGGACATTCAAACAAAACAAAACAAAGCAAATCAATAAAAAAATGTAGAAACGTTTCGTCTCTCATCCGAGAGACTTCCTCAGTCTGAGGAGCTGTATTCAGCTCAGTCTCTTAAATAGCACCTTCTCAGAGTGGATCAACCAGTTTTGCTGCTGACAACCAAAACCAGCTGATCACATGCTCAAGAAGGACCATCAGCCTAACAATGGATCATTAGCACACTGATGGCTGTTTACTGTTCACAGAGGGCTGAGTGATACTAGCAATCACAGCATTGTAAGAGGGGGACAGTTGAACCCGGAGGCCTCCACCCCTGTTTAATGATGGACGATTTCTTTTCACAAAGATGGCCTCCTTTATTCCTCTCTCAAACCATCGTTCCTCTCTGTCCAGGATGTGAACATCTTCATCCCTGAAAGAGTGACCGCTGGCCTGGAGATGAGTGTAGACCGCAGAGTCCTGGCCTGATGATGTTGCTCTTCTGTGCTGGGCCATCCTTTTGGCCAGTGGCTGTTTAGTTTCCCTGATGTAAGACTGATCACAGCCCTCCTGACACTGAACAGCATACACAACATTACTCTGTTTGTGCTGGGGGACTGGATCTTTGGGATGAACCAGTCTTTGCCATAATGTATTTTGGGGTTTAAAAGCCACTGGGACGTTATGTTTAGAAAATAAACGTCTCAGTTTCTCTGATACTCCCTCAACATATGGAATGACCACTGGTCTGGGTTCCTCCTTTTCACCTGTTGGCTGACTGGAGTCCTGTTTGGGTTTCTTCTCTGCTTTCAGGAAGGCCCAGTTAGGATATCCACATTGCTCTAGAGCCTGTCTTGTGTGGGATTTCTCCTTCTGCCTGGCTCCTGAGCTAGTGGGGATGCTGTCTGCTCTGTGGTACAGAGTCCTGATGACTCCTAACTTGTGCTCCAAAGGGTGATGGGAGTCAAACTGCAAATACTGGTCTG
>NC_056498.1:7014467-7023946 GCF_014905685.2 Nematolebias whitei
TATATATATATATATCGCCTATTTTGGAGTTATAGCCCCCCCCGGAAAGTCCACGAGCCACCACAGCAGTAGCTAAGATGCTAACAGAGTTGCTGCAGCTGATCAACTGTTCGCACTGGATGCTGGGCAGGAGGAAGTCAGGTGATAAGCTGAAAGTTACTGTGACTAAAATGCACATCTACCAGGACTGTGTGACGGTATTACAACGTGCGTTCAGTCGTGGCCCACTCCACTTGAAGGAATCACGATCATCTTTTTATTTATTTATTTATTTTTACTGTGGTTTATTGTTGTCATTGTTTACTATTTTGTTGTCTGTACTTTATGTTCTGTCTGGAACAGATCCCTCATATAAATGAGTCCCCATGGCTCAATGAAGCTAGCCTGAATAAATAAAGGTTGAATGAATTGAATGGAAAAAATAAGAGTGGATTGTACACTGAGCGTGGCAAAGGTTCAGGCAGCATTCGTGGAGGTGAGGTAACTTCTTCATGGCTGGCAAGAGAGACATTCACTATGTGCTGCTTTTACCTGCAAGGCTTCACATCACACACAGTGAGGCGGACAAGCAGTTTGTGGGCCCGGATAAAGCCATAGCCCATGTCCAAAAGAATATCATCTCAGCAACGGGACGGGACAAAAACCAAAGGATTGACTTCCCTAAATCAGCATTCTTTTCAAGATTATGTTTGACTAAACATTTGGCTGTTTGGACATTTGATGGGGGTATGTACAACATTTAATTTGTATTGGAAGGTGATTGTACAGTATCAAACCTTTGAATAGATTAACGACGTGTTTGCAGTTTAAAAAAAAAAAAAATCTCATATGAGGGAAACGGGAGCCTAGGCAGTTAGAGCAGTGTTCTCTAGTATAAGCACAAATGTGTGGATTCTGTTCGTAGAGTTTTTTTCTCTTTGTGTTCGTGTTGGAGAGAAGAGTGAGTTTATGCCAAATCAGTCAGTTTTTTTTTTCTGTCAAGTGTTGGCGTGTAGCAGTTTGTGTGAACTCACTCATGTCGTATTGTTCAGTTATGACCAGCATCAAGGATGTTAGACACTCTAATGGCTGCCCACTTAATGTGTAAGCTGGAATGAGACATCCCTTAACGGTCCAGAAAAAATTCCAGAAAACAATGTCCCATCTGAAGCAGCTGAACACTGATATTGCTTTTTTGCAAGAGACCCATGTGCAGTCTGCAGACAGTGGAAGTTTTTGTAAAAAAAAAAAAAGGGTCTTCTCAGGTGCTTCAATCCAAATCAAGAGGAGTAGCTATTATAGTTGGCAAACAGGTACAATTTAGAACCTTGAGTGTGTCTGCAGATAATTCTGGGTGGTATTTTATAGTGGTGGGGAATTTATGCACACTGTCAGTGATCTTGATTTTGGTATATGCTCCCAACTGGAACAACTCTACATTTTTTAATAACCTCTTTTCAAACATACTAAATACATCAGTGCAAAACCTTATAATTGGTGGTAACACACATTGTGTGCTTTCATCTCTTGACTGTAGTTCAATGGAAAACCACTCTGACTAAACCTGCTCAATCAGTCAATTCATCCCTTGAATCTTATGGCGTGGCTGATGTGTGGTGCTTCCAAAATCCTACTTCAAGATCACACTCATTTTTTCCCATTCACCAGATGTACTCCAGAATTTACTACTTCTTCCTGAATAAACAAACTCTGCCTTTGGTGAAAGAATGTGACTGTGGGGCCACCATCACCTCTGACCATGGTCCACTTTTTATGAAACTGCTTACCCTGGTCACAAAATCTGTATATCATCTTTGGAGACTCAACTCTTTGCTCTTGTCCAAGGAAGACTTTATTAAATTTCTCACATCTGTGTTGTAGGTGCGGGCAACCCAGTTGTAACGAGACCCAGAACGACACAAGACTCAGGCTACGAAAAGTATTGTTTATTTACAGTGAATAGAGAATATATACAATATATACAGGGCCCTGGAACTCCTGGAAGAGGGAAATATTTTGTTCAGGTCGGGAGCAGGTAAGTGACACAGGAAGAAAGGATTTGATGTTTCTGTCTTACAGCTTCTTCGGTACTGGAGTGAGTTCAGGAGTCCCAAGATGCACGAGTCCCAGCAACAGGGTTCAGATATCCAAGGTCCAAAGGTCCGGGTTTCGTGAGACCAGACAGGATGCCGAGAGATCAGGACAGGAATGGCACGGCCAAAACGAGGAACTGCTGGCATTGGAAGCACAAGGTCAGTATCACAAATACTTGAGAACATAAAAGGCTGAGAACACTAGTACCGGGAGGGAATCAATGCTCCAGCATCGAGTAGTCTTGACTGCAGCCTTAAATAGGAGTCGATGCTCATCAGGGAGATGACCGCCAGGTGTAGGTCGTTAGCGGCCATCTTGGGAGCTGCAGCAGAGCTACTCTCACAATCTGAAATTGAATTGTAAAGTTAACTGAACACCAGGAATGCCACTCTCTACTCTCTGGGAGGTATTAAAGGCCTACCAGAGGGGTCAAACAATTTCCTATTGTGCAACTAAAAAGAAGGTGGTTTTGGTATGGTTAAAACAACTAACGGACGAGATACTACAATTATACAGAGAATACAGCCACTCCCCTTCACAGGATCTAATGAAAAAATGTTAGTTACTTCAAAATGAATTTAATACTTTGTCTACTAAGCAGGCAGAATATTTAATTTTCTAAATCCAGACAGGGTTACTATGAACACAGTGAAAGGGCTGGGTGTTTACTCGCACATAAGCTACGGCGACAGTCAGTCAACCAAACTATTCCAACAATAAAAAAGGACCAAGGAATTGAATGTTGCAACAATGCTGGAATTAATATCTTTTAGTAAATTCTACCGATCATTGTGTCTGTCATTATCTAGCCTATCGGACTTAGAGGATTTTTTTAAGGATGTTAAACTTCCCTCAGTGAGTTTGGCCAAATTTTTGGCCAGATCTTTCAAATCTAGCCAAAGATTTGGAGAAAGAGTTCTCTGTAGGACCATAAACTCGGCGATCAACGATATGCAAAATGGGAAATCCCCTGGACCAGATGGCTTCCCATCTGAGTTTTTAAAGAAAATTTCAAATCTACTCTCACCTTTATTAATGTCTGTGTTTTGAAGAGTCACTTGCTGCACAAGTATTGCCACTGTCCATGCGTCAAGGTGTAATCTTACCTAAGAAAGATAAAGATCCTTTAAACTGTGGCTCATATCGACCGATATCACTCTTAAATACTGATGCAAAAATCCTTGCAAAGGTCCTGGCAAAACGACTTGAACGTGTGGCCCCCACAATTGTCCCGCCTGATCAGATGCTGCTATAGGCTTAGACTGCTGAAGGACAAACTGACCACATTTCTTCACTCTGCTGAAGTCCTTACTTACTCTAATCTACTTGTTTTGTATTTCTACCTGTTTTTGTATTTGTAATTTTTTTCTGTCCTGTCATTCTGTGTTCGTTTGCCTCTCCTTCCTGTCCTCTCAAACCCAGCCGGTCGAAGCAGATGGTCGCTTGTCTGGTTCTGCTTGAGGTTTCTTCCTGTTAACAGGGAGTTTTTCCTTTCCACTGTTGCCTTTGTGCTTGCTCAGGGTGGCAGACTGTGATGAAGTCAAGATTCAACGGGGCTGCTGGCTTCCTTCCTTAGAGAGAAAACTTTTAATAATTGGCTATATGTAAATGTTTTTGTACAGTGCCCTGAGACAACTTCTGTTGTGATTTGGTGCCATATAAATAAACTGAATTGAAATTTCATTGAATTGAATCAGACAGGGTTTGTTTAAAAAAAATCATCAGGCGTTCTTCAATATTAGGGGGCTGTTTGGTGTGTTGTACATTCCCAATCCACCCGGTCAAAACTGTGATGAAGTAATTCTCTCGCTGGATGCTGAAAAAGCATTTCACTGGGTGGAGTGGGTCTACCTCATCGAGACTTTAAAGCTACTTAAATTTGGTCCTAAATTCATATCATGGGTGAAGTTGATTTATACCTCCCCAATGGCGGCAGTCCATGCTAACTTTAACATACTGTAGCTTCCTATTTCGAACTGCAACGAGATACGAGACAGGGGTGCCCGCTGTCACCACTTCTATTCACCACTAGCTGTAGCTTTACTGCAAAACTCCATCATTAATGGTAAATTGATTAGACTCAGAGCATAAAGTTCCTTTACATGACATTTGTAATATACATTAGCTTACTGCATTTACTATATGAAGACGAACACTTGACGGACTCTTCGTGAACAGCATTTATTAACTTTCATCATCAGAACATGTTAGCATTAACAACCGCACCGCTCCCGGCTTCATCACATAACTTATCACTGCACTATCACACATCACAACCCATTCATGTATTAGTGTGTGGCACTATATACTACAACGATGACATGCTTTTGTAGGATCTTCTCACTAGAATTCCTGAGTTACTTACTTGCCTTAAAAATTTGGGAGAGTATCTGGCTATAAGGTTAATTTTTAGAAAAGTGAGCGGATGCCTGTGATCTCTACAGAAAATAAAATTTTGGGTACTTTTCCATTTAAAATTTGTTTTAAAACATTTAGATAACTTGGTGTTTGGATCATAAAAGCTTATAAGAACCTCTATAAAACTATCTACTTCTCATGTTGAGCCTTAAGCAAGACATTGCTAAATGGCAAACCCTACCTCACACCCTGGGGGCGTAGAATAAACTTTGTCTAAATTTCTGTATTTGTTTCAGAATCTGCCAATCTACCTTACTAAATCATTCTTTTCCAACCTGAACAGCCAGATATCAACGTTTATTTGGAATCAAAAGCATCCACAGATTGCCAAGAAGATCTTGCATCTGCCTCTCATGCTTGGAGGTATGTCACTTCCTAATTTCATGCACTAATGCTGGGCAGCTAATATCAGAGCTCTGTTATATTGATTAAGAAAGGATACTCCTGCTCCCAGTTGGGTGGCTTTGGAAAGGGCCTCAGTTGGATCCAGTTCCTCCTCTGTGTTAATCTGCTCTCAGTTGCCATTTAAACAGTCAATATCAACCTACACTTCTAATGCAATTGTGATCTGGACTGTCAAGATGTGGAATCAGTTCAGGAGGACATTTAATGGCTGTGCATTAATTAAATGTTATGTATATGTGTGATCTAAAAAACAAAATCAATAAAAAAGACTGATTTAAAAAAAGGTGCAAAACACTAGAAATAGGAAAGTGCTAGCTAAAGATTAAATGTACGTAAAGGCAGTGGTGGTTTCGGATATGGGCAATATACACAGCTGCCCAGGGCAGCACCAGTGCCCTGCACTCCCCCTAAAAAAAAACCAAAAACCCCACATTATTTCATATAGCCTGTCTACATATCGGTTTCCTATAGCCCATTTGTAAGAAGTGGGCACCCTCTGCCAGGTGCAGGGCATGTAGCTTCTGCTAAGGTCTGACACACAGGTTGAGAAAGAAGGGAAGGGAGCAGGGGATTCTCTCATCTCCCTTGCTGGGACAGGGATGTGTCTAATCACTAAGTAAATCACTCACTTTGACAGCTCCCAAACAAAGCACACTTCATTCACAATATAATGAATATAGCCGATAGTTCACAACAATTTTATGTGAAATTGCTGAAAAAAAAGAATACAAAAACAAATCTGCACACCAAGAAAAGTGAGTTAGTTTAGGACAAAGTTGTTTTGACTCATGTTGGGGGAGTGCCAATTACACACATGGAAGATGGACAAGAACAGGTCAAAGCCATCAGGTGTCCAGTTTAGGACAAACGGTAAAGAAGAGGAGGAGAAATGAGGAAAAGATAACGGTATGCAGCTGTGTCATCTCTTGGAGCATGAAAGCTGTTATCATATGTAAGCTATAAATGGACTGTACTTATATAGCACCTTTCTATCTTATTTCAAGATACTCAAAGCTCTTTCCACTACAGTCTGTGCCCTCATTTACCCATTCACACAGCACTCTACTAGATCTCTACAAAGCTAATTGAACTAATCATTCTAAAGAGACTAATCAGAGCTTTATCACATTCATACACCGATGGGACACACATCGGAGGCTATGAGAGGTTCATTGTGTTGCCAGGGACATTTCTTCTAAAACTAAATTTGTCAGTAGTAATATTAGGCTACTATAATTACTGAAGACAGTGATGTCCGTGTTATGCAATGTAGCTTGGTCTGTGTTAAATAACCAGAGGTGTTGATTTGTCTCCTATTCTGAAAACAGTATTTCACAAATTGGTCATACATGTAGGCTACATCGATTTGTTTTGCGTTAGTTGTTAGCTGTTGGATATGTCAGTACGACAGTCCTTAGATCACTTCACTTGATAAAGTTATGTTAGCCTGCTGTAATTACTCAGTACTGCATTAAGCTACTTCTCAACAACAGTTTTATAGTCTATTAAATAACCATTTTGAGGCATAGAATTATAAATGTTTGATGATACAACTGATGTGTGATGTATCTGAGATTTTATGTATTTCAGGCGTGTGTGCGCGTGCTTGTTTTTGTTTAAGGTTACCTCGTAGGAACCAATTTTACCAAACAAAATCATGCATTGTGGGAACCAACTGCTCTTTATGGGCACCAAAGCCAGGTCCCATTAAGGAGAAGTCTCGTTGGGGGGTTAGGTTTAGGACTAAGGTGACATGAACCAGCATTTGGATTCAGAAAATGCACCAAAATGCAAGAATGATTTAAATAATTTATTAAAGCAGGATCTCTGGTGGAGGTCGGGGTCCGTGGGCTGCTCGGATCTGCAGAGACAGGAGAGTTAATTATGCCCCATTTGCATTGCTTCTACTCAGCCCCAACTCTGCTCAGACCGCCACAGAAAGATCCCTATTCCACCAGTACTTTTTAGCTGATTTGGCACCTTTTTTTGTCCCTGCTTCTCTGGTGAGACTGTTCGGTCTGAGTCGAGCTGACTCGGGACCGAAACATGAATGCAGGTCACAGATTGGTCAGGGGGAGGAATCACTGGATCTCAGAAACTTTTCACCAATTCTCCATTTGCCATTTCTCAGAACGCGGAGCAGTGGCTGGATCTATTTTTAAGATTTTAAAAACAATAGTGACAACACCGTGTTTAATACTGAAGTCCAGGCGATTTTTGTGTTTGGTGACCAACGACAAAATTTGAGCGAGCGGTGTCACTGTGAGGATCATACGAGCTGCTGACCTGTTGAAGCACGCGAGGCCAGACCCCAAGCCCCGGCCTCACCTGCTCACAAAGGCCGGATTACGAGCCCTGGCAAGCAGGAGGACAGGGACAAAGGGTGGAAACGTTTTTTAAAAACAATTTATGTATAAAAAATAATTTTTCTTTATCAGTGAAGATTAAAAATAAATAAATGGGGCCGGCTTTATAATGAAATCCTGTTTTCACTTTGACTTTATTAAATAATCCGTTAATTAAAGTTAATGCAGCTGAAAAAATCATAAAAAAACAAAATTATTGGAGCTCTCAGGAATATTTCCCTCAAACATGTTTAAAGATGTTGATGCTTGGACCAGCAGTCCAAGCGACATGCGGCTCGGGTGGTCGCTGAGGCAAAAACTCGGGCATGGGAGGAGTTTAGAGAGGCCATGGAGAATGACTTCCGCACAGCTTTGAGGCGATTCTGGTCCACCATCTGGCGTCTCGGGGGGAAAGCGGTACGCCACCAACACTGTTTATAGTGGGAGTGGTGTGCTACTGACCTCAACTCCGGATGTCGTGAGTCGGTGGGCAGAATACTTTAAAGACCTCCTCAATCCCAACGGCACGTTTCCACTGAGGAAGCGGAGCCTGGGGACTCTGGGTCGGGCCCTCCAATCTCTGGTGCTGAGGTCACCGAGCTGGTTAAAAAGCTCCTCAGTGGCAGGGCCCCAGGGGTGGATGAGATTCGCCCGGAGTTCCTTAAGGCTCTGGATGTTGTAGGGTTGTGTTGGCTTACTCGACTCTGCAATATTGCGTGGACATTGGGGAAAGGTCCCCTGGATTGGCAGACCGGGGTGGTGGTCCCCTTATTCAAAAAGGGGGACCGTAGAGTATGTTCCAACTACAGGGGGATCACGCTCTTAAGCCTCCCTGGTAAGATCTATTCGGGGGTTCTGGAAAGGAGGGTCCGTCGGATAGTCGAACCTTGGATTCAGGAGGAGCAGTGCGGTTTTCGTCCTGGTCGTGGAACACTGGACCAGCTCTACACTCAGCAGGGTCCTGGAGGGTGCGTGGGAGTTTGCCCAACAGGTCTACATGTGCTTTGTGGACTTGGAGAAGGCGTTCGACAGCGTCCCTCGGGGAACCCTGTGGGGGGTACTCTGGGAGTATGGAGTACCGGGCTCTTTGATACAGGCTGTTAGGTCCCTGTATGGCCCGTGTCAGAGCCTGATCCGCATTGCCGGCAGTAAGTCGGGCTTGTTCCCAGTGAGAGTTGGACTCCGCCAAGGTTGCCCTTTGTTACCGATTCTGTTCATAACTTTTATGGACAGAATTTCTAGGCACAGCCAAGGTGTTGAGGGGATCCATTGTGGTGGCCTTAGGATTGCGTCTCTGCTTTTTGCAGATGATGTGGTCTTATTGGCTTCATCAGATCTGTGATGATTTCTAGGCAGGAGACCCATTTGGTGCATGCAGACAAGCAGGACTCAGGGAATATAAAATAAATGATTTATTATTTACAAAATAAAGATGGCTGACGGGGCAGCAGACTTACATTAATCATGGGACAGGACGTAGGACACGAGGAGCAGGACACGAGGAGCATAACAGGCATCACAGTGACACAATGACCAGACAATGAGGGACGCAGGCAAACAGACTTAAATATACACACACACTAATGAGACTAACACAGAACACCTGTGAAATATCACAGGTGCAAACATCAGAGGGGAAGCAGACACATATAGAACACTAGAGAGAGACAGAGACCAGGGAAAGCACAACTCCTACAGTACCTCCCCCACAAGGACGTCCCTTGACGTCTCCAAGACCCCCACACCCCCAAAACATGGGTGGGAGGAGGGGGGAAGCCAACAGGGAGGAGGGCACTAGGAAAAAAAAAGACCCGAGGGGAATGAAGAACTGGACAGGGTACAACAGGGGCAAGGTACAACACATGGAAACAAAAGGAGGTTAGAGTTCAGGTGGGGAACTGTGAGATTGTCCAAAAAGCAGGAACAGGTCAAACAGGCAACCATTCACCAGGCTGGGGCCAGTCAGGTGGGCAGCAGAGAGGTCGTCCAACAGGCAGGAACAGGTCGGGCAGAGCAGGAGTGAGGACCTCAGCAGGCGGGTCAGCAGAGAGGAGATCAGCAGCGAGGAGCTCTTCTGCGGCTGGATCGTCTGGGGCTGGATCTTCGGCGGCAGTATCTTCAGCGGTAGGATCTGGAGCAGGAGCGGAGTCCGTCTGGACCCCCAAGGAGCAGGAGAAGTGAGAAGCATCCACCAGGACCCCCACAGAGCAGGAGAAGTGAGGAGCATCCGCCAGGACC
>NC_056498.1:7023956-7035754 GCF_014905685.2 Nematolebias whitei
CCAGGACCCCCACAGAGCAGGAGAAGTGAGGAGCATCCGCCAGGACCCCCTCGGAGCAGGAGGAGTGAGGAGCGTCTGCCAGGAACCCCTCGGAGCAGGAGAAGTGAGGTGCGTCCACCAGGACCCCCTCGGAGCAGGAGAAGTGAGGAGCGTCCACCAGGACGCCCTCAGAGCAGGAGAAGTGTGGGATCCACCACGGGGGCAGCTTGCAGTGTGGGATCCACCTCGGGGACTGCGTGCAGTGTGGGATCCACCTCCGGGGCTGCTTGCAGCGTGGGATCCACTTCGGGGGCTGCATGCAGCGTGGGATCCACCTCGGGGGCTGCGTGCAGCAACAGGATCTGGAGTAGACGTGTCTGGGTTTGTGGGCTCAGGACAGGTTAGGTCCTCACACAGCATGGATGATACAGAGGCTGCAGGAGATGGAAAAACTATGGGGACTGTAGTAGGTATGGGAGCGACCACAGGGGCTGTAGCTGTGAGAACCTCAGGAGCCAGGAGCAGGAACCGAGGAAGCGCCGGGGGTGTAGCTGGAGGCTCAGAGTCTCCAAAAGGACCCCGCAGCTTGTCTTCCAGGGACAGAGCAGTGAGAGTCGGGCTGCCTGCTGGGTCTTGGTTTGGTCTGGTCATTCTGTGATGATTTCTAGGCAGGAGACCCATTTGGTGCAGGCTGACAAGCAGGACTCAGGGAATATAAAATAAATGATTTATTATTTACAAAATAAAGATGGCTGATGGGGCAGCAGACTTACATTAATCATGGGACAGGATGCAGGATAGGAGGAGCAGGACACGAGGAGCAAAACAGGCATCACAGTGACACAATGACCAGACAATGAGGGACGCAGGCAAACGGACTTAAATACACACACACTAACGAGACTAACACAGAACACCTGTGAAACATCACAGGTGCAAATATCAGAGGGGAAGCAGACACATATAGAACACTAGAGGGAGACAGAGACCATGGAAAGCACAACTCCTAAAAGATTGTGATCTACAGCTTTCACTGGAGCAGTTTGCAGCCAAGTGCGACACGGCTGGGATGAGGATCAGTTCCTACAAATCCGAGGCCATGGTCTTGAGCCGGAAAAGGGTAGAGTGTCCTCTCTGGGTCAGGGAGGAGGTCCTGCCCCAAGTGGAGGAGTTCAAGTATCTTGGGGTCTTGTTCACGAATGAGGGAAAAATGGAACGTGAGGTCGATAGGTACAGCGTCTGCAGTGAAGCGGGCGCTGTACAGGTCTGTCGTGGTGAAGAGAGAGCTGAGTCAAAAGGCGAAGCTCTCAGTTTACCGATCGATCTACGTTCCCACCCTCATCTATTGTCATGAGCCTTGGGTTGTGACCGAAAGAACGAGATCTCGGATACAAGCGGCCGAAATTAGTTTTCTCTGCTGGGTGTCTGGGCTCTCCCTTAGAGATACGGTGAGAAGCTCGATCATTCGGGAGAGACTCAGAGTAGAGCCGCTGCTTCTCCACGTCGAGAGGAGCCAGTTGAGGTGGCTCGAGCATCTATTTAGGATGCCTCCTTGACGCCTCCCTGGGGAGGTGTTCCGGACACGTCTTGCTGGGAGGAGGCCCAGAGGAAGATCTAGGACTCGCTGGAGAGACTATGTTTCTTGGCCAGCCTGGGAATGCCTCGGGATTCCCCCGGAGGAGCTGGACCAAGTGGCTGGGGAGAGGGAAGTCTGGGTCTCCCTACTTAGGCAGCTACCCCCACGACCCGACCCTGGATAAGCAGAAGAAAATGGATGGATGGATGTTTAAAGAAGAGACACAGCCTTTGATTCAACATTATTCTAACACACAGATGTACAAATCACAAAACAAGAATTACATTTTAAATTAAAGCTAAAATAAAATATGCTGTATACAAGAAACAAAACCACATATCTAAATTGAACAATAAAAGACACAATGAGTGCATATACATCAAATGATGAAGAAAAATATAGAATTTTAAATATAAATGTTTTTGTAGAATCTGGTTCATCAGATTTAATTCAGTTCAGTTTATTTATACAGCACCAAGTCACAACAGAAGTCGTCTCAGGGCACTGAACTGAAATATTCTTATATATAATAAGTTAACAGAAACATATATAAAAATAATAATTTAACATTATATATCTGAGGAGCAGACTGCTTTGAGTTTAACTCATTGCAGAACTCTCACTCGGTGAACTAAAGATCATTAAAAGTTCATTAGCGGGATTTTGGATTCTGGACACACCTCCAGAACCCGTCCTGAAGTGCAGTGGAAATCAGGCTGAGCTGAGTAGGAGCAGTGGAAAAGGGGCATGAGTCAATGAACACTGAATTCGGTTGGAAGAGGGACCAACTTTAGTCCGGCTCAAAAAACTGGTTAGTCTGATGTTGTAGGACTGCAGAGAAGCCAGGGGGAGCTGCCGTCCATCAGTTTACCGCAAGTGAAGTTTAATCTGTATTTCTTGTTTGAAAAGTAATAGTATAAATACACTTGTTTAAAGAAGGGTGAAACTTTACATGACATTTGTGCAATTTACTTTGTGTTAATTGAAGTTCAATAATGTAAAATGTCTTATTCAAAAAAAAGGTTCAGACCTTCCTTGACAGTTGTGCAGAAAAATTTGTATGTTGATCAAAATGCAATTTCTGTAAACAGGTTTTCTAAAGTGTTCTTCTGTTGGTGCAATTTATAAATGCATTACTTTCATTGTATTTATTTTCTACAGTATTTATTTTTGTATTTGTATTGTTTACTTTAAAATTTATGGTATACTTTACAGTATTTATGTGTCTTACTCTGTGTGTTTATAGTATTATTCTAATTTCTTCAATTTCAAGTTTTTTGAACAATTAATTTCAAGATATTTTGAGTTTGTCTGTGATGGTACATGGTAATCTAAATGATACGTCACGGCAGAGCGTGTCTGCACCCTTGGCGGTGTAAGAGTTCTAGGGTTTTCCTCCAACAGCTTTCTTCCATCAGATGGCACCAAGGAAGAAACACCTGCAGATCCTTACCTTGATGAGCTGCAGAGGTATAAACAGCAGTTGACGACATCACTCCGATGCTGGTGCATTGTCTGCCTGATGGTAGTGTGTTCCTGGCCTCTGTTGTTTTCTAAACGTTATTCCTTCGACTAACTCCTTGCTCTTATGCCTTGCCGAATCTCCCGAGCTCCTTTGACACCCTGGACCTACATGTGTTCTCTGGGTGCCTCCTATTGATCTCCTTTGCTGTTCCTTGCCTTCCCCACTTGCTTGATTCTATTATCGCTCTGGGACCTCATTAGACTACTTTTGGAACCCTTGGACCCTCATGCCTTGGAGTTTACCATCTTCTCCTAAAGTAAACTGTATATTATTCAGAACAATCAGCAGATCCGCTTGGCCTCCATTAACTATCTTCCTTGTCTTCTTGCCACCAACCTGGTGTCTGTTCATCCTGGAACCCCTAGGCATAGAGTACACATCTACAAACCAAAAGTAAAAAATACCATAAAGCTTTAAAAAGCTTTGCTAACCCAATAAAACTAATTCTAAAATACATGATACATCAAAAACTTAAAAACATCTTAGCAGACAAAAGTTTGTCATGTGATGCTACTTTTAAATAGGACCGTATTAAGAACACTAATAGCAGAGGGAACAAATTACAGTTTGTACCCATTTTTCTTTACCACAGGAACTATCAGTCTCCTGCCAGATGGTACTGTAGCATTTATGAAGTGATGGAGGAAGAAGGGTGACTTTCTCCTCCACTTCACTAGTTGTGAATTTATGTAAAACTCGTAAAAGCGGGACACCAGCTGGTCAGTTTATTGACCAACAACAACTTAATTAATATATTCACCCTTTACTAATCAGAACTCAGTCAATGAAGTAGGATCCATTAATTACAGGGAGTCCCATACCATAACACATAAATATTCATCTGAATGAAGAGACCAAAGTTATCTTTTAAGTTTTATTACAAAAAGAATCAAACTAAAAATCAACAACAATAATAAACATGCAACGATCTCAGGGAACCCAAATTGTTACAAGACCCGGAACGAGACAAGACTCCACAAGGTAAAGATTTAACAGTGTTTATTATATACAATGCGTTGCAACCATTATATGTGAAGGGGACGTGTTCTCCCCACATGAAAAAAATGTTCATTTGGACCCCCCCACTTTTACTATAAAACATTAGTTCAGTCGGCGCTGTTTCTCTTTCTTTGTGAACGAATCCATTCCACTTGATTAATAGGAGAATACTCAAACCACTAAAAATCCACTCCAGGTTTTCCTGGTTACCTCCTCCAAGTCTCCAGCTTCCAGCAGCACCAGTGTTTCTGTTCTATGTCTCCTGTCTCGGCAGAGGACACTCACAGGTGCAGGAGGTGGCGACACCTCTGTGTTGATCGCTCGCCAGCTTAGCGAGCTTGTGCGGGCAGTTGTTAACCGGGGGGTTGAACATAAATGGTAAATGGACTGTACTTATATAGCACCTTTCTATCTTATTTCAAGATATTCAAAATGCTGGTGAAGATTCTCAGTCATCCAGGACGAGGTAAATTCAAAAAAAATCTTTGAATTGAGAAAGCTCCTTGGATGAGGAGCGAAACATCTTCTGTTGCAAATAAAGTCCAGTTGTTTTTGTATTGAACTTTTTTTTTTTGAAGATACTCAAAGCACTTTACACCACAATCTGTGTCCACATTTACCCATTCATACAGCACTCTACTAGATCTCTACAAAGCTAATTGAACAAATCATTCTAAAGAGACTAATCAGTGCTTTCGATCACATTCATACACCGATGGGACACACATCAGAGGCAATGAGGGGTCCAATGTCTTGCCCAGGGACACTTCAGCATATGACTGCTGTTGGATTCAAACCCCCAACTCTTGCATTGGAAGACGACTGCTCTAACCACTCAGCCACAGCCACCCCACATTTGACATAAACATATATTCATGGTTATGAGGAGAGAAGTGGAGCGCTACATCTGTAGCATATTACCTTAGCAGTAACTGTGATACTGTAAGACGCTGCAGGTGTAAGAGACGTTATGTGTTAAGGTACATTATAGTTGAAATGTCTTTAAAACCTCACACCTTATTGCCCTCAAGCTTTGTGAAAAACATCCTTTAGATGAGTAGTTTTGAACACAAGTAAAAAATGTCTAGTGGTGATGTTTTTTATTTCTCTATAAACACAAATAGAAATTTGAAGTGCACTAAAGTTAAAGTGTCTTTATAACCCACAGCTGAATTTACACAAACTTGGTGAGAAACATGCTTTAAATGTGTGGAATTAAAGGAAATCTAGATGAAATGTTGCTTTTTTTGTACACTGGTGTGTGTGCAAGCACACACACACACAATAGTGTCCCCCCCACATCACAGATGCTTCTGACACCCATGATTATATACAAGTGAAGATGATAATTTATTTATTATATGTGCACAATTTACAAAGTAGACAGAGTTTGACTATTTTAATAAATAGTTTGCTTTGGATTTTGGTTAAAAGAAGTTACTTAATGTGATCAGATCAGTCATTTATTATCACTGCAAGCCAAGAAACGATTTACCAAGTTGCATCAGCTAAAATAGCATAACCAGACCAAGAATTGCATTTATGTCATCAGGTTTCTGCTCCTTACGGGGTCAGTTTGAGGGCACCAGATCGCTCAACATTCTGGGGTTCTGCTGGTGGATCAGACCAGGATACACCACGAGGAAATGTTTTTTTTTTCTCTGAAAAACAGAACAGAGAAATGTTAAACACATTCTAATATTTCAAATGATTTAATTATAATGATTGAAAACAATAATCAAAATGAATCATGTTCACAACTGCTATTTAATCAAATAAAACAAACTCCATTAAATATTAGATTTTTCTGTCTTAAAAGCATAGGAAAAATAAGGTAAACATTAGTCAGACTGTAGCTGACTCAGACCAAGGACAATGAATGTGTGAAAAACATTAGATATTATTCAAGTTTAGAGCACTTTAAAGTACACCGTTTATGGTGAGTCTGGTAGACAACCCAAAGGTCAAGGGTCATAGTTAGAGGAATGTCTTCATGCTACAGTAGCAACCTGAATAATGGTTGCAGTGGATGAGTTGAGTCACTGTAAATCTGTATTGCCTTTTTTTCACTAGAGCCTGACTGTGCAGGTCTGTAGGTTTCACTTGTTATTGAGCAATGATTTTACTACCTAGTTTGACCACCCGGCACAACTTGTTCCTGTCTCTGGCTGGAGATTCCCATAAAGGAAACAACACTTACAACCATCTGTACACCAAATGCAAGGTATATTTGCTATTAAAGCTCCTGCAAAATATATTTACAATTATATACTTACCATCTCAGGTCTCTCTTGTAAATGAGTCCTCGTGGCTCAATGGGACTAGCCTGTTAAAGGTTGAATGAATTAATCTCCTATCACCCGCAGATCCACCCACACTCCTGTTCCCATTTATTTGTAAATAAACCACTCACTTTTATTACCCGTCTTCCTGGTTCCAGTTATAAAACTCTAGGTATAAAATGTTATTACCAAAAATGACACTCTATAGGACATGAAATCTTAGCTCGTTCTCCCCCAGACTTAGAAAGAACACAACCAGTCCTCCTGTCGCTGACCATAATTGGGCCCCCACTTAACAAAAGTACTTATCGTTTTACCTCATCCCCAGTGAATCTTAAGGTTTCCGAAACTCTGAACCCTTGGTACAATATGTCCATCCATCCATCCATTTTCTTCCGCTTATCCAGGGTCAGATCGTGGGGATAGCAGATTAAGTAGGGAGGCCCTGACTTCCCTCTCCCCAGCCACTTGGGCCAGCTCCTCTGTGGGAATCCCAAGGCATTCCCAGGCCAGCCGAGAAACGTAGTCCCTCCAGCATGTCCTGGGTCTTCCTCTGGGTCCCCTCCCTGTGGGACATGCCCAGAACACCTCACCAGGGATGTGTCCAGGAGGCATCCTAACCATATGCCCGAGCTACCTCAACTGGCTCCTCCCGATGTGGAGAAGCAGCGGCTCTGCTCTGAGTCCCTCCCAGATGATTGAGCTTCTCACTCTATCTCTAAGGGAGAGCCCAGATACCCTGTGGAGAAAATTCATTTCGGCCGCCTGTATCCGTGATCTTGTTCTTTCGGTCACAACCCAAAGCTCATGACCATAGATGAGGGTAGGAACGTATTTCGACCGGTAAATTGAGAACTTTCCTTTTGACTCAGCTCTCTCTTCACCACGACAGACCGATACAGTGCCTGCTTCACTGCCGATGCCGCACCTATCTGCCTATCGATCTCCTGCTCCATTTTTCCCTCATTCGTGAACAAGACCCCAAGATACTTGAACTCCTCCACTTGGGACAGGACCTCCTCCCCAACCCAGAGAGGGCACTCTACCCTTTTCCGGCTCAAGACCGTGGCCTCGGATTTGGAGGAAATGATCCTCATCCCAGCCGCATCACACTCGGCTGTGAACTGCTCCAGCAAAAGCTGTAGATCACGACCTGATGGAGCCAAGAAGACCACATCATCTGCAAAAAACAGTGAAGTGATCCTAAGGCCACCAAAACGGATCCCCTCAACACCTTGGCTGCACCTAGAAATTCTGTCCATAAAAGTTATGAACATAATCGGTGACAAAGGGCAACTTTGGCTGAGTCCAACTCTGACCGGGAATGAGCCCAACTTACTGCCGGCAATGCGGACCAAGCTCTGACACCGGTCATACAGGGACCTAACAACCCATATCAAAGGGCCTGGTACCCCATACTCCTGGAGTACCCCCCCAGGGTTCCCCGAGGGACGCGGATGAACACCTTCTTCAAGTCCACAAAGCACATGTAGACTGGTTGGGCAATCTCCCCTACACCATCCAGGACCTTGCTGAGGATGTAGAGCTGGTCCAGTGTTCCACGACCAGGACAAAAACCGCATTGCTCCTCTTGAATCCGAGGTTCGACTATCTGATGGACCCTCCTCTCTAGGACCCCTGAATAGACCTTACCAGGGAGGCTTAAGAGCATGATCCCCTTGTAGTTGGAACACACTCGATGGTCCCCCTTTTTGAATAGGGGGACCACCACCCTGGTCTTCCAATCTAACGAAACTGCCCAATGTCCATGCAATATTGCAGAGTCGTGTAAGCCAACACAACCCTACAACATCCAGAGCTTTAAGGAACGCTGGGCGAATCTCATTCACCCTCGGGACCCTGCCACTGAGGAACTTTTTAACTACCTCAGTGACCTCTGCACCAGAGATTGGAGAGCCCGACCCAACGTCCCCAGGCTCCACTTCCTCAGTGGAAGATGTGCTGGTGGGATTGAGTAGGTCTTCGAAGTATTCTGCCCATCTACCCATGACATCCTGAGTTGAGGTCAGCAGTACACCACCTCCACTATAAACATACCATACCATACCATACCATACCATACCATACCATACCATACCATACCATTGTTTTTATATAGTACTTAAAACAGTATCAAGGCCAACCAAAGTGCTGTACAGACAGAACAACAGACAACACACAAAGCAAAATACAAAATGAAGTAAATCAGAATATAGACATAAAAACGATGCAGATAATGACGCCTAACTAATGTGGAGCGTACAGATTCAAAACACAGATCATCTGGTGTTGAAAGCTACTGAATAGTAGTGGGTTTTTAAGCGGGACTTGAAAACCGAGAGGTAGGGGGCCTGTCTGGCAAGCAGAGGTAACTCGTTCCAGAGTCTTGGTCCTGCTACAGAGAAGGCCCTGTCACCTCTGCACTTAAGACGAGTTCCTGGAACTGTGAGGAGCAACTGGTCCGCTGACCTCAAGGAACGTGGTGGGACATACGGTTGTGGCAGATCAGAGAGATGGGGGGGGGGGGGGGGCGGCGCGTGAAACTGTTCAGTGATTTGTAGACATACATGAGTATTTTGAACTGGATTCGAAAGTGAACCGGTAACCAGTGCAGTGAGGCCAAAACTGGAGTAATGTGCTCTCTTTTGCCTGTACTGGTTAAAAATCAGGCTGCTGCATTCTGGACAAGTTGTAGTCGTGCTATGGATGTCTGACTGATACCAAACAGGAGCGAATTGCAGTAATCAAGCCTAGATGTAATGAATGCATGTATTACTGTCTCCAGGTTATTTTTGGACAATATGGGCTTCAGTTTAGACAGCCGCCTCAATTGGAAGAAACATGATTTAACAAACAATCATTTAACAATCAATTAAACAATGTTGGTGGTGTACCGCTTTTCCCCCCGAGATGTCAGCTGGTGGACCAGAATTGCCTCAAAGCCGTATGGAATGGAAGTCATTCTCCATGGCCTCTCTGAACTCCTCCCACACCCGAGTTTTTGCCTCAGTTATAACCCGAGCCGCTTGCTGCTTGGACTGCTGGTACCCCTCAGCTGCTTCCGGGGTCCCACAGGCCAAAAAGGCCTGATAGGACTCCTTCTTCAGCCTGACAGTGTCCCTCACTGCCCGTGTCCACCACTGGGTTTGAGGGTTACTGCCTCGACAGGCACCAACAACCTTGCGGCCACAGCTCCAAAAAGCCGCCTCGACAATAGAGGCGTGGAACATGGTACACTCAGACTCAATGCTCCTCACTTCCCCCAGAACGTGTTCGAAGCTCTTCCGGAGGTGGGAGTTAAAGCTTCGTCTCATGGGAGACTCTGCCAGACATTCCCAGCAGACTCTCACCATAACGTTTGGGCCTGCCAGGTCTGACCGGCATCCTCCCCCACCATCGGAGCCAACTCACCAGCAGGTAGTGGTCAGTGGACAGCTCTGCCCTGCTCTTCACCTGAATGTCCAAGACATGTGGCCGCAGGTCAGATGAGATGACAACAAAGTCGATCACTGAACTGCGGCCTAGGGTGTCCTGTTGCCAAAAGCACATATGGACACACTTATTCCTGAACCCGGTGTTCGTTATGGACAATCCATGATGAGCACAGAAGTCCAATAACAGAACTACTCTGGTTCAGATCAAGGGGGATGTTCCTCCCAACCACACCCCTTAAGGTCTCAGTGTCATTGCCCACGTGAGCGTTGAAGTCCCCCAGCAGAACAAGGGAGCCCCCAGGAGGTGCACTCTCCAGTACCCCCTCCAAGGACTCCAAAAAGGGTGGGTAATCTGAAAGACTATTTGGCGCATAAGCACAAATAAAATTAGAACCCAGCCCCCCACACGTAGACGTAGGGAGGCTACCCTCTTGTTTACCGGGGTGAACCCCAATGTAAAGGCAATCAAGATGGGGGCAACAAGTATGCCCATTCCTGCTCGGCGCCTCTCACCAGGGGCAACTCCAGAGTGGAAGAGTGTCCAACCCCTCTCAAGGAAACTGGTTCCAGAGCCAGAGCCATGCGCCGAGGTGAGTCTGATTATTTCTAGCCGGAACCTCTCAACTTTACACACCACCTCAGGCTCCTTCCCCACCAGAGATGTGATATTCCATGTCCCAATAGCCAGCTTGTGTAGCTGAGGATAAGACCGCCAAGGTCCCCCGCCTTCAGCCACCACCCATCCCACATTGTACCCAACCCCTTTGGCCCCTCCCACAGGTGGTGAGCCCATGGGAAAGGGACCCACATCTCCTCTTCAGGCTGTGCCTGGCTGGGCTCCATGGGTGAAAGCCGGGCCACCAGGCGCTCGCCAGCGTGCCCCACCTCCAGGCCTGGCTCCAGAGTGAGGCCCCGGTGACCCATGTCCAGGCAAGGGAACATTGTTTCCATTTATTTTTCTCATCATAAGGGGTCTTTGGGCTGCATTTTGTCTGGTCCCTCACCTAAGACCTGTCTGCCTTGGGTGACCCTAGGGGCATGAAGCCCCTGATATCATAGCTCCTAGGATCATTGGGACACTCAAACCCCTCCACCACAGTAAGGTGGCAACCCAGGGAGGGGGAAAGTACAATATGTATTACCCAAATATGACAAGTTCAGTGGTACATTCTTTGATGATATCACACTTTAGTTGAAGTCTCACGGTTAAATATTATTTAGACAGAATGGACCCCTCCCGCTTGCCCTGTCAGAGTTTCTTGTTCCTATTCTGAAAGTTGGACGCTTCACTTGTTATTCATTCAAACCTTCCCCATCATCAGCTGCCAACACTGTAACAGTAAAGGTGTGTGGGAGAGAGGTGGGGGAGGGGCTGGGAGAAGGAGGGAGCGAGACACACACACACCCCCCCCCCCCACACACACACACACACACAGTCGTCAGAGCAGAGCTGCCTCCTTTGCTGTAAAGCGCGTTCATCCTCCTCCTTCTCCTCCTCCTCCTCCTCTGGTTTGTCTGCTGCTCACATCTCGTCCGCAGAAAGATCTTTGCGTCTCCACAGGGGGACAGTAGTAGAATCCTCCCTACGTGTAGATGTTTTTGTCCTCTTCTTTGTTCTGAAGGAATCAAAGAGGAGCAGCAGCGACATGATGAACAAGGAGCGACGGAGCATGAATTATAAAGGCTTGCTGAGGAAGAACTGGCTCCTCATCGCCACGGTGGTGTCGGTGCTGCTTGGTATGTAAGAGGACTGGAATAATCTGCTAGACGTAAACATGTCCACATCCTGTCATCATGCCCCCCCCCCCTCCCCCCCCCCCCCCCCCCCCCCCAACTGTCTCATACTGTCCTCATGTCTCTATCTACACTCAGGTGTCTCCATCCTGTCCTCATGTCTCTGTTGATCCCCCCTCAGCTGTCTCATCCTGTCCTCATGTGTCTATGTACCCTCAGGTGTCTCCATCCTGTTCTCATGTCTCTGTTGATCCCCCCTCAGCTGTCTC